>NW_027664139.1:120000-737997 GCF_964034855.1 Anser brachyrhynchus
GCATCCCCATTGGTGGCAGTGCACTCTCTGGACTCACTGCACTAATACCCCAGTGGTGCCAGTGCAGTCTCTGGACTCACTGCACTGCATCTCCAGTGGTGCCAGTGCACTCTCTGGACTCACTGCAGTGCATCCCAAGTGGTGCCAGTGCACTCTCTGGACTCACTGCACTGCAACCCCAGTGGTGCCAGTGCACTCTCTGGACTCACTGCAGTGCACCCCCACTGGTGCCAGTGCACTCTCTGGACTCACCGCACTGCATGCCCAGTGGTGCCAGTGCACTCTCTGGACTCACTGCACTGCATCCCCAAGGTGCCAGTGCACTCTCTGGACTCAAATGCACTGCATCCCCATTGGTGCCCGTGCACTCTCTGGACTCACTGCAGTGCATCCACAGTGGTGCCAGTGCACTCTCTGGACTCTCTGCTTTGCATCCCCAGTGGTGCCAGTGCACTCTCTGCACTCACTGCAGTGCATCCCCAGTGGTGCCAGTGCACTCTCTGGAGTCACTGCACTGCATCCCCAGTGGTGCCTGTGCAGTCTCTGGACTCACTACAGTTCATCCCCAGTGGAGCCAGTGCACTCTCTGGACTCACTGCACTCCATCCCCACTGGTACCAGTGCACTCTCTGGACTCACTGCACTCCATACCCACTGGTGCCAGTCCACTCTCTGGACTCACTGCACTGCATCCCCAGTGGTGCCAGTGCACTCTCTGCACTCATGCACTGCATACCCAGTGGTGCCAGTGTATTCTTTGGACTCACTGCACTGCATGAACACTGGTGCCAGTGCACTCTCTGGACTCACTGCACTGCATCCCCAGTGGTGCCAGTGCACTCTCTGGAGTCACTGTAGTGCATCCCCAGTGGTGCCAGTGCAATCTCAGGACTCACTGCAGTGCAGCTCCAGTTGGTGCCAGTGCAGTCTCTGGACTCACTGCACTGCATCCCCAGTGGTGCCAGTGCACTCTCTGGACTCACTGAAGTGCATCCCCAGTGGTGCCAGTGCACTCTCTGGACTCACTGCACTGCATCCCCAGTGCTGCCAGTGCACTCTCTGGACTAACTGCACTGCATCCCCAGTGGTGCCAGGGCACTCTCTGGAGTCACAGCACTGCATCAACAGTGGTGCCTCTGCACTCTCTGGAGTCACTGCACTGCATCCCCAGTGGTGCCAGTGCACTCTCTGGACTCACTGTAGTGCATCCGCAGTGGTGCCAGTGCACTCTCTGGACTCACTGCAGTGCATCTACAGTAGTGCCAGTGCACTCTCTGGACTCACCAGGGTGCATCCCCAGTGGTGCCAGTGTACTCTCTGGAATCACTGCAGTGCATCCCCAGTGGTGCCAGTGCACTCTCTGGACTCACTGCATTGCATCCCCAGTGGTGCCAGTGCACTCTCTGGACTCACTGCACTGCATCCCCAGTGGTGCCACTGCACTCTCTGGACTCACTGCACTGTATCACCATTGGTGCCAGGGCACTCTCCGGACTCACTGCAGAGCATCCGCAGTGGTGCCAGTGCACTCTTTCGAGTCACTGCAGTGCATCCCCAGTGGTGCCAGTGCACTCTCTGGGCTCACTGCACTGCATCCCCAGTGGTGCCAGTGCACTCTCTGGACTCACTGCAGTGCATCCCCAGTGCTGCCAGTGCACTCTCTGGACTCACTGCAGTGCATCCCCAGTGGTGCCAGTGCACTCTCTGGACTCACTGCACTGCATCCCCAGTGGTGCCAGTGCACTCTCCGGAATCACTGCACTGCATCCACAGAAGTGCCAGTGCACTCTCTGGACTTACTGCAGTGCATCCCCAGTGGTGCCCGTGCACTCTCTGGACTCACTGCAGTGCATCCCCAGTGGTGCCAGTGCACTCTCTGGACTCACTGCATTGCATCCCCAGTGGTGCCAGTGCACTCTCTGCACTCACTGCGCTGCATCCCCAGTGGTGCCAGTGCACTCTCTGGAGTCACTGCACTGCATCCCCAGTGGTGCCTGTGCAGTCTCTGGACTCACTACAGTTCATCCCCAGTGGAGCCAGTGCACTCTCTGGACTTGCCGTGGTGCATCCCCAGTGGTGCCAGTGCACTCTCTGGACTCACTGCAGTGCATGCCCAGTGGTGCCAGTGCACTCTCTGGACTCACTGCACTGCATCCCCAGTGGTGCCAGTGCACTCTCTGGAGTCGCATCACTGCATCAACAGTGGTGCCTCTGCACTCTCTGGAGTCACTGCACTGCATCCCCAGTGCTGCCAGTGCACTCTCTGGACTCACTGCAGTGCATCCCCAGTGGTGCCAGTGCACTCTCTGGACTCACTGCAGTGCATCCCCAGTGGTGCCAGTGCACTCTCTGGACTCACTGCACTGCATCCTCAGTGGTGCCAGTGCACTCTCTGGACTCACTGCACTTCATCCCCAGTGGTGCCAGTGCACTCTCTGGACTCACTGCATTGCATCCCCAGTGGTGCCAATGCACTCTCTGGACTCACTGCACTGCATCCCCATTGGTGCCAGTGCACTCTCTGGACTCACTGCACTGCATCACCATTGGTGCCAGGGCACTCTCCGGACTCACTGCAGTGCATCCGCAGTGGTGCCAGTGCACTCTTTCGAGTCACTGCAGTGCATCCCCAGTAGTGCCAGTGCACTCTCTGGACTCACTGCAGTGCATCCCCAGTGGTGCCAGTGCACTCTCTGCACTCACTGCAGTGCATCCCCAGTGGTGCCAGTGCACTCTCTGGACTCACTGCAGTGCATCCCCAGTGGTGCCAGTGCACTCTCTGCCCTCACTGCAGTGCATCCCCAGTGGTGCCAGTGCACTCTCTGTACTCACTGCACTGCATCCCCAGTGGTGCCAGTGCACTCTCTGAACTCACCGCACTGCATCCCCAGTGGTGTCAGTGCACTCTCTGGACTCACTGCACTGCATCCCCAGTGGTGCCAGTGCACTCTCTGGACTCACCGCATTGCATCCCCAGTGGTGCCAGTGCACTCTCTGGACTCACTGCACTGCATCCCCAGTGGTGCCAGTGCACTCTCTGGAGTCACTGCACTGCATCCTCAGTGGTGCCAGTGCACTCTCTGGACTCAGTGCACTGCATCCCCAGTGGTGCCAGGGCACTCTCTGGACTCACTGCACTGCATCCCCTGTGGTCCCAGTGCACTCTCTGCCCTCACTGCAGTGCATCCCCAGTGGTGCCAGTGCACTCTCTGCACTCACTGCAGTGCATCCCCAGTGGTGCCAGTGCAATCTCTGGGCTCACCGGGGTGCATCCCCAGTGGTGCCAGTGCACTCTCTGGACTCACTGCACTACATCCCCAGTGGTGCCAGTGCACTCTCTGGACTCACTGCAGTGCATCCCCAGTGGTGCCAGTGCACTCTCTGCACTCACTGCACTGCATCCCCAGTGGTGCCAGTGCACTCTCTGGACTCACCCGAGTGCATCTGCAGTGGTGCCAGTGCACTCTCTGGACTCACTGCAGTGCATCCCCAGTAGTGCCAGTGCACTCTCTGGACTCACTGCGCTGCATCCCCAGTGGTGCCAGTGCACTTTCTGGACTCACTGCACTGCATTCCCAGTGGTGCCAGTGCACTCTCTGGACTCACTGCAGTGCATCCCAAGTGGTGCCAGTGCACTCTCTGGACTCACTGCACTGCAACCCCAGTGGTGCCAGTGCACTCTCTGGACTCACCATAGTGCACCCCCACTGGTGCCAGTGCACTCTCTGGACTCACCGTACTGCATGCCCAGTGGTGCCAGTGCACTCTCTGGACTCACTGCACTGCATCCCCAAGGTGCCAGTGCACTCTCTGGACTCCCTGCAGTGCATCCACAGTGGTGCCAGTGTACTCTCTGGACTCTCTGCATTGCATCCCCAGTGGTGCCAGTGCACTCTCTGCACTCACTGCAGTGCATCCCCAGTGGTGCCAGTGCACTCTCTGGAGTCACTGCACTCCATCCCCACTGGTGCCAGTGCACTCTCTGGACTCACTGCACTCCATCCCCACTGGTGCCAGTCCACTCTCTGGACTCACTGCACTGCATCCCCAGTGGTGCCAGTGCACTCTCTGCACTCATGCACTGCATACCCAGTGGTGCCAGTGTATTCTTTGGAATCACTGCACTGCATCCCCAGTGGTGCCAGTGTAGTGTCTGGACTCACTGTAGTGCATCCCCAGTGGTGCCAGTGCAATCTCAGGACTCACTGCAGTGCAGCTCCAGTTGGTGCCAGTGCAGTCTCTGGACTCACTGCACTGCATCCCCAGTGGTGCCAGTGCACTCTCTGGACTCACTGAAGTGCATCCCCAGTGGTGCCAGAGCACTCTCTGGACTCACTGCACTGCATCCCCAGTGCTGCCAGTGCACTCTCTGGACTCACTGCACTGCATCCCCAGTGGTGCCAGGGCACTCTCTGGAGTCACAGCACTGCATCAACAGTGGTGCCAGTGCACTGTCTGGACTCACTGCAGTTTATCGCCATTGGAGCCGGTGCTCTCTCTGGACTCACTGCAGTGCATCCCCAGTGGTGCCAGAGAACTCTCTGGACTCACTGCAGTGCATCCCCAGTCGTGCCAGTGCACTCTCTGGACTCACTGCATCCCCAGTGGTGCCAGGGCACTCTCTGGACTCACAGCACTGCATCCCCATTGGTGCCAGTGCACTCTCTGAACTCACTGCACTAATACCCCAGTGGTGCCAGTGCAGTCTCTGGACTCACTGCACTGCATCCCCAGTGGTGCCAGTGCACTCTCTGGACTCACCGGGGTGCATCCCCAGTGGTGCCAGTGCACTCTCTGGACTCAGTGCAGTGCATCCCCAGTGGTGCCAGTGCACTCTCTGGACTCACTGCACTGCATCCCCAGTGGTGCCAGTGTACTCTCTGGACTCACTGCACTGCATCACCATTGGTGCCAGTACACTCTCTGGACTCACTGCAGTGCATCCCCAGTGGTGCCAGTGCACTTTCTGGAGTCACTGCAGTGCATCCACAGTGGTGCCAGCGCACTCTCTGGAGTCACTGCGCTGCGTCCCCAGTGGTGACAGTTCACTCTCTGGACTCACTGTGCTGCATCCCTAGTGGTGCCAGTGCACTCTCTGGACTCACTGCAGTGCATCCCCAGTGGTGCCAGTGCACTCTCTGGACTCACTGCATCCCCAGTGGTGCCAGGGCACTCTCTGGACTCACAGCACTGCATCCCCATTGGTGCCAGTGCACTCTCTGGACTCACTGCACTAATACCCCAGTGGTGCCAGTGCAGTCTCTGGACTCACTGCACTGCATCCCCAGTGGTGCCAGTGCACTCTCTGGACTCACCGGGGTGCATCCCCAGTGGTGCCAGTGCACTCTCTGGAGTCACTGCACTGCATCCCCAGTGGTGTCAGTGCACTCTCTGGACTCAGTGCAGTGCATCCCCAGTGGTGCCAGTGCATTCTCTGGACTCACTGCAGTGCATCCCCAGTGGTGCCAGTGTACTCTCTGGACTCACTGCACTGCATCACCAGTGGTGCCAGTACACTCTCTGGACTCACTGCACTGCAACCCCAGTGGTGCCAGTGCACTTTCTGGAGTCACTGCAGTGCATCCACAGTGGTGCCAGCGCACTCTCTGGAGTCACTGCGCTGCGTCCCCAGTGGTGACAGTTCACTCTCTGGACTCACTGTGCTGCATCCCTAGTGGTGCCAGTGCACTCTCTGGACTCACTGCAGTGTATCCCCTGTGGTGCCAGTGCACTCTGTGGACTCACTGCACTGCATCCCATTGGTGCCAGTGCACTCTCTGGACTCACAGCATTGCATCCCCAGTGGTGCCAGTGCGCTCTCTGGACTCATGCAGTGCATCCCCAGTGGTGCCAGTGCACTCTCTGGACTCACTGCACTTCATCCCCAGTGGTGCCAGTACACTCTCTGTACTCACTGCAGTGCATTCCCAGTTGTGTCAGTGCACTCTCTGGACTCACTGCAGTGAATCCCCGGTCGTGCCAGTGCACTCTCTGGACTCACTGCACTGCATATCCAGTGGTGCCAGTTCACTCTCTGGACTCACTGAACTGCATCCCCAGTGGTGCCAGTGCACTCTCTGTAGTCACTGCGCTGCATCCCCAGTGGTGCCAGTGCACTCTCTGGACTCACTGTGCTGCATCCTCAGTGGTGCCAGTGCACTCTCTGGACTCACTGCAGTGTATCCCCTGTGGTGCCAGTGCACTCTGTGCTCTCAATGCACTGCATCCCAGTGGTGCCAGTGCACTCTCTGGACTCACTGCAGTGAATCCCCGGTTGTGCCAGTTCACTCTCTGGACTCACTGAACTGAATCCCCAGTGGTGCCAGTGCACTCTCTGGACTCACTGTACTGCATCCCCAGTGGTGCCTGTGAAGTCTCTGGACTCACTGCAGTCCATCCCCAGTGGTGCCAGTGCACTCTCTAGACTCACTGCACTGCATCCTCAGTGGTGCCACTGCACTCTCTGGACTCACTGCACTGCATCACCAGTGGTGCCACTGCACTCTCTGGAGTCAATGCAGTGCATCCCCAGTGGTGCCAGTGCACTTTCTGGAGTCACTGCAGTGCATCCCCTGTTGTGCTAGTGCACTCTCTGCATTCACTGCACTGCATCCCCAGTGGTGCCACTGCACTCTGTGGACTCACTGCAGTGCATCCCGAGTGGTGCCAGTGCACTCTCTGGACTCACTGCACTGCATCCCCAGTGGTGCCAGTGCACTCTCTGGACTAACTGCAGTTCATCCCCAGTGGTGCCAGTGCACTCTCTGGACTCACTGCAGTGCATCCCCAGTGGTGCCAGTGCACTTTCTGGAGTCACTGCAGTGCATCCCCAGTTGTGCTAGTGCACTCTCTGCATTCACTGCACTGCATCCCCAGAAGTGCCAGTGCACTCTCTGGACTCACTGCAGTGCATCCCTTGTGGTGCCATTGCACTCTCAGGACTCACTGCACTGCATCCCCAGTGGTGCCAGTGCACTCTCTGGACTCACTGTGCTGCATCACTATTGGAGCCAGTGCACTCTCTGGACTCACTGCATTGCATCCCCAGTGGTGCCAGTGCACTGTCTGGACTCACTGCAGTGCATCCCCACTGGTGCCAGTGCACTCTCTGGACTCACTGCAGTGCATCCCCAGTGCTGACAGTGCACTCTCTGGACTCAGTGCACTGCATCCCCAGTGGTGCCAGTGCACTCTCTGGACTCAGTGCAGTGCATCCCCAGTGGTGCCAGTGCACTCTCTGGACTCACTGCACTGCATCCCCAGTGGTGCCAGTGCACTCTCTGAGCTCACTGCACTGCATCCCCAGTGGTGCCAGTGCACTCTCTGGACTCACTGCACTGCATCACCAGTGGTGCCAGTGCACTCTCTGGACTCACTGCACTGCATCCCCAGTGGTGCCAGTGCACTCTCTGGACTCACTGCAGTGCATCCCCAGTGGTGGCAGTGCACTCTCTGGAGTCACTGCGCTGCGTCCCCAGTGGTGCCAGTGCACTCTCTGGACTCACTGTGCTGCATCCCTAGTGGTGCCAGTGCACTCTCTGGACTCACTGCACTGCATCCCCAGTGGTGCCAGTGCACTCTCTGAGCTCACTGCACTGCATCCCCAGTAGTGCCAGTGCACTCTCTGGACTCACTGCACTGCATCCCCATTGGTGCCAGTGCACTCTCTGGACTCACAGCAGTGCATCCCCAATGGTGCCAGTGCAATTACTGGACTCACAGCAGTGCAGATCAGTGGTGCCAGAGCACTCTCTGGACTCACTGCACTGCATTCCCAGTGGTGCCAGTGCACTCTGTGGATTCACTGCACTCCATCCCCAGTGGTGCCACTGCACTCTCTGGACTCACTGCAGTGTATCCCCATTGGAGCCGGTGCACTCTCTGGACTCACTAAACTGCATCCCCAGTGGTGCCAGAGAACTCTCTGGACTCACTGCACTGCATCCCCAGTGGTGCCAGTGCACTCTCTGGACTCACCCGGGTGCATCCCCAGTGGTGCCAGTGCACTCTCTGGACTCACTGCAGTGCATCCCCTGTGATGCCAGTACACTCTCTGGACTCACTGCATTGCATCCCCAGTGGTGCCAGTGCACGCTCTGGACTCACTGCACTGCATTCCCACTGCTGCCAGTGCACTCTCTGGACTCACTGCACTGCATCCCCATTGGTGCCAGTGCACTCTCTGGACTCACTGCAGTGCATCCCCAGTGGTGCCAGTGCACTCTCTGGACTCACTGCACTGCATCACTATTGGTGCCAGGGCACTCTCCGGACTCACTGCAGTGCATCCCCAGTGGTGCCAGTGCACTCTTTCGAGTCACTGCACTGCATCCCCATTAGTGCCAGTGCATTCTCTGGACTCACTGCAGTGCATCCCCAGTGGTGCCAGTGTACTCTCTGGACTCACTGCACTGAATCACCAGTGGTGCCAGTGCACTCTCTGGACTCACTGCACTGCATCACCAGTGGAGCCAGTGCACTCTCTAGACTCACTGCAGTGCATCTCCAGTGGTGCCAGTGCACTCTCTGGACTCACTGCAGTGCATCCACAGTGGTGCCAGTGCACTCTCTGGACTCACTGCAGTGCATCACCAGTGGTGCCAGTGCACTCTCTGGACTCACTGCACTGCATCGCCAGTGGTGCCAGTGCACTCTCTGGACTCACTGTAGTGCATCCCCACTGCAGCCAGTGCACTCTCTGGACTCACTGCACTGCATCACCAGTGGTGCCAGTGCACTCTCTGGACTCACTGCAGTGCATCCCCAGTGGTGCCAGTGTAGTCTCTGGACTCACTGCAGTGCATCCGCAGTGGTGCCAGTGCACTCTTTCAAGTCACTGCACTGCATCCCCATTAGTGCCAGTGCAGTCTCTGGACTCACTGCAGTGCATCCCCAGTGGTGCCAGTGCACTCTCTGGACTCACTGCAGTGCATCTCCAGTGGTGCCAGTGCACTCTCTGCACTCACTGCACTGCATCCCCAGTGGTGCCAGTGCACTCTCTGGACTCACTGCACTGCATCTCCAGTGGTGCCAGTGCACTCTCTGGACTCACTGCAGAGCATCCCCAGTGGTGCCAGTGCACTCTCTGGACTCACTGCAGTGCATCCCCAGTGGTGCCAGTGCACTCTGTGGACTCACTGCACTGCATCCCCAGTGGTGCCAGTGCACGCTCTGGACCCACTGCAGTGCATCCCCACTGGTGCCAGTGCACTCTCTGGACTCACTGCAGTGCATCCCCAGTGGTGCCAGTGCACTCTCTGTAGTTACTGTGCTGCGTCCCCAGTGGTGACTGTTCACTCTCTGGACTCACTGTGCTGCATCCCCAGTGGTGCCAGTGCACTCTCTGGACTCACTGCAGTGTACCCCCTGTAGTGCCAGTGCACTCTGTGGACTCACTGCACTTCATCCCAGTGGTGCCAGTGCACTCTCTGGACTCACTGCACTGCATCCCCAGTGGTGCCAGTGCACTCTCTGGACTCACTGCACTGCATCCCCAGTGGTGTCAGTGCACTCTCTGGACTCACTGCAGTGCAGCCCCTGAGGTGCCAGTGCACTCTCTGTACTCACTGCAGTGCATTCCCAGTGGTGTCAGTGCACTATCTGGACTCACTGCAGTGAATCCCCGGTGGTGCCAGTGCACTCTCTGGACTCACTGCACTGCATCCCCAGTGGTGCCAGTGCAATCTCTGGACTCACTGCACTGCATCCCCAGTGGTGCCAGTGCACTCTCTGGACTCACTGCGCTGCGTCCCCAGTGGTGACAGTTCACTCTCTGGACTTACTGTGCTGCATCCCCAGTGGTGCCAGTGCACTCTCTGGACACAGTGCAGGGTATCCCCAGTGGTGACAGTTCACTCTCTGGACTCACTGCAGTGCAACCCCAGTGGTGCCAGACTACTCTCTGGACTCACTGCACTGTAACCCCTGTGGTGCCATTGCAATCTCGGGACTCACAGCAGTGCAGCTCCAGTTGGTGCCAGTGCACTCTCTGGACTCACTGCACTGCATCCCCAGTGGTGCCAGTGCACTCTCTGGACTCACTGCATTGCATCACCTGTGGTGCCATTGCACTCTCAGGACTCACTGCACTGCATCCCCAGTGGTGCCAGTGCACTCTCTGGACTCACTGCACTGCATCCCCATTGGAGCCAGTGCACTCTCTGGACTCACTGCACTGCATCCCCAGTGGTGCCAGTGCAATCTCTGGTCTCACTGCACTGCATCCCCACTGGTGCCAGTGCACTCTTTGGACTCACTGCAGTGCATCCCCAGTGCTGAGAGTGCACTCTCTGGAAACAGTGCACTGCATCCCCAGTGGTGCCAGTGCACTCTCTGGACTCACTGCACTGCATCCCCAGTGGTGCCAGTGCACTCTCTGGACTCACTGCACTGCATCAACAGTGGTGCCAGTGCACTCTCTGGACTCACTGCACTGCATCCCCAGTGGTGCCAGTGCACTCTCTGGACTCACTGCAGTGCATCCCCTGTGGTGCCATTGCACTCTCAGGACTCACTGCACTGCATCCCCAGTGGTGCCAGTGCACTCTCCGGACTCACAGCACTGCATCCCCAGTGGTGCCAGTGTACTCTCTGGACTCACTGCACTGCATCACCATTGGTGCCAGTGCACTCTCTGGACTCACTGCACTGCATCCCCAGTGGTGCCAGTGCACTCTCTGGACTCACAGCACTGCGTCCCCATTGGTGCCAGTGCACTCTCTGGACTCACTGCACTAAAACACCTGTGGTGCCAGTGCAGTCTCTGATCTCACTGCACTGCATCCCCAGTGGTGCCAGTGCACTCTCTGGACTCACTGTAGTGCATCCCCAGTGCTGAGAATGCACTCTCCGGACTCACTGCAGTGCATCCGCAGTGGTGCCAGTGCACTCTTTCGAGTCACTGCACTGCATCCCCATTAGTGCCAGTGCAGTCTCTGCCCTCACTACAGTGCATCCCCAGTGGTGCCAGTGCACTCTCTGGACTCACTGCACTGCATCCCCAGTGGTGCCAGTGCACTCTCTGGACTCAGTGCTCTGCATCCCCATTTGTGCCAGTGCACTGTCTGGACTCACTGCACTGCAGCCCCAGCGGTGCCAGTTCACTCTCTGGACTCACTGCAGAGCATCTCCAGTGGTGCCAGTGCACTTTCTGGACTCACTGCAGTGCATCCCCAGTGGTGCCAGTGCACTCTCTGGACTCACTGCAGTGCATCCCCAGTGGTGCCAGTGCACTCTCTGGACTCACTTCACTGCATCCCCACTCGTGCCAGTGCACTCTCTGGACTCACTGCATTGCATCCCCAGTCGTGCCAGTGCACTCTCTGGACTCACTGCACTGCATCCCCAGTGGAGCCAGTGCACTCTCTGGACTCACTGCAGTGCATCTCCATTGGTGCCAGTGCACTCTCTGGACTCACTGCACTGCATCCCCAGTGGTGCCAGTGCACTCTCTGGACTCACGGCAGTGCATCCCCAGTGGTGCCAGTGCACTCTCTGGACTCACTGCACTGCATCCCCAGTGGTACCAGTGCACTCTCTGGACTCACTGCACTGCATCCCCAGTGGTGCCAGTGCACTCTCTGGACTCACTGCACTGCATCCCCAGTGGTGCCAGTGCACGCTCTGGACCCACTGCACTGCATCCCCACTGGTGCCAGTGCACTCTCTGGACTCACTGAAGTGCATCCCCCGTGGTGCCAGTGCACTCTCTGTAGTCACTGTGCTGCGTCCCCAGTAGTGACAGTTCACTCTCTGGACTCACTGTGCTGCATCCCCAGTGGTGCCAGTGCACTCTCTGGATCCACTGCAGTGCATCTCCAGTGGTGCCAGTGCACTCTCGGGACTCACTGCAGTGCAGCCCCTGAGGTGCCAGTGCACTCTCTGTACTCACTGCAGTGCATTCCCAGTGGTGTCAGTGCACTATCTGGACTCACTGCAGTGAATCCCCGGTGGTGCCAGTGCACTCTCTGGACTCACTGCAGTGCATCCCCAGTGGTGCCTGTGAAGTGTCTGGACTCACTGCAGTGCAACCCCAGTGGTGCCAGACTACTCTCTGGACTCACTGCACTGTAACCCCAGTGGTGCCAGTGCAATCTCGGGACTCACAGCAGTGCAGCTCCAGTTGGTGCCAGTGCACTGTCTGGACTCACTGCAGTTTATCCCCAGTGGTGCAAGGGCACTCTCTGGACTCACTGCACTGCATCCCCAGTGGTGACAGTGCACTCTCTGGACTCACTGCACTAAAACCCCAGTGGTGCCAGTGCACTCTCTGGACTCACTGCAGTGCATCCCCAGTGGTGCCAGTGCACTCTCTGGACTCACTGCAGTGCATCCCCAGTGGTGCCAGTGCACTCTCTGGACTCACTGCACTGCATCCCCAGTGGTGCCAGTGCACTCTCTGGACTCACTGCACTGCATGCCCATTAGTGCCAGTGCATTCTCTGGACTCACTGCAGTGCATCCCCAGTGGTGCCAGTGCACTCTCTGGACTCACTGCACTGCATCACCAGTGGTGCCAGTGCACTCTCTGGAATCACTGCAGTGCATCCCCTGTGGTGCCAGTGCACTCTCTGTACTCACTGCACTGCATCCCCAGTGGTGCCAGTGCACTCTCTGAACTCACCGCACTGCATCCCCAGTGGTGTCAGTGCACTCTCTGGACTCACTGCACTGCATCCCCAGTGGTGCCAGTGCACTCTCTGGACTCACCGCATTGCATCCCCAGTGGTGCCAGTGCACTCTCTGGACTCACTGCACTGCATCCCCAGTGGTGCCAGTGCACTCTCTGGACTCACTGCACTGCAACCCAGTAGTGCCAGTGCAATCTCTGGACTCACTGCACTGCATCCCCATTGGTGCCAGTGCACTCTCTGGACTCACTGCACTGCATCACCATTGGTGCCAGGGCACTCTCCGGACTCACTGCAGTGCATCCGCAGTGGTGCCAGTGAACTCTTTCGAGTCACTGCAGTGCATCCCCAGTGGTGCCAGTGCACTCTCTGGACTCACTGCACTGCATCCCCAGTGGTGCCAGTGCACTCTCTGCACTCACTGCAGTGCATCCCCAGTGGTGCCAGTGCACTCTCTGGACTCACTGCAGTGCATCCCCAGTGGTGCCAGTGCACTCTCTGCCCTCACTGCAGTGCATCCCCAGTGGTGCCAGTGCACTCTCTGCACTCACTGCAGTGCATCCCCAGTGGTGCCAGTGCACTCTCTGCACTCACTGAACTGCATCTCCGGTGTTCCCAGAGCACTCTCTGGACTCACCGAGGTGCATCCCCAGTGGTGCCAGTGCACTCTCTGGACTCACTGCACTGCATCCCCAGTGGTGCCAGTGCACTCTCTGGAATCACTGCAGTGCATCCCCTGTGGTGCCAGTGCACTCTCTGTACTCACTGCACTGCATCCCCAGTGGTGCCAGTGCACTCTCTGAACTCACCGCACTGCATCCCCAGTGGTGTCAGTGCACTCTCTGGACTCACTGCACTGCATCCCCAGTGGTGCCAGTGCACTCTCTGGACTCACCGCATTGCATCCCCAGTGGTGCCAGTGCACTCTCTGGACTCACTGCAGTGCATCCCCAGTGGTGCCAGTGCACTCTCTGGACTCACTGCACTAAAACCCCAGTGGTGCCAGTGCACTCTCTGGACTCACTGCACTGCATCCCAGTGGTGCCAGGGCACTCTCTGGACTCACTGCACTGCATCCCCTGTGGTCCCAGTGCACTCTCTGCCCTCACTGCAGTGCATCCCCAGTGGTGCCAGTGCACTCTCTGCACTCACTGCAGTGCATCCCCAGTGGTGCCAGTGCAATCTCTGGGCTCACCGGGGTGCATCCCCAGTGGTGCCAGTGCACTCTCTGGACTCACTGCACTACATCCCCAGTGGTGCCAGTGCACTCTCTGGACTCACTGCAGTGCATCCCCAGTGGTGCCAGTGCACTCTCTGCACTCACTGCACTGCATCCCCAGTGGTGCCAGTGCACTCTCTGGACTCACTGCACTGCATCCCCAGTGGTGCCAGTGCACTCTCTGGACTCACCCGAGTGCATCCGCAGTGGTGCCAGTGCACTCTCTGGACTCACTGCAGTGCATCCCCAGTAGTGCCAGTGCACTCTCTGGACTCACTGCGCTGCATCCCCAGTGGTGCCAGTGCACTCTCTGGACTCACTGCACTGCATCCCCAGTGGTGCCAGTGCACTCTCTGAGTCACTGCACTGCATTCCCAGTGGTGCCAGTGCACTCTCTGGACTCACTGCAGTGCATCCCAAGTGGTGCCAGTGCACTCTCTGGACTCACTGCACTGCAACCCCAGTGGTGCCAGTGCACTCTCTGGACTCACCATAGTGCACCCCCACTGGTGCCAGTGCACTCTCTGGACTCACCGCACTGCATGCCCAGTGGTGCCAGTGCACTCTCTGGACTCACTGCACTGCATCCCCAAGGTGCCAGTGCACTCTCTAGACTCAACTGCACTGCATCACCAGTGGTGCCCGTGCACTCTCTGGACTCACTGCAGTGCATCCACAGTGGTGCCAGTGCACTCTCTGGACTCTCTGCATTGCATCCCCAGTGGTGCCAGTGCACTCTCTGCACTCACTGCAAGGCATCCCCAGTGGTGCCAGTGCACTCTCTGGAGTCACTGCACTCCATCCCCACTGGTGCCAGTGCACTCTCTGGACTCACTGCACTCCATCCCCACTGGTGCCAGTCCACTCTCTGGACTCACTGCACTGCATCCCCAGTGGTGCCAGTGCACTCTCTGCACTCATGCACTGCATACCCAGTGGTGCCAGTGTATTCTTTGGACTCACTGCACTGCATGAACAGTGGTGCCAGTGCACTCTCTGGACTCACTGCACTGCATCCCCAGTGGTGCCAGTGTAGTGTCTGGACTCACTGCAGTGCATTCCCAGTGGTGCCAGTGCAATCTCAGGACTCACTGCAGTGCAGCTCCAGTTGGTGCCAGTGCAGTCTCTGGACTCACTGCACTGCATCCCCAGTGGTGCCAGTGCACTCTCTGGACTCACTGAAGTGCATCCCCAGTGGTGCCAGAGCACTCTCTGGACTCACTGCAGTGCATCCCCAGTGCTGCCAGTGCACTCTCTGGACTCACTGCACTGCATCCCCAGTGGTGCCAGGGCACTCTCTGGAGTCACAGCACTGCATCAACAGTGGTGCCTCTGCACTCTCTGGAGTCACTGCACTGCATCTCCAGTGGTGCCAGTGCACTCTCTGGACTCACTGTAGTGCATCCCCAGTGGTGCCAGTGCACTCTCTGGACTCACTGCAGTGCATCCCCAGTACTGCCAGTGCACTCTCTGGACTCACCAGGGTGCATCCCCAGTGGTGCCAGTGTACTCTCTAGAATCACTGCAGTGCATCCCCAGTGGTGCCAGTGCACTCTCTGGAGTCACTGCACTGCATTCCCAGTGGTGCCAGTGCACTCTCTGGACTCACTGCATTGCATCCCCAGTGGTGCCAGTGCACTCTCTGGACTCACTGCACTGCATCCCCAGTGGTGCCACTGCACTCTCTGGACTCACTGCACTGTATCACCATTGGTGCCAGGGCACTCTCCGGACTCACTGCAGAGCATCCGCAGTGGTGCCAGTGCACTCTTTCGAGTCACTGCAGTGCATCCCCAGTGGTGCCAGTGCACTCTCTGGGCTCACTGCAGTGCATCCCCAGTGGTGCCAGTGCACTCTCTGGACTCACTGCAGTGCATCCCCAGTGGTGCCAGTGCACTCTCTGCACTCACTGCAGTGCATCCCCAGTGGTGCCAGTGCACTCTCTGGACTCACTGCAGTGCATCCCCAGTGGTGCCAGTGCACTCTCTGCACTCACTGCAGTGCATCCCCAGTGGTGCCAGTGCACTCTCTGCACTCACTGAACTGCATCTCCGGTGTTCCCAGAGCACTCTCTGGACTCACCGAGGTGCATCCCCAGTGGTGCCAGTGCACTCTCTGGACTCACTGCAGTGCAGCCCCTGAGGTGCCAGTGTACTCTCTGGACTCACTGCACTGCATCCCCAGTGGTGACAGTGCACTCTCTGGAATCACTGCAGTGCATCCCCTGTGGTGCCATTGCACTCTCTGGACTCACTGCACCGCATCCCCAGTGGTGCCTGTGCACTCTCTTGAGTCACTGCACTGCATCCCCAGTAGAGCCAGTGCACTCTCTCGACTCACTGCACTGCAACTCCAGTGGTGCCAGTGCACTCTCTGGACTCACTGCACTGCATCCCCAGTGGTGCCAGTGCACTCTCTGGAGTCACTGCGCTGCATCCCCAGTGGTGCCAGTGCCCTCTGTGGACTCACTGCACTACATCCCCAGTGGGGCCAGTGCACTCTCTGGACTCACTGCAGTGCATCCCCAGTGGTGCCAGTGCACTCTCTGGACTCACCGGGGTGCATCCCCAGTGGTGCCAGTGCACTCTCTGGACTCACCGGGGTGCATCCCTAGTGGTGCCAGTGCACTCTCTGGACTCACTGCAGTGCATCCCCAGTGGTGCCAGTGCACTCTGTGGACTCACTGCACTGCATCCCCAGTGTTGCCAGTGCACTCTCTGGACTCACTGCACTGCATCTCCAGTGGTGCCAGTGCACTCTCTGGACTCACTGCACTGCATCCCCAGTGGTGCCAGTGCACTCTCTGGACTCACTGCAGTGCATCCCCAGTGGTGCCAGTGCACTCTCTGGACTCACTGCACTGCATCCCATTGGTGCCAGTGCACTCTCTGGACTCACTGCAGTGCATCCCCAGTGGTGCCAGTGCACTCTCTGGACTCACTGCACTGCATCCCCAGTTGTGCCACTGCACTCTCTGGACTCACTGCAGTGCATCCCCAGTGGTGCCAGTGCACTCTCTGGACTCACTGCAGTGCTTCCGCACTGGTGCCAGTGCACTCTCTGCACTCACTGCACTGCATCCCCAGTGTTCCAGTGCACTCTCTGGACTACCTGCACTGCATCCCCAGTGGTGCCAGTGCACTCTCTGGACTCACTGCAGTGCATCCCCAGTGGTGCCAATGCACTCTCTGGACTCACTGCACTGCATCCCCAGTGGTGCCAGTGCACTCTCTGGACTCACTGCACTGCATCCCCAGTGGTGCCTTTGCACTCTCAGGACTCACTGCACTGCATCCCCAGTGGTGCCAGTGCAATTACTGGACTCACTGTAGTGTAGCTCAGTGGTGCCAGAGCACTCTCTGGACTCACTGCACTGCATCACCAGTGGTGCCAGTGCACTCTCTGGACTCACTGCACTGTATCCCCAGTGGTGCCAGTGCACTGTCTGGACTCACTGCAGTGTATCGCCATTGGAGCCGGTGCACTCTCTGGACTCACTAAACTGCATCCTCAGTGGTGCCATAGAACTCTCTGGACTCACTGCAGTGCATCCCCAGTGGTGCCAGTGCACTGTCTGGACTCAATGCATCCCCAGTGGTGCCAGGGCACTCTCTGGACTCACAGCACTGCATCCCCATTGGTGGCAGTGCACTCTCTGGACTCACTGCACTAATACCCCAGTGGTGCCAGTGCAGTCTCTGGACTCACTGCACTGCATCTCCAGTGGTGCCAGTGCACTCTCTGGACTCACTGCAGTGCATCCCAAGTGGTGCCAGTGCACTCTCTGGACTCACTGCACTGCAACCCCAGTGGTGCCAGTGCACTCTCTGGACTCACTGCAGTGCACCCCCACTGGTGCCAGTGCACTCTCTGGACTCACCGCACTGCATGCCCAGTGGTGCCAGTGCACTCTCTGGACTCACTGCACTGCATCCCCAAGGTGCCAGTGCACTCTCTGGACTCAACTGCACTGCATCCCCATTGGTGCCCGTGCACTCTCTGGACTCACTGCAGTGCATCCACAGTGGTGCCAGTGCACTCTCTGGACTCTCTGCATTGCATCCCCAGTGGTGCCAGTGCACTCTCTGCACTCACTGCAGTGCATCCCCAGTGGTGCCAGTGCACTCTCTGGAGTCACTGCACTGCATCCCCAGTGGTGCCTGTGCAGTCTCTGGACTCACTACAGTTCATCCCCAGTGGAGCCAGTGCACTCTCTGGACTCACTGCACTCCATCCCCACTGGTGCCAGTGCACTCTCTGGACTCACTGCACTCCATACCCACTGGTGCCAGTCCACTCTCTGGACTCACTGCACTGCATCCCCAGTGGTGCCAGTGCACTCTCTGCACTCATGCACTGCATACCCAGTGGTGCCAGTGTATTCTTTGGACTCACTGCACTGCATGAACAGTGGTGCCAGTGCACTCTCTGGACTCACTGCACTGCATCCCCAGTGGTGCCAGTGCACTCTCTGGAGTCACTGTAGTGCATCCCCAGTGGTGCCAGTGCAATCTCAGGACTCACTGCAGTGCAGCTCCAGTTGGTGCCAGTGCAGTCTCTGGACTCACTGCACTGTATCCCCAGTGGTGCCAGTGCACTGTCTGGACTCACTGCAGTGTATCGCCATTGGAGCCGGTGCACTCTCTGGACTCACTAAACTGCATCCTCAGTGGTGCCATAGAACTCTCTGGACTCACTGCAGTGCATCCCCAGTGGTGCCAGTGCACTGTCTGGACTCAATGCATCCCCAGTGGTGCCAGGGCACTCTCTGGACTCACAGCACTGCATCCCCATTGGTGGCAGTGCACTCTCTGGACTCACTGCACTAATACCCCAGTGGTGCCAGTGCAGTCTCTGGACTCACTGCACTGCATCTCCAGTGGTGCCAGTGCACTCTCTGGACTCACTGCAGTGCATCCCAAGTGGTGCCAGTGCACTCTCTGGACTCACTGCACTGCAACCCCAGTGGTGCCAGTGCACTCTCTGGACTCACTGCAGTGCACCCCCACTGGTGCCAGTGCACTCTCTGGACTCACCGCACTGCATGCCCAGTGGTGCCAGTGCACTCTCTGGACTCACTGCACTGCATCCCCAAGGTGCCACTGCACTCTCTGGACTCAACTGCACTGCATCCCCATTGGTGCCCGTGCACTCTCTGGACTCACTGCAGTGCATCCACAGTGGTGCCAGTGCACTCTCTGGACTCTCTGCATTGCATCCCCAGTGGTGCCAGTGCACTCTCTGCACTAACTGCAGTGCATCCCCAGTGGTGCCAGTGCACTCTCTGGAGTCACTGCACTGCATCCCCAGTGGTGCCTGTGCAGTCTCTGGACTCACTACAGTTCATCCCCAGTGGAGCCAGTGCACTCTCTGGACTCACTGCACTCCATCCCCACTGGTGCCAGTGCACTCTCTGGACTCACTGCACTCCATACCCACTGGTGCCAGTCCACTCTCTGGACTCACTGCACTGCATCCCCAGTGGTGCCAGTGCACTCTCTGCACTCATGCACTGCATACCCAGTGGTGCCAGTGTATTCTTTGGACTCACTGCACTGCATGAACAGTGGTGCCAGTGCACTCTCTGGACTCACTGCACTGCATCCCCAGTGGTGCCAGTGCACTCTCTGGAGTCACTGTAGTGCATCCCCAGTGGTGCCAGTGCAATCTCAGGACTCACTGCAGTGCAGCTCCAGTTGGTGCCAGTGCAGTCTCTGGACTCACTGCACTGCATCCCCAGTGGTGCCAGTGCACTCTCTGGACTCACTGAAGTGCATCCCCAGTGGTGCCAGTGCACTCTCTGGACTCACTGCACTGCATCCCCAGTGCTGCCAGTGCACTCTCTGGACTCACTGCACTGCATCCCCAGTGGTGCCAGGGCACTCTCTGGAGTCACAGCACTGCATCAACAGTGGTGCCTCTGCACTCTCTGGAGTCACTGCACTGCATCCCCAGTGGTGCCAGTGCACTCTCTGGACTCACTGTAGTGCATCCCCAGTGGTGCCAGTGCACTCTCTGGACTCACTGCAGTGCATCCCCAGTAGTGCCAGTGCACTCTCTGGACTCACCAGGGTGCATCCCCAGTGGTGCCAGTGTACTCTCTGGAATCACTGCAGTGCATCCCCAGTGGTGCCAGTGCACTCTCTGGAGTCACTGCACTGCATCCCCAGTGGTGCCAGTGCACTCTCTGGACTCACTGCATTGCATCCCCAGTGGTGCCAGTGCACTCTCTGGACTCACTGCACTGCATCCCCAGTGGTGCCACTGCACTCTCTGGACTCACTGCACTGTATCACCATTGGTGCCAGTGCACTCTCCGGACTCACTGCAGAGCATCCGCAGTGGTGCCAGTGCACTCTTTCGAGTCACTGCAGTGCATCCCCAGTGGTGCCAGTGCACTCTCTGGGCTCACTGCAGTGCATCCCCAGTGGTGCCAGTGCACTCTCTGGACTCACTGCAGTGCATCCCCAGTGCTGCCAGTGCACTCTCTGGACTCACTGCAGTGCATCCCCAGTGGTGCCAGTGCACTCTCTGGACTCACTGCACTGCATCCCCAGTGGTGCCAGTGCACTCTCCGGAATCACTGCACTGCATCCACAGAAGTGCCAGTGCACTCTCTGGACTTACTGCAGTGCATCCCCAGTGGTGCCCGTGCACTCTCTGGACTCACTGCAGTGCATCACCAGTGGTGCCAGTGCACTCTCTGGACTCACTGCATTGCATCCCCAGTGGTGCCAGTGCACTCTCTGCACTCACTGCGCTGCATCCCCAGTGGTGCCTGTGCACTCTCTGGAGTCACTGCACTGCATCCCCAGTGGTGCCTGTGCAGTCTCTGGACTCACTACAGCTCATCCCCAGTGGAGCCAGTGCACTCTCTGGACTCACTGCACTGCATCCCCAGTGGTGCCAGTGCACTCTCTGGACTCACTGCAGTGCATGCCCAGTGGTGCCAGTGCACTCTCTGGACTCACTGCACTGCATCCCCAGTGGTGCCAGTGCACTCTCTGGAGTCGCATCACTGCATCAACAGTGGTGCCTCTGCACTCTCTGGAGTCACTGCACTGCATCCCCAGTGCTGCCAGTGCACTCTCTGGACTCACTGCAGTGCATCCCCAGTGGTGCCAGTGCACTCTCTGGACTCACTGCAGTGCATCCCCAGTGGTGCCAGTGCACTCTCTGGACTCACTGCACTGCATCCCCAGTGGTGCCAGTGCACTCTCTGGACTCACTGCACTTCATCCCCAGTGGTGCCAGTGCACTCTCTGGACTCACTGCATTGCATCCCCAGTGGTGCCAATGCACTCTCTGCACTCACTGCACTGCATCAACAGTGGTGCCAGTGCACTCTCTGGACTCACTGCACTGCATCACCATTGGTGCCAGGGCACTCTCCGGACTCACTGCAGTGCATCCGCAGTGGTGCCAGTGCACTCTTTCGAGTCACTGCAGTGCATCCCCAGTAGTGCCAGTTCACTCTCTGGACTCACTGCAGTGCATCCCCAGTGGTGCCAGTGCACTCTCTGCACTCACTGCAGTGCATCCCCAGTGGTGCCAGTGCACTCTCTGCACTCACTGCAGTGCATCCCCAGTGGTGCCAGTGCACTCTCTGCACTCACTGAACTGCATCTCCGGTGTTCCCAGAGCACTCTCTGGACTCACCGAGGTGCATCCCCAGTGGTGCCAGTGCACTCTCTGGACTCACTGCACTGCATCCCCAGTGGTGCCAGTGCACTCTCTGGAATCACTGCAGTGCATCCCCTGTGGTGCCAGTGCACTCTCTGTACTCACTGCACTGCATCCCCAGTGGTGCCAGTGCACTCTCTGAACTCACCGCACTGCATCCCCAGTGGTGTCAGTGCACTCTCTGGACTCACTGCACTGCATCCCCAGTGGTGCCAGTGTACTCTCTGGACTCACCGCATTGCATCCCCAGTGGTGCCAGTGCACTCTCTGGACTCACTGCACTGCATCCCCAGTGGTGCCAGTGCACTCTCTGGAGTCACTGCACTGCATCCTCAGTGGTGCCAGTGCACTCTCTGGACTCACTGCACTGCATCCCCAGTGGTGCCAGGGCACTCTCTGGACTCACTGCACTGCATCCCCTGTGGTCCCAGTGCACTCTCTGCCCTCACTGCAGTGCATCCCCAGTGGTGCCAGTGCACTCTCTGCACTCACTGCAGTGCATCCCCAGTGGTGCCAGTGCAATCTCTGGGCTCACCGGGGTGCATCCCCAGTGGTGCCAGTGCACTCTCTGGACTCACTGCACTACATCCCCAGTGGTGCCAGTGCACTCTCTGGACTCACTGCAGTGCATCCCCAGTGGTGCCAGTGCACTCTCTGCACTCACTGCACTGCATCCCCAGTGGTGCCAGTGCACTCTCTGGACTCACTGCACTGCATCCCCAGTGGTGCCAGTGCACTCTCTGGACTCACCCGAGTGCATCCGCAGTGGTGCCAGTGCACTCTCTGGACTCACTGCAGTGCATCCCCAGTAGTGCCAGTGCACTCTCTGGACTCACTGCGCTGCATCCCCAGTGGTGCCAGTGCACTCTCTGGACTCACTGCACTGCATTCCCAGTGGTGCCAGTGCACTCTCTGGACTCACTGCAGTGCATCCCAAGTGGTGCCAGTGCACTCTCTGGACTCACTGCACTGCAACCCCAGTGGTGCCAGTGCACTCTCTGGACTCACCATAGTGCACCCCCACTGGTGCCAGTGCACTCTCTGGACTCACCGCACTGCATGCCCAGTGGTGCCAGTGCACTCTCTGGACTCACTGCACTGCATCCCCAAGGTGCCAGTGCACTCTCTAGACTCAACTGCACTGCATCCCCAGTGTTGCCCGTGCACTCTCTGGACTCACTGCAGTGCATCCACAGTGGTGCCAGTGCACTCTCTGGACTCTCTGCATTGCATCCCCAGTGGTGCCAGTGCACTCTCTGCACTCACTGCAGTGCATCCCCAGTGGTGCCAGTGCACTCTCTGGAGTCACTGCACTCCATCCCCACTGGTGCCAGTGCACTCTCTGGACTCACTGCACTCCATCCCCACTGGTGCCAGTCCACTCTCTGGACTCACTGCACTGCATCCCCAGTGGTGCCAGTGCACTCTCTGCACTCATGCACTGCATACCCAGTGGTGCCAGTGTATTCTTTGGAATCACTGCACTGCATCCCCAGTGGTGCCAGTGTAGTGTCTGGACTCACTGTAGTGCATCCCCAGTGGTGCCAGTGCAATCTCAGGACTCACTGCAGTGCAGCTCCAGTTGGTGCCAGTGCAGTCTCTGGACTCACTGCTCTGCATCCCCAGTGGTGCCAGTGCACTCTCTGGACTCACTGAAGTGCATCCCCAGTGGTGCCAGAGCACTCTCTGGACTCACTGCACTGCATCCCCAGTGCTGCCAGTGCACTCTCTGGACTCACTGCACTGCATCCCCAGTGGTGCCAGGGCACTCTCTGGAGTCACAGCACTGCATCAACAGTGGTGCCAGTGCACTGTCTGGACTCACTGCAGTGTATCGCCATTGGAGCCGGTGCTCTCTCTGGACTCACTGCAGTGCATCCCCAGTGGTGCCAGAGAACTCTCTGGACTCACTGCAGTGCATCCCCAGTCGTGCCAGTGCACTCTCTGGACTCACTGCATCCCCAGTGGTGCCAGGGCACTCTCTGGACTCACAGCACTGCATCCCCATTGGTGCCAGTGCACTCTCTGAACTCACTGCACTAATACCCCAGTGGTGCCAGTGCAGTCTCTGGACTCACTGCACTGCATCCCCAGTGGTGCCAGTGCACTCTCTGGACTCACTGCACTGCATCCCCAGTGGTGCCAGTGCACTCTCTGGACTCAGTGCAGTGCATCCCCAGAGGTGCCAGTGCACTCTCTGGACTCACTGCACTGCATCCCCAGTGGTGCCAGTGTACTCTCTGGACTCACTGCACTGCATCACCATTGGTGCCAGTACACTCTCTGGACTCACTGCACTGCATCCCCAGTGGTGCCAGTGCACTTTCTGGAGTCACTGCAGTGCATCCACAGTGGTGCCAGCGCACTCTCTGGAGTCACTGCGCTGCGTCCCCAGTGGTGACAGTTCACTCTCTGGACTCACTGTGCTGCATCCCTAGTGGTGCCAGTGCACTCTCTGGACTCACTGCAGTGCATCCCCATGGTGCCAGTGCACTCTCTGGACTCACTGCATCCCCAGTGGTGCCAGGGCACTCTCTGGACTCACAGCACTGCATCCCCATTGGTGCCAGTGCACTCTCTGGACTCACTGCACTAATACCCCAGTGGTGCCAGTGCAGTCTCTGGACTCACTGCACTGCATCCCCAGTGGTGCCAGTGCACTCTCTGGACTCACCGGGGTGCATCCCCAGTGGTGCCAGTGCACTCTCTGGAGTCACTGCACTGCATCCCCAGTGGTGTCAGTGCACTCTCTGGACTCAGTGCAGTGCATCCCCAGTGGTGCCAGTGCATTCTCTGGACTCACTGCACTGCATCCCCAGTGGTGCCAGTGTACTCTCTGGACTCACTGCACTGCATCACCAGTGGTGCCAGTACACTCTCTGGACTCACTACACTGCATCCCCAGTGGTGCCAGTGCACTTTCTGGAGTCACTGCAGTGCATCCACAGTGGTGCCAGCGCACTCTCTGGAGTCACTGCGCTGCGTCCCCAGTGGTGACAGTTCACTCTCTGGACTCACTGTGCTGCATCCCTAGTGGTGCCAGTGCACTCTCTGGACTCACTGCACTGCATTCCCTGTGGTGCCAGTGCACTCTGTGGACTCACTGCACTGCATCCCATTGGTGCCAGTGCACTCTCTGGACTCACAGCATTGCATCCCCAGTGGTGCCAGTGCGCTCTCTGGACTCACTGCAGTGCATCCCCAGTGGTGCCAGTGCACTCTCTGGACTCACTGCACTGCATCCCCAGTGGTGCCAGTACACTCTCTGTACTCACTGCAGTGCATTCCCAGTTGTATCAGTGCACTCTCTGGACTCACTGCAGTGAATCCCCGGTCGTGCCAGTGCACTCTCTGGACTCACTGCACTGCATCTCCAGTGGTGCCAGTTCACTCTCTGGACTCACTGAACTGCATCCCCAGTGGTGCCAGTGCACTCTCTGTAGTCACTGCGCTGCATCCCCAGTGGTGCCAGTGCACTCTCTGGACTCACTGTGCTGCATCCTCAGTGCTGCCAGTGCACTCTCTGGACTCACTGCAGTGTATCCCCTGTGGTGCCAGTGCACTCTGTGCTCTCAATGCACTGCATCCCAGTGGTGCCAGTGCACTCTCTGGACTCACTGCAGTGCAGCCCCTTAGGTGCCAGTGCACTCTCTGGACTCACTGCAGTGAATCCCCGGTTGTGCCAGTTCACTCTCTGGACTCACTGAACTGAATCCCCAGTGGTGCCAGTGCACTCTCTGGACTCACTGTACTGCATCCCCAGTGGTGCCTGTGAAGTCTCTGGACTCACTGCAGTCCATCCCCAGTGGTGCCAGTGCACTCTCTGGACTCACTGCAGTGCATCCCCAGTGGTGCCACTGCACTCTCTGGACTCACTGCACTGCATCACCAGTGGTGCCAGTGCACTCTCTGGAGTCAATGCAGTGCATCCCCAGTGGTGCCAGTGCACTTTCTGGAGTCACTGCAGTGCATCCCCTGTTGTGCTAGTGCACTCTCTGCATTCACTGCACTGCATCCCCAGTGGTGCCACTGCACTCTGTGGACTCACTGCAGTGCATCCCGAGTGGTGCCAGTGCACTCTCTGGACTCACTGCACTGCATCCCCAGTGGTGCCAGTGCACTCTCTGGACTAACTGCAGTTCATCCCCAGTGGTGCCAGTCCACTCTCTGGACTCACTGCAGTGCATCCCCAGTGGTGCCAGTGCACTTTCTGGAGTCACTGCAGTGCATCCCCTGTTGTGCTAGTGCACTCTCTGCATTCACTGCACTGCATCCCCAGAAGTGCCAGTGCACTCTCTGGACTCACTGCAGTGCATCCCTTGTGGTGCCATTGCACTCTCAGGACTCACTGCACTGCATCCCCAGTGGTGCCAGTGCACTCTCTGGACTCACTGTGCTGCATCCCTATTGGAGCCAGTGCACTCTCTGGACTCACTGCACTGCATCCCCAGTGGTGCCAGTGCACTCTCTGGACTCACTGCACTGCATCACCAGAGGTGCCAGTGCACTCTCTGGAGTCAATGCAGTGCATCCCCAGTGGTGCCAGTGCACTTTCTGGAGTCACTGCAGTGCATCCCCTGTTGTGCTAGTGCACTCTCTGCATTCACTGCACTGCATCCCCAGTGGTGCCACTGCACTCTGTGGACTCACTGCAGTGCATCCCGAGTGGTGCCAGTGCACTCTCTGGACTCACTGCACTGCATCCCCAGTGGTGCCAGTGCACTCTCTGGACTAACTGCAGTTCATCCCCAGTGGTGCCTGTCCACTCTCTGGACTCACTGCAGTGCATCCCCAGTGGTGCCAGTGCACTTTCTGGAGTCACTGCAATGCATCCCCTGTTGTGCTAGTGCACTCTCTGCATTCACTGCACTGCATCCCCAGAAGTGCCAGTGCACTCTCTGGACTCACTGCAGTGCATCCCTTGTGGTGCCATTGCACTCTCAGGACTCACTGCACTGCATCCCCAGTGGTGCCAGTGCACTCTCTGGACTCACTGTGCTGCATCCCTATTGGAGCCAGTGCACTCTCTGGACTCACTGCATTGCATCCCCAGTGGTGCCAGTGCACTGTCTGGACTCACTGCAGTGCATCCCCACTGGTGCCAGTGCACTCTCTGGACTCACTGCAGTGCATCCCCAGTGCTGACAGTGCACTCTCTGGACTCAGTGCACTGCATCCCCAGTGGTGCCAGTGCACTCTCTGGACTCACTGCAGTGCATCCCCAGTGGTGCCAGTGCACTCTCTGGACTCACTGCACTGCATC
Organism: Anser brachyrhynchus; assembly: GCF_964034855.1. Taxonomy (NCBI): domain Eukaryota; kingdom Metazoa; phylum Chordata; class Aves; order Anseriformes; family Anatidae; genus Anser; species Anser brachyrhynchus. The sequence goes on from NW_027664139.1 coordinate 146,795, forward strand.
CCCAGTGGTGCCAGTGCACTCTCTGAGCTCACTGCACTGCATCCCCAGTGGTGCCAGTGCACTCTCTGGACTCACTGCACTGCATCACCAGTGGTGCCAGTGCACTCTCTGGACTCACTGCACTGCATCCCCAGTGGTGCCAGTGCACTCTCTGGACTCACTGCAGTGCATCCCCAGTGGTGGCAGTGCACTCTCTGGAGTCACTGCGCTGCGTCCCCAGTGGTGCCAGTGCACTCTCTGGACTCACTGTGCTGCATCCCTAGTGGTGCCAGTGCACTCTGTGGACTCACTGCACTGCATCCCCAGTGGTGCCAGTGCACTCTCTGAGCTCACTGCACTGCATCCCCAGTAGTGCCAGTGCACTCTCTGGACTCACTGCACTGCATCCCCATTGGTGCCAGTGCACTCTCTGGACTCACAGCAGTGCATCCCCAATGGTGCCAGTGCAATTACTGGACTCACAGCAGTGCAGATCAGTGGTGCCAGAGCACTCTCTGGACTCACTGCACTGCATTCCCAGTGGTGCCAGTGCACTCTGTGGATTCACTGCACTCCATCCCCAGTGGTGCCACTGCACTCTCTGGACTCACTGCAGTGTATCCCCATTGGAGCCGGTGCACTCTCTGGACTCACTAAACTGCATCACCAGTGGTGCCAGAGAACTCTCTGGACTCACTGCACTGCATCCCCAGTGGTGCCAGTGCACTCTCTGGACTCACCCGGGTGCATCCCCAGTGGTGCCAGTGCACTCTCTGGACTCACTGCAGTGCATCCCCTGTGATGCCAGTACACTCTCTGGACTCACTGCAGTGCATCCCCAGTGGTGCCAGTGCACGCTCTGGACTCACTGCACTGCATTCCCACTGGTGCCAGTGCACTCTCTGGACTCACTACACTGCATCCCCATTGGTGCCAGTGCACTCTCTGGACTCACTGCAGTGCATCCCCAGTGGTGCCAGTGCACTCTCTGGACTCACTGCACTGCATCACTATTGGTGCCAGGGCACTCTCCGGACTCACTGCAGTGCATCCGCAGTGGTGCCAGTGCACTCTTTCGAGTCACTGCACTGCATCCCCATTAGTGCCAGTGCATTCTCTGGACTCACTGCAGTGCATCCCCACTGGTGCCAGTGTACTCTCTGGACTCACTGCACTGAATCACCAGTGGTGCCAGTGCACTCTCTGGACTCACTGCACTGCATCACCAGTGGAGCCAGTGCACTCTCTAGACTCACTGCAGTGCATCTCCAGTGGTGCCAGTGCACTCTCTGGACTCACTGCAGTGCATCCACAGTGGTGCCAGTGCACTCTCTGCACTCACTGCAGTGCATCACCAGTGGTGCCAGTGCACTCTCTGGACTCACTGCACTGCATCCCCAGTGGTGCCAGTGCACTCTCTGGACTCACTGCAGTGCATCCCCACTGCTGCCAGTGCACTCTCTGGACTCACTGCAGTGCATCCCCAGTGGTGCCAGTGTAGTCTCTGGACTCACTGCAGTGCATCCGCAGTGGTGCCAGTGCACTCTTTCAAGTCACTGCACTGCATCCCCATTAGTGCCAGTGCAGTCTCTGGACTCACTGCAGTACATCCCCAGTGGTGCCAGTGCACTCTCTGGACTCACTGCAGTGCATCTCCAGTGGTGCCAGTGCACTCTCTGCACTCACTGCACTGCATCCCCAGTGGTGCCAGTGTACTCTCTGGACTCACTGCACTGCATCTCCAGTGGTGCCAGTGCACTCTCTGGACTCACTGCAGAGCATCCCCAGTGGTGCCAGTGCACTTTCTGGAGTCACTGCAGTGCATCCCCTGCTGTGCTAGTGCACTCTCTGCATTCACTGCACTGCATCCCCAGAAGTGCCAGTGCACTCTCTGGACTCACTGCACTGCATCCCCACTGGTGCCAGTGCACTCTCTGGACTCACTGCATTGCATCCCCAGTGGTGCCAGTGCACTCTCTGGACTCACTGCACTGCATCCCCAGTGGAGCCAGTGCACTCTCTGGACTCACTGCAGTGCATCCCCAGTGGTGCCAGTGCACTCTCTGGACTCACTGCACTGCATCCCCAGTGGTGCCAGTGCACTCTCTGGACTCACTGCAGTGCATCACCGATGGTGCCAGTGCACTCTCTGGACTCACTGCACTGCATCCCCAGTGGTGCCAGTGCACTCTCTGGACTCACTGCAGTGCATCCCCAGTGGTGCCAGTGCACTCTGTGGACTCACTGCACTGCATCCCCAGTGGTGCCAGTGCACGCTCTGGACCCACTGCAGTGCATCCCCACTGGTGCCAGTGCACTCTCTGAACTCACTGCAGTGCATCCCCCGTGGTGCCAGTGCACTCTCTGTAGTTACTGTGCTGCGTCCCCAGTGGTGACTGTTCACTCTCTGGACTCACTGTGCTGCATCCCCAGTGGTGCCAGTGCACTCTCTGGACTCACTGCAGTGTACCCCCTGTAGTGCCAGTGCACTCTGTGGACTCACTGCACTTCATCCCAGTGGTGCCACTGCACTCTCTGGACTCACTGCACTGCATCCCCAGTGGTGCCAGTGCACTCTCTGGACTCACTGCACTGCATCCCCAGTGGTGTCAGTGCACTCTCTGGACTCACTGCAGTGCAGCCCCTGAGGTGCCAGTGCACTCTCTGTACTCACTGCAGTGCATTCCCAGTGGTGTCAGTGCACTATCTGGACTCACTGCAGTGAATCCCCGGTGGTGCCAGTGCACTCTCTGGACTCACTGCACTGCATCCCCAGTGGTGCCAGTGCAATCTCTGGACTCACTGCACTGCATCCCCAGTGGTGCCAGTGCACTCTCTGGACTCACTGCGCTGCGTCCCCAGTGGTGACAGTTCACTCTCTGGACTTACTGTGCTGCATCCCCAGTGGTGCCAGTGCACTCTCTGGACTCACTGCAGTGCAACCCCAGTGGTGCCAGACTACTCTCTGGACTCACTGCACTGTAACCCCTGTGGTGCCATTGCAATCTCGGGACTCACAGCAGTGCAGCTCCAGTTGGTGCCAGTGCACTCTCTGGACTCACTGCACTGCATCCCCAGTGGTGCCAGTGCACTCTCTGGACTCACTGCATTGCATCACCTGTGGTGCCATTGCACTCTCAGGACTCACTGCACTGCATCCCCAGTGGTGCCAGTGCACTCTCTGGACTCACTGCACTGCATCCCCATTGGAGCCAGTGCACTCTCTGGACTCACTGCACTGCATCCCCAGTGGTGCCAGTGCAATCTCTGGTCTCACTGCACTGCATCCCCACTGGTGCCAGTGCACTCTTTGAACTCACTGCAGTGCATCCCCAGTGCTGAGAGTGCACTCTCTGGAAACAGTGCACTGCATCCCCAGTGGTGCCAGTGCACTCTCTGGACTCACTGCACTGCATCACCAGTGGTGACAGTTCACTTTCTGGACTCACTGCACTGCATCCCCAGTGGTGCCAGTGCACTCTCTGGACTCACTGCACTGCATCAACAGTGGTGCCAGTGCACTCTCTGGACTCACTGCACTGCATCCCCAGTGGTGCCAGTGCACTCTCTGGACTCACTGCAGTGCATCCCCTGTGGTGCCATTGCACTCTCAGGACTCACTGCACTGCATCCCCAGTGGTGCCAGTGCACTCTCTGGACTCACAGCACTGCATCCCCAGTGGTGCCAGTGTACTCTCTGGACTCACTGCACTGCATCACCATTGGTGCCAGTGCACTCTCTGGACTCACTGCACTGCATCCCCAGTGGTGCCAGTGCACTCTCTGGACTCACAGCACTGCGTCCCCATTGGTGCCAGTGCACTCTCTGGACTCACTGCACTAAAACACCTGTGGTGCCAGTGCAGTCTCTGATCTCACTGCACTGCATCCCCAGTGGTGCCAGTGCACTCTCTGGACTCACTGTAGTGCATCCCCAGTGCTGAGAATGCACTCTCCGGACTCACTGCAGTGCATCCGCAGTGGTGCCAGTGCACTCTTTCGAGTCACTGCACTGCATCCCCATTAGTGCCAGTGCAGTCTCTGGACTCACTGCACTGCATCCCCAGTGGTGCCAGTGCACTCTCTGGACTCACTGCACTGCATCAACAGTGGTGCCAGTGCACTCTCTGGACTCACTGCACTGCATCCCCAGTGGTGCCAGTGCACTCTCTGGACTCACTGCACTGCATCCCCAGTGGTGCCAGTGCACTCTCTGGACTCACTGCTCTGCATCCCCATTTGTGCCAGTGCACTCTCTGGACTCACTGCACTGCAGCCCCAGTGGTGCCAGTTCACTCTCTGGACTCACTGCAGAGCATCTCCACTGGTGCCAGTGCACTTTCTGGACTCACTGCAGTGCATCCCCAGTGGTGCCAGTGCACTCTCTGGACTCACTGCAGTGCATCCCCAGTGGTGCCAGTGCACTCTCTGGACTCACTGCACTGCATCCCCACTCGTGCCAGTGCACTCTCTGGACTCACTGCATTGCATCCCCAGTGGTGCCAGTGCACTCTCTGGACTCACTGCACTGCATCCCCAGTGGAGCCAGTGCACTCTCTGGACTCACTGCAGTGCATCTCCATTGGTGCCAGTGCACTCTCTGGACTCACTGCACTGCATCCCCAGTGGTGCCAGTGCACTCTCTGGACTCACAGCACTGCGTCCCCATTGGTGCCAGTGCACTCTCTGGACTCACTGCACTAAAACACCTGTGGTGCCAGTGCAGTCTCTGATCTCACTGCACTGCATCCCCAGTGGTGTCAGTGCACTCTCTGGACTCACTGTAGTGCATCCCCAGTGCTGAGAATGCACTCTCCGGACTCACTGCAGTGCATCCGCAGTGGTGCCAGTGCACTCTTTCGAGTCACTGCACTGCATCCCCATTAGTGCCAGTGCAGTCTCTGGACTCACTGCACTGCATCCCCAGTGGTGCCAGTGCACTCTCTGGACTCACTGCACTGCATCCCCAGTGGTGCCAGTGCACTCTCTGGACTCACTGCTCTGCATCCCCATTTGTGCCAGTGCACTCTCTGGACTCACTGCACTGCAGCCCCAGTGGTGCCAGTTCACTCTCTGGACTCACTGCAGAGCATCTCCAGTGGTGCCAGTGCACTTTCTGGACTCACTGCAGTGCATCCCCAGTGGTACCAGTGCACTCTCTGGACTCACAGCAGTGCATCCCCAGTGGTGCCAGTGCACTCTCTGGACTCACTGCACTGCATCCCCACTCGTGCCAGTGCACTCTCTGGACTCACTGCATTACATCCCCAGTGGTGCCAGTGCACTCTCTGGACTCACTGCACTGCATCCCCAGTGGAGCCAGTGCACTCTCTGGACTCACTGCAGTGCATCTCCATTGGTGCCAGTGCACTCTCTGGACTCACTGCACTGCATCCCCAGTGGTGCCAGTGCACTCTCTGGACTCACGGCAGTGCATCCCCAGTGGTGCCAGTGCACTCTCTGGACTCACTGCACTGCATCCCCAGTGGTGCCAGTGCACTGTCTGGACTCACTGCACTGCATCCCCAGTGGTGCCAGTGCACTCTCTGGACTCACTGCACTGCATCCCCAGTGGTGCCAGTGCACGCTCTGGACCCACTGCACTGCATCCCCACTGGTGCCAGTGCACTCTCTGGACTCACTGAAGTGCATCCCCCGTGGTGCCAGTGCACGCTCTGTAGTCACTGTGCTGCGTCCCCAGTGGTGACAGTTCACTCTCTGGACTCACTGTGCTGCATCCCCAGTGGTGCCAGTGCACTCTCTGGATCCACTGCAGTGCATCTCCAGTGGTGCCAGTGCACTCTCTGGACTCACTGCACTGCATCCCCGGAGGTGCCAGTGCACTCTCTGGACTCACTGCACTGCATCCCCGGAGGTGCCAGTGCACTCTCTGGACTCACTGCAGTGCATCCCCAGTGGTACCAGTGCACTCTCTGGACTCACTGCAGTGCATCCCCAGTGGTGCCAGTGCACTCTCTGGACTCACTGCACTGCATCCCCACTCGTGCCAGTGCACTCTCTGGACTCACTGCATTACATCCCCAGTGGTGCCAGTGCACTCTCTGGACTCACTGCACTGCATCCCCAGTGGAGCCAGTGCACTCTCTGGACTCACTGCAGTGCATCTCCATTGGTGCCAGTGCACTCTCTGGACTCACTGCACTGCATCCCCAGTGGTGCCAGTGCACTCTCTGGACTCACGGCAGTGCATCCCCAGTGGTGCCAGTGCACTCTCTGGACTCACTGCACTGCATCCCCAGTGGTGCCAGTGCACTGTCTGGACTCACTGCACTGCATCCCCAGTGGTGCCAGTGCACTCTCTGGACTCACTGCACTGCATCCCCAGTGGTGCCAGTGCACGCTCTGGACCCACTGCACTGCATCCCCACTGGTGCCAGTGCACTCTCTGGACTCACTGAAGTGCATCCCCCGTGGTGCCAGTGCACGCTCTGTAGTCACTGTGCTGCGTCCCCAGTGGCGACAGTTCACTCTCTGGACTCACTGTGCTGCATCCCCAGTGGTGCCAGTGCACTCTCTGGATCCACTGCAGTGCATCTCCAGTGGTGCCAGTGCACTCTCTGGACTCACTGCACTGCATCCCCGGAGGTGCCAGTGCACTCTCTGGACTCACTGCACTGCATCCCCGGAGGTGCCAGTGCACTCTCTGGACTCACTGCAGTGCATCCCCAGTGGTGCCAGTGCACTCTCTGGACTCACTGAAGTGCATCACCTGTGGTGCCAGTGCACTCTCAGGACTCACTGCACTGCATCCCCAGTGGTGCCAGTGCACTCTCTGGACTCAGTGCAGTGCATCCCCAGTGGTGCCAGTGCACTCTCTGGACTCACTGCACTGCATCACCAGTGGTGCCAGTGCACTCGCTGGAGTCACTGCACTGCATCCCCAGTGGTGCCAGTGTACTCTCTGGACTCACTGCACTGCATCCCCAGTGGTGCCACTGCACTCTGTGGACTCACTGCAGTGCAGCCCGTGAGGTGCCAGTGCACTCTCTGCACTCACTGCAGTGCATCCCCAGTGGTGCCAGTGCACTCTCTGGAGTCACTGCACTGCATCCCCAGTGGTGCCTGTGCAGTCTCTGGACTCACTACAGTTCATCCCCAGTGGAGCCAGTGCACTCTCTGGACTCACTGCACTCCATCCCCACTGGTGCCAGTGCACTCTCTGGACTCACTGCACTGCATCCCCACTGGTGCCAGTCCACTCTCTGGACTCACTGCACTGCATCCCCAGTGGTGCCAGTGCACTCTCTGCACTCATGCACTGCATACCCAGTCGTGCCAGTGTATTCTTTGGACTCACTGCACTGCATGAACAGTGGTGCCAGTGCACTCTCTGGACTCACTGCACTGCATCCCCAGTGGTGCCAGTGTAGTGTCTGGACTCACTGTAGTGCATCCCCAGTGGTGCCAGTGCAATCTCAGGACTCACTGCAGTGCAGCTCCAGTTGGTGCCAGTGCAGTCTCTGGACTCACTGCACTGCATCCCCAGTGGTGCCAGTGCACTCTCTGGACTCACTGCACTGCATCACCAGTGGTGCCAGTGCACTCGCTGGAGTCACTGCACTGCATCCCCAGTGGTGCCAGTGTACTCTCTGGACTCACTGCACTGCATCCCCAGTGGTGCCACTGCACTCTGTGGACTCACTGCAGTGCAGCCCGTGAGGTGCCAGTGCACTCTCTGCACTCACTGCAGTGCATCCCCAGTGGTGCCAGTGCACTCTCTGGAGTCACTGCACTGCATCCCCAGTGGTGCCTGTGCAGTCTCTGGACTCACTACAGTTCATCCCCAGTGGAGCCAGTGCACTCTCTGGACTCACTGCACTCCATCCCCACTGGTGCCAGTGCACTCTCTGGACTCACTGCACTGCATCCCCACTGGTGCCAGTCCACTCTCTGGACTCACTGAACTGCATCCCCAGTGGTGCCAGTGCACTCTCTGCACTCATGCACTGCATACCCAGTCGTGCCAGTGTATTCTTTGGACTCACTGCACTGCATGAACAGTGGTGCCAGTGCACTCTCTGGACTCACTGCACTGCATCCCCAGTGGTGCCAGTGTAGTGTCTGGACTCACTGTAGTGCATCCCCAGTGGTGCCAGTGCAATCTCAGGACTCACTGCAGTGCAGCTCCAGTTGGTGCCAGTGCAGTCTCTGGACTCACTGCACTGCATCCCCAGTGGTGCCAGTGCACTCTCTGGACTCACTGAAGTGCATCCCCAGTGGTGCCAGAGCACTCTCTGGACTCACTGCAGTGCATCCCCAGTGCTGCCAGTGCACTCTCTGGACTCACTGCACTGCATCCCCAGTGGTGCCAGGGCACTCTCTGGAGTCACAGCACTGCATCAACAGTGGTGCCTCTGCACTCTCTGGAGTCACTGCACTGCATCCCCAGTGCTGCCAGTGCACTCTCTGGACTCACTGTAGTGCATCCCCAGTGGTGCCAGTGCACTCTCTGGACTCACTGCAGTGCATCCCCAGTAGTGCCAGTGCACTCTCTGGACTCACTGCACTACATCCCCAGTGGTGCCAGTGTACTCTCTGGACTCACTGCAGTGCATCCCCAGTGGTGCCAGTGCACTCTCTGCACTCACTGCGCTGCATCCCCAGTGGTGCCAGTGCACTCTCTGGAGTCACTGCACTGCATCCCCAGTGGTGCCTGTGCAGTCTCTGGACTCACTACAGTTCATCCCCAGTGGAGCCAGTGCACTCTCTGGACTCACTGCACTGCATCCCCAGTGGTGCCAGTGCACTCTCTGGACTCACTGCAGTGCATGCCCAGTGGTGGCAGTGCACTCTCTGGACTCACTGCACTGCATCCCCAGTGGTGCCAGTGCACTCTCTGGAGTCGCATCACTGCATCAACAGTGGTGCCTCTGCACTCTCTGGAGTCACTGCACTGCATCCCCAGTGCTGCCAGTGCACTCTCTGGACTCACTGCAGTGCATACCCAGTGGTGCCAGTGCACTCTCTGGACTCACTGCACTAAAACCCCAGTGGTGCCAGTGCACTCTCTGGACTCACTGCACTGCATCCCCAGTGGTGCCAGTGCACTCTCTGGACTCACTGCACTTCATCCCCAGTGGTGCCAGTGCACTCTCTGGACTCACAGCATTGCATCCCCAGTGGTGCCAATGCACTCTCTGGACTCACTGCACTGCATCCCCATTGGTGCCAGTGCACTCTCTGGACTCACTGCACTGCATCACCATTGGTGCCAGGGCACTCTCCGGACTCACTGCAGTGCATCCGCAGTGGTGCCAGTGCACTCTTTCGAGTCACTGCAGTGCATCCCCAGTAGTGCCAGTGCACTCTCTGGACTCACTGCAGTGCATCCCCAGTGGTGCCAGTGCACTCTCTGCACTCACTGCAGTGCATCCCCAGTGGTGCCAGTGCACTCTCTGCACTCACTGCAGTGCATCCCCAGTGGTGCCAGTGCACTCTCTGCACTCACTGAACTGCATCTCCGGTGTTCCCAGAGCACTCTCTGGACTCACCGAGGTGCATCCCCAGTGGTGCCAGTGCACTCTCTGGACTCACTGCACTGCATCCCCAGTGGTGCCAGTGCACTCTCTGGAATCACTGCAGTGCATCCCCTGTGGTGCCAGTGCACTCTCTGTACTCACTGCACTGCATCCCCAGTGGTGCCAGTGCACTCTCTGAACTCACCGCACTGCATCCCCAGTGGTGTCAGTGCACTCTCTGGACTCACTGCACTGCATCCCCAGTGGTGCCAGTGCACTCTCTGGACTCACCGCATTGCATCCCCAGTGGTGCCAGTGCACTCTCTGGACTCACTGCACTGCATCCCCAGTGGTGCCAGTGCACTCTCTGGAGTCACTGCACTGCATCCTCAGTGGTGCCAGTGCACTCTCTGGACTCACTGCACTGCATCCCCAGTGGTGCCAGGGCACTCTCTGGACTCACTGCACTGCATCCCCTGTGGTCCCAGTGCACTCTCTGCCCTCACTGCAGTGCATCCCCAGTGGTGCCAGTGCACTCTCTGCACTCACTGCAGTGCATCCCCAGTGGTGCCAGTGCAATCTCTGGGCTCACCGGGGTGCATCCCCAGTGGTGCCAGTGCACTCTCTGGACTCACTGCACTACATCCCCAGTGGTGCCAGTGCACTCTCTGAACTCACTGCAGTGCATCCCCAGTGGTGCCAGTGCACTCTCTGCACTCACTGCACTGCATCCCCAGTGGTGCCAGTGCACTCTCTGGACTCACTGCACTGCATCCCCAGTGGTGCCAGTGCACTCTCTGGACTCACCCGAGTGCATCCGCAGTGGTGCCAGTGCACTCTCTGGACTCACTGCAGTGCATCCCCAGTAGTGCCAGTGCACTCTCTGGACTCACTGCGCTGCATCCCCAGTGGTGCCAGTGCACTCTCTGGACTCACTGCACTGCATTCCCAGTGGTGCCAGTGCACTCTCTGGACTCACTGCAGTGCATCCCAAGTGGTGCCAGTGCACTCTCTGGACTCACTGCACTGCAACCCCAGTGGTGCCAGTGCACTCTCTGGACTCACCATAGTGCACCCCCACTGGTGCCAGTGCACTCTCTGGACTCACCGCACTGCATCCCCAGTGGTGCCAGTGCACTCTCTGGACTCACTGCACTGCATCCCCAAGGTGCCAGTGCACTCTCTAGACTCAACTGCACTGCATCCCCAGTGTTGCCCGTGCACTCTCTGGACTCACTGCAGTGCATCCACAGTGGTGCCAGTGCACTCTCTGGACTCTCTGCATTGCATCCCCAGTGGTGCCAGTGCACTCTCTGCACTCACTGCAGTGCATCCCCAGTGGTGCCAGTGCACTCTCTGGAGTCACTGCACTCCATCCCCACTGGTGCCAGTGCACTCTCTGGACTCACTGCACTCCATCCCCACTGGTGCCAGTCCACTCTCTGGACTCACTGCACTGCATCCCCAGTGGTGCCAGTGCACTCTCTGCACTCATGCACTGCATACCCAGTGGTGCCAGTGTATTCTTTGGAATCACTGCACTGCATCCCCAGTGGTGCCAGTGTAGTGTCTGGACTCACTGTAGTGCATCCCCAGTGGTGCCAGTGCAATCTCAGGACTCACTGCAGTGCAGCTCCAGTTGGTGCCAGTGCAGTCTCTGGACTCACTGCACTGCATCCCCAGTGGTGCCAGTGCACTCTCTGGACTCACTGAAGTGCATCCCCAGTGGTGCCAGAGCACTCTCTGGACTCACTGCACTGCATCCCCAGTGCTGCCAGTGCACTCTCTGGACTCACTGCACTGCATCCCCAGTGGTGCCAGGGCACTCTCTGGAGTCACAGCACTGCATCAACAGTGGTGCCAGTGCACTGTCTGGACTCACTGCAGTGTATCGCCATTGGAGCCGGTGCTCTCTCTGGACTCACTGCAGTGCATCCCCAGTGGTGCCAGAGAACTCTCTGGACTCACTGCAGTGCATCCCCAGTCGTGCCAGTGCACTCTCTGGACTCACTGCATCCCCAGTGGTGCCAGGGCACTCTCTGGACTCACAGAACTGCATCCCCATTGGTGCCAGTGCACTCTCTGAACTCACTGCACTAATACCCCAGTGGTGCCAGTGCAGTCTCTGGACTCACTGCACTGCATCCCCAGTGGTGCCAGTGCACTCTCTGGACTCACCGGGGTGCATCCCCAGTGGTGCCAGTGCACTCTCTGGACTCAGTGCAGTGCATCCCCAGTGGTGCCAGTGCACTCTCTGGACTCACTGCACTGCATCCCCAGTGGTGCCAGTGTACTCTCTGGACTCACTGCACTGCATCACCATTGGTGCCAGTACACTCTCTGGACTCACTGCACTGCATCCCCAGTGGTGCCAGTGCACTTTCTGGAGTCACTGCAGTGCATCCACAGTGGTGCCAGCGCACTCTCTGGAGTCACTGCGCTGCGTCCCCAGTGGTGACAGTTCACTCTCTGGACTCACTGTGCTGCATCCCTAGTGGTGCCAGTGCACTCTCTGGACTCACTGCAGTGCATCCCCAGTGGTGCCAGTGCACTCTCTGGACTCAGTGCAGTGCATCCCCAGTGGTGCCAGCGCACTCTCTGGAGTCACTGCGCTGCGTCCCCAGTGGTGACAGTTCACTCTCTGGACTCACTGTGCTGCATCCCTAGTGGTGCCAGTGCACTCTCTGGACTCACTGCAGTGCATCCCCAGTGGTGCCAGGGCACTCTCTGGACTCACAGCACTGCATCCCCACTGGTGCCAGTGCACTCTCTGGACTCACTGCACTAATACCCCAGTGGTGCCAGTGCAGTCTCTGGACTCACTGCACTGCATCCCCAGTGGTGCCAGTGCACTCTCTGGACTCACCGGGGTGCATCCCCAGTGGTGCCAGTGCACTCTCTGGAGTCACTGCACTGCATCCCCAGTGGTGTCAGTGCACTCTCTGGACTCAGTGCAGTGCATCCCCAGTGGTGCCAGTGCATTCTCTGGACTCACTGCACTGCATCCCCAGTGGTGCCAGTGTACTCTCTGGACTCACTGCACTGCATCACCAGTGGTGCCAGTACACTCTCTGGACTCACTGCACTGCATCCCCAGTGGTGCCAGTGCACTTTCTGGAGTCACTGCAGTGCATCCACAGTGGTGCCAGCGCACTCTCTGGAGTCACTGCGCTGCGTCCCCAGTGGTGACAGTTCACTCTCTGGACTCACTGTGCTGCATCCCTAGTGGTGCCAGTGCACTCTCTGGACTCACTGCAGTGTATCCCCTGTGGTGCCAGTGCACTCTGTGGACTCACTGCACTGCATCCCATTGGTGCCAGTGCACTCTCTGGACTCACAGCATTGCATCCCCAGTGGTGCCAGTGCGCTCTCTGGACTCACTGCAGTGCATCCCCAGTGGTGCCAGTGCACTCTCTGGACTCACTGCACTGCATCCCCAGTGGTGCCAGTACACTCTCTGTACTCACTGCAGTGCATTCCCAGTTGTGTCAGTGCACTCTCTGGACTCACTGCAGTGAATCCCCGGTCGTGCCAGTGCACTCTCTGGACTCACTGCACTGCATCTCCAGTGGTGCCAGTTCACTCTCTGGACTCACTGAACTGCATCCCCAGTGGTGCCAGTGCACTCTCTGTAGTCACTGCGCTGCATCCCCAGTGGTGCCAGTGCACTCTCTGGACTCACTGTGCTGCATCCTCAGTGGTGCCAGTGCACTCTCTGGACTCACTGCAGTGTATCCCCTGTGGTGCCAGTGCACTCTGTGCTCTCAATGCACTGCATCCCAGTGGTGCCAGTGCACTCTCTGGACTCACTGCAGTGCAGCCCCTTAGGTGCCAGTGCACTCTCTGGAGTCACTGCAGTGAATCCCCGGTTGTGCCAGTTCACTCTCTGGACTCACTGAACTGAATCCCCAGTGGTGCCAGTGCACTCTCTGGACTCACTGTACTGCATCCCCAGTGGTGCCTGTGAAGTCTCTGGACTCACTGCAGTCCATCCCCAGTGGTGCCAGTGCACTCTCTGGACTCACTGTACTGCATCCCCAGTGGTGCCACTGCACTCTCTGGACTCACTGCACTGCATCACCAGTGGTGCCAGTGCACTCTCTGGAGTCAATGCAGTGCATCCCCAGTGGTGCCAGTGCACTTTCTGGAGTCACTGCAGTGCATCCCCTGTTGTGCTAGTGCACTCTCTGCATTCACTGCACTGCATCCCCAGTGGTGCCACTGCACTCTGTGGACTCACTGCAGTGCATCCCGAGTGGTGCCAGTGCACTCTCTGGACTCACTGCACTGCATCCCCAGTGGTGCCAGTGCACTCTCTGGACTAACTGCAGTTCATCCCCAGTGGTGCCAGTCCACTCTCTGGACTCACTGCAGTGCATCCCCAGTGGTGCCAGTGCACTTTCTGGAGTCACTGCAGTGCATCCCCTGTTGTGCTAGTGCACTCTCTGCATTCACTGCACTGCATCCCCAGAAGTGCCAGTGCACTCTCTGGACTCACTGCAGTGCATCCCTTGTGGTGCCATTGCACTCTCAGGACTCACTGCACTGCATCCCCAGTGGTGCCAGTGCACTCTCTGGACTCACTGTGCTGCATCCCTATTGGAGCCAGTGCACTCTCTGGACTCACTGCATTGCATCCCCAGTGGTGCCAGTGCACTGTCTGGACTCACTGCAGTGCATCCCCACTGGTGCCAGTGCACTCTCTGGACTCACTGCAGTGCATCCCCAGTGCTGACAGTGCACTCTCTGGACTCAGTGCACTGCATCCCCAGTGGTGCCAGTGCACTCTCTGGACTCAGTGCAGTGCATCCCCAGTGGTGCCAGTGCACTCTCTGGACTCACTGCACTGCATCCCCACTGGTGCCAGTGCACTCTCTGAGCTCACTGCACTGCATCCCCAGTGGTGCCAGTGCACTCTCTGGACTCACTGCACTGCATCACCAGTGGTGCCAGTGCACTCTCTGGACTCACTGCACTGCATCCCCAGTGGTGCCAGTGCACTCTCTGGACTCACTGCACTGCATCCCCAGTGGTGGCAGTGCACTCTCTGGAGTCACTGCGCTGCGTCCCCAGTGGTGCCAGTGCACTCTCTGGACTCACTGTGCTGCATCCCTAGTGGTGCCAGTGCACTCTCTGAGCTCACTGCACTGCATCCCCAGTAGTGCCAGTGCACTCTCTGGACTCACTGCACTGCATCCCCATTGGTGCCAGTGCACTCTCTGGACTCACAGCAGTGCATCCCCAATGGTGCCAGTGCAATTACTGGACTCACAGCAGTGCAGATCAGTGGTGCCAGAGCACTCTCTGGACTCACTGCACTGCATTCCCAGTGGTGCCAGTGCACTCTGTGGATTCACTGCACTCCATCCCCAGTGGTGCCACTGCACTCTCTGGACTCACTGCAGTGTATCCCCATTGGAGCCGGTGCACTCTCTGGACTCACTAAACTGCATCACCAGTGGTGCCAGAGAACTCTCTGGACTCACTGCACTGCATCCCCAGTGGTGCCAGTGCACTCTCTGGACTCACCCGGGTGCATCCCCAGTGGTACCAGTGCACTCTCTGGACTCACTGCAGTGCATCCCCTGTGATGCCAGTGCACGCTCTGGACTCACTGCACTGCATTCCCACTGGTGCCAGTGCACTCTCTGGACTCACTGCACTGCATCACCAGTGGAGCCAGTGCACTCTCTAGACTCACTGCAGTGCATCTCCAGTGGTGCCAGTGCACTCTCTGGACTCACTGCAGTGCATCCACAGTGGTGCCAGTGCACTCTCTGGACTCACTGCAGTGCATCACCAGTGGTGCCAGTGCACTCTCTGGACTCACTGCACTGCATCCCCAGTGGTGCCAGTGCACTCTCTGGACTCACTGCAGTGCATCCCCACTGCTGCCAGTGCACTCTCTGGACTCACTGCACTGCATCCCCAGTGGTGCCAGTGCACTCTCTGGACTCACTGCAGTGCATCCCCAGTGGTGCCAGTGTAGTCTCTGGACTCACTGCAGTGCATCCGCAGTGGTGCCAGTGCACTCTTTCAAGTCACTGCACTGCATCCCCATTAGTGCCAGTGCAGTCTCTGGACTCACTGCAGTACATCCCCAGTGGTGCCAGTGCACTCTCTGGACTCACTGCAGTGCATCTCCAGTGGTGCCAGTGCACTCTCTGCACTCACTGCACTGCATCCCCAGTGGTGCCAGTGTACTCTCTGGACTCACTGCACTGCATCTCCAGTGGTGCCAGTGCACTCTCTGGACTCACTGCAGAGCATCCCCAGTGGTGCCAGTGCACTTTCTGGAGTCACTGCAGTGCATCCCCTGCTGTGCTAGTGCACTCTCTGCATTCACTGCACTGCATCCCCAGAAGTGCCAGTGCACTCTCTGGACTCACTGCACTGCATCCCCACTGGTGCCAGTGCACTCTCTGGACTCACTGCATTGCATCCCCAGTGGTGCCAGTGCACTCTCTGGACTCACTGCACTGCATCCCCAGTGGAGCCAGTGCACTCTCTGGACTCACTGCAGTGCATCCCCAGTGGTGCCAGTGCACTCTCTGGACTCACTGCACTGCATCCCCAGTGGTGCCAGTGCACTCTCTGGACTCACTGCAGTGCATCACCAGCGGTGCCAGTGCACTCTGTGGACTCACTGCACTGCATCCCCAGTGGTGCCAGTGCACTCTCTGGACTCACTGCAGTGCATCCCCAGTGGTGCCAGTGCACTCTGTGGACTCACTGCACTGCATCCCCAGTGGTGCCAGTGCACGCTCTGGACCCACTGCAGTGCATCCCCACTGGTGCCAGTGCACTCTCTGGACTCACTGCAGTGCATCCCCCGTGGTGCCAGTGCACTCTCTGTAGTTACTGTGCTGCGTCCCCAGTGGTGACTGTTCACTCTCTGGACTCACTGCACTTCATCCCAGTGGTGCCAGTGCACTCTCTGGACTCACTGCACTGCATCCCCAGTGGTGCCAGTGCACTCTCTGGACTCACTGCACTGCATCCCCAGTGGTGTCAGTGCACTCTCTGGACTCACTGCAGTGCAGCCCCTGAGGTGCCAGTGCACTCTCTGTACTCACTGCAGTGCATTCCCAGTGGTGTCAGTGCACTATCTGGACTCACTGCAGTGCATCCCCCGTGGTGCCAGTGCACTCTCTGTAGTTACTGCACTGCATCCCCAGTGGTGCCAGTGCAATCTCTGGACTCACTGCACTGCATCCCCAGTGGTGCCAGTGCACTCTCTGGACTCACTGCGCTGCGTCCCCAGTGGTGACAGTTCACTCTCTGGACTTACTGTGCTGCATCCCCAGTGGTGCCAGTGCACTCTCTGGACTCACTGCAGTGCAACCCCAGTGGTGCCAGACTACTCTCTGGACTCACTGCACTGTAACCCCTGTGGTGCCATTGCAATCTCGGGACTCACAGCAGTGCAGCTCCAGTTGGTGCCAGTGCACTCTCTGGACTCACTGCACTGCATCCCCAGTGGTGCCAGTGCACTCTCTGGACTCAGTGCATTGCATCACCTGTGGTGCCATTGCACTCTCAGGACTCACTGCACTGCATCCCCAGTGGTGCCAGTGCACTTTCTGGACTCACTGCACTGCATCCCCATTGGAGCCAGTGCACTCTCTGGACTCACTGCACTGCATCCCCAGTGGTGCCAGTGCAATCTCTGGTCTCACTGCACTGCATCCCCACTGGTGCCAGTGCACTCTTTGGACTCACTGCAGTGCATCCCCAGTGCTGAGAGTGCACTCTCTGGAAACAGTGCACTGCATCCCCAGTGGTGCCAGTGCACTCTCTGGACTCACTGCACTGCATCACCAGTGGTGACAGTTCACTTTCTGGACTCACTGCACTGCATCCCCAGTGGTGCCAGTGCACTCTCTGGACTCACTGCACTGCATCAACAGTGGTGCCAGTGCACTCTCTGGACTCACTGCACTGCATCCCCAGTGGTGCCAGTGCACTCTCTGGACTCACTGCAGTGCATCCCCTGTGGTGCCATTGCACTCTCAGGACTCACTGCACTGCATCCCCAGTGGTGCCAGTGCACTCTCTGGACTCACAGCACTGCATCACCAGTGGTGCCAGTGTACTCTCTGGACTCACTGCACTGCATCACCATTGGTGCCAGTGCACTCTCTGGACTCACTGCACTGCATCCCCAGTGGTGCCAGTGCACTCTCTGGACTCACAGCACTGCGTCCCCATTGGTGCCAGTGCACTCTCTGGACTCACTGCACTAAAACACCTGTGGTGCCAGTGCAGTCTCTGATCTCACTGCACTGCATCCCCAGTGGTGCCAGTGCACTCTCTGGACTCACTGTAGTGCATCCCCAGTGCTGAGAATGCACTCTCCGGACTCACTGCAGTGCATCCCCAGTGGTGCCAGTGCACTCTTTCGAGTCACTGCACTGCATCCCCATTAGTGCCAGTGCAGTCTCTGGACTCACTGCACTGCATCCCCAGTGGTGCCAGTGCACTCTCTGGACTCACTGCACTGCATCCCCAGTGGTGCCAGTGCACTCTCTGGACTCACTGCTCTGCATCCCCATTTGTGCCAGTGCACTCTCTGGACTCACTGCACTGCAGCCCCAGTGGTGCCAGTTCACTCTCTGGACTCACTGCAGAGCATCTCCAGTGGTGCCAGTGCACTTTCTGGACTCACTGCAGTGCATCCCCAGTGGTGCCAGTGCACTCTCTGGACTCACTGCAGTGCATCCCCAGTGGTGCCAGTGCACTCTCTGGACTCACTGCACTGCATCCCCACTCGTGCCAGTGCACTTTCTGGACTCACTGCATTGCATCCCCAGTGGTGCCAGTGCACTCTCTGGACTCACTGCACTGCATCCCCAGTGGAGCCAGTGCACTCTCTGGACTCACTGCAGTGCATCTCCATTGGTGCCAGTGCACTCTCTGGACTCACTGCACTGCATCCCCAGTGGTGCCAGTGCACTCTCTGGACTCACAGCACTGCGTCCCCATTGGTGCCAGTGCACTCTCTGGACTCACTGCACTAAAACACCTGTGGTGCCAGTGCAGTCTCTGATCTCACTGCACTGCATCCCCAGTGGTGCCAGTGCACTCTCTGGACTCACTGTAGTGCATCCCCAGTGCTGAGAATGCACTCTCCGGACTCACTGCAGTGCATCCGCAGTGGTGCCAGTGCACTCTTTCGAGTCACTGCACTGCATCCCCATTAGTGCCAGTGCAGTCTCTGGACTCACTGCACTGCATCCCCAGTGGTTCCAGTGCACTCTCTGGACTCACTGCACTGCATCCCCAGTGGTGCCAGTGCACTCTCTGGACTCACTGCTCTGCATCCCCATTTGTGCCAGTGCACTCTCTGGACTCACTGCACTGCAGCCCCAGTGGTGCCAGTTCACTCTCTGGACTCACTGCAGAGCATCTCCAGTGGTGCCAGTGCACTTTCTGGACTCACTGCAGTGCATCCCCAGTGGTACCAGTGCACTCTCTGGACTCACTGCAGTGCATCCCCAGTGGTGCCAGTGCACTCTCTGGACTCACTGCACTGCATCCCCACTCGTGCCAGTGCACTCTCTGGACTCACTGCATTACATCCCCAGTGGTGCCAGTGCACTCTCTGGACTCACTGCACTGCATCCCCAGTGGAGCCAGTGCACTCTCTGGACTCACTGCAGTGCATCTCCATTGGTGCCAGTGCACTCTCTGGACTCACTGCACTGCATCCCCAGTGGTGCCAGTGCACTCTCTGGACTCACGGCAGTGCATCCCCAGTGGTGCCAGTGCACTCTCTGGACTCACTGCACTGCATCCCCAGTGGTGCCAGTGCACTCTCTGGACTCACTGCACTGCATCCCCAGTGGTGCCAGTGCACTCTCTGGACTCACTGCACTGCATCCCCAGTGGTGCCAGTGCACGCTCTGGACCCACTGCACTGCATCCCCACTGGTGCCAGTGCACTCTCTGGACTCACTGAAGTGCATCCCCCGTGGTGCCAGTGCACGCTCTGTAGTCACTGTGCTGCGTCCCCAGTGGTGACAGTTCACTCTCTGGACTCACTGTGCTGCATCCCCAGTGGTGCCAGTGCACTCTCTGGATCCACTGCAGTGCATCTCCAGTGGTGCCAGTGCACTCTCTGGACTCACTGCACTGCATCCCCGGAGGTGCCAGTGCACTCTCTGGACTCACTGGACTGCATCCCCGGAGGTGCCAGTGCACTCTCTGGACTCACTGCAGTGCATCCCCACTGGTGCCAGTGCACTCTCTGGACTCACTGAAGTGCATCACCTGCGGTGCCAGTGCACTCTCAGGACTCACTGCACTGCATCCCCACTGGTGCCAGTGCACTCTCTGGACTCAGTGCAGTGCATCCCCAGTGGAGCCAGTGCACTCTCTGGACTCACTGAAGTGCATCTCCTGTGGTGCCAGTGCACTCTCTGGACTCACTGCAGTGCATCCCCAGTGGTGCCAGTGCACTCTCTGGACTCACTGCACTGCATCACCAGTGGTGCCAGTGCACTCGCTGGAGTCACTGCACTGCATCCCCAGTGGTGCCAGTGTACTCTCTGGACTCACTGCACTGCATCCCCAGTGGTGCCACTGCACTCTGTGGACTCACTGCAGTGCAGCCCGTGAGGTGCCAGTGCACTCTCTGCACTCACTGCAGTGCATCCCCAGTGGTGCCAGTGCACTCTCTGGAGTCACTGCACTGCATCCCCAGTGGTGCCTGTGCAGTCTCTGGACTCACTACAGTTCATCCCCAGTGGAGCCAGTGCACTCTCTGGACTCACTGCACTCCATTCCCACTGGTGACAGTGCACTCTCTGGACTCACTGCACTCCATCCCCACTGGTGCCTGTCCACTCTCTGGACTCACTGCACTGCATCCCCAGTGGTGCCAGTGCACTCTCTGCACTCATGCACTGCATACCCAGTGGTGCCAGTGTATTCTTTGGACTCACTGCACTGCATGAACAGTGGTGCCAGTGCACTCTCTGGACTCACTGCACTGCATCCCCAGTGGTGCCAGTGTAGTGTCTGGACTCACTGTAGTGCATCCCCAGTGGTGCCAGTGCAATCTCAGGACTCACTGCAGTGCAGCTCCAGTTGGTGCCAGTGCAGTCTCTGGACTCACTGCACTGCATCCCCAGTGGTGCCAGTGCACTCTCTGGACTCACTGAAGTGCATCCCCAGTGGTGCCAGAGCACTCTCTGGACTCACTGCAGTGCATCCCCAGTGCTGCCAGTGCACTCTCTGGACTCACTGCACTGCATCCCCAGTGGTGCCAGGGCACTCTCTGGAGTCACAGCACTGCATCAACAGTGGTGCCTCTGCACTCTCTGGAGTCACTGCACTGCATCCCCAGTGGTGCCAGTGCACTCTCTGGACTCACTGTAGTGCATCCCCAGTGGTGCCAGTGCACTCTCTGGACTCACTGCAGTGCATCCCCAGTAGTGCCAGTGCACTCTCTGGACTCACCAGGGTGCATCCCCAGTGGTGCCAGTGTACTCTCTGGACTCACTGCAGTGCATCCCCAGTGGTGCCAGTGCACTCTCTGGACTCACTGCACTGCATCCCCAGTGGTGCCAGTGCACACTCTGGACTCACGGCACTGTATCACCATTGGTGCCAGGGCACTCTCCGGACTCACTACAGAGCATCCGCAGTGGTGCCAGTGCACTCTTTCGAGTCACTGCAGTGCATCCCCAGTGGTGCCAGTGCACTCTCTGGGCTCACTGCAGTGCATCCCCAGTGGTGCCAGTGCACTCTCAGGAGTCACTGCGCTGCATCCCCAGTGGTTCCAGTGCACTCTCTGGACTCACTGCACTGCATCCCCAGTGGTGCCAGTGCACTCTCCGGAATCACTGCACTGCATCCACAGAAGTGCCAGTGCACTCTCTGGACTTACTGCAGTGCATCCCCAGTGGTGCCCGTGCACTCTCTGGACTCACTGCAGTGCATCCCCAGTGGTGCCAGTGCACTCTCTGGACTCACTGCATTGCATCCCCAGTGGTGCCAGTGCACTCTCTGCACTCAGTGCACTGCATCCCCAGTGGTGCCAGTGCACTCTCTGGACTCACTGCACTGCATCCCCAGTGGTGCCTGTGCAGTCTCTGGACTCACTACAGTTCATCCCCAGTGGAGCCAGTGCACTCTCTGGACTCACTGCACTGCATCCCCAGTGGTGCCAGTGCACTCTCTGGACTCACTGCTATGCATGCCCAGTGGTGCCAGTGCACTCTCTGGACTCACTGCACTGCATCCCCAGTGGTGCCAGTGCACTCTCTGGAGTCGCATCACTGCATCAACAGTGGTGCCTCTGCACTCTCTGGAGTCACTGCACTGCATCCCCAGTGCTGCCAGTGCACTCTCTGGACTCACTGCAGTGCATCCCCACTGGTGCCAGTACACTCTCTGGACTCACTGCACTGCATCCCCAGTGGTGCCAGTGCACTCTCTGGACTCACTGCACTGCATCCCCAGTGGTACCAGTGCACTCTCTGGACTCACTGCACTTCATCACCAGTGGTGCCAGTGCACTCTTTGGACTCACTGCATTGCATCCCCAGTGGTGCCAATGCACTCTCTGGACTCACTACACTGCATCCCCATTGGTGCCAGTGCACTCTCTGGACTCACTGCACTGCATCACCATTGGTGCCAGGGCACTCTCCGGACTCACTGCAGTGCATCCGCAGTGGTGCCAGTGCACTCTTTCGAGTCACTGCAGTGCATCCCCAGTAGTGCCAGTGCACTCTCTGGACTCACTGCAGTGCATCCCCAGTGGTGCCAGTGCACTCTCTGCACTCACTGCAGTGCATCCCCAGTGGTGCCAGTGCACTCTCTGGACTCACTGCAGTGCATCCCCAGTGGTGCCAGTGCACTCTCTGCCCTCACTGCAGTGCATCCCCAGTGGTGCCAGTGCACTCTCTGCACTCACTGCAGTGCATCCCCAGTGGTGCCAGTGCACTCTCTGCACTCACTGAACTGCATCTCCGGTGTTCCCAGAGCACTCTCTGGACTCACCAAGGTGCATCCCCAGTGGTGCCAGTGCACTCTCTGGACTCACTGCAGTGCAGCCCCTGAGGTGCCAGTGTACTCTCTGGACTCACTGCACTGCATCCCCAGAGGTGCCAGTGCACTCTCTGGACTCACTGCACTGCATCCCCAGTGGTGCCAGTGCACTCTCTGGACTCACTGCAGTGCATCCCCAAGGTGCCAGTGCACTCTCTGGACTCACTGCACTGCATCCCCAGTGGTGCCAGTGCACTCTCTGGACTCACTGCACTGCATCCCCAGTGGTGCCAGGGCACTCTCTGGACTCACTACACTGCATCCCCTGTGGTCCCAGTGCACTCTCTGCCCTCACTGCAGTGCATCCCCAGTGGTGCCAGTGCACTCTCTGCACTCACTGCAGTGCATCCCCAGTGGTGCCAGTGCAATCTCTGGGCTCACCGGGATGCATCCCCAGTGGTGCCAGTGCACTCTCTGGACTCACTGCACTACATCCCCAGTGGTGCCAGTGCACTCTCTGGACTCACTGCAGTGCATCCCCAGTGGTGCCAGTGCACTCTCTGGACTCACTGCACTGCATCCCCAGTGGTGCCAGTGCACTCTCTGGACTCACTGCAGTGCATCCGCAGTGGTGCCAGTGCACTCTCTGGACTCACTGCAGTGCATCCCCAGTAGTGCCAGTGCACTCTCTGGACTCACTGCGCTGCATCCCCAGTGGTGCCAGTGCACTCTCTGGACTCACTGCACTGCATCCCCAGTGGTGCCAGTGCACTCTCTGAGTCACTGCACTGCATTCCCAGTGGTGCCAGTGCACTCTCTGGACTCACTGCAGTGCATCCCAAGTGGTGCCAGTGCACTGTCTGGACTCACTGCACTGCAACCCCAGTGGTGCCAGTGCACTCTCTGGACTCACCATAGTGCACCACCACTGGTGCCAGTGCACTCTCTGGACTCACCGCACTGCATGCCCAGTGGTGCCAGTGCACTCTCTGGACTCACTGCACTGCATCCCCAAGGTGCCAGTGCACTCTCTAGACTCAACTGCACTGCATCCCCAGTGGTGCCAGTGTAGTGTCTGGACTCACTGTAGTGCATCCCCAGTGGTGCCAGTGCAATCTCAGGACTCACTGCAGTGCAGCTCCAGTTGGTGCCAGTGCAGTCTCTGGACTCACTGCACTGCATCCCCAGTGGTGCCAGTGCACTCTCTGGACTCACTGAAGTGCATCCCCAGTGGTGCCAGAGCACTCTCTGGACTCACTGCACTGCATCCCCAGTGCTGCCAGTGCACTCTCTGGACTCACTGCACTGCATCCCCAGTGGTGCCAGGGCACTCTCTGGAGTCACAGCACTGCATCAACAGTGGTGCCTCTGCACTCTCTGGAGTCACTGCACTGCATCCCCAGTGGTGCCAGTGCACTCTCTGGACTCACTGTAGTGCATCCCCAGTGGTGCCAGTGCACTCTCTGGACTCACTGCAGTGCATCCCCAGTAGTGCCAGTGCACTCTCTGGACTCACCAGGGTGCATCCCCAGTGGTGCCAGTGTACTCTCTGGAATCACTGCAGTGCATCCCCAGTGGTGCCAGTGCACTCTCTGGAGTCACTGCACTGCATCCCCAGTGGTGCCAGTGCACTCTCTGGACTCACTGCATTGCATCCCCAGTGCTGACAGTGCACTCTCTGGACTCACTGCACTGCATCCCCAGTGGTGCCACTGCACTCTCTGGACTCACTGCACTGTATCACCATTGGTGCCAGGGCACTCTCCGGACTCACTGCAGAGCATCCGCAGTGGTGCCAGTGCACTCTTTCGAGTCACTGCAGTGCATCCCCAGTGGTGCCAGTGCACTCTCTGGGCTCACTGCAGTGCATCCCCAGTGGTGCCAGTGCACTCTCTGGACTCACTGCAGTGCATCCCCAGTGCTGCCAGTGCACTCTCTGGACTCACTGCAGTGCATCCCCAGTGGTGCCAGTGCACTCTCTGGACTCACTGCACTGCATCCCCAGTGGTGCCAGTGCACTCTCCGGAATCACTGCACTGCATCCACAGAAGTGCCAGTGCACTCTCTGGACTCACTGCAGTGCATCCCCAGTGGTGCCCGTGCACTCTCTGGACTCACGGCAGTGCATCCCCAGTGGTGCCAGTGCACTCTCTGGACTCACTGCATTGCATCCCCAGTGGTGCCAGTGCACTCTCTGCAGTCACTGCACTGCATCCCCAGTGGTGCCAGTGCACTCTCCGGAATCACTGCACTGCATCCACAGAAGTGCCAGTGCACTCTCTGGACTCACTGCAGTGCATCCCCAGTGGTGCCCGTGCACTCTCTGGACTCACGGCAGTGCATCCCCAGTGGTTCCAGTGCACTCTCTGGACTCTCTGCATTGCATCCCCAGTGGTGCCAGTGCACTCTCTGCAGTCACTGCACTGCATCCCCAGTGGTGCCAGTGCACTCTCTGGAGTCACTGCACTGCATCCCCAGTGGTGCCTGTTCAGTCTCTGGACTCACTGCAGTGCATCCCCAGTGGTGCCAGTGCACTCTCTGGACTCACTGCACTGCATCCCATTGGTGCCAGTGCACTCTCTGGACTCACTGCACTGCATCCCCAGTTGTGACAGTGCACTCTCTGGACTCACTGCACTGCATCCCCAGTGGTGCCAGTGCACTCTCTGGACTCACTGCAGTGCATCCCCAGTGGTGCCAGTGCACTCTCTGGACTCACTGCAGTGCTTCCGCACTGGTGCCAGTGCACTCTCTGCACTCACTGCACTGCATCCCCAGTGTTCCAGTGCACTCTCTGGACTACCTGCACTGCATCCCCAGTGGTGCCAGTGCACTCTCTGGACTCACTGCAGTGCATCCCCAGTGGTGCCAGTGCACTCTCTGGACTCACTGCACTGCATCCCCAGTGATGCCTTTGCACTCTCAGGACTCACTGCACTGCATCCCCAGTGGTGTCAGTGCAATTAATGGACTCACTGTAGTGTAGCTCAGTGGTGCCAGAGCACTCTCTGGACTCACTGCACTGCATCACCAGTGGTGCCAGTGCACTCTCTGGACTCACTGCACTGCATCCCCAGTGGTGCCAGTGCACTGTCTGGACTCACTGCAGTGTATCGCCATTGGAGCCGGTGCACTCTCTGGACTCACTAAACTGCATCCTCAGTGGTGCCAGAGAACTCTCTGGACTCACTGCGGTGCATCCCCAGTGGTGCCAGTGCACTGTCTGGACTCACTATATCCCCAGTGGTGCCAGGGCACTCTCTGGACTCACAGCACTGCATCCCCATTGGTGGCAGTGCACTCTCTGGACTCACTGCACTAATACCCCAGTGGTGCCAGTGCAGTCTCTGGACTCACTGCACTGCATCCCCAGTGGTGCCAGTACACTCTCTGGACTCACTGCAGTGCATCCCCAGTGGTGCCAGTGCAATTACTGGACTCACTGCAGTGCATCCCCAGTGGTGCCAGTGCACTCTCTGCCCTCACTGCAGTGCATCCCCAGTGGTGCCAGTGCACTCTCTGCACTCACTGCAGTGCATCCCCAGTGGTGCCAGTGCACTCTCTGCACTCACTGAACTGCATCTCCGGTGTTCCCAGAGCACTCTCTGGACTCACCGAGGTGCATCCCCAGTGGTGCCAGTGCACTCTCTGGACTCACTGCAGTGCAGCCCCTGAGGTGCCAGTGTACTCTCTGGACTCACTGCACTGCATCCCCAGTGGTGACAGTGCACTCTCTGGACTCACTGCACTGCATCCCCAGTGGTGCCAGTGCACTCTCTGGACTCACTGCAGTGCATCCCCAAGGTGCCAGTGCACTCTCTGGACTCACTGCACTGCATCCCCAGTGGTGCCAGTGCACTCTCTGGACTCACTGCAGTGCATCCCCAGTGGTGCCAGTGCACTCTCTGTACTCACTGCACTGCATCCCCAGTGGTGCCAGTGCACTCTCTGAACTCACCGCACTGCATCCCCAGTGGTGTCAGTGCACTCTCTGGACTCACTGCACTGCATCCCCAGTGGTGCCAGTGCACTCTCTGGACTCACCGCATTGCATCCCCAGTGGTGCCAGTGCACTCTCTGGACTCACTGCAGTGCATCCCTTGTGGTGCCATTGCACTCTCAGGACTCACTGCACTGCATCCCCAGTGGTGCCTGTGCACTCTCTGGACTCACTGTGCTGCATCCCTATTGGAGCCAGTGCACTCTCTGGACTCACTGCACTGCATCCCCAGTGGTGCCACTGCACTCTCTGGACTCACTGCACTGCATCACCAGTGGTGCCAGTGCACTCTCTGGAGTCAATGCAGTGCATCCCCAGTGGTGCCAGTGCACTTTCTGGAGTCACTGCAGTGCATCCCCTGTTGTGCTAGTGCACTCTCTGCATTCACTGCACTGCATCCCCAGTGGTGCCACTGCACTCTGTGGACTCACTGCAGTGCATCCCGAGTGGTGCCAGTGCACTCTCTGGACTCACTGCACTGCATCCCCAGTGGTGCCAGTGCACTCTCTGGACTAACTGCAGTTCATCCCCAGTGGTGCCAGTCCACTCTCTGGACTCACTGCAGTGCATCCCCAGTGGTGCCAGTGCACTTTCTGGAGTCACTGCAGTGCATCCCCTGTTGTGCTAGTGCACTCTCTGCATTCACTGCACTGCATCCCCAGAAGTGCCAGTGCACTCTCTGGACTCACTGCAGTGCATCCCTTGTGGTGCCATTGCACTCTCAGGACTCACTGCACTGCATCCCCAGTGGTGCCAGTGCACTCTCTGGACTCACTGTGCTGCATCCCTATTGGAGCCAGTGCACTCTCTGGACTCACTGCATTGCATCCCCAGTGGTGCCAGTGCACTGTCTGGACTCACTGCAGTGCATCCCCACTGGTGCCAGTGCACTCTCTGGACTCACTGC
Source organism: Anser brachyrhynchus (assembly GCF_964034855.1). NCBI lineage: Eukaryota > Metazoa > Chordata > Aves > Anseriformes > Anatidae > Anser > Anser brachyrhynchus. The sequence continues at coordinate 174,159 of NW_027664139.1, forward strand.
AGTGCATCCCCAGTGCTGACAGTGCACTCTCTGGACTCAGTGCACTGCATCCCCAGTGGTGCCAGTGCACTCTCTGGACTCAGTGCAGTGCATCCCCAGTGGTGCCAGTGCACTCTCTGGACTCACTGCACTGCATCCCCAGTGGTGCCAGTGCACTCTCTGAGCTCACTGCACTGCATCCCCAGTGGTGCCAGTGCACTCTCTGGACTCACTGCACTGCATCACCAGTGGTGCCAGTCCACTCTCTGGACTCACTGCAGTGCATCCCAAGTGGTGCCAGTGCACTCTCTGGACTCACTGCACTGCAACCCCAGTGGTGCCACTGCACTCTCTGGACTCACCATAGTGCACCCCCACTGGTGCCAGTGCACTCTCTGGACTCACCGCACTGCATCCCCAGTGGTGCCAGTGCACTCTCTGGACTCACTGCACTGCATCCCCAAGGTGCCAGTGCACTCTCTAGACTCAACTGCACTGCATCCCCAGTGTTGCCCGTGCACTCTCTGGACTCACTGCAGTGCATCCACAGTGGTGCCAGTGCACTCTCTGGACTCTCTGCATTGCATCCCCAGTGGTGCCAGTGCACTCTCTGCACTCACTGCAGTGCATCCCCAGTGGTGCCAGTGCACTCTCTGGAGTCACTGCACTCCATCCCCACTGGTGCCAGTGCACTCTCTGGACTCACTGCACTCCATCCCCACTGGTGCCAGTCCACTCTCTGGACTCACTGCACTGCATCCCCAGTGGTGCCAGTGCACTCTCTGCACTCATGCACTGCATACCCAGTGGTGCCAGTGTATTCTTTGGAATCACTGCACTGCATCCCCAGTGGTGCCAGTGTAGTGTCTGGACTCACTGTAGTGCATCCCCAGTGGTGCCAGTGCAATCTCAGGACTCACTGCAGTGCAGCTCCAGTTGGTGCCAGTGCAGTCTCTGGACTCACTGCACTGCATCCCCAGTGGTGCCAGTGCACTCTCTGGACTCACTGAAGTGCATCCCCAGTGGTGCCAGAGCACTCTCTGGACTCACTGCACTGCATCCCCAGTGCTGCCAGTGCACTCTCTGGACTCACTGCACTGCATCCCCAGTGGTGCCAGGGCACTCTCTGGAGTCACAGCACTGCATCAACAGTGGTGCCAGTGCACTGTCTGGACTCACTGCAGTGTATCGCCATTGGAGCCGGTGCTCTCTCTGGACTCACTGCAGTGCATCCCCAGTGGTGCCAGAGAACTCTCTGGACTCACTGCAGTGCATCCCCAGTCGTGCCAGTGCACTCTCTGGACTCACTGCATCCCCAGTGGTGCCAGGGCACTCTCTGGACTCACAGAACTGCATCCCCATTGGTGCCAGTGCACTCTCTGAACTCACTGCACTAATACCCCAGTGGTGCCAGTGCAGTCTCTGGACTCACTGCACTGCATCCCCAGTGGTGCCAGTGCACTCTCTGGACTCACCGGGGTGCATCCCCAGTGGTGCCAGTGCACTCTCTGGACTCAGTGCAGTGCATCCCCAGTGGTGCCAGTGCACTCTCTGGACTCACTGCACTGCATCCCCAGTGGTGCCAGTGTACTCTCTGGACTCACTGCACTGCATCACCATTGGTGCCAGTACACTCTCTGGACTCACTGCACTGCATCCCCAGTGGTGCCAGTGCACTTTCTGGAGTCACTGCAGTGCATCCACAGTGGTGCCAGCGCACTCTCTGGAGTCACTGCGCTGCGTCCCCAGTGGTGACAGTTCACTCTCTGGACTCACTGTGCTGCATCCCTAGTGGTGCCAGTGCACTCTCTGGACTCACTGCAGTGCATCCCCAGTGGTGCCAGTGCACTCTCTGGACTCACTGCATCCCCAGTGGTGCCAGGGCACTCTCTGGACTCACAGCACTGCATCCCCACTGGTGCCAGTGCACTCTCTGGACTCACTGCACTAATACCCCAGTGGTGCCAGTGCAGTCTCTGGACTCACTGCACTGCATCCCCAGTGGTGCCAGTGCACTCTCTGGACTCACCGGGGTGCATCCCCAGTGGTGCCAGTGCACTCTCTGGAGTCACTGCACTGCATCCCCAGTGGTGTCAGTGCACTCTCTGGACTCAGTGCAGTGCATCCCCAGTGGTGCCAGTGCATTCTCTGGACTCACTGCACTGCATCCCCAGTGGTGCCAGTGTACTCTCTGGACTCACTGCACTGCATCACCAGTGGTGCCAGTACACTCTCTGGACTCACTGCACTGCATCCCCAGTGGTGCCAGTGCACTTTCTGGAGTCACTGCAGTGCATCCACAGTGGTGCCAGCGCACTCTCTGGAGTCACTGCGCTGCGTCCCCAGTGGTGACAGTTCACTCTCTGGACTCACTGTGCTGCATCCCTAGTGGTGCCAGTGCACTCTCTGGACTCACTGCAGTGTATCCCCTGTGGTGCCAGTGCACTCTGTGGACTCACTGCACTGCATCCCATTGGTGCCAGTGCACTCTCTGGACTCACAGCATTGCATCCCCAGTGGTGCCAGTGCGCTCTCTGGACTCACTGCAGTGCATCCCCAGTGGTGCCAGTGCACTCTCTGGACTCACTGCACTGCATCCCCAGTGGTGCCAGTACACTCTCTGTACTCACTGCAGTGCATTCCCAGTTGTGTCAGTGCACTCTCTGGACTCACTGCAGTGAATCCCCGGTCGTGCCAGTGCACTCTCTGGACTCACTGCACTGCATCTCCAGTGGTGCCAGTTCACTCTCTGGACTCACTGAACTGCATCCCCAGTGGTGCCAGTGCACTCTCTGTAGTCACTGCGCTGCATCCCCAGTGGTGCCAGTGCACTCTCTGGACTCACTGTGCTGCATCCTCAGTGGTGCCAGTGCACTCTCTGGACTCACTGCAGTGTATCCCCTGTGGTGCCAGTGCACTCTGTGCTCTCAATGCACTGCATCCCAGTGGTGCCAGTGCACTCTCTGGACTCACTGCAGTGCAGCCCCTTAGGTGCCAGTGCACTCTCTGGAGTCACTGCAGTGAATCCCCGGTTGTGCCAGTTCACTCTCTGGACTCACTGAACTGAATCCCCAGTGGTGCCAGTGCACTCTCTGGACTCACTGTACTGCATCCCCAGTGGTGCCTGTGAAGTCTCTGGACTCACTGCAGTCCATCCCCAGTGGTGCCAGTGCACTCTCTGGACTCACTGTACTGCATCCCCAGTGGTGCCACTGCACTCTCTGGACTCACTGCACTGCATCACCAGTGGTGCCAGTGCACTCTCTGGAGTCAATGCAGTGCATCCCCAGTGGTGCCAGTGCACTTTCTGGAGTCACTGCAGTGCATCCCCTGTTGTGCTAGTGCACTCTCTGCATTCACTGCACTGCATCCCCAGTGGTGCCACTGCACTCTGTGGATTCACTGCAGTGCATCCCGAGTGGTGCCAGTGCACTCTCTGGACTCACTGCACTGCATCCCCAGTGGTGCCAGTGCACTCTCTGGACTAACTGCAGTTCATCCCCAGTGGTGCCAGTCCACTCTCTGGACTCACTGCAGTGCATCCCCAGTGGTGCCAGTGCACTTTCTGGAGTCACTGCAGTGCATCCCCTGTTGTGCTAGTGCACTCTCTGCATTCACTGCACTGCATCCCCAGAAGTGCCAGTGCACTCTCTGGACTCACTGCAGTGCATCCCTTGTGGTGCCATTGCACTCTCAGGACTCACTGCACTGCATCCCCAGTGGTGCCAGTGCACTCTCTGGACTCACTGTGCTGCATCCCTATTGGAGCCAGTGCACTCTCTGGACTCACTGCATTGCATCCCCAGTGGTGCCAGTGCACTGTCTGGACTCACTGCAGTGCATCCCCACTGGTGCCAGTGCACTCTCTGGACTCACTGCAGTGCATCCCCAGTGCTGACAGTGCACTCTCTGGACTCAGTGCACTGCATCCCCAGTGGTGCCAGTGCACTCTCTGGACTCAGTGCAGTGCATCCCCAGTGGTGCCAGTGCACTCTCTGGACTCACTGCACTGCATCCCCACTGGTGCCAGTGCACTCTCTGAGCTCACTGCACTGCATCCCCAGTGGTGCCAGTGCACTCTCTGGACTCACTGCACTGCATCCCCCGTTGTGGTGCCAGTGCACTCTCTGGACTCACTGCACTGCATCCCCAGTGGTGGCAGTGCACTCTCTGGAGTCACTGCGCTGCGTCCCCAGTGGTGCCAGTGCACTCTCTGGACTCACTGTGCTGCATCCCTAGTGGTGCCAGTGCACTCTCTGGACTCACTGCACTGCATCCCCAGTGGTGCCAGTGCACTCTCTGAGCTCACTGCACTGCATCCCCAGTAGTGCCAGTGCACTCTCTGGACTCACTGCACTGCATCCCCATTGGTGCCAGTGCACTCTCTGGACTCACAGCAGTGCATCCCCAATGGTGCCAGTGCAATTACTGGACTCACAGCAGTGCAGATCAGTGGTGCCAGAGCACTCTCTGGACTCACTGCACTGCATTCCCAGTGGTGCCAGTGCACTCTGTGGATTCACTGCACTCCATCCCCAGTGGTGCCACTGCACTCTCTGGACTCACTGCAGTGTATCCCCATTGGAGCCGGTGCACTCTCTGGACTCACTAAACTGCATCACCAGTGGTGCCAGAGAACTCTCTGGACTCACTGCACTGCATCCCCAGTGGTGCCAGTGCACTCTCTGGACTCACCCGGGTGCATCCCCAGTGGTACCAGTGCACTCTCTGGACTCACTGCAGTGCATCCCCTGTGATGCCAGTACACTCTCTGGACTCACTGCAGTGCATCCCCAGTGGTGCCAGTGCACGCTCTGGACTCACTGCACTGCATTCCCACTGGTGCCAGTGCACTCTCTGGACTCACTGCACTGCATCCCCATTGGTGCCAGTGCACTCTCTGGACTCACTGCAGTGCATCCCCAGTGGTGCCAGTGCACTCTCTGGACTCACTGCACTGCATCACTATTGGTGCCAGGGCACTCTCCGGACTCACTGCAGTGCATCCGCAGTGGTGCCAGTGCACTCTTTCGAGTCACTGCACTGCATCCCCATTAGTGCCAGTGCATTCTCTGGACTCACTGCAGTGCATCCCCACTGGTGCCAGTGTACTCTCTGGACTCACTGCACTGAATCACCAGTGGTGCCAGTGCACTCTCTGGACTCACTGCACTGCATCACCAGTGGAGCCAGTGCACTCTCTAGACTCACTGCAGTGCATCTCCAGTGGTGCCAGTGCACTCTCTGGACTCACTGCAGTGCATCCACAGTGGTGCCAGTGCACTCTCTGGACTCACTGCAGTGCATCACCAGTGGTGCCAGTGCACTCTCTGGACTCACTGCACTGCATCCCCAGTGGTGCCAGTGCACTCTCTGGACTCACTGCAGTGCATCCCCACTGCTGCCAGTGCACTCTCTGGACTCACTGCACTGCATCCCCAGTGGTGCCAGTGCACTCTCTGGACTCACTGCAGTGCATCCCCAGTGGTGCCAGTGTAGTCTCTGGACTCACTGCAGTGCATCCGCAGTGGTGCCAGTGCACTCTTTCAAGTCACTGCACTGCATCCCCATTAGTGCCAGTGCAGTCTCTGGACTCACTGCAGTACATCCCCAGTGGTGCCAGTGCACTCTCTGGACTCACTGCAGTGCATCTCCAGTGGTGCCAGTGCACTCTCTGCACTCACTGCACTGCATCCCCAGTGGTGCCAGTGTACTCTCTGGACTCACTGCACTGCATCTCCAGTGGTGCCAGTGCACTCTCTGGACTCACTGCAGAGCATCCCCAGTGGTGCCAGTGCACTTTCTGGAGTCACTGCAGTGCATCCCCTGCTGTGCTAGTGCACTCTCTGCATTCACTGCACTGCATCCCCAGAAGTGCCAGTGCACTCTCTGGACTCACTGCACTGCATCCCCACTGGTGCCAGTGCACTCTCTGGACTCACTGCATTGCATCCCCAGTGGTGCCAGTGCACTCTCTGGACTCACTGCACTGCATCCCCAGTGGAGCCAGTGCACTCTCTGGACTCACTGCAGTGCATCCCCAGTGGTGCCAGTGCACTCTCTGGACTCACTGCACTGCATCCCCAGTGGTGCCAGTGCACTCTCTGGACTCACTGCAGTGCATCACTAGCGGTGCCAGTGCACTCTGTGGACTCACTGCACTGCATCCCCAGTGGTGCCAGTGCACTCTCTGGACTCACTGCAGTGCATCCCCAGTGGTGCCAGTGCACTCTGTGGACTCACTGCACTGCATCCCCAGTGGTGCCAGTGCACGCTCTGGACCCACTGCAGTGCATCCCCACTGGTGCCAGTGCACTCTCTGGACTCACTGCAGTGCATCCCCCGTGGTGCCAGTGCACTCTCTGTAGTTACTGTGCTGCGTCCCCAGTGGTGACTGTTCACTCTCTGGACTCACTGCACTTCATCCCAGTGGTGCCAGTGCACTCTCTGGACTCACTGCACTGCATCCCCAGTGGTGCCAGTGCACTCTCTGGACTCACTGCACTGCATCCCCAGTGGTGTCAGTGCACTCTCTGGACTCACTGCAGTGCAGCCCCTGAGGTGCCAGTGCACTCTCTGTACTCACTGCAGTGCATTCCCAGTGGTGTCAGTGCACTATCTGGACTCACTGCAGTGCATCCCCCGTGGTGCCAGTGCACTCTCTGTAGTTACTGCACTGCATCCCCAGTGGTGCCAGTGCAATCTCTGGACTCACTGCACTGCATCCCCAGTGGTGCCAGTGCACTCTCTGGACTCACTGCGCTGCGTCCCCAGTGGTGACAGTTCACTCTCTGGACTTACTGTGCTGCATCCCCAGTGGTGCCAGTGCACTCTCTGGACTCACTGCAGTGCAACCCCAGTGGTGCCAGACTACTCTCTGGACTCACTGCACTGTAACCCCTGTGGTGCCATTGCAATCTCGGGACTCACAGCAGTGCAGCTCCAGTTGGTGCCAGTGCACTCTCTGGACTCACTGCACTGCATCCCCAGTGGTGCCAGTGCACTCTCTGGACTCACTGCATTGCATCACCTGTGGTGCCATTGCACTCTCAGGACTCACTGCACTGCATCCCCAGTGGTGCCAGTGCACTTTCTGGACTCACTGCACTGCATCCCCATTGGAGCCAGTGCACTCTCTGGACTCACTGCACTGCATCCCCAGTGGTGCCAGTGCAATCTCTGGTCTCACTGCACTGCATCCCCACTGGTGCCAGTGCACTCTTTGGACTCACTGCAGTGCATCCCCAGTGCTGAGAGTGCACTCTCTGGAAACAGTGCACTGCATCCCCAGTGGTGCCAGTGCACTCTCTGGACTCACTGCACTGCATCACCAGTGGTGACAGTTCACTTTCTGGACTCACTGCACTGCATCCCCAGTGGTGCCAGTGCACTCTCTGGACTCACTGCACTGCATCAACAGTGGTGCCAGTGCACTCTCTGGACTCACTGCACTGCATCCCCAGTGGTGCCAGTGCACTCTCTGGACTCACTGCAGTGCATCCCCTGTGGTGCCATTGCACTCTCAGGACTCACTGCACTGCATCCCCAGTGGTGCCAGTGCACTCTCTGGACTCACAGCACTGCATCACCAGTGGTGCCAGTGTACTCTCTGGACTCACTGCACTGCATCACCATTGGTGCCAGTGCACTCTCTGGACTCACTGCACTGCATCCCCAGTGGTGCCAGTGCACTCTCTGGACTCACAGCACTGCGTCCCCATTGGTGCCAGTGCACTCTCTGGACTCACTGCACTAAAACACCTGTGGTGCCAGTGCAGTCTCTGATCTCACTGCACTGCATCCCCAGTGGTGCCAGTGCACTCTCTGGACTCACTGTAGTGCATCCCCAGTGCTGAGAATGCACTCTCCGGACTCACTGCAGTGCATCCCCAGTGGTGCCAGTGCACTCTTTCGAGTCACTGCACTGCATCCCCATTAGTGCCAGTGCAGTCTCTGGACTCACTGCACTGCATCCCCAGTGGTGCCAGTGCACTCTCTGGACTCACTGCACTGCATCCCCAGTGGTGCCAGTGCACTCTCTGGACTCACTGCTCTGCATCCCCATTTGTGCCAGTGCACTCTCTGGACTCACTGCACTGCAGCCCCAGTGGTGCCAGTTCACTCTCTGGACTCACTGCAGAGCATCTCCAGTGGTGCCAGTGCACTTTCTGGACTCACTGCAGTGCATCCCCAGTGGTGCCAGTGCACTCTCTGGACTCACTGCAGTGCATCCCCAGTGGTGCCAGTGCACTCTCTGGACTCACTGCACTGCATCCCCACTCGTGCCAGTGCACTTTCTGGACTCACTGCATTGCATCCCCAGTGGTGCCAGTGCACTCTCTGGACTCACTGCACTGCATCCCCAGTGGAGCCAGTGCACTCTCTGGACTCACTGCAGTGCATCTCCATTGGTGCCAGTGCACTCTCTGGACTCACTGCACTGCATCCCCAGTGGTGCCAGTGCACTCTCTGGACTCACAGCACTGCGTCCCCATTGGTGCCAGTGCACTCTCTGGACTCACTGCACTAAAACACCTGTGGTGCCAGTGCAGTCTCTGATCTCACTGCACTGCATCCCCAGTGGTGCCAGTGCACTCTCTGGACTCACTGTAGTGCATCCCCAGTGCTGAGAATGCACTCTCCGGACTCACTGCAGTGCATCCGCAGTGGTGCCAGTGCACTCTTTCGAGTCACTGCACTGCATCCCCATTAGTGCCAGTGCAGTCTCTGGACTCACTGCACTGCATCCCCAGTGGTTCCAGTGCACTCTCTGGACTCACTGCACTGCATCCCCAGTGGTGCCAGTGCACTCTCTGGACTCACTGCTCTGCATCCCCATTTGTGCCAGTGCACTCTCTGGACTCACTGCACTGCAGCCCCAGTGGTGCCAGTTCACTCTCTGGACTCACTGCAGAGCATCTCCAGTGGTGCCAGTGCACTTTCTGGACTCACTGCAGTGCATCCCCAGTGGTACCAGTGCACTCTCTGGACTCACTGCAGTGCATCCCCAGTGGTGCCAGTGCACTCTCTGGACTCACTGCACTGCATCCCCACTCGTGCCAGTGCACTCTCTGGACTCACTGCATTACATCCCCAGTGGTGCCAGTGCACTCTCTGGACTCACTGCACTGCATCCCCAGTGGAGCCAGTGCACTCTCTGGACTCACTGCAGTGCATCTCCATTGGTGCCAGTGCACTCTCTGGACTCACTGCACTGCATCCCCAGTGGTGCCAGTGCACTCTCTGGACTCACGGCAGTGCATCCCCAGTGGTGCCAGTGCACTCTCTGGACTCACTGCACTGCATCCCCAGTGGTGCCAGTGCACTCTCTGGACTCACTGCACTGCATCCCCAGTGGTGCCAGTGCACTCTCTGGACTCACTGCACTGCATCCCCAGTGGTGCCAGTGCACGCTCTGGACCCACTGCACTGCATCCCCACTGGTGCCAGTGCACTCTCTGGACTCACTGAAGTGCATCCCCCGTGGTGCCAGTGCACGCTCTGTAGTCACTGTGCTGCGTCCCCAGTGGTGACAGTTCACTCTCTGGACTCACTGTGCTGCATCCCCAGTGGTGCCAGTGCACTCTCTGGATCCACTGCAGTGCATCTCCAGTGGTGCCAGTGCACTCTCTGGACTCACTGCACTGCATCCCCGGAGGTGCCAGTGCACTCTCTGGACTCACTGCACTGCATCCCCGGAGGTGCCAGTGCACTCTCTGGACTCACTGCAGTGCATCCCCACTGGTGCCAGTGCACTCTCTGGACTCACTGAAGTGCATCACCTGCGGTGCCAGTGCACTCTCAGGACTCACTGCACTGCATCCCCACTGGTGCCAGTGCACTCTCTGGACTCAGTGCAGTGCATCCCCAGTGGAGCCAGTGCACTCTCTGGACTCACTGAAGTGCATCTCCTGTGGTGCCAGTGCACTCTCTGGACTCACTGCAGTGCATCCCCAGTGGTGCCAGTGCACTCTCTGGACTCACTGCACTGCATCACCAGTGGTGCCAGTGCACTCGCTGGAGTCACTGCACTGCATCCCCAGTGGTGCCAGTGTACTCTCTGGACTCACTGCACTGCATCCCCAGTGGTGCCACTGCACTCTGTGGACTCACTGCAGTGCAGCCCGTGAGGTGCCAGTGCACTCTCTGCACTCACTGCAGTGCATCCCCAGTGGTGCCAGTGCACTCTCTGGAGTCACTGCACTGCATCCCCAGTGGTGCCTGTGCAGTCTCTGGACTCACTACAGTTCATCCCCAGTGGTGCCAGTGCACTCTCTGGACTCACTGCACTCCATTCCCACTGGTGACAGTGCACTCTCTGGACTCACTGCACTCCATCCCCACTGGTGCCTGTCCACTCTCTGGACTCACTGCACTGCATCCCCAGTGGTGCCAGTGCACTCTCTGCACTCATGCACTGCATACCCAGTGGTGCCAGTGTATTCTTTGGACTCACTGCACTGCATGAACAGTGGTGCCAGTGCACTCTCTGGACTCACTGCACTGCATCCCCAGTGGTGCCAGTGTAGTGTCTGGACTCACTGTAGTGCATCCCCAGTGGTGCCAGTGCAATCTCAGGACTCACTGCAGTGCAGCTCCAGTTGGTGCCAGTGCAGTCTCTGGACTCACTGCACTGCATCCCCAGTGGTGCCAGTGCACTCTCTGGACTCACTGAAGTGCATCCCCAGTGGTGCCAGAGCACTCTCTGGACTCACTGCAGTGCATCCCCAGTGCTGCCAGTGCACTCTCTGGACTCACTGCACTGCATCCCCAGTGGTGCCAGGGCACTCTCTGGAGTCACAGCACTGCATCAACAGTGGTGCCTCTGCACTCTCTGGAGTCACTGCACTGCATCCCCAGTGGTGCCAGTGCACTCTCTGGACTCACTGTAGTGCATCCCCAGTGGTGCCAGTGCACTCTCTGGACTCACTGCAGTGCATCCCCAGTAGTGCCAGTGCACTCTCTGGACTCACCAGGGTGCATCCCCAGTGGTGCCAGTGTACTCTCTGGACTCACTGCAGTGCATCCCCAGTGGTGCCAGTGCACTCTCTGGACTCACTGCACTGCATCCCCAGTGGTGCCAGTGCACACTCTGGACTCACGGCACTGTATCACCATTGGTGCCAGGGCACTCTCCGGACTCACTACAGAGCATCCGCAGTGGTGCCAGTGCACTCTTTCGAGTCACTGCAGTGCATCCCCAGTGGTGCCAGTGCACTCTCTGGGCTCACTGCAGTGCATCCCCAGTGGTGCCAGTGCACTCTCAGGAGTCACTGCGCTGCATCCCCAGTGGTTCCAGTGCACTCTCTGGACTCACTGCACTGCATCCCCAGTGGTGCCAGTGCACTCTCCGGAATCACTGCACTGCATCCACAGAAGTGCCAGTGCACTCTCTGGACTTACTGCAGTGCATCCCCAGTGGTGCCCGTGCACTCTCTGGACTCACTGCAGTGCATCCCCAGTGGTGCCAGTGCACTCTCTGGACTCACTGCATTGCATCCCCAGTGGTGCCAGTGCACTCTCTGCACTCAGTGCACTGCATCCCCAGTGGTGCCAGTGCACTCTCTGGACTCACTGCACTGCATCCCCAGTGGTGCCTGTGCAGTCTCTGGACTCACTACAGTTCATCCCCAGTGGAGCCAGTGCACTCTCTGGACTCACTGCACTGCATCCCCAGTGGTGCCAGTGCACTCTCTGGACTCACTGCTATGCATGCCCAGTGGTGCCAGTGCACTCTCTGGACTCACTGCACTGCATCCCCAGTGGTGCCAGTGCACTCTCTGGAGTCGCATCACTGCATCAACAGTGGTGCCTCTGCACTCTCTGGAGTCACTGCACTGCATCCCCAGTGCTGCCAGTGCACTCTCTGGACTCACTGCAGTGCATCCCCACTGGTGCCAGTACACTCTCTGGACTCACTGCACTGCATCCCCAGTGGTGCCAGTGCACTCTCTGGACTCACTGCACTGCATCCCCAGTGGTACCAGTGCACTCTCTGGACTCACTGCACTTCATCACCAGTGGTGCCAGTGCACTCTTTGGACTCACTGCATTGCATCCCCAGTGGTGCCAATGCACTCTCTGGACTCACTACACTGCATCCCCATTGGTGCCAGTGCACTCTCTGGACTCACTGCACTGCATCACCATTGGTGCCAGGGCACTCTCCGGACTCACTGCAGTGCATCCGCAGTGGTGCCAGTGCACTCTTTCGAGTCACTGCAGTGCATCCCCAGTAGTGCCAGTGCACTCTCTGGACTCACTGCAGTGCATCCCCAGTGGTGCCAGTGCACTCTCTGCACTCACTGCAGTGCATCCCCAGTGGTGCCAGTGCACTCTCTGGACTCACTGCAGTGCATCCCCAGTGGTGCCAGTGCACTCTCTGCCCTCACTGCAGTGCATCCCCAGTGGTGCCAGTGCACTCTCTGCACTCACTGCAGTGCATCCCCAGTGGTGCCAGTGCACTCTCTGCACTCACTGAACTGCATCTCCGGTGTTCCCAGAGCACTCTCTGGACTCACCAAGGTGCATCCCCAGTGGTGCCAGTGCACTCTCTGGACTCACTGCAGTGCAGCCCCTGAGGTGCCAGTGTACTCTCTGGACTCACTGCACTGCATCCCCAGAGGTGCCAGTGCACTCTCTGGACTCACTGCACTGCATCCCCAGTGGTGCCAGTGCACTCTCTGGACTCACTGCAGTGCATCCCCAAGGTGCCAGTGCACTCTCTGGACTCACTGCACTGCATCCCCAGTGGTGCCAGTGCACTCTCTGGACTCACTGCAGTGCATCCCCAGTGGTGCCAGTGCACTCTCTGAACTCACCGCACTACATCCCCAGTGGTGTCAGTGCACTCTCTGGACTCACTGCACTGCATCCCCAGTGGTGCCAGTGCACTCTCTGGACTCACCGCATTGCATCCCCAGTGGTGCCAGTGCACTCTCTTGAGTCACTGCACTGCATCCTCAGTGGTGCCAGTGCACTCTCTGGACTCACTGCACTGCATCCCCAGTGGTGCCAGGGCACTCTCTGGACTCACTACACTGCATCCCCTGTGGTCCCAGTGCACTCTCTGCCCTCACTGCAGTGCATCCCCAGTGGTGCCAGTGCACTCTCTGCACTCACTGCAGTGCATCCCCAGTGGTGCCAGTGCAATCTCTGGGCTCACCGGGATGCATCCCCAGTGGTGCCAGTGCACTCTCTGGACTCACTGCACTACATCCCCAGTGGTGCCAGTGCACTCTCTGGACTCACTGCAGTGCATCCCCAGTGGTGCCAGTGCACTCTCTGGACTCACTGCACTGCATCCCCAGTGGTGCCAGTGCACTCTCTGGACTCACTGCAGTGCATCCGCAGTGGTGCCAGTGCACTCTCTGGACTCACTGCAGTGCATCCCCAGTAGTGCCAGTGCACTCTCTGGACTCACTGCGCTGCATCCCCAGTGGTGCCAGTGCACTCTCTGGACTCACTGCACTGCATCTCCAGTGGTGCCAGTGCACTCTCTGAGTCACTGCACTGCATTCCCAGTGGTGCCAGTGCACTCTCTGGACTCACTGCAGTGCATCCCAAGTGGTGCCAGTGCACTGTCTGGACTCACTGCACTGCAACCCCAGTGGTGCCAGTGCACTCTCTGGACTCACCATAGTGCACCACCACTGGTGCCAGTGCACTCTCTGGACTCACCGCACTGCATGCCCAGTGGTGCCAGTGCACTCTCTGGACTCACTGCACTGCATCCCCAAGGTGCCAGTGCACTCTCTAGACTCAACTGCACTGCATCCCCAGTGGTGCCAGTGTAGTGTCTGGACTCACTGTAGTGCATCCCCAGTGGTGCCAGTGCAATCTCAGGACTCACTGCAGTGCAGCTCCAGTTGGTGCCAGTGCAGTCTCTGGACTCACTGCACTGCATCCCCAGTGGTGCCAGTGCACTCTCTGGACTCACTGAAGTGCATCCCCAGTGGTGCCAGAGCACTCTCTGGACTCACTGCACTGCATCCCCAGTGCTGCCAGTGCACTCTCTGGACTCACTGCACTGCATCCCCAGTGGTGCCAGGGCACTCTCTGGAGTCACAGCACTGCATCAACAGTGGTGCCTCTGCACTCTCTGGAGTCACTGCACTGCATCCCCAGTGGTGCCAGTGCACTCTCTGGACTCACTGTAGTGCATCCCCAGTGGTGCCAGTGCACTCTCTGGACTCACTGCAGTGCATCCCCAGTAGTGCCAGTGCACTCTCTGGACTCACCAGGGTGCATCCCCAGTGGTGCCAGTGTACTCTCTGGAATCACTGCAGTGCATCCCCAGTGGTGCCAGTGCACTCTCTGGAGTCACTGCACTGCATCCCCAGTGGTGCCAGTGCACTCTCTGGACTCACTGCATTGCATCCCCAGTGCTGACAGTGCACTCTCTGGACTCACTGCACTGCATCCCCAGTGGTGCCACTGCACTCTCTGGACTCACTGCACTGTATCACCATTGGTGCCAGGGCACTCTCCGGACTCACTGCAGAGCATCCGCAGTGGTGCCAGTGCACTCTTTCGAGTCACTGCAGTGCATCCCCAGTGGTGCCAGTGCACTCTCTGGGCTCACTGCAGTGCATCCCCAGTGGTGCCAGTGCACTCTCTGGACTCACTGCAGTGCATCCCCAGTGCTGCCAGTGCACTCTCTGGACTCACTGCAGTGCATCCCCAGTGGTGCCAGTGCACTCTCTGGACTCACTGCACTGCATCCCCAGTGGTGCCAGTGCACTCTCCGGAATCACTGCACTGCATCCACAGAAGTGCCAGTGCACTCTCTGGACTCACTGCAGTGCATCCCCAGTGGTGCCCGTGCACTCTCTGGACTCACGGCAGTGCATCCCCAGTGGTGCCAGTGCACTCTCTGGACTCACTGCATTGCATCCCCAGTGGTGCCAGTGCACTCTCTGCAGTCACTGCACTGCATCCCCAGTGGTGCCAGTGCACTCTCCGGAATCACTGCACTGCATCCACAGAAGTGCCAGTGCACTCTCTGGACTCACTGCAGTGCATCCCCAGTGGTTCCCGTGCACTCTCTGGACTCACGGCAGTGCATCCCCAGTGGTTCCAGTGCACTCTCTGGACTCTCTGCATTGCATCCCCAGTGGTGCCAGTGCACTCTCTGCAGTCACTGCACTGCATCCCCAGTGGTGCCAGTGCACTCTCTGGACTCACTGCACTGCATCCCCAGTGGTGCCTGTTCAGTCTCTGGACTCACTGCAGTGCATCCCCAGTGGTGCCAGTGCACTCTCTGGACTCACTGCACTGCATCCCATTGGTGCCAGTGCACTCTCTGGACTCACTGCACTGCATCCCCAGTGGTGACAGTGCACTCTCTGGACTCACTGCACTGCATCCCCAGTGGTGCCAGTGCACTCTCTGGACTCACTGCAGTGCATCCCCAGTGGTGCCAGTGCACTCTCTGGACTCACTGCAGTGCTTCCGCACTGGTGCCAGTGCACTCTCTGCACTCACTGCACTGCATCCCCAGTGTTCCAGTGCACTCTCTGGACTACCTGCACTGCATCCCCAGTGGTGCCAGTGCACTCTCTGGACTCACTGCAGTGCATCCCCAGTGGTGCCAGTGCACTCTCTGGACTCACTGCACTGCATCCCCAGTGATGCCTTTGCACTCTCAGGACTCACTGCACTGCATCCCCAGTGGTGTCAGTGCAATTAATGGACTCACTGTAGTGTAGCTCAGTGGTGCCAGAGCACTCTCTGGACTCACTGCACTGCATCACCAGTGGTGCCAGTGCACTCTCTGGACTCACTGCACTGCATCCCCAGTGGTGCCAGTGCACTGTCTGGACTCACTGCAGTGTATCGCCATTGGAGCCGGTGCACTCTCTGGACTCACTAAACTGCATCCTCAGTGGTGCCAGAGAACTCTCTGGACTCACTGCGGTGCATCCCCAGTGGTGCCAGTGCACTGTCTGGACTCACTGCATCCCCAGTGGTGCCAGGGCACTCTCTGGACTCACAGCACTGCATCCCCATTGGTGGCAGTGCACTCTCTGGACTCACTGCACTAATACCCCAGTGGTGCCAGTGCAGTCTCTGGACTCACTGCACTGCATCCCCAGTGGTGCCAGTACACTCTCTGGACTCACTGCAGTGCATCCCCAGTGGTGCCAGTGCAATTACTGGACTCACTGCAGTGCATCCCCAGTGGTGCCAGTGCACTCTCTGCCCTCACTGCAGTGCATCCCCAGTGGTGCCAGTGCACTCTCTGCACTCACTGCAGTGCATCCCCAGTGGTGCCAGTGCACTCTCTGCACTCACTGAACTGCATCTCCGGTGTTCCCAGAGCACTCTCTGGACTCACCGAGGTGCATCCCCAGTGGTGCCAGTGCACTCTCTGGACTCACTGCAGTGCAGCCCCTGAGGTGCCAGTGTACTCTCTGGACTCACTGCACTGCATCCCCAGTGGTGACAGTGCACTCTCTGGACTCACTGCACTGCATCCCCAGTGGTGCCAGTGCACTCTCTGGACTCACTGCAGTGCATCCCCAAGGTGCCAGTGCACTCTCTGGACTCACTGCACTGCATCCCCAGTGGTGCCAGTGCACTCTCTGGACTCACTGCAGTGCATCCCCAGTGGTGCCAGTGCACTCTCTGTACTCACTGCACTGCATCCCCAGTGGTGCCAGTGCACTCTCTGAACTCACCGCACTGCATCCCCAGTGGTGTCAGTGCACTCTCTGGACTCACTGCACTGCATCCCCAGTGGTGCCAGTGCACTCTCTGGACTCACCGCATTGCATCCCCAGTGGTGCCAGTGCACTCTCTGGACTCACTGCAGTGCATCCCTTGTGGTGCCATTGCACTCTCAGGACTCACTGCACTGCATCCCCAGTGGTGCCTGTGCACTCTCTGGACTCACTGTGCTGCATCCCTATTGGAGCCAGTGCACTCTCTGGACTCACTGCACTGCATCCCCAGTGGTGCCACTGCACTCTCTGGACTCACTGCACTGCATCACCAGTGGTGCCAGTGCACTCTCTGGAGTCAATGCAGTGCATCCCCAGTGGTGCCAGTGCACTTTCTGGAGTCACTGCAGTGCATCCCCTGTTGTGCTAGTGCACTCTCTGCATTCACTGCACTGCATCCCCAGTGGTGCCACTGCACTCTGTGGACTCACTGCAGTGCATCCCGAGTGGTGCCAGTGCACTCTCTGGACTCACTGCACTGCATCCCCAGTGGTGCCAGTGCACTCTCTGGACTAACTGCAGTTCATCCCCAGTGGTGCCAGTCCACTCTCTGGACTCACTGCAGTGCATCCCCAGTGGTGCCAGTGCACTTTCTGGAGTCACTGCAGTGCATCCCCTGTTGTGCTAGTGCACTCTCTGCATTCACTGCACTGCATCCCCAGAAGTGCCAGTGCACTCTCTGGACTCACTGCAGTGCATCCCTTGTGGTGCCATTGCACTCTCAGGACTCACTGCACTGCATCCCCAGTGGTGCCAGTGCACTCTCTGGACTCACTGTGCTGCATCCCTATTGGAGCCAGTGCACTCTCTGGACTCACTGCATTGCATCCCCAGTGGTGCCAGTGCACTGTCTGGACTCACTGCAGTGCATCCCCACTGGTGCCAGTGCACTCTCTGGACTCACTGCAGTGCATCCCCAGTGCTGACAGTGCACTCTCTGGACTCAGTGCACTGCATCCCCAGTGGTGCCAGTGCACTCTCTGGACTCAGTGCAGTGCATCCCCAGTGGTGCCAGTGCACTCTCTGGACTCACTGCACTGCATCCCCAGTGGTGCCAGTGCACTCTCTGAGCTCACTGCACTGCATCCCCAGTGGTGCCAGTGCACTCTCTGGACTCACTGCACTGCATCACCAGTGGTGCCAGTGCACTCTCTGGACTCACTGCACTGCATCCCCAGTGGTGCCAGTGCACTCTCTGGACTCACTGCAGTGCATCCCCAGTGGTGGCAGTGCACTCTCTGGAGTCACTGCGCTGCGTCCCCAGTGGTGCCAGTGCACTCTCTGGACTCACTGTGCTGCATCCCTAGTGGTGCCAGTGCACTCTGTGGACTCACTGCACTGCATCCCCAGTGGTGCCAGTGCACTCTCTGAGCTCACTGCACTGCATCCCCAGTAGTGCCAGTGCACTCTCTGGACTCACTGCACTGCATCCCCATTGGTGCCAGTGCACTCTCTGGACTCACAGCAGTGCATCCCCAATGGTGCCAGTGAAATTACTGGACTCACAGCAGTGCAGATCAGTGGTGCCAGAGCACTCTCTGGACTCACTGCACTGCATTCCCAGTGGTGCCAGTGCACTCTGTGGATTCACTGCACTCCATCCCCAGTGGTGCCACTGCACTCTCTGGACTCACTGCAGTGTATCCCCATTGGAGCCGGTGCACTCTCTGGACTCACTAAACTGCATCACCAGTGGTGCCAGAGAACTCTCTGGACTCACTGCACTGCATCCCCAGTGGTGCCAGTGCACTCTCTGGACTCACCCGGGTGCATCCCCAGTGGTGCCAGTGCACTCTCTGGACTCACTGCAGTGCATCCCCTGTGATGCCAGTACACTCTCTGGACTCACTGCAGTGCATCCCCAGTGGTGCCAGTGCACGCTCTGGACTCACTGCACTGCATTCCCACTGGTGCCAGTGCACTCTCTGGACTCACTGCACTGCATCCCCATTGGTGCCAGTGCACTCTCTGGACTCACTGCAGTGCATCCCCAGTGGTGCCAGTGCACTCTCTGGACTCACTGCACTGCATCACTATTGGTGCCAGGGCACTCTCCGGACTCACTGCAGTGCATCCGCAGTGGTGCCAGTGCACTCTTTCGAGTCACTGCACTGCATCCCCATTAGTGCCAGTGCATTCTCTGGACTCACTGCAGTGCATCCCCACTGGTGCCAGTGTACTCTCTGGACTCACTGCACTGAATCACCAGTGGTGCCAGTGCACTCTCTGGACTCACTGCACTGCATCACCAGTGGAGCCAGTGCACTCTCTAGACTCACTGCAGTGCATCTCCAGTGGTGCCAGTGCACTCTCTGGACTCACTGCAGTGCATCCACAGTGGTGCCAGTGCACTCTCTGCACTCACTGCAGTGCATCACCAGTGGTGCCAGTGCACTCTCTGGACTCACTGCACTGCATCCCCAGTGGTGCCAGTGCACTCTCTGGACTCACTGCAGTGCATCCCCACTGCTGCCAGTGCACTCTCTGGACTCACTGCACTGCATCACCAGTGGTGCCAGTGCACTCTCTGGACTCACTGCAGTGCATCCCCAGTGGTGCCAGTGTAGTCTCTGGACTCACTGCAGTGCATCCGCAGTGGTGCCAGTGCACTCTTTCAAGTCACTGCACTGCATCCCCATTAGTGCCAGTGCAGTCTCTGGACTCACTGCAGTACATCCCCAGTGGTGCCAGTGCACTCTCTGGACTCACTGCAGTGCATCTCCAGTGGTGCCAGTGCACTCTCTGCACTCACTGCACTGCATCCCCAGTGGTGCCAGTGTACTCTCTGGACTCACTGCACTGCATCTCCAGTGGTGCCAGTGCACTCTCTGGACTCACTGCAGAGCATCCCCAGTGGTGCCAGTGCACTTTCTGGAGTCACTGCAGTGCATCCCCTGCTGTGCTAGTGCACTCTCTGCATTCACTGCACTGCATCCCCAGAAGTGCCAGTGCACTCTCTGGACTCACTGCACTGCATCCCCACTGGTGCCAGTGCACTCTCTGGACTCACTGCATTGCATCCCCAGTGGTGCCAGTGCACTCTCTGGACTCACTGCACTGCATCCCCAGTGGAGCCAGTGCACTCTCTGGACTCACTGCAGTGCATCCCCAGTGGTGCCAGTGCACTCTCTGGACTCACTGCACTGCATCCCCAGTGGTGCCAGTGCACTCTCTGGACTCACTGCAGTGCATCACCAGTGGTGCCAGTGCACTCTCTGGACTCACTGCACTGCATCCCCAGTGGTGCCAGTGCACTCTCTGGACTCACTGCAGTGCATCCCCAGTGGTGCCAGTGCACTCTGTGGACTCACTGCACTGCATCCCCAGTGGTGCCAGTGCACGCTCTGGACCCACTGCAGTGCATCCCCACTGGTGCCAGTGCACTCTCTGGACTCACTGCAGTGCATCCCCCGTGGTGCCAGTGCACTCTCTGTAGTTACTGTGCTGCGTCCCCAGTGGTGACTGTTCACTCTCTGGACTCACTGTGCTGCATCCCCAGTGGTGCCAGTGCACTCTCTGGACTCACTGCAGTGTACCCCCTGTAGTGCCAGTGCACTCTGTGGACTCACTGCACTTCATCCCAGTGGTGCCACTGCACTCTCTGGACTCACTGCACTGCATCCCCAGTGGTGCCAGTGCACTCTCTGGACTCACTGCACTGCATCCCCAGTGGTGTCAGTGCACTCTCTGGACTCACTGCAGTGCAGCCCCTGAGGTGCCAGTGCACTCTCTGTACTCACTGCAGTGCATTCCCAGTGGTGTCAGTGCACTCTCTGGACTCACTGCACTGCATCCCCAGTGGTGCCAGTGCACTCTCTGGACTCACTGCACTGCATCCCCATTAGTGCCAGTGCAGTCTCTGGACTCACTGCAGTACATCCCCAGTGGTGCCAGTGCACTCTCTGGACTCACTGCAGTGCATCTCCAGTGGTGCCAGTGCACTCTCTGCACTCACTGCACTGCATCCCCAGTGGTGCCAGTGTACTCTCTGGACTCACTGCACTGCATCTCCAGTGGTGCCAGTGCACTCTCTGGACTCACTGCAGAGCATCCCCAGTGGTGCCAGTGCACTTTCTGGAGTCACTGCAGTGCATCCCCTGCTGTGCTAGTGCACTCTCTGCATTCACTGCACTGCATCCCCAGAAGTGCCAGTGCACTCTCTGGACTCACTGCACTGCATCCCCACTGGTGCCAGTGCACTCTCTGGACTCACTGCATTGCATCCCCAGTGGTGCCAGTGCACTCTCTGGACTCACTGCACTGCATCCCCAGTGGAGCCAGTGCACTCTCTGGACTCACTGCAGTGCATCCCCAGTGGTGCCAGTGCACTCTCTGGACTCACTGCACTGCATCCCCAGTGGTGCCAGTGCACTCTCTGGACTCACTGCAGTGCATCCCCAGTGGTGCCAGTGCACTCTCTGGACTCACTGCACTGCATCCCCAGTGGTGCCAGTGCACTCTCTGGACTCACTGCAGTGCATCCCCAGTGGTGCCAGTGCACTCTGTGGACTCACTGCACTGCATCCCCAGTGGTGCCAGTGCACGCTCTGGACCCACTGCAGTGCATCCCCACTGGTGCCAGTGCACTCTCTGGACTCACTGCAGTGCATCCCCCGTGGTGCCAGTGCACTCTCTGTAGTTACTGTGCTGCGTCCCCAGTGGTGACTGTTCACTCTCTGGACTCACTGTGCTGCATCCCCAGTGGTGCAGCACTCTCTGGACTCACTGCAGTGTACCCCCTGTAGTGCCAGTGCACTCTGTGGACTCACTGCACTTCATCCCAGTGGTGCCACTGCACTCTCTGGACTCACTGCACTGCATCCCCACTGGTGCCAGTGCACTCTCTGGACTCACTGCACTGCATCCCCAGTGGTGTCAGTGCACTCTCTGGACTCACTGCAGTGCAGCCCCTGAGGTGCCAGTGCACTCTCTGTACTCACTGCAGTGCATTCCCAGTGGTGTCAGTGCACTATCTGGACTCACTGCAGTGAATCCCCGGTGGTGCCAGTGCACTCTCTGGACTCACTGCACTGCATCCCCAGTGGTGCCAGTGCAATCTCTGGACTCACTGCACTGCATCCCCAGTGGTGCCAGTGCACTCTCTGGACTCACTGCGCTGCGTCCCCAGTGGTGACAGTTCACTCTCTGGACTTACTGTGCTGCATCCCCAGTGGTGCCAGTGCACTCTCTGGACTCACTGCAGTGCAACCCCAGTGGTGCCAGACTACTCTCTGGACTCACTGCACTGTAACCCCTGTGGTGCCATTGCAATCTCGGGACTCACAGCAGTGCAGCTCCAGTTGGTGCCAGTGCACTCTCTGGACTCACTGCACTGCATCCCCAGTGGTGCCAGTGCACTCTCTGGACTCACTGCATTGCATCACCTGTGGTGCCATTGCACTCTCAGGACTCACTGCACTGCATCCCCAGTGGTGCCAGTGCACTCTCTGGACTCACTGCACTGCATCCCCATTGGAGCCAGTGCACTCTCTGGACTCACTGCACTGCATCCCCAGTGGTGCCAGTGCAATCTCTGGTCTCACTGCACTGCATCCCCACTGGTGCCAGTGCACTCTTTGGACTCACTCCAGTGCATCCCCAGTGCTGAGAGTGCACTCTCTGGAAACAGTGCACTGCATCCCCAGTGGTGCCAGTGCACTCTCTGGACTCACTGCACTGCATCACCAGTGGTGACAGTTCACTTTCTGGACTCACTGCACTGCATCCCCAGTGGTGCCAGTGCACTCTCTGGACTCACTGCACTGCATCAACAGTGGTGCCAGTGCACTCTCTGGACTCACTGCACTGCATCCCCAGTGGTGCCAGTGCACTCTCTGGACTCACTGCAGTGCATCCCCTGTGGTGCCATTGCACTCTCAGGACTCACTGCACTGCATCCCCAGTGGTGCCAGTGCACTCTCTGGACTCACAGCACTGCATCCCCAGTGGTGCCAGTGTACTCTCTGGACTCACTGCACTGCATCACCATTGGTGCCAGTGCACTCTCTGGACTCACTGCACTGCATCCCCAGTGGTGCCAGTGCAGTCTCTGGACTCACAGCACTGCGTCCCCATTGGTGCCAGTGCACTCTCTGGACTCACTGCACTAAAACACCTGTGGTGCCAGTGCAGTCTCTGATCTCACTGCACTGCATCCCCAGTGGTGCCAGTGCACTCTCTGGACTCACTGTAGTGCATCCCCAGTGCTGAGAATGCACTCTCCGGACTCACTGCAGTGCATCCGCAGTGGTGCCAGTGCACTCTTTCGAGTCACTGCACTGCATCCCCATTAGTGCCAGTGCAGTCTCTGGAATCACTGCACTGCATCCCCAGTGGTGCCAGTGCACTCTCTGGACTCACTGCACTGCATCCCCAGTGGTGCCAGTGCACTCTCTGGACTCACTGCTCTGCATCCCCATTTGTGCCAGTGCACTCTCTGGACTCACTGCACTGCAGCCCCAGTGGTGCCAGTTCACTCTCTGGACTCACTGCAGAGCATCTCCAGTGGTGCCAGTGCACTTTCTGGACTCACTGCAGTGCATCCCCAGTGGTGCCAGTGCACTCTCTGGACTCACTGCAGTGCATCCCCAGTGGTGCCAGTGCACTCTCTGGACTCACTGCACTGCATCCCCACTCGTGCCAGTGCACTCTCTGGACTCACTGCATTGCATCCCCAGTGGTGCCAGTGCACTCTCTGGACTCACTGCACTGCATCCCCAGTGGAGCCAGTGCACTCTCTGGACTCACTGCAGTGCATCTCCATTGGTGCCAGTGCACTCTCTGGACTCACTGCACTGCATCCCCAGTGGTGCCAGTGCACTCTCTGGACTCACAGCACTGCGTCCCCATTGGTGCCAGTGCACTCTCTGGACTCACTGCACTAAAACACCTGTGGTGCCAGTGCAGTCTCTGATCTCACTGCACTGCATCCCCAGTGGTGCCAGTGCACTCTCTGGACTCACTGTAGTGCATCCCCAGTGCTGAGAATGCACTCTCCGGACTCACTGCAGTGCATCCGCAGTGGTGCCAGTGCACTCTTTCGAGTCACTGCACTGCATCCCCATTAGTGCCAGTGCAGTCTCTGGACTCACTGCACTGCATCCCCAGTGGTGCCAGTGCACTCTCTGGACTCACTGCACTGCATCCCCAGTGGTGCCAGTGCACTCTCTGGACTCACTGCTCTGCATCCCCATTTGTGCCAGTGCACTCTCTGGACTCACTGCACTGCAGCCCCAGTGGTGCCAGTTCACTCTCTGGACTCACTGCAGAGCATCTCCAGTGGTGCCAGTGCACTTTCTGGACTCACTGCAGTGCATCCCCAGTGGTACCAGTGCACTCTCTGGACTCACTGCAGTGCATCCCCAGTGGTGCCAGTGCACTCTCTGGACTCACTGCACTGCATCCCCACTCGTGCCAGTGCACTCTCTGGACTCACTGCATTACATCCCCAGTGGTGCCAGTGCACTCTCTGGACTCACTGCACTGCATCCCCAGTGGAGCCAGTGCACTCTCTGGACTCACTGCAGTGCATCTCCATTGGTGCCAGTGCACTCTCTGGACTCACTGCACTGCATCCCCAGTGGTGCCAGTGCACTCTCTGGACTCACGGCAGTGCATCCCCAGTGGTGCCAGTGCACTCTCTGGACTCACTGCACTGCATCCCCAGTGGTGCCAGTGCACTCTCTGGACTCACTGCACTGCATCCCCAGTGGTGCCAGTGCACTCTCTGGACTCACTGCACTGCATCCCCAGTGGTGCCAGTGCACGCTCTGGACCCACTGCACTGCATCCCCACTGGTGCCAGTGCACTCTCTGGACTCACTGAAGTGCATCCCCCGTGGTGCCAGTGCACGCTCTGTAGTCACTGTGCTGCGTCCCCAGTGGTGACAGTTCACTCTCTGGACTCACTGTGCTGCATCCCCAGTGGTGCCAGTGCACTCTCTGGATCCACTGCAGTGCATCTCCAGTGGTGCCAGTGCACTCTCTGGACTCACTGCACTGCATCCCCGGAGGTGCCAGTGCACTCTCTGGACTCACTGCACTGCATCCCCAGTGGTGCCAGTGCACTCTCTGGACTCACTGCAGTGCATCCCCAGTGGTGCCAGTGCACTCTCTGGACTCACTGAAGTGCATCACCTGTGGTGCCAGTGCACTCTCAGGACTCACTGCACTGCATCCCCACTGGTGCCAGTGCACTCTCTGGACTCAGTGCAGTGCATCCCCAGTGGAGCCAGTGCACTCTCTGGACTCACTGAAGTGCATCTCCTGTGGTGCCAGTGCACTCTCTGGACTCACTGCAGTGCATCCCCAGTGGTGCCAGTGCACTCTCTGGACTCACTGCACTGCATCACCAGTGGTGCCAGTGCACTCGCTGGAGTCACTGCACTGCATCCCCAGTGGTGCCAGTGTACTCTCTGGACTCACTGCACTGCATCCCCAGTGGTGCCACTGCACTCTGTGGACTCACTGCAGTGCAGCCCGTGAGGTGCCAGTGCACTCTCTGCACTCACTGCAGTGCATCCCCAGTGGTGCCAGTGCACTCTCTGGAGTCACTGCACTGCATCCCCAGTGGTGCCTGTGCAGTCTCTGGACTCACTACAGTTCATCCCCAGTGGAGCCAGTGCACTCTCTGGACTCACTGCACTCCATCCCCACTGGTGCCAGTGCACTCTCTGGACTCACTGCACTCCATCCCCACTGGTGCCAGTCCACTCTCTGGACTCACTGCACTGCATCCCCAGTGGTGCCAGTGCACTCTCTGCACTCATGCACTGCATACCCAGTGGTGCCAGTGTATTCTTTGGACTCACTGCACTGCATGAACAGTGGTGCCAGTGCACTCTCTGGACTCACTGCACTGCATCCCCAGTGGTGCCAGTGTAGTGTCTGGACTCACTGTAGTGCATCCCCAGTGGTGCCAGTGCAATCTCAGGACTCACTGCAGTGCAGCTCCAGTTGGTGCCAGTGCAGTCTCTGGACTCACTGCACTGCATCCCCAGTGGTGCCAGTGCACTCTCTGGACTCACTGAAGTGCATCCCCAGTGGTGCCAGAGCACTCTCTGGACTCACTGCAGTGCATCCCCAGTGCTGCCAGTGCACTCTCTGGACTCACTGCACTGCATCCCCAGTGGTGCCAGGGCACTCTCTGGAGTCACAGCACTGCATCAACAGTGGTGCCTCTACACTCTCTGGAGTCACTGCACTGCATCCCCAGTGGTGCCAGTGCACTCTCTGGACTCACTGTAGTGCATCCCCAGTGGTGCCAGTGCACTCTCTGGACTCACTGCAGTGCATCGCCAGTAGTGCCAGTGCACTCTCTGGACTCACCAGGGTGCATCCCCAGTGGTGCCAGTGTACTCTCTGGACTCACTGCAGTGCATCCCCACTGGTGCCAGTGCACTCTCTGCACTCACTGCGCTGCATCCCCAGTGGTGCCAGTGCACTCTCTGGAGTCACTGCACTGCATCCCCAGTGGTGCCTGTGCAGTCTCTGGACTCACTACAGTTCATCCCCAGTGGAGCCAGTGCACTCTCTGGACTCACTGCACTGCATCCCCAGTGGTGCCAGTGCACTCTCTGGACTCACTGCAGTGCATGCCCAGTGGTGCCAGTGCACTCTCTGGACTCACTGCACTGCATCCCCAGTGGTGCCAGTGCACTCTCTGGAGTCGCATCACTGCATCAACAGTGGTGCCTCTGCACTCTCTGGAGTCACTGCACTGCATCCCCAGTGCTGCCAGTGCACTCTCTGGACTCACTGCAGTGCATCCCCAGTGGTGCCAGTGCACTCTCTGGACTCACTGCAGTGCATCCCCAGTGGTGCCAGTGCACTCTCTGGACTCACTGCACTGCATCCCCAGTGGTGCCAGTGCACTCTCTGGACTCACTGCACTTCATCCCCAGTGGTGCCAGTGCACTCTCTGGACTCACTGCATTGCATCCCCAGTGGTGCCAATGCACTCTCTGGACTCACTGCACTGCATCCCCATTGGTGCCAGTGCACTCTCTGGACTCACTGCACTGCATCACCATTGGTGCCAGGGCACTCTCCGGACTCACTGCAGTGCATCCGCAGTGGTGCCAGTGCACTCTTTCGAGTCACTGCAGTGCATCCCCAGTAGTGCCAGTGCACTCTCTGGACTCACTGCAGTGCATCCCCAGTGGTGCCAGTGCACTCTCTGCACTCACTGCAGTGCATCCCCAGTGGTGCCAGTGCACTCTCTGCACTCACTGCAGTGCATCCCCAGTGGTGCCAGTGCACTCTCTGCACTCACTGAACTGCATCTCCGGTGTTCCCAGAGCACTCTCTGGACTCACCGAGGTGCATCCCCAGTGGTGCCAGTGCACTCTCTGGACTCACTGCACTGCATCCCCAGTGGTGCCAGTGCACTCTCTGGAATCACTGCAGTGCATCCCCTGTGGTGCCAGTGCACTCTCTGTACTCACTGCACTGCATCCCCAGTGGTGCCAGTGCACTCTCTGAACTCACCGCACTGCATCCCCAGTGGTGTCAGTGCACTCTCTGGACTCACTGCACTGCATCCCCAGTGGTGCCAGTGCACTCTCTGGACTCACCGCATTGCATCCCCAGTGGTGCCAGTGCACTCTCTGGACTCACTGCAGTGCATCCCCAGTGGTGCCAGTGCACTCTCTGGAGTCACTGCACTGCATCCTCAGTGGTGCCAGTGCACTCTCTGGACTCACTGCACTGCATCCCCAGTGGTGCCAGGGCACTCTCTGGACTCACTGCACTGCATCCCCTGTGGTCCCAGTGCACTCTCTGCCCTCACTGCAGTGCATCCCCAGTGGTGCCAGTGCACTCTCTGCACTCACTGCAGTGCATCCCCAGTGGTGCCAGTGCAATCTCTGGGCTCACCGGGGTGCATCCCCAGTGGTGCCAGTGCACTCTCTGGACTCACTGCACTACATCCCCAGTGGTGCCAGTGCACTCTCTGAACTCACTGCAGTGCATCCCCAGTGGTGCCAGTGCACTCTCTGCACTCACTGCACTGCATCCCCAGTGGTGCCAGTGCACTCTCTGGACTCACTGCACTGCATCCCCAGTGGTGCCAGTGCACTCTCTGGACTCACCCGAGTGCATCCGCAGTGGTGCCAGTGCACTCTCTGGACTCACTGCAGTGCATCCCCAGTAGTGCCAGTGCACTCTCTGGACTCACTGCGCTGCATCCCCAGTGGTGCCAGTGCACTCTCTGGACTCACTGTACTGCATTCCCAGTGGTGCCAGTGCACTCTCTGGACTCACTGCAGTGCATCCCAAGTGGTGCCAGTGCACTCTCTGGACTCACTGCACTGCAACCCCAGTGGTGCCAGTGCACTCTCTGGACTCACCATAGTGCACCCCCACTGGTGCCAGTGCACTCTCTGGACTCACCGCACTGCATGCCCAGTGGTGCCAGTGCACTCTCTGGACTCACTGCACTGCATCCCCAAGGTGCCAGTGCACTCTCTAGACTCAACTGCACTGCATCCCCAGTGTTGCCCGTGCACTCTCTGGACTCACTGCAGTGCATCCACAGTGGTGCCAGTGCACTCTCTGGACTCTCTGCATTGCATCCCCAGTGGTGCCAGTGCACTCTCTGCACTCACTGCAGTGCATCCCCAGTGGTGCCAGTGCACTCTCTGGAGTCACTGCACTACATCCCCACTGGTGCCAGTGCACTCTCTGGACTCACTGCACTCCATCCCCACTGGTGCCAGTCCACTCTCTGGACTCACTGCACTGCATCCCCAGTGGTGCCAGTGCACTCTCTGCACTCATGCACTGCATACCCAGTGGTGCCAGTGTATTCTTTGGAATCACTGCACTGCATCCCCAGTGGTGCCAGTGTAGTGTCTGGACTCACTGTAGTGCATCCCCAGTGGTGCCAGTGAAATCTCAGGACTCACTGCAGTGCAGCTCCAGTTGGTGCCAGTGCAGTCTCTGGACTCACTGCACTGCATCCCCAGTGGTGCCAGTGCACTCTCTGGACTCACTGAAGTGCATCCCCAGTGGTGCCAGAGCACTCTCTGGACTCACTGCACTGCATCCCCAGTGCTGCCAGTGCACTCTCTGGACTCACTGCACTGCATCCCCAGTGGTGCCAGGGCACTCTCTGGAGTCACAGCACTGCATCAACAGTGGTGCCAGTGCACTGTCTGGACTCACTGCAGTGTATCGCCATTGGAGCCGGTGCTCTCTCTGGACTCACTGCAGTGCATCCCCAGTGGTGCCAGTGCACTCTTTGGACTCACTGCACTGCATCCCCAGTGGTGCCAGTGCACTCTCTGGACTCACTGCAGTGCATCCCTAGTGGTGCCAGTGCACTCTCTGGACTCACTGCATCCCCAGTGGTGCCAGGGCACTCTCTGGACTCACAGCACTGCATCCCCATTGGTGCCAGTGCACTCTCTGAACTCACTGCACTAATACCCCAGTGGTGCCAGTGCAGTCTCTGGACTCACTGCACTGCATCCCCAGTGGTGCCAGTGCACTCTCTGGACTCACCGGGGTGCATCCCCAGTGGTGCCAGTGCACTCTCTGGACTCACTGCACTGCATCCCCAGTGGTGCCAGTGCACTCTCTGGACTCACTGCACTGCATCCCCAGTGGTGCCAGTGTACTCTCTGGACTCACTGCACTGCATCACCATTGGTGCCAGTACACTCTCTGGACTCACTGCACTGCATCCCCAGTGGTGCCAGTGCACTTTCTGGAGTCACTGCAGTGCATCCACAGTGGTGCCAGCGCACTCTCTGGAGTCACTGCGCTGCGTCCCCAGTGGTGACAGTTCACTCTCTGGACTCACTGTGCTGCATCCCTAGTGGTGCCAGTGCACTCTCTGGACTCACTGCAGTGCATCCCCAGTGGTGCCAGTGCACTCTCTGGACTCACTGCATCCCCAGTGGTGCCAGGGCACTCTCTGGACTCACAGCACTGCATCCCCATTGGTGCCAGTGCACTCTCTGGACTCACTGCACTAATACCCCAGTGGTGCCAGTGCAGTCTCTGGACTCACTGCACTGCATCCCCAGTGGTGCCAGTGCACTCTCTGGACTCACCGGGGTGCATCCCCAGTGGTGCCAGTGCACTCTCTGGAGTCACTGCACTGCATCCCCAGTGGTGTCAGTGCACTCTCTGGACTCAGTGCAGTGCATCCCCAGTGGTGCCAGTGCATTCTCTGGACTCACTGCACTGCATCCCCAGTGGTGCCAGTGTACTCTCTGGACTCACTGCACTGCATCACCAGTGGTGCCAGTACACTCTCTGGACTCACTGCACTGCATCCCCAGTGGTGCCAGTGCACTTTCTGGAGTCACTGCAGTGCATCCACAGTGGTGCCAGCGCACTCTCTGGAGTCACTGCGCTGCGTCCCCAGTGGTGACAGTTCACTCTCTGGACTCACTGTGCTGCATCCCCAGTGGTGCCAGTGCACTCTCTGGACTCACTGCAGTGTATCCCCTGTGGTGCCAGTGCACTCTGTGGACTCACTGCACTGCATCCCATTGGTGCCAGTGCACTCTCTGGACTCACAGCATTGCATCCCCAGTGGTGCCAGTGCGCTCTCTGGACTCACTGCAGTGCATCCCCAGTGGTGCCAGTGCACTCTCTGGACTCACTGCACTGCATCCCCAGTGGTGCCAGTACACTCTCTGTACTCACTGCAGTGCATTCCCAGTTGTGTCAGTGCACTCTCTGGACTCACTGCAGTGAATCCCCGGTCGTGCCAGTGCACTCTCTGGACTCACTGCACTGCATCTCCAGTGGTGCCAGTTCACTCTCTGGACTCACTGAACTGCATCCCCAGTGGTGCCAGTGCACTCTCTGTAGTCACTGCGCTGCATCCCCAGTGGTGCCAGTGCACTCTCTGGACTCACTGTGCTGCATCCTCAGTGGTGCCAGTGCACTCTCTGGACTCACTGCAGTGTATCCCCTGTGGTGCCAGTGCACTCTGTGCTCTCAATGCACTGCATCCCAGTGGTGCCAGTGCACTCTCTGGACTCACTGCAGTGCAGCCCCTAAGGTGCCAGTGCACTCTCTGGACTCACTGCAGTGAATCCCCGGTTGTGCCAGTTCACTCTCTGGACTCACTGAACTGAATCCCCAGTGGTGCCAGTGCACTCTCTGGACTCACTGTACTGCATCCCCAGTGGTGCCTGTGAAGTCTCTGGACTCACTGCAGTCCATCCCCAGTGGTGCCAGTGCACTCTCTGGACTCACTGCACTGCATCCCCAGTGGTGCCACTGCACTCTCTGGACTCACTGCACTGCATCACCAGTGGTGCCAGTGCACTCTCTGGAGTCAATGCAGTGCATCCCCAGTGGTGCCAGTGCACTTTCTGGAGTCACTGCAGTGCATCCCCTGTTGTGCTAGTGCACTCTCTGCATTCACTGCACTGCATCCCCAGTGGTGCCACTGCACTCTGTGGACTCACTGCAGTGCATCCCGAGTGGTGCCAGTGCACTCTCTGGACTCACTGCACTGCATCCCCAGTGGTGCCAGTGCACTCTCTGGACTAACTGCAGTTCATCCCCAGTGGTGCCAGTCCACTCTCTGGACTCACTGCAGTGCATCCCCAGTGGTGCCAGTGCACTTTCTGGAGTCACTGCAGTGCATCCCCTGTTGTGCTAGTGCACTCTCTGCATTCACTGCACTGCATCCCCAGAAGTGCCAGTGCACTCTCTGGACTCACTGCAGTGCATCCCTTGTGGTGCCATTGCACTCTCAGGACTCACTGCACTGCATCCCCAGTGGTGCCAGTGCACTCTCTGGACTCACTGTGCTGCATCCCTATTGGAGCCAGTGCACTCTCTGGACTCACTGCATTGCATCCCCAGTGGTGCCAGTGCACTGTCTGGACTCACTGCAGTGCATCCCCACTGGTGCCAGTGCACTCTCTGGACTCACTGCAGTGCATCCCCAGTGCTGACAGTGCACTCTCTGGACTCAGTGCACTGCATCCCCAGTGGTGCCAGTGCACTCTCTGGACTCAGTGCAGTGCATCCCCAGTGGTGCCAGTGCACTCTCTGGACTCACTGCACTGCATCCCCACTGGTGCCAGTGCACTCTCTGAGCTCACTGCACTGCATCCCCAGTGGTGCCAGTGCACTCTCTGGACTCACTGCACTGCATCACCAGTGGTGCCAGTGCACTCTCTGGACTCACTGCACTGCATCCCCAGTGGTGCCAGTGCACTCTCTGGACTCACTGCAGTGCATCCCCAGTGGTGGCAGTGCACTCTCTGGAGTCACTGCGCTGCGTCCCCAGTGGTGCCAGTGCACTCTCTGGACTCACTGTGCTGCATCCCTAGTGGTGCCAGTGCACTCTGTGGACTCACTGCACTGCATCCCCAGTGGTGCCAGTGCACTCTCTGAGCTCACTGCACTGCATCCCCAGTAGTGCCAGTGCACTCTCTGGACTCACTGCACTGCATCCCCAGTGGTGCCAGTGCACTCTCTGGACTCACAGCAGTGCATCCCCAATGGTGCCAGTGCAATTACTGGACTCACAGCAGTGCAGATCAGTGGTGCCAGAGCACTCTCTGGACTCACTGCACTGCATTCCCAGTGGTGCCAGTGCACTCTGTGGATTCACTGCACTCCATCCCCAGTGGTGCCACTGCACTCTCTGGACTCACGGCAGTGTATCCCCATTGGAGCCGGTGCACTCTCTGGACTCACTAAACTGCATCACCAGTGGTGCCAGAGAACTCTCTGGACTCACTGCACTGCATCCCCAGTGGTGCCAGTGCACTCTCTGGACTCACCCGGGTGCATCCCCAGTGGTGCCAGTGCACTCTCTGGACTCACTGCAGTGCATCCCCTGTGATGCCAGTACACTCTCTGGACTCACTGCAGTGCATCCCCAGTGGTGCCAGTGCACGCTCTGGACTCACTGCACTGCATTCCCACTGGTGCCAGTGCACTCTCTGGACTCACTGCACTGCATCCCCATTGGTGCCAGTGCACTCTCTGGACTCACTGCAGTGCATCCCCAGTGGTGCCAGTGCACTCTCTGGACTCACTGCACTGCATCACTATTGGTGCCAGGGCACTCTCCGGACTCACTGCAGTGCATCCGCAGTGGTGCCAGTGCACTCTTTCGAGTCACTGCACTGCATCCCCATTAGTGCCAGTGCATTCTCTGGACTCACTGCACTGCATCCCCACTGGTGCCAGTGTACTCTCTGGACTCACTGCACAGAATCACCAGTGGTGCCAGTGCACTCTCTGGACTCACTGCACTGCATCACCAGTGGAGCCAGTGCACTCTCTAGACTCACTGCAGTGCATCTCCAGTGGTGCCAGTGCACTCTCTGGACTCACTGCAGTGCATCCACAGTGGTGCCAGTGCACTCTCTGGACTCACTGCAGTGCATCACCAGTGGTGCCAGTGCACTCTCTGGACTCACTGCACTGCATCCCCAGTGGTGCCAGTGCACTCTCTGGACTCACTGCAGTGCATCCCCACTGCTGCCAGTGCACTCTCTGGACTCACTGCACTGCATCACCAGTGGTGCCAGTGCACTCTCTGGACTCACTGCAGTGCATCCCCAGTGGTGCCAGTGTAGTCTCTGGACTCACTGCAGTGCATCCGCAGTGGTGCCAGTGCACTCTTTCAAGTCACTGCACTGCATCCCCATTAGTGCCAGTGCAGTCTCTGGACTCACTGCAGTACATCCCCAGTGGTGCCAGTGCACTCTCTGGACTCACTGCAGTGCATCTCCAGTGGTGCCAGTGCACTCTCTGCACTCACTGCACTGCATCCCCAGTGGTGCCAGTGTACTCTCTGGACTCACTGCACTGCATCTCCAGTGGTGCCAGTGCACTCTCTGGACTCACTGCAGAGCATCCCCAGTGGTGCCAGTGCACTTTCTGGAGTCACTGCAGTGCATCCCCTGCTGTGCTAGTGCACTCTCTGCATTCACTGCACTGCATCCCCAGAAGTGCCAGTGCACTCTCTGGACTCACTGCACTGCATCCCCACTGGTGCCAGTGCACTCTCTGGACTCACTGCATTGCATCCCCAGTGGTGCCAGTGCACTCTCTGGACTCACTGCACTGCATCCCCAGTGGAGCCAGTGCACTCTCTGGACTCACTGCAGTGCATCCCCAGTGGTGCCAGTGCACTCTCTGGACTCACTGCACTGCATCCCCAGTGGTGCCAGTGCACTCTCTGGACTCACTGCAGTGCATCACCAGTGGTGCCAGTGCACTCTCTGGACTCACTGCACTGCATCCCCAGTGGTGCCAGTGCACTCTCTGGACTCACTGCAGTGCATCCCCAGTGGTGCCAGTGCACTCTGTGGACTCACTGCACTGCATCCCCAGTGGTGCCAGTGCACGCTCTGGACCCACTGCAGTGCATCCCCACTGGTGCCAGTGCACTCTCTGGACTCACTGCAGTGCATCCCCCGTGGTGCCAGTGCACTCTCTGTAGTTACTGTGCTGCGTCCCCAGTGGTGACTGTTCACTCTCTGGACTCACTGCACTTCATCCCAGTGGTGCCAGTGCACTCTCTGGACTCACTGCACTGCATCCCCAGTGGTGCCAGTGCACTCTCTGGACTCACTGCACTGCATCCCCAGTGGTGTCAGTGCACTCTCTGGACTCACTGCAGTGCAGCCCCTGAGGTGCCAGTGCACTCTCTGTACTCACTGCAGTGCATTCCCAGTGGTGTCAGTGCACTATCTGGACTCACTGCAGTGCATCCCCCGTGGTGCCAGTGCACTCTCTGTAGTTACTGCACTGCATCCCCAGTGGTGCCAGTGCAATCTCTGGACTCACTGCACTGCATCCCCAGTGGTGCCAGTGCACTCTCTGGACTCACTGCGCTGCGTCCCCAGTGGTGACAGTTCACTCTCTGGACTTACTGTGCTGCATCCCCAGTGGTGCCAGTGCACTCTCTGGACTCACTGCAGTGCAACCCCAGTGGTGCCAGACTACTCTCTGGACTCACTGCACTGTAACCCCTGTGGTGCCATTGCAATCTCGGGACTCACAGCAGTGCAGCTCCAGTTGGTGCCAGTGCACTCTCTGGACTCACTGCACTGCATCCCCAGTGGTGCCAGTGCACTCTCTGGACTCACTGCATTGCATCACCTGTGGTGCCATTGCACTCTCAGGACTCACTGCACTGCATCCCCAGTGGTGCCAGTGCACTTTCTGGACTCACTGCACTGCATCCCCATTGGAGCCAGTGCACTCTCTGGACTCACTGCACTGCATCCCCAGTGGTGCCAGTGCAATCTCTGGTCTCACTGCACTGCATCCCCACTGGTGCCAGTGCACTCTTTGGACTCACTGCAGTGCATCCCCAGTGCTGAGAGTGCACTCTCTGGAAACAGTGCACTGCATCCCCAGTGGTGCCAGTGCACTCTCTGGACTCACTGCACTGCATCACCAGTGGTGACAGTTCACTTTCTGGACTCACTGCACTGCATCCCCAGTGGTGCCAGTGCACTCTCTGGACTCACTGCACTGCATCAACAGTGGTGCCAGTGCACTCTCTGGACTCACTGCACTGCATCCCCAGTGGTGCCAGTGCACTCTCTGGACTCACTGCAGTGCATCCCCTGTGGTGCCATTGCACTCTCAGGACTCACTGCACTGCATCCCCAGTGGTGCCAGTGCACTCTCTGGACTCACAGCACTGCATCCCCAGTGGTGCCAGTGTACTCTCTGGACTCACTGCACTGCATCACTTTTGGTGCCAGTGCACTCTCTGGACTCACTGCACTGCATCCCCAGTGGTGCCAGTGCACTCTCTGGACTCACAGCACTGCGTCCCCATTGGTGCCAGTGCACTCTCTGGACTCACTGCACTAAAACACCTGTGGTGCCAGTGCAGTCTCTGATCTCACTGCACTGCATCCCCAGTGGTGCCAGTGCACTCTCTGGACTCACTGTAGTGCATCCCCAGTGCTGAGAATGCACTCTCCGGACTCACTGCAGTGCATCCGCAGTGGTGCCAGTGCACTCTTTCGAGTCACTGCACTGCATCCCCATTAGTGCCAGTGCAGTCTCTGGACTCACTGCACTGCATCCCCAGTGGTGCCAGTGCACTCTCTGGACTCACTGCACTGCATCCCCAGTGGTGCCAGTGCACTCTCTGGACTCACTGCTCTGCATCCCCATTTGTGCCAGTGCACTCTCTGGACTCACTGCACTGCAGCCCCAGTGGTGCCAGTTCACTCTCTGGACTCACTGCAGAGCATCTCCAGTGGTGCCAGTGCACTTTCTGGACTCACTGCAGTGCATCCCCAGTGGTGCCAGTGCACTCTCTGGACTCACTGCAGTGCATCCCCAGTGGTGCCAGTGCACTCTCTGGACTCACTGCACTGCATCCCCACTCGTGCCAGTGCACTTTCTGGACTCACTGCATTGCATCCCCAGTGGTGCCAGTACACTCTCTGGACTCACTGCACTGCATCCCCAGTGGAGCCAGTGCACTCTCTGGACTCACTGCAGTGCATCTCCATTGGTGCCAGTGCACTCTCTGGACTCACTGCACTGCATCCCCAGTGGTGCCAGTGCACTCTCTGGACTCACAGCACTGCGTCCCCATTGGTGCCAGTGCACTCTCTGGACTCACTGCACTAGAACACCTGTGGTGCCAGTGCAGTCTCTGATCTCACTGCACTGCATCCCCAGTGGTGCCAGTGCACTCTCTGGACTCACTGTAGTGCATCCCCAGTGCTGAGAATGCACTCTCCGGACTCACTGCAGTGCATCCGCAGTGGTGCCAGTGCACTCTTTCGAGTCACTGCACTGCATCCCCATTAGTGCCAGTGCAGTCTCTGGACTCACTGCACTGCATCCCCAGTGGTTCCAGTGCACTCTCTGGACTCACTGCACTCCATCCCCAGTGGTGCCAGTGCACTCTCTGGACTCACTGCTCTGCATCCCCATTTGTGCCAGTGCACTCTCTGGACTCACTGCACTGCAGCCCCAGTGGTGCCAGTTCACTCTCTGGACTCACTGCAGAGCATCTCCAGTGGTGCCAGTACACTTTCTGGACTCACTGCAGTGCATCCCCAGTGGTACCAGTGCACTCTCTGGACTCACTGCAGTGCATCCCCAGTGGTGCCAGTGCACTCTCTGGACTCACTGCACTGCATCCCCACTCGTGCCAGTGCACTCTCTGGACTCACTGCATTACATCCCCAGTGGTGCCAGTGCACTCTCTGGACTCACTGCACTGCATCCCCAGTGGAGCCAGTGCACTCTCTGGACTCACTGCAGTGCATCTCCATTGGTGCCAGTGCACTCTCTGGACTCACTGCACTGCATCCCCAGTGGTGCCAGTGCACTCTCTGGACTCACGGCAGTGCATCCCCAGTGGTGCCAGTGCACTCTCTGGACTCACTGCACTGCATCCCCAGTGGTGCCAGTGCACTCTCTGGACTCACTGCACTGCATCCCCAGTGGTGCCAGTGCACGCTCTGGACCCACTGCACTGCATCCCCACTGGTGCCAGTGCACTCTCTGGACTCACTGAAGTGCATCCCCCGTGGTGCCAGTGCACGCTCTGTAGTCACTGTGCTGCGTCCCCAGTGGTGACAGTTCACTCTCTGGACTCACTGTGCTGCATCCCCAGTGGTGCCAGTGCACTCTCTGGATCCACTGCAGTGCATCTCCAGTGGTGCCAGTGCACTCTCTGGACTCACTGCACTGCATCCCCGGAGGTGCCAGTGCACTCTCTGGACTCACTGCACTGCATCCCCGGAGGTGCCAGTGCACTCTCTGGACTCACTGCAGTGCATCCCCAGTGGTGCCAGTGCACTCTCTGGACTCACTGCAGTGCATCTCCATTGGTGCCAGTGCACTCTCTGGACTCACTGCACTGCATCCCCAGTGGTGCCAGTGCACTCTCTGGACTCACAGCACTGCGTCCCCATTGGTGCCAGTGCACTCTCTGGACTCACTGCACTAGAACACCTGTGGTGCCAGTGCAGTCTCTGATCTCACTGCACTGCATCCCCAGTGGTGCCAGTGCACTCTCTGGACTCACTGTAGTGCATCCCCAGTGCTGAGAATGCACTCTCCGGACTCACTGCAGTGCATCCGCAGTGGTGCCAGTGCACTCTTTCAAGTCACTGCACTGCATCCCCATTAGTGCCAGTGCAGTCTCTGGACTCACTGCACTGCATCCCCAGTGGTTCCAGTGCACTCTCTGGACTCACTGCACTCCATCCCCAGTGGTGCCAGTGCACTCTCTGGACTCACTGCTCTGCATCCCCATTTGTGCCAGTGCACTCTCTGGACTCACTGCACTGCAGCCCCAGTGGTGCCAGTTCACTCTCTGGACTCACTGCAGAGCATCTCCAGTGGTGCCAGTG
Source organism: Anser brachyrhynchus (assembly GCF_964034855.1). Lineage (NCBI taxonomy): Eukaryota > Metazoa > Chordata > Aves > Anseriformes > Anatidae > Anser > Anser brachyrhynchus. Next base: position 212,200 of record NW_027664139.1, read on the forward strand.
CACTTTCTGGACTCACTGCAGTGCATCCCCAGTGGTACCAGTGCACTCTCTGGACTCACTGCAGTGCATCCCCAGTGGTGCCAGTGCACTCTCTGGACTCACTGCACTGCATCCCCACTCGTTCCAGTGCACTCTCTGGACTCACTGCATTACATCCCCAGTGGTGCCAGTGCACTCTCTGGACTCACTGCACTGCATCCCCAGTGGAGCCAGTGCACTCTCTGGACTCACTGCAGTGCATCTCCATTGGTGCCAGTGCACTCTCTGGACTCACTGCACTGCATCCCCAGTGGTGCCAGTGCACTCTCTGGACTCACGGCAGTGCATCCCCAGTGGTGCCAGTGCACTCTCTGGACTCACTGCACTGCATCCCCAGTGGTGCCAGTGCACTCTCTGGACTCACTGCACTGCATCCCCAGTGGTGCCAGTGCACTCTCTGGACTCACTGCACTGCATCCCCAGTGGTGCCAGTGCACGCTCTGGACCCACTGCACTGCATCCCCACTGGTGCCAGTGCACTCTCTGGACTCACTGAAGTGCATCCCCCGTGGTGCCAGTGCACGCTCTGTAGTCACTGTGCTGCGTCCCCAGTGGTGACAGTTCACTCTCTGGACTCACTGTGCTGCATCCCCAGTGGTGCCAGTGCACTCTCTGGATCCACTGCAGTGCATCTCCAGTGGTGCCAGTGCACTCTCTGGACTCACTGCACTGCATCCCCGGAGGTGCCAGTGCACTCTCTGGACTCACTGCACTGCATCCCCGGAGGTGCCAGTGCACTCTCTGGACTCACTGCAGTGCATCCCCAGTGGTGCCAGTGCACTCTCTGGACTCACTGAAGTGCATCACCTGTGGTGCCAGTGCACTCTCAGGACTCACTGCACTGCATCCCCACTGGTGCCAGTGCACTCTCTGGACTCAGTGCAGTGCATCCCCAGTGGAGCCAGTGCACTCTCTGGACTCACTGAAGTGCATCTCCTGTGGGGCCAGTGCACTCTCTGGACTCACTGCAGTGCATCCCCAGTGGTGCCAGTGCACTCTCTGGACTCACTGCACTGCATCACCAGTGGTGCCAGTGCACTCGCTGGAGTCACTGCACTGCATCCCCAGTGGTGCCAGTGTACTCTCTGGACTCACTGCACTGCATCCCCAGTGGTGCCACTGCACTCTGTGGACTCACTGCAGTGCAGCCCGTGAGGTGCCAGTGCACTCTCTGCACTCACTGCAGTGCATCCCCAGTGGTGCCAGTGCACTCTCTGGAGTCACTGCACTGCATCCCCAGTGGTGCCTGTGCAGTCTCTGGACTCACTACAGTTCATCCCCAGTGGAGCCAGTGCACTCTCTGGACTCACTGCACTCCATCCCCACTGGTGCCAGTGCACTCTCTGGACTCACTGCACTCCATCCCCACTGGTGCCAGTCCACTCTCTGGACTCACTGCACTGCATCCCCAGTGGTGCCAGTGCACTCATGCACTGCATACCCAGTGGTGCCAGTGTATTCTTTGGACTCACTGCACTGCATGAACAGTGGTGCCAGTGCACTCTCTGGACTCACTGCACTGCATCCCCAGTGGTGCCAGTGTAGTGTCTGGACTCACTGTAGTGCATCCCCAGTGGTGCCAGTGCAATCTCAGGACTCACTGCAGTGCAGCTCCAGTTGGTGCCAGTGCAGTCTCTGGACTCACTGCACTGCATCCCCAGTGGTGCCAGTGCACTCTCTGGACTCACTGAAGTGCATCCCCAGTGGTGCCAGAGCACTCTCTGGACTCACTGCAGTGCATCCCCGGAGGTGCCAGTGCACTCTCTGGACTCACTGCACTGCATCCCCAGTGGTGCCAGGGCACTCTCTGGAGTCACAGCACTGCATCAACAGTTGTGCCTCTGCACTCTCTGGAGTCACTGCACTGCATCCCCAGTGGTGCCAGTGCACTCTCTGGACTCACTGTAGTGCATCCCCAGTGGTGCCAGTGCACTCTCTGGACTCACTGCAGTGCATCCCCAGTAGTGCCAGTGCACTCTCTGGACTCACCAGGGTGCATCCCCAGTGGTGCCAGTGTACTCTCTGGACTCACTGCAGTGCATCCCCAGTGGTGCCAGTGCACTCTCTGGACTCACTGCACTGCATCCCCAGTGGTGCCAGTGCACACTCTGGACTCACGGCACTGTATCACCATTGGTGCCAGGGCACTCTCCGGACTCACTACAGAGCATCCGCAGTGGTGCCAGTGCACTCTTTCGAGTCACTGCAGTGCATCCCCACTGGTGCCAGTGCACTCTCTGGACTCACTGCACTGCATCCCCAGTGGTGCCAGTGCACTCTCCGGAATCACTGCACTGCATCCACAGAAGTGCCAGTGCACTCTCTGGACTTACTGCAGTGCATCCCCAGTGGTGCCCGTGCACTCTCTGGACTCACTGCAGTGCATCCCCAGTGGTGCCAGTGCACTCTCTGGACTCACTGCATTGCATCCCCAGTGGTGCCAGTGCACTCTCTGCACTCACTGCACTGCATCCCCAGTGGTGCCAGTGCACTCTCTGGACTCACTGCACTGCATCCCCAGTGGTGCCTGTGCAGTCTCTGGACTCACTACAGTTCATCCCCAGTGGAGCCAGTGCACTCTCTGGACTCACTGCACTGCATCCCCAGTGGTGCCAGTGCACTCTCTGGACTCACTGCAGTGCATGCCCAGTGGTGCCAGTGCACTCTCTGGACTCACTGCACTGCATCCCCAGTGGTGCCAGTGCACTCTCTGGAGTCGCATCACTGCATCAACAGTGGTGCCTCTGCACTCTCTGGAGTCACTGCACTGCATCCCCAGTGCTGCCAGTGCACTCTCTGGACTCACTGCAGTGCATCCCCACTGGTGCCAGTACACTCTCTGGACTCACTGCACTGCATCCCCAGTGGTGCCAGTGCACTCTCTGGACTCACTGCACTGCATCCCCAGTGGTGCCAGTGCACTCTCTGGACTCACTGCACTTCATCACCAGTGGTGCCAGTGCACTCTTTGGACTCACTGCATTGCATCCCCAGTGGTGCCAATGCACTCTCTGGACTCACTACACTGCATCCCCATTGGTGCCAGTGCACTCTCTGGACTCACTGCACTGCATCACCATTGGTGCCAGGGCACTCTCCGGACTCACTGCAGTGCATCCCCAGTGGTGCCAGTGCACTCTTTCGAGTCACTGCAGTGCATCCCCAGTAGTGCCAGTGCACTCTCTGGACTCACTGCAGTGCATCCCCAGTGGTGCCAGTGCACTCTCTGCACTCACTGCAGTGCATCCCCAGTGGTGCCAGTGCACTCTCTGGACTCACTGCAGTGCATCCCCAGTGGTGCCAGTGCACTCTCTGCCCTCACTGCAGTGCATCCCCAGTGGTGCCAGTGCACTCTCTGCACTCACTGCAGTGCATCCCCAGTGGTGCCAGTGCACTCTCTGCACTCACTGAACTGCATCTCCGGTGTTCCCAGAGCACTCTCTGGACTCACCGAGGTGCATCCCCAGTGGTGCCAGTGCACTCTCTGGACTCACTGCAGTGCAGCCCCTGAGGTGCCAGTGTACTCTCTGGACTCACTGCACTGCATCCCCAGAGGTGACAGTGCACTCTCTGGACTCACTGCACTGCATCCCCAGTGGTGCCAGTGCACTCTCTGGACTCACTGCAGTGCATCCCCAAGGTGCCAGTGCACTCTCTGGACTCACTGCACTGCATCCCCAGTGGTGCCAGTGCACTCTCTGGACTCACTGCAGTGCATCCCCAGTGGTGCCAGTGCACTCTCTGGACTCACTGCACTGCATCCCCAGTGGTGCCAGTGCACTCTCTGGAATCACTGCAGTGCATCCCCAGTGGTGCCAGTGCACTCTCTGTACTCACTGCACTGCATCCCCAGTGGTGCCAGTGCACTCTCTGAACTCACCGCACTGCATCCCCAGTGGTGTCAGTGCACTCTCTGGACTCACTGCACTGCATCCCCAGTGGTGCCAGTGCACTCTCTGGACTCACCGCATTGCATCCCCAGTGGTGCCAGTGCACTCTCTGGACTCACTGCACTGCATCCCCAGTGGTGCCAGTGCACTCTCTGGAATCACTGCAGTGCATCCCCTGTGGTGCCAGTGCACTCTCTGTACTCACTGCACTGCATCCCCAGTGGTGCCAGTGCACTCTCTGAACTCACCGCACTACATCCCCAGTGGTGTCAGTGCACTCTCTGGACTCACTGCACTGCATCCCCAGTGGTGCCAGTGCACTCTCTGGACTCACCGCATTGCATCCCCAGTGGTGCCAGTGCACTCTCTGGAGTCACTGCACTGCATCCTCAGTGGTGCCAGTGCACTCTCTGGACTCACTGCACTGCATCCCCAGTGGTGCCAGGGCTCTCTCTGGACTCACTGCACTGCATCCCCTGTGGTCCCAGTGCACTCTCTGCCCTCACTGCAGTGCATCCCCAGTGGTGCCAGTGCACTCTCTGCACTCACTGCAGTGCATCCCCAGTGGTGCCAGTGCAATCTCTGGGCTCACCGGGATGCATCCCCAGTGGTGCCAGTGCACTCTCTGGACTCACTGCACTACATCCCCAGTGGTGCCAGTGCACTCTCTGGACTCACTGCAGTGCATCCCCAGTGGTGCCAGTGCACTCTCTGGACTCACTGCACTGCATCCCCAGTGGTGCCAGTGCACTCTCTGGACTCACTGCAGTGCATCCCCAGTGGTGCCAGTGCACTCTCTGGACTCACTGCAGTGCATCCCCAGTAGTGCCAGTGCACTCTCTGGACTCACTGCGCTGCATCCCCAGTGGTGCCAGTGCACTCTCTGGACTCACTGCACTGCATCCCCAGTGGTGCCAGTGCACTCTCTGAGTCACTGAACTGCATTCCCAGTGGTGCCAGTGCACTCTCTGGACTCACTGCAGTGCATCCCAAGTGGTGCCAGTGCACTGTCTGGACTCACTGCACTGCAGCCCCTGAGGAGCCAGTGCACTCTCTGGACTCACTGCAGTGCATCCCCAGTGGTGCCAGTGCACTCTCTGGACTCACTGCAGTGCATCCCTAGTGGTGCCAGTGCACTCTCTGGACTCACTGAAGTGCATCCCCAGTGGTGCCAGTGCACTCTCTGGACTCACTGCACTGCATCCCCAGTGGTGCCATTGCACTCTCTGGACTCACTGCAGTGCAGCTCCAGTTGGTGCCAGTGCAGTCTCTGGACTCACTGCACTGCATCCCCAGTGGTGCCAGTGCACTCTCTGGACTCACTGAAGTGCATCCCCAGTGGTGCCAGAGCACTCTCTGGACTCACTGCACTGCATCCCCAGTGCTGCCAGTGCACTCTCTGGACTCACTGCACTGCATCCCCAGTGGTGCCAGGGCACTCTCTGGAGTCACAGCACTGCATCAACAGTGGTGCCTCTGCACTCTCTGGAGTCACTGCACTGCATCCCCAGTGGTGCCAGTGCACTCTCTGGACTCACTGTAGTGCATCCCCAGTGGTGCCAGTGCACTCTCTGGACTCACTGCAGTGCATCCCCAGTAGCGCCAGTGCACTCTCTGGACTCACCAGGGTGCATCCCCAGTGGTGCCAGTGTACTCTCTGGAATCACTGCAGTGCATCCCCAGTGGTGCCAGTGCACTCTCTGGAGTCACTGCACTGCATCCCCAGTGGTGCCAGTGCACTCTCTGGACTCACTGCATTGCATCCCCAGTGCTGACAGTGCACTCTCTGGACTCACTGCACTGCATCCCCAGTGGTGCCACTGCACTCTCTGGACTCACTGCACTGTATCACCATTGGTGCCAGGGCACTCTCCGGACTCACTGCAGAGCATCCGCAGTGGTGCCAGTGCACTCTTTCGAGTCACTGCAGTGCATCCCCAGTGGTGCCAGTGCACTCTCTGGGCTCACTGCAGTGCATCCCCAGTGGTGCCAGTGCACTCTCTGGACTCACTGCAGTGCATCCCCAGTGCTGCCAGTGCACTCTCTGGACTCACTGCAGTGCATCCCCAGTGGTGCCAGTGCACTCTCTGGACTCACTGCACTGCATCCCCAGTGGTGCCAGTGCACTCTCCGGAATCACTGCACTGCATCCACAGAAGTGCCAGTGCACTCTCTGGACTCACTGCAGTGCATCCCCAGTGGTGCCCGTGCACTCTCTGGACTCACGGCAGTGCATCCCCAGTGGTGCCAGTGCACTCTCTGGACTCACTGCATTGCATCCCCAGTGGTGCCAGTGCACTCTCTGCACTCACTGCACTGCATCCCCAGTGGTGCCAGTGCACTCTCTGGAGTCACTGCACTGCATCCCCAGTGGTGCCTGTTCAGTCTCTAGACTCACTACATTGCATCCCCAGTGGAGCCAGTGCACTCTCTGGACTCACTGCACTGCATCCCCAGTGGTGCCAGTGCACTCTCTGGACTCACTGCAGTGCATGCCCAGTGGTGCCAGTGCACTCTCTGGACTCACTGCACTGTATCCCCAGTGGTGCCAGTGCACTCTCTGGAGTCGCATCACTGCATCAACAGTGGTGCCTCTGCACTCTCTGGAGTCACTGCACTGCATCCCCAGTGCTGCCAGTGCACTCTCTGGACTCACTGCAGTGCATCCCCAGTGGTGCCAGTGCACTCTCTGGACTCACTGCACTGCATCCCCAGTGGTGCCAGTGCACTCTCTGGACTCACTGCACTGCATCCCCAGTGGTGCCAGTGCACTCTCTGGACTCACTGCACTTCATCCCCAGTGGTGCCAGTGCACTCTCTGGACTCACTGCACTGCATCCCCATTGGTGCCAGTGCACTCTCTGGACTCACTGCACTGCACCACCATTGGTGCCAGGGCACTCTCCGGACTCACTGCAGTGCATCCGCAGTGGTGCCAGTGCACTCTTTCGAGTCACTGCAGTGCATCCCCAGTAGTGCCAGTGCACTCTCTGGACTCACTGCAGTGCATCCCCAGTGGTGCCAGTGCACTCTCTGCACTCACTGCAGTGCATCCCCAGTGGTGCCAGTGCACTCTCTGGACTCACTGCAGTGCATCCCCAGTGGTGCCAGTGCACTCTCTGCCCTCACTGCAGTGCATCCCCAGTGGTGCCAGTGCACTCTCTGCACTCACTGCAGTGCATCCCCAGTGGTGCCAGTGCACTTTCTGCACTCACAGAACTGCATCTCCGGTGTTCCCAGAGCACTCTCTGGACTCACCGAGGTGCATCCCCAGTGGTGCCAGTGCACTCTCTGGACTCACTGCAGTGCAGCCCCTGAGGTGCCAGTGTACTCTCTGGACTCACTGCACTGCATCCCCAGTGGTGACAGTGCACTCTCTGGAATCACTGCAGTGCATCATCTGTGCTGCCATTGCACTCTCTGGACTCACTGCACCGCATCCCCAGTGGTGCCTGTGCACTCTCTTGAGTCACTGCACCGCATCCCCAGTAGAGCCAGTGCACTCTCTCGACTCACTGCACTGCAACTCCAGTGGTGCCAGTGCACTCTCTGGACTCACTGCACTGCATCCCCAGTGGTGCCAGTGCACTCTCTGGAGTCACTGCGCTGCATCCCCAGTGGTGCCAGTGCCCTCTGTGGACTCACTGCACTGCATCCCCAGTGGGGCCAGTGCACTCTCTGGACTCACTGCAGTGCATCCCCAGTGGTGCGAGTGCACTCTCTGGACTCACTGAACTTCATCCCCAGTGGTGCCAGTGCACTCTCTGGACTCACCGGGGTGCATCCCCAGTGGTGCCAGTGCACTCTCTGGACTCACCGGGGTGCGTCGCTAGTGGTGCCAGTGCACTCTCTGGACTCACTGCAGTGCATCCCCAGTGGTGCCAGTGCACTCTGTGGACTCACTGCACTGCATCCCCAGTGTTGCCAGTGCACTCTCTGGAGTCACTGCACTGCATCCCCAGTGGTGCCAGTGCACTCTCTGGACTCACTGCACTGCATCCCCAGTGGTGCCAGTGCACTCTCTGGACTCACTGCAGTGCATCCCCAGTGGTGCCAGTGCACTCTCTGGACTCACTGCACTGCATCCCATTGGTGCCAGTGCACTCTCTGGACTCACTGCACTGCATCCCCAGTGGTGACAGTGCACTCTCTGGACTCACTGCACTGCATCCCCAGTTGTGCCTCTGCACTCTCTGGACTCACTGCAGTGCATCCCCAGTGGTGCCAGTGCACTCTCTGGACTCACTGCAGTGCTTCCGCACTGGTGCCAGTGAACTCTCTGCACTCACTGCACTGCATCCCCAGTGTTCCAGTGCACTCTCTGGACTACCTGCACTGCATCCCCAGTGGTGCCAGTGCACTCTCTGGACTCACTGCAGTGCATCCCCAGTGGTGCCAGTGCACTCTCTGGACTCACTGCACTGCATCCCCAGTGGTGCCTTTGCACTCTCAGGACTCACTGCACTGCATCCCCAGTGGTGCCAGTGCAATTAATGGACTCACTGTAGTGTAGCTCAGTGGTGCCAGAGCACTCTCTGGACTCACTGCACTGCATCACCAGTGGTGCCAGTGCACTCTCTGGACTCACTGCACTGCATCCCCAGTGGTGCCAGTGCACTGTCTGGACTCACTGCAGTGTATCGCCATTGGAGCCGGTGCACTCTCTGGACTCACTAAACTGCATCCTCAGTGGTGCCAGAGAACTCTCTGGACTCACTGCAGTGCATCCCCAGTGGTGCCAGTGCACTGTCTGGACTCACTGCATCCCCAGTGGTGCCAGGGCACTCTCTGGACTCACAGCACTGCATCCCCATTGGTGGCAGTGCACTCTCTGGACTCACTGCACTAATACCCCAGTGGTGCCAGTGCAGTCTCCGGACTCACTGCACTGCATCCCCAGTGGTGCCAGTACACTCTCTGGACTCACTGCAGTGCATCCCCAGTGGTGCCAGTGCAATTACTGGACTCACTGCAGTACATCCCCAGTGGTGCCAGTGCACTCTCTGCCCTCACTGCAGTGCATCCCCAGTGGTGCCAGTGCACTCTCTGCACTCACTGCAGTGCATCCCCAGTGGTGCCAGTGCACTCTCTGCACTCACTGAACTGCATCTCCGGTGTTCCCAGAGCACTCTCTGGACTCACCGAGGTGCATCCCCAGTGGTGCCAGTGCACTCTCTGGACTCACTGCAGTGCAGCCCCTGAGGTGCCAGTGTACTCTCTGGACTCACTGCACTGCATCCCCAGTGGTGACAGTGCACTCTCTGGACTCACTGCACTGCATCCCCAGTGGTGCCAGTGCACTCTCTGGACTCACTGCAGTGCATCCCCAAGGTGCCAGTGCACTCTCTGGACTCACTGCACTGCATCCCCAGTGGTGCCAGTGCACTCTCTGGACTCACTGCAGTGCATCCCCAGTGGTGCCAGTGCACTCTCTGTACTCACTGCACTGCATCCCCAGTGGTGCCAGTGCACTCTCTGAACTCACCGCACTGCATCCCCAGTGGTGTCAGTGCACTCTCTGGACTCACTGCACTGCATCCCCAGTGGTGCCAGTGCACTCTCTGGACTCACCGCATTGCATCCCCAGTGGTGCCAGTGCACTCTCTGGACTCACTGCACTGCATCCCCAGTGGTGCCAGTGCACTCTCTGGAGTCACTGCACTGCATCCTCAGTGGTGCAAGTGCACTCTCTGGATTCACTGCACTGCATCCCCACTGGTGCCAGGGCACTCTCTGGACTCACTGCACTGCATCCCCTGTGGTCCCAGTGCACTCTCTGCCCTCACTGCAGTGCATCCCCAGTGGTGCCAGTGCACTCTCTGCACTCACTGCAGTGCATCCCCAGTGGTGCCAGTGCAATCTCTGGGCTCACCGGGGTGCATCCCCAGTGGTGCCAGTGCACTCTCTGGACTCACTGCACTGCATCCCCAGTGGTGCCAGTGCACTCTCTGGACTCACTGCAGTGCATCCCCAGTGGTGCCAGTGCACTCTCTGCACTCACTGCACTGCATCCCCAGTGGTGCCAGTGCACTCTCTGGACTCACTGCACTGCATCCCCAGTGGTGCCAGTGCACTCTCTGGACTCACTGCAGTGCATCCGCAGTGGTGCCAGTGCACTCTCTGGACTCACTGCAGTGCATCCCCAGTAGTGCCAGTGCACTCTCTGGACTCACTGCGCTGCATCCCCAGTGGTGCCAGTGCATTCTCTGGACTCACTGCACTGCATCCCCAGTGGTGCCAGTGCACTCTCTGAGTCACTGCACTGCATTCCCAGTGGTGCCAGTGCACTCTCTGGACTCACTGCAGTGCATCCCAAGTGGTGCCAGTGCACTCTCTGGACTCACTGCACTGCAACCCCAGTGGTGCCAGTGCACTCTCTGGACTCACTGCAGTGCACCCCCACTGGTGCCAGTGCACTCTCTGGACTCACCGCATTGCATCCCCAGTGGTGCCAGTGCACTCTCTGGACTCACTGCACTGCATCCCCAGTGGTGCCAGTGCACTCTCTGGAGTCACTGCACTGCATCCTCAGTCGTGCAAGTGCACTCTCTGGATTCACTGCACTGCATCCCCACTGGTGCCAGGGCACTCTCTGGACTCACTGCACTGCATCCCCTGTGGTCCCAGTGCACTCTCTGCCCTCACTGCAGTGCATCCCCAGTGGTGCCAGTGCACTCTCTGCACTCACTGCAGTGCATCCCCAGTGGTGCCAGTGCAATCTCTGGGCTCACCGGGGTGCATCCCCAGTGGTGCCAGTGCACTCTCTGGACTCACTGCACTGCATCCCCAGTGGTGCCAGTGCACTCTCTGGACTCACTGCAGTGCATCCCCAGTGGTGCCAGTGCACTCTCTGCACTCACTGCACTGCATCCCCAGTGGTGCCAGTGCACTCTCTGGACTCACTGCACTGCATCCCCAGTGGTGCCAGTGCACTCTCTGGACTCACTGCAGTGCATCCGCAGTGGTGCCAGTGCACTCTCTGGACTCACTGCAGTGCATCCCCAGTAGTGCCAGTGCACTCTCTGGACTCACTGCGCTGCATCCCCAGTGGTGCCAGTGCATTCTCTGGACTCACTGCACTGCATCCCCAGTGGTGCCAGTGCACTCTCTGAGTCACTGCACTGCATTCCCAGTGGTGCCAGTGCACTCTCTGGACTCACTGCAGTGCATCCCAAGTGGTGCCAGTGCACTCTCTGGACTCACTGCACTGCAACCCCAGTGGTGCCAGTGCACTCTCTGGACTCACTGCAGTACACCCCCACTGGTGCCAGTGCACTCTCTGGACTCACCGCACTGCATGCCCAGTGGTGCCAGTGCACTCTCTGGACTCACTGCACTGCATCCCCAAGGTGCCAGTGCACTCTCTAGACTCAACTGCACTGCATCCCCAGTGGTGCCCGTGCACTCTCTGGTCTCACTGCAGTGCATCCACAGTGGTGCCAGTGCACTCTCTGGACTCTCTGCATTGCATCCCCAGTGGTGTCAGTGCACTCTCTGTACTCACTGCAGTGCATCCCCAGTGGTGCCAGTGCACTCTCTGGAGTCACTGCACTGCATCCCCAGTGGTGCCTGTGCAGTCTCTGGACTCACTACAGTTCATCCCCAGTGGAGCCAGTGCACTCTCTGGACTCACTGCACTCCATCCCCACTGGTGCCAGTGCACTCTCTGGACTCACTGCACTCCATCCCCACTGGTGCCAGTCCACTCTCTGGACTCACTGCACTGCATCCCCAGTGGTGCCAGTGCACTCTCTGCACTCATGCACTGCATACCAAGTGGTGCCAGTGTATTCTTTGGACTCACTGCACTGAATGAACAGTGGTGCCAGTGCACTCTCTGGACTCACTGCACTGCATCCCCAGTGGTGCCAGTGTAGTGTCTGGACTCACTGTAGTGCATCCCCAGTGGTGCCAGTGCAATCTCAGGACTCACTGCAGTGCAGCTCCAGTTGGTGCCAGTGCAGTCTCTGGACTCACTGAAGTGCATCCCCAGTGGTGCCAGAGCACTCTCTGGACTCACTGCAGTGCATCCCCAGTGCTGCCAGTGCACTCTCTGGACTCACTGCACTGCATCCCCAGTGGTGCCAGGGCACTCTCTGGAGTCACAGCACTGCATCAACAGTGGTGCCTCTGCACTCTCTGGAGTCACTGCACTGCATCCCCAGTGGTGCCAGTGCACTCTCTGGACTCACTGCACTGCATCCCCAGTGGTGCCAGTGCACTCTCTGGACTCACTGCAGTGCATCCCCAGTAGTGCCAGTGCACTCTCTGGACTCACCAGGGTGCATCCCCAGTGGTGCCAGTGTACTCTCTGGAATCACTGCAGTGCATCCCCAGTGGTGCCAGTGCACTCTCTGGAGTCACTGCACTGCATCCCCAGTGGTGCCAGTGCCCTCTCTGGACTCACTGCATTGCATCCCCAGTGGTGCCAGTGCACTCTCTGGACTCACTGCACTGCATCCCCAGTGGTGCCACTGCACTCTCTGGACTCACTGCACTGTATGACCATTGGTGCCAGGGCACTCTCCGGACTCACTGCAGAGCATCCCCAGTGGTGCCAGTACACTCTCTGGACTCACTGCACTGCATCCCCAGTGGTGCCAGTGCACTTTCTGGAGTCACTGCAGTGTATCCCCTGTGGTGCCAGTGCACTCTGTGGACTCACTGCACTGCATCCCATTGGTGCCAGTGCACTCTCTGGACTCACAGCATTGCATCCCCAGTGGTGCCAGTGCGCTCTCTAGACTCACTGCAGTGCATCCCCAGTGGTGCCAGTGCACTCTCTGGACTCACTGCACTGCATCCCCAGTGGTGCCAGTACACTCTCTGTACTCACTGCAGTGCATTCCCAGTTGTGTCAGTGCACTCTCTGGACTCACTGCAGTGAATCCCCGGTCGTGCCAGTGCACTCTCTGGACTCACTGCACTGCATCTCCAGTGGTGCCAGTTCACTCTCTGGACTCACTGAACTGCATCCCCAGTGGTGCCAGTGCACTCTCTGTAGTCACTGCGCTGCATCCCCAGTGGTGCCAGTGCACTCTCTGGACTCACTGCGCTACATCCTCAGTGGTGCCAGTGCACTCTCTGGACTCACTGCAGTGTATCCCCTGTGGTGCCAGTGCACTCTGTGCTCTCACTGCACTGCATCCCAGTGGTGCCAGTGCACTCTCTGGACTCACTGCAGTGCAGCCCCTTAGGTGCCAGTGCACTCTCTGGACTCACTGCAGTGAATCCCCGGTTGTGCCAGTTCACTCTCTGGACTCACTGAACTGAATCCCCAGTGGTGCCAGTGCACTCTCTGGACTCACTGCATTGCATCCCCAGTGGTGCCAATGCACTCTCTGGACTCACTGCACTGCATCCCCATTGGTGCCAGTGCACTCTCTGGACTCACTGCACTGCATCACCATTGGTGCCAGGGCACTCTCCGGACTCACTGCAGTGCATCCGCAGTGGTGCCAGTGCACTCTTTCGAGTCACTGCAGTGCATCCCCAGTAGTGCCAGTGCACTCTCTGGACTCACTTCAGTGCATCCCCAGTGGTGCCAGTGCACTCTCTGCACTCACTGCAGTGCATCCCCAGTGGTGCCAGTGCACTCTCTGGACTCACTACAGTGCATCCCCAGTGGTGCCAGTGCACTCTCTGCCCTCACTACAGTGCATCCCCAGTGGTGCCAGTGCACTCTCTGCACTCACTGCAGTGCATCCCCAGTGGTGCCAGTGCACTCTCTGCACTCACTGAACTGCATCTCCGGTGTTCCCAGAGCACTCTCTGGACTCACCGAGGTGCATCCCCAGTGGTGCCAGTGCACTCTCTGGACTCACTGCAGTGCAGCCCCTGAGGTGCCAGTGTACTCTCTGGACTCACTGCACTGCATCCCCAGTGGTGACAGTGCACTCTCTGGAATCACTGCACTGCATCCCCTGTGGTGCCATTGCACTCTCTGGACTCACTGCACCGCATCCCCAGTGGTGCCTGTGCACTCTCTTGAGTCACTGCACTGCATCCCCAGTAGAGCCAGTGCACTCTCTCGACTCACTGCACTGCAACTCCAGTGGTGCCAGTGCACTCTCTGGACTCACTGCACTGCATCCCCAGTGGTGCCAGTGCACTCTCTGGAGTCACTGCGCTGCATCCCCAGTGGTGCCAGTGCCCTCTGTGGACTCACTGCACTACATCCCCAGTGGGGCCAGTGCACTCTCTGGACTCACTGCAGTGCATCCCCAGTGGTGCGAGTGCACTCTCTGGACTCACCGGGGTGCATCCCCAGTGGTGCCAGTGCACTCTCTGGACTCACCGGGGTGCATCCCTAGTGGTGCCAGTGCACTCTCTGGACTCTCTGCAGTGCATCCCCAGTGGTGCCAGTGCACTCTGTGGACTCACTGCACTGCATCCCCAGTGTTGCCAGTGCACTCTCTGGAGTCACTGCAGTGCATCCCGAGTGGTGCCAGTGCACTCTCTGGATTCACTGCACTGCATCCCCAGTCGTGCCAGTGCACTCTCTGGACTCACTGCAGTGCATACCCAGTGGTGCCAGTGCACTCTCTGGACTCACTGCAGTGCATCCCATTGGTGCCAGTGCACTCTCTGGACTCACTGCAGTGCATCCCCAGTGGTGCCAGTGCACTCTCTGGACTCACTGCACTGCATCCCCAGTGGTGCCACTGCACTCTCTGGACTCACTGCAGTGCATCCCCAGTGGTGCCAGTGCACTCTCTGGACTCACTGCAGTGCTTCCGCACTGGTGCCAGTGCACTCTCTGCACTCACTGCACTGCATCCCCAGTGTTCCAGTGCACTCTCTGGACTACCTGCACTGCATCCCCAGTGGTGCCAGTGCACTCTCTGGACTCACTGCAGTGCATCCCCAGTGCTGACAGTGCACTCTCTGGACTCACTGCACTGCATCCCCAGTGGTGCCAGTGCACTCTCTGGACTCACTGCACTGCTCCCCAGTGGTGCCTTTGCACTCTCAGGACTCACTGCACTGCATCCCCAGTGGTGCCAGTGCAATTACTGGACTCACTGTAGTGTAGCTCAGTGGTGCCAGAGCACTCTCTGGACTCACTGCACTGCATCACCAGTGGTGCCAGTGCACTCTCTGGACTCACTGCACTGCATCCCCAGTGGTGCCAGTGCACTGTCTGGACTCACTGCAGTGTATCGCCATTGGAGCCGGTGCACTCTCTGGACTCACTAAACTGCATCCCCAGTGGTGCCAGAGAACTCTCTGGACTCACTGCAGTGCATCCCCAGTGGTGCCAGTGCACTGTCTGGACTCACTGCATCCCCAGTGGTGCCAGGGCACTCTCTGGACTCACAGCACTGCATCCCCATTGGTGGCAGTGCACTCTCTGGACTCACTGCACTAATACCCCAGTGGTGCCAGTGCAGTCTCTGGACTCACTGCACTTCATCCCCAGTGGTGCCAGTGCACTCTCTGGACTCACTGCACTGCATCCCCAGTGGTGCCAGTGCACTCTCTGGACTCACTGCAGCGCATCCCCAGTGGTGCCAGTGCACTCTCTGGACTCACTGCAGCGCATCCCCAGTGGTGCCAGTACACTCTCTGGACTCACTGCAGTGCATCCCCAGTGGTGCCAGTGCACTCTCTGGACTCACTGCCGTGCATCCCCAGTGGTGCCAGTGCACTTTCTGGAGTCACTGCAGTGCATCCCCTGTTGTGCCAGTGCACTCTCTGACCTCACTGCACTGCATCCCCAGAAGTGCCAGTGCACTCTCTGGACTCACTGCACTGCATCCCAGTGGTTCCATTGCACTCTCTGGACTCACTGCATTGCATCCCCAGTGGTGTCAGTGCACTCTCTGGACTCAGTGCAGTGCATCCCCAGTGGTGCCAGTGCACTCTCTGGACTCACTGCACTGCTACCCCACTGGTGCCAGTGCACTCTCTGGACTCACTGCACTGCATCCCCAGTGGTGCCACTGCACTCTCTGGACTCACTGCAGTGCATCCCCAGTGGTGCCAGTGCACTCTCTGGACTCACTGCAGTGCTTCTGCACTGGTGCCAGTGCACTCTCTGCACTCACTGCACTGCATCCCCAGTGGTGCCAGTGCACTCTCTGGACTACCTGCACTGCATCCCCAGTGGTGCCAGTGCACTCTCTGGACTCACTGCAGTGCAGCCCCAGTGGTGCCAGTGCACTCTCTGGACTCACTGCACTGCATCCCCAGTGGTGCCAGTGCACTCTCTGGACTCACTGCACTGCATCCCCAGTGGTGCCTTTGCACTCTCAGGACTCACTGCACTGCATCCCCAGTGGTGCCAGTGCAATTACTGGACTCACTGTAGTGTAGCTCAGTGGTGCCAGAGCACTCTCTGGACTCACTGCACTGCATCCCCAGTGGTGCCAGTGCACTCTCTGGACTCACTGCACTGCATCCCCAGTGGTGCCAGTGCACTGTCTGGACTCACTGCAGTGTATCGCCATTGGAGCCGGTGCTCTCTCTGGACTCACTGCAGTGCATCCCCAGTGGTGCCAGAGAACTCTCTGGACTCACTGCAGTGCATCCCCAGTGGTGCCAGTGCACTCTCTGGACTCACTGCATCCCCAGTGGTGCCAGGGCACTCTCTGGACTCACTGCACTGCATCCCCATTGGTGCCAGTGCACTCTCTGAACTCACTGCACTAATACCCCAGTGGTGCCAGTGCAGTCTCTGGACTCACTGCACTGCATCCCCAGTGGTGCCAGTGCACTCTCTGGACTCACCGGGGTGCATTCCCAGTGGTGCCAGTGCACTCTCTGGAGTCACTGCACTGCATCCCCAGTGGTGTCAGTGCACTCTCTGGACTCACTGCAGTGCATCCCCAGTGGTGCCAGTGCACTCTCTGGACTCACTGCACTGCATCCCCAGTGGTGCCAGTGTACTCTCTGGACTCACTGCACTGCATCACCAGTGGTGCCAGTACACTCCCTGGACTCACTGCACTGCATCCCCAGTGGTGCCAGTGCACTTTCTGGAGTCACTGCAGTGCATCCACAGTGGTGCCAGCGCACTCTCTGGAGTCACTGCGCTGCGTCCCCAGTGGTGACAGTTAACTCTCTGGACTCACTGTGCTGCATCCCTAGTGGTGCCAGTGCACTCTCTGGACTCACTGCAGTGCATCCCAAGTGGTGCCAGTGCACTCTCTGGACTCACTGCATCCCCAGTGGTGCCAGGGCACTCTCTGGACAAACAGCACTGCATCCCCATTGGTGCCAGTGCACTCTCTGGCGTCACTGCACTAATACCCCAGTGGTGCCAGTGCAGTCTCTGGACTCACTGCACTGCATCCCCAGTGGTGCCAGTGCACTCTCTGGACTCACCGGGGTGCATCCCCTGTGGTGCCAGTGCACTCTCTGGAGTCACTGCACTGCATCCCCAGTGGTGTCAGTGCACTCTCTGGACTCAGTGCAGTGCATCCCCAGTGGTGCCAGTGCATTCTCTGGATTCACTGCAGTGCATCCCCAGTGGTGCCAGTGTACTCTCTGGACTCACTGCACTGCATCACCAGTGGTGCCAGTACACTCTCTGGACTCACTGCACTGCATCCCCAGTGGTGCCAGTGCACTTTCTGGAGTCACTGCAGTGCATCCACAGTGGTGCCAGCGCACTCTCTGGAGTCACTGCGCTGCGTCCCCAGTGGTGACAGTTCACTCTCTGGACTCACTGTGCTGCATCCCTAGTGGTGCCAGTGCACTCTCTGGACTCACTGCAGTGTATCCCCTGTGGTGCCACTGCACTCTGTGGACTCACTGCACTGCATCCCATTGGTGTCAGTGCACTCTCTGTAGTCACTGCGCTGCATCCCCAGTGGTGCCAGTGCACTCTCTGGACTCACTGTGCTGCATCCTCAGTGGTGCCAGTGCACTCTCTGGACTCACTGCAGTGCAGCCCCTTAGGTGCCAGTGCACTCTCTGGACTCACTGCAGTGAATCCCCGGTTGTGCCAGTTCACTCTCTGGACTCACTGAACTGAATCCCCAGTGGTGCCAGTGCACTCTCTGGACTCACTGTGCTGCATCCCTAGTGGTGCCAGTGCACTCTCTGGACTCACTGCACTGCATCCCCAGTGGTGCCAGTGCACTCTCTGAGCTCACTGCACTGCATCCCCAGTAGTGCCAGTGCACTCTCTGGACTCACTGCACTGCATCCCCATTGGTGCAAGTGCACTCTCTGGACTCACAGCAGTGCATCCCCAATGGTGCCAGTGCAATTACTGGACTCACAGCAGTGCAGATCAGTGGTGCCAGAGCACTCTCTGGACTCACTGCACTGCATCCCCAGTGGTGCCAGTGCACTCTGTGGATTCACTGCACTCCATCCCCAGTGGTGCCACTGCACTCTCTGGACTCACTGCACTGTATCCCCATTGGAGCCGGTGCACTCTCTGGACTCACTAAACTGCATCCCCAGTGGTGCCAGAGAACTCTCTGGACTCACTGCACTGCATCCCCAGTGGTGCCAGTGCACTCTCTGGACTCACCCGGGTGCATCCCCAGTGGTGCCAGTGCACTCTCTGCACTCACTGCAGTGCATCCCCTGTGGTGCCAGTACACTCTCTGGACTCACTGCAGTGCATCACCTGTGGTGCCAGTGCACGCTCTGGACTCACTGCACTGCATTCCCACTGGTGCCAGTGCACTCTCTGGACTCACTGCACTGCATCCCCAGTGGTGCCAGTGCACTCTCTGGACTCACTGCAGTGCATCCCCAGTGGTGCCAGTGCACTCTCTGGACTCACTGCACTGCATCACTATTGGTGCCAGGGCACTCTCCGGACTCACTGCAGTGCATCCGCAGTGGTGCCAGTGCACTCTTTCGAGTCACTGCACTGCATCCCCATTAGTGCCAGTGCATTCTCTGGACTCACTGCAGTGCATCCCCAGTGGTGCCAGTGTACTCTCTGGACTCACTGCACTGAATCACCAGTGGTACCAGTGCACTCTCTGGACTCACAGCACTGCATCCCCAGTGGAGCCAGTGCACTCTCTGGACTCACTGCAGTGCATCTCCAGTGGTGCCAGTGCACTCTCTGGACTCACTGCAGTGCATCCACAGTGGTGCCAGTGCACTCTCTGGACTCACTGCAGTGCATCACCAGTGGTGCCAGTGCACTCTCTGGACTCACTGCAGTGCATCCACAGTGGTGCCAGTGCACTCTCTGGACTCACTGCAGTGCATCCCCAGTGGTGCCAGTGCACTCTCTGGACTCACTGCACTGCATCACCAGTGGTGCCAGTGCACTCTCTGGACTCACTGCAGTGCATCCCCAGTGGTGCCAGTGTAGTCTCTGGACTCACTGCAGTGCATCCGCAGTGGTGCCAGTGCACTCTTTCAAGTCACTGCACTGCATCCCCATTAGTGCCAGTGCAGTCTCTGGACTCACTGCAGTGCATCCCCAGTGGTGCCAGTGCACTCTCTGGACTCACTGCAGTGCATCTCCAGTGGTGCCAGTGCACTCTCTGCACTCACTGCACTGCATCCCCAGTGGTGCCAGTGTACTCTCTGGAGTCACTGCACTGCATCCCCAGTGGTGCCAGTGCACTCTCTGGACTCACTGCACTGCATCCCCAGTGGTGCCAGTGCACTTTCTGGAGTCACTGCAGTGCATCCCCTGCTGTGCTAGTGCACTCTCTGCATTCACTGCAGTGCATCCCCAGAAGTGCCAGTGCACTCTCTGGACTCACTGCACTGCATCCCCACTGGTGCCAGTGCACTCTCTGGACTCACTGCATTGCATCCCCAGTGGTGCCAGTGCACTCTCTGGACTCACTGCACTGCATCCCCAGTGGAGCCAGTGCACTCTCTGGACTCACTGCAGTGCATCTCCAGTGGTGCCAGTGCCCTCTCTGTACTCACTGCACTGCATCCCCAGTGGTGCCATTGCACTCTCTGGACTCACTGCAGTGCATCACCAGTGGTGCCAGTGCACTCTCTGGACTCACTGCACTGCATCCCCAGTGGTGCCAGTGCACTCTCTGGACTCACTGCAGTGCATCCCCAGTGGTGCCAGTGCACTCTGTGGACTCACTGCACTGCATCCCCAGTGGTGCCAGTGCACGCTCTGGACTCACTGCAGTGCATCCCCACTGGTGCCAGTGCACTCTCTGGACTCACTGCAGTGCATCCCCCGTGGTGCCAGTGCACTCTCTGTAGTTACTGTGCTGCGTCCCCAGTGGTGACTGTTCACTCTCTGGACTCAATGTGCTGCATCCCCAGTGGTGCCAGTGCACTCTCTGGACTCACTGCAGTGTACCCCCTGTGGTGCCAGTGCACTCTGTGGACTCACTGCACTGCATCCCAGTGGTGCCAGTGCACTCTCTGGACTCACTTCACTGCATCCCCAGTGGTGCCAGTGCACTCTCTGGACTCAGTGCACTGCATCCCCAGTGGTGTCAGTGCACTCTCTGGACTCACTGCAGTGCAGCCCCTGAGGTGCCAGTGCACTCTCTGTACTCACTGCAGTGCATTCCCAGTGGTGTCAGTGCACTATCTGGACTCACTGCAGTGAATCCCCGGTGGTGCCAGTGCACTCTCTGGACTCACTGCACTGCATCCCAAGTGGTGCCAGTGCAATCTCTGGACTCACTACACTGCATCCCCAGTGGTGCCAGTGCACTCTCTGGACTCACTGCGCTGCGTCACCAGTGGTGACAGTTCACTCTCTGGACTTACTGTGCTGCATCCCCAGTGGTGCCAGTGCACTCTCTGGACACAGTGCAGGGTATCCCCAGTGGTGACAGTTCACTCTCTGGACTCACTGCAGTGCAACCCCAGTGGTTCCAGACTACTCTCTGGACTCACTGCACTGTAACCCCTGTGGTGCCATTGCAATCTCGGGACTCACAGCAGTGCAGCTCCAGTTGGTGCCAGTGCACTCTCTGGACTCACTGCACTGCATCCCCAGTGGTGCCAGTGCACTCTCTGGACTCACTGCATTGCATCACCTGTGGTGCCATTGCACTCTCAGGACTCACTGCACTGCATCCCCAGTGGTGCCAGTGCACTCTCTGGACTCACTGCACTGCATCCCCATTGGAGCCAGTGCACTCTCTGGACTCACTGCACTGCATCCCCAGTGGTGCCAGTGCAATCTCTGGTCTCACTGCACTGCATCCCCACTGGTGCCAGTGCACTCTTTGGACTCACTGCAGTGCATCCCCAGTGCTGAGAGTGCACTCTCTGGACTCAGTGCACTGCATACCCAGTGGTGCCAGTGCACTCTCTGGACTCACTGCACTGCATCACCAGTGGTGACAGTTCACTTTCTGGACTCACTGCACTGCATCCCCAGTGGTGCCAGTGCACTCTCTGGACTCACTGCACTGCATCAACAGTGGTGCCAGTGCACTCTCTGGACTCACTGCACTGCATCCCCAGTGGTGCCAGTGCACTCTCTGGACTCACTGCAGTGCATCCCCTGTGGTGCCATTGCACTCTCAGGACTCACTGCACTGCATCCCCAGTGGTGTCAGTGCACTCTCTGGACTCACAGCACTGCATCCCCAGTGGTGCCAGTGTACTCTCTGGACTCACTGCACTGCATCACCATTGGTGCCAGTGCACTCTCTGGACTCACTGCACTGCATCCCCAGTGGTGCCAGTGCACTCTCTGGACTCACAGCACTGCGTCCCCATTGGTGCCAGTGCACTCTCTGGACTCACTGCTCTGCATCCCCATTTGTGCCAGTGCACTCTCTGGACTCACTGCACTGCAGCCCCAGTGGTGCCAGTTCACTCTCTGGACTCACTGCAGAGCATCTCCAGTGGTGCCAGTGCACTTTCTGGACTCACTGCAGTGCATCCCCAGTGGTGCCAGTGCACTCTCTGGACTCACTGCAGTGCATCCCCAGTGGTGCCAGTGCACTCTCTGGACTCACTGCACTGCATCCCCACTCGTGCCAGTGCACTCTCAGGACTCACTGCATTGCATCCCCAGTGGTGCCAGTGCACTCTCTGGACTCACTGCAGTGCATCCCCAGTGGTGCCAGTGCACTCTCTGCACTCACTGCACTGCATCCCCAGTGGTGCCAGTGCACGCTCTGGACCCACTGCACTGCATCCCCACTGGTGCCAGTGCACTCTCTGGACTCACTGAAGTGCATCCCCAGTGGTGCCAGTGCACTCTCTGTAGTCACTGTGCTGCGTCCCCAGTGGTGACAGTTCACTCTCTGGACTCACTGTGCTGCATCCCCAGTGGTGCCAGTGCACTCTCTGGATCCACTGCAGTGCATCTCCAGTGGTGCTAGTGCACTCTCGGGACTCACTGCAGTGCAGCCCCTGAGGTGCCAGTTCACTCTCTGTACTCACTGCAGTGCATTACCAGTGGTGTCAGTGCACTATCTGGACTCACTGCAGTGAATCCCCGGTGGTGCCAGTGCACTCTCTGGACTCACTGCAGTGCATCCCCAGTGGTGCCTGTGAAGTGTCTGGACTCACTGCAGTGCAACC
Organism: Anser brachyrhynchus; assembly: GCF_964034855.1. Classification (NCBI taxonomy): domain Eukaryota; kingdom Metazoa; phylum Chordata; class Aves; order Anseriformes; family Anatidae; genus Anser; species Anser brachyrhynchus. Next base: position 234,585 of record NW_027664139.1, read on the forward strand.
CCAGTGGTGCCAGACTACTCTCTGGACTCACTGCACTGTAACCCCTGTGGTGCCAGTGCAATCTCGGGACTCACAGCAGTGCATCCCCAGTGGTGCGAGTGCACTCTCTGGACTCACCGGGGTGCATCCCCAGTGGTGCCAGTGCACTCTCTGGACTCACCGGGGTGCATCCCTAGTGGTGCCAGTGCACTCTCTGGACTCACTGCAGTGCATCCCCAGTGTTGCCAGTGCACTCTCTGGCGTCACTGCACTAATACCCCAGTGGTGCCAGTGCAGTCTCTGGACTCACTGCACTGCATCCCCAGTGGTGCCAGTGCACTCTCTGGACTCACCGGGGTGCATCCCCAGTGGTGCCAGTGCACTCTCTGGACTCACTGCAGTGCATCCCCTGTGGTGCCAGTACACTCTCTGGACTCACTGTAGTGCATCCCCAGTGGTGCCAGTGTACTCTCTGGACTCACTGCACTGCATCACCAGCGGTGCCAGTGCACTCTCTGGACTCACTGCAGTGCATCCCCAGTGGTGCCAGTGCACTTTCTGGAGTCACTGCAGTGCATCCCCTGTTGTGCCAGTGCACTCTCTGCACTCACTGCACTGCATCCCCAGAAGTGCAAGTGCACTCTCTGGACTCACTGCACTGCATCCCAGTGGTTCCATTGCACTCTCTGGACTCACTGCATTGCATCCCCAGTGGTGTCAGTGCACTCTCTGGACTCAGTGCAGTGCATCCCCAGTGGTGCCAGTGCACTCTCTGGACTCACTGCAGTGCTTCCCCACTGGTGCCAGTGCACTCTCTGGACTCACTGCACTGCATCCCCAGTGGTGCCACTGCACTCTCTGGACTCACTGCAGTGCATCCCCAGTGGTGCCAGTGCACTCTCTGGACTCACTGCAGTGCTTCTGCACTGGTGCCAGTGCACTCTCTGCACTCACTGCACTGCATCCCCAGTGTTCCAGTGCACTCTCTGGACTCACTGCACTGCATCCCCAGTGGTGCCAGTGCACTCTCTGGACTCACTGCAGTGCAGCCCCAGTGGTGCCAGTGCACTCTCAGGACTCACTGCACTGCATCACCAGTGGTGCCAGTGCAATTACTGGACTCACTGTACTGTAGCTCAGTGGTGCCAGAGCACTCTCTGGACTCACTACACTGCATCCCCAGTGGTGCCAGTGCACTCTCTGGACTCACTAAACTGCATCCCCAGTGGTGCCAGAGAACTCTCTGGACTCACTGCAGTGCATCCCCAGTGGTGCCAGTGCACTCTCTGCACTCACTGCATCCCCAGTGGTGCCTGGGCACTCTCTGGACTCACAGCACTGCATCCCCTTTGGTGCCAGTGCACTCTCTGGACTCACTGCACTAATACCCCAGTGGTGCCAGTGCAGTCTCTGGACTCACTGCACTGCATCCCCAGTGGTGCCAGTGCACTCTCTGGACTCACCGGGGTGCATCCCCAGTGGTGCCAGTGCACTCTCTGGAGTCACTGCACTGCATCCCTAGTGGTGTCAGTGCACTCTCTGGACTCAGTGCAGTGCATCCCCAGTGGTTCCAGTGCACTCTCTGGACTCACTGCACTGCATCCCCAGTGGTGCCAGTGTACTCTCTGGACTCACTACACTGCATCACCAGTGGTGCCAGTACACTCTCTGGACTCACTGCACTGCATCCCCAGTGGTGCCAGTGCACTTTCTGGAGTCACTGCAGTGCATCCACAGTGGTGCCAGCGCACTCTCTGGAGTCACTGCGCTGCGTCCCCAGTGGTGACAGTTCACTCTCTGGACTCACTGTGCTGCATCCCTAGTGGTGCCAGTGCACTCTCTGGACTCACTGCAGTGCATCCCCAGTGGTGCCAGTGCACTCTCTGGACTCACTGCATCCCCAGTGGTGCCAGGGCACTCTCTGGACTCACAGCACTGCATCCCCATTGGTGCCAGTGCACTCTCTGGACTCACTGCACTAATACCCCAGTGGTGCCAGTGCAGTCTCTGGACTCACTGCACTGCATCACCAGTGGTGCCAGTGCACTCTCTGGACTCACCGGGGTGCATCCCCAGTGGTGCCAGTGCACTCTCTGGAGTCACTGCACTGCATCCCCAGTGGTGTCAGTGCATTCTCTGGACTCACTGCAGTGCATCCCCAGTGGTGCCAGTGTACTCTCTGGACTCACTGCACTACATCACCAGTGGTGCCAGTACACTCTCTGGACTCACTGCACTGCATCCCCAGTGGTGCCAGTGCACTTTCTGGAGTCACTGCAGTGCATCCACAGTGGTGCCAGCGCACTCTCTGGAGTCACTGCGCTGCGTCCCCAGTGGTGACAGTTCACTCTCTGGACTCACTGTGCTGCATCCCTAGTGGTGCCAGTGCACTCTCTGGACTCACTGCAGTGTATCCCCTGTGGTGCCAGTGCACTCTCTGGACTCACTGCAGTGCATCTCCAGTGGTGCCAGTTCACTCTCTGGACTCACTGAACTGCATCCCCAGTGGTGCCAGTGCACTCTCTGTAGTCACTGCGCTGCATCCCCAGTGGTGCCAGTGCACTCTCTGGACTCACTGCGCTGCACCCTCAGTGGTGCCAGTGCACTCTCTGGACTCACTGCAGTGTATCCCCTGTGGTGCCAGTGCACTCTGTGCTCTCACTGCACTGCATCCCAGTGGTGCCAGTGCACTCTCTGGACTCACTGCAGTGCAGCCCAAGTGGTGCCAGTGCACTCTCTGGACTCACTGCAGTGCAGCCCCTTAGGTGCCAGTGCACTCTCTGGACTCCTTGCAGTGAATCACCGGTGGTGCCAGTGCACTCTCTGGACTCACTGCAGTGAATCCCCGGTTGTGCCAGTTCACTCTCTGGACTCACTGAACTGAATCACCAGTGTTGCCAGTGTACTCTCTGGACTCACTGTACTGCATCCCCAGTGGTGCCTGTGAAGTCTCTGGAGTCACTGCAGTCCATCCCCAGTGGTGCAAGTGCACTCTCTGGACTCACTGCACTGCATCCCCAGTGGTGCCACTGCACTCTCTGGACTCACTGCACTGCATCACCAGTGGTGCCAGTGCACTCTCTGGAGTCAATGCAGTGCATCCCCAGTGGTGCCAGTGCACTTTCTGGAGTCACTGCAGTGCATCCCCTGTTGTGCTAGTGCACTCTCTGCATTCACTGCACTGCATCCCCAGAAGTGCCAGTGCACTCTCTGGACTCACTGCAGTGCATCCCTTGTGGTGCCATTGCACTCTCAGGACTCACTGCAGTGCATCCCCAGTGGTGCCAGTGCACTCTCTGGACTCACTGTGCTGCATCCCTATTGGAGCCAGTGCACTCTCTGGACTCACTGCATTGCATCCCCAGTGGTTCCAGTGCACTGTCTGGACTCACTGCAGTGCATCCCCACTGGTGCCAGTGCACTCTCTGGACTCACTGCAGTGCATCCCCAGTGCTGACAGTGCACTCTCTGGACTCAGTGCACTGCATCCCCAGTGGTGCCAGTGCACTCTCTGGACTCAGTGCAGTGCATCCCCAGTGGTGCCAGTGCACTCTCTGGACTCACTGCAGTGCATACCCAGTGGTGCCAGTGCACTCTCTGGACTCACTGCAGTGCATCCCCAATCGTACCAGTGCACTCTCTGGACTCACTGCACTGCATCCCCAGTGGTACCAGTGCACTCTCTGGACTCACTGCACTGCATCCCCAGTGGTGCCAGTGCACTCTCTGGACTCACTGCACTTCATCCCCATTGGTGCCAGTGCACTCTCTGGACTCACTGCACTGCATCCCCAGTGGTGACAGTGCACTCTCTGGACTTGCCGTGGTGCATCCCCAGTGGTGCCAGTGCACTCTCTGGACTCACTGTACTGCATCCCCAGTGGTGCCTGTGAAGTCTCTGGACTCACTGCAGTGCATCCCCAGTGGTGCCAGTGCAATCTCAGGACTCACAGCAGTGCAGCTCCAGTTGGTGCCAGTGCACTCTCTGGAGTCACTGCACTGCATCCCCAGTGCTGACAGTGCACTCTCTGGACTCACTGCACTGCATCCCCAGTGGTGCCAGTGTACTCTCTGGACTCAGTGGACTGCATCTCCAGTGGTGCCACTGCACTCTCTGGACTCACTGCAGTGCATCCCCAGTGGTGCCAGTGCACTCTCTTTACTCACTGCACTGCATCCCCAGTGTTGCCAGTGCACTCTCTGCACTCACTGCACTGCATCAACAGTGGTGCCAGTGCACTCTCTGGACTCACTGCACTGCATCCCCAGTGGTGCCAGTGCACACTCTGGACTCACTGCACTGCATCCCCAGTGGTGCCAGTGCACTCTCTGGACTCACTGCACTGCATCCCCAGTGGTGCCAGTGCACTCTCTGGACTCACGGCAGTGCATCCCCAGTGGTGCCAGTGCACTCTCTGGACTCACTGCACTGCATCCCCAGTGGTGCCAGTGCACTCTCTGGACTCACTGCACTGCATCCCCAGTGGTGCCAGTGCACTCTCTGGACTTGCCGGGGTGCATCCCCAGTGGAGCCAGTGCAGTCTCTGTGTTAGTGTTGGGGAGAATCGAATGGATGTTTTACTAATGTCTCTTAGGTAATGGGACCTACAGTATAATTAAGCATTGCCAAATGTACTTACATTATCAATTAATCTATGTATACTGGATACTTAGGGAGTACATTGAACAATCAAAAGAATCATTGAAGGGGAACCTTGGGAGGGAACAGGTACAACCTGACCTTGGATAAGGGCCTGGAAATGATGAAATGAGTTGAAGCAGAACCAAGAAGCGGAGGGAGCATGTGTCGAGTAAGAAAGGTGAAAAGTTTAGCGGAGAGGAAGACTCCTTACTTCATCTGCACGACCACCTGGACGACCACCAGAGTGCGCCACGCATGTGCAAAGGGGAGGGGAGCTAATTAGAATGAAAAGCGAGGCTACTGTTGCAACCTGTAATGAATATGTATACCTGACGCAATATTGTATGTATAAATAATGGCTGGGAAGTAACGGGACTTGAAGCCAGATTTGGGCACCTGCCCCGGCTTCCAGCGCTGAATAAAGCACCTTCATATAATCACTTGGTTATTATGTGGTTGCTAGGCTAACATCTGGACTCACTGCAGTGCATCCCCAGTGGTGCCAGTGCACTCTCTGGAGTCACTGCAGTGCATCCCCAGTGGTGCCAGTGCACTCCCTGGACTCACTGCAGTGCATCCCCAGTGGTGCCAGTGCACTCTCTGGAGTCACTGCACTGCATCCCCAGTGGTGCCAGTGCACTCTCTGGACTCACTGCAGTGCATACCCAGTGGTGCCAGTGCACTCTCTGGACTCACTGCAGTGCATCCCCAATCGTACCAGTGCACTCTCTGGACTCACTGCACTGCATCCCCAGTGGTACCAGTGCACTCTCTGGACTCACTGCACTGCATCCCCAGTGGTGCCAGTGCACTCTCTGGACTCACTGCACTTCATCCCCATTGGTGCCAGTGCACTCTCTGGACTCACTGCACTGCATCCCCAGTGGTGACAGTGCACTCTCTGGACTTGCCGTGGTGCATCCCCAGTGGTGCCAGTGCACTCTCTGGAGTCACCGGGGTGCATCCCCAGAGGTGCCAGTGCACTCTCTGGACTCACTGCACTACATCCCCAGTGGTGCCAGTTCACTCTCTGGACTCACTGAACTGAATCCCCAGTGGTGCCAGTGCATTCTCTGGACTCACTGTACTGCATCTCCAGTGGTGCCTGTGAAGTCTCTGGACTCACTGCAGTGCATCCCCAGTGGTGCCAGTGCAATCTCAGGACTCACAGCAGTGCAGCTCCAGTTGGTGCCAGTGCACTCTCTGGACTCACTGCACTGCATCCCCAGTGCTGACAGTGCACTCTCTGGACTCACTGCACTGCATCCCCAGTGGTGCCAGTGTACTCTCTGGACTCAGTGGACTGCATCCCCAGTGGTGCCACTGCACTCTCTGGACTCACGGCAGTGCATCCCCACTGGTGCCAGTGCACTCTCTGGAGTCACTGCACTGCATACCCAGAAGTGCCAGTGCACTCTCTGGAGTCACTGCACTGCATCCCCAGTGGTGCCAGTGCACTCTGTGGACTCACTGCAGTGCAGCCCCTGAGGTGCCAGTGTACTCTCTGGACTCACTGCACTGCATCCCCAGTGGTGACAGTGCACTCTCTGGAATCACTGCAGTGCATCCCCTGTGGTGCCATTGCACTCTCTGGACTCACTGCACCGCATCCCCAGTGGTGCCTGTGCACTCTCTTGAGTCACTGCACTGCATCCCCAGTAGAGCCAGTGCACTCTCTCGACTCACTGCACTGCAACTCCAGTGGTGCCAGTGCACTCTCTGGACTCACTGCACTGCATCCCCAGTGGTGCCAGTGCACTCTCTGGAGTCACTGCGCTGCATCCCCAGTGGTGCCAGTGCCCTCTGTGGACTCACTGCACTACATCCCCAGTGGGGCCAGTGCACTCTCTGGACTCACTGCAGTGCATCCCCAGTGGTGCGAGTGCACTCTCTGGACTCACCGGGGTGCATCCCCAGTGGTTCCAGTGCACTCTCTGGACTCACCGGGGTGCATCCCTAGTGGTGCCAGTGCACTCTCTGGACTCACTGCAGTGCATCCCCAGTGGTGCCAGTGCACTCTCTGGACTCACTGCACTGCATCCCCAGTGTTGCCAGTGCACTCTCTGGAGTCACTGCACTAATACCCCAGTGGTGCCAGTGCAGTCTCTGGACTCACTGCACTGCATCCCCAGTGGTGCCAGTGCACTCTCTGGACTCACCGGGGTGCATCCCCAGTGGTGCCAGTGCACTCTCTGGACTCACTGCAGTGCATCCCCAGTGGTGCCAGTACACTCTCTGGACTCACTGCAGTGCATCCCCAGTGGTGCCAGTGTACTCTCTGGACTCACTGCACTGCATCACCAGCGGTGCCAGTGCACTCTCTGGACTCACTGCAGTGCATCCCCAGTGGTGCCAGTGCACTTTCTGGAGTCACTGCAGTGCATCCCCTGTTGTGCCAGTGCACTCTCTGGACTCACTGCACTGCATCCCAGTGGTTCCATTGCACTCTCTGGACTCACTGCATTGCATCCCCAGTGGTGTCAGTGCACTCTCTGGACTCAGTGCAGTGCATCCCCAGTGGTGCCAGTGCACTCTCTGGACTCACTGCAGTGCTTCCCCAGTGGTGCCAGTGCACTCTCTGGACTCACTGCAGTGCATCCCCAGTGGTGCCACTGCACTCTCTGGACTCACTGCAGTGCATCCCCAGTGGTGCCAGTGCACTCTCTGGACTCACTGCAGTGCTTCTGCACTGGTGCCAGTGCACTCTCTGCACTCACTGCACTGCATCCCCAGTGTTCCAGTGCACTCTCTGGACTACCTGCACTGCATCCCCAGTGGTGCCAGTGCACTCTCTGGACTCACTGCAGTGCAGCCCCAGTGGTGCCAGTGCACTCTCTGGACTCACTGCACTGCATCCCCAGTGGTGCCAGTGCACTCTCTGGACTCACTGCACTACATCCCCAGTGGTGCCTTTGCACTCTCAGGACTCACTGCACTGCATCACCAGTGGTGCCAGTGCAATTACTGGACTCACTGTAGTGTAGCTCAGTGGTGCCAGAGCACTCTCTGGACTCACTGCACTGCATCCCCAGTGGTGCCAGTGCACTCTCTGGACTCACTAAACTGCATCCCCAGTGGTGCCAGAGAACTCTCTGGACTCACTGCAGAGCATCCCCAGTGGTGCCAGTGCACTCTCTGGACTCACTGCATCCCCAGTGGTGCCAGGGCACTCTCTGGACTCACAGCACTGCATCCCCTTTGGTGCCAGTGCACTCTCTGGACTCACTGCACTAATACCCCAGTGGTGCCAGTGCACTCTCTGGACTCACTGCACTGCATCCCCAGTGGTGCCAGTGCACTCTCTGGACTCACCGGGGTGCATCCCCAGTGGTGCCAGTGCACTCTCTGGAGTCACTGCACTGCATCCCTAGTGGTGTCAGTGTACTCTCTGGACTCAGTGCAGTGCATCCCCAGTGGTGCCAGTGCACTCTCTGGACTCACTGCACTGCATCCCCAGTGGTGCCAGTGTACTCTCTGGACTCACTGCACTGCATCACCAGTGGTGCCAGTACACTCTCTGGACTCACTGCACTGCATCCCCAGTGGTGCCAGTGCACTTTCTGGAGTCACTGCAGTGCATCCACAGTGGTGCCAGCGCACTCTCTGGAGTCACTGCGCTGCGTCCCCAGTGGTGACAGTTCACTCTCTGGACTCACTGTGCTGCATCCCTAGTGGTGCCAGTGCACTCTCTGGACTCACTGCAGTGCATCCCCAGTGGTGCCAGTGCACTCTCTGGACTCACTGCATCCCCAGTGGTGCCAGGGCACTCTCTGGACTCACAGTACTGCATCCCCATTGGTGCCAGTGCACTCTCTGGACTCACTGCACTAATACCCCAGTGGTGCCAGTGCAGTCTCTGGACTCACTGCACTGCATCACCAGTGGTGCCAGTGCACTATCTGGACTCACCGGGGTGCATCCCCAGTGGTGCCAGTGCACTCTCTGGCGTCACTGCACTGCATCCCCAGTGGTGTCAGTGCACTCTCTGGACTCAGTGCAGTGCATCCCCGGTGGTGCCAGTGCACTCTCTGGACTCACTGCAGTGCATCCCCAGTGGTGCCAGTGTACTCTCTGGACTCACTGCACTGCATCACCAGTGGTGCCAGTACACTCTCTGGACTCACTGCACTGCATCCCCAGTGGTGCCAGTGCACTTTCTGGAGTCACTGCAGTGCATCCACAGTGGTGCCAGCGCACTCTCTGGAGTCACTGCGCTGCGTCCCCAGTGGTGACAGTTCACTCTCTGGACTCACTGTGCTGCATCCCTAGTGGTGCCAGTGCACTCTCTGGACTCACTGCAGTGTATCCTCTGTGGTGCCAGTGCACTCTCTGGACTCACTGCAGTGCATCCCCAGTGGTGCCAGTGCACTCTCTGGACTCACTGCACTGCATCCCCAGTGGTGCCAGTGCACTCTCTGAGCTCACTGCACTGCATCCCCAGTGGTGCCAGTGCACTCTCTGGACTCACTGCACTGCATCACCAGTGGTGCCAGTGCACTCTCTGGACTCACTGCACTGCATCCCCAGTGGTGCCAGTGCACTCTCTGGACTCACTGCACTGCATCCCCAGTGGTGCCAGTGTAGTCTCTGGACTCACAGCAGTGCAGATCAGTGGTGCCAGAGCACTCTCTGGACTCACTGCACTGCATCCCCAGTGGTGCCACTGCACTCTCTGGACTCACTGCAGTGTATCCCCATTGGAGCCGGTGCAGTCTCTGGATTCACTAAACTGCATCCCCAGTGGTGCCAGAGAACTCTCTGGACTCACTGCAGTGCATCCCCAGTGGTGCCAGTGCACTCTATGGACTCACCGGGGTGCATCCCCAGTGGTGCCAGTGCACTCTCTGGACTCACTGCAGTGCATCCCCAAAGTGCCAGTACACTCTCTGGACTCACTGCAGTGCATCCCCAGTGGTGCCAGTGCACTCTCTGGACTCACCCGGGTGCATCCCCAGTGGTGCCAGTGCACTCTCTGGACTCACTGCACTGCATCCCCAGTGGTTCCATTGCACTCTCTGGACTCACTGCATTGCATCCCCAGTGGTGCCTGTGAACTCTCTGGACTCAGTGCAGTGCATCCCCAGTGGAGCCAGTGCACTCTCTGGACTCACTGCAGTGCATCTCCAGTGGTGCCAGTGCACTCTCTGGACTCACTGCAGTGCATCCGCAGTGGTGCCAGTGCACTCTCTGGACTCCTTGCAGTGAATCACCGGTGGTGCCAGTGCACTCTCTGGACTCACTGAACTGAATCCCCAGTGTTGCCAGTGCACTCTCTGGACTCACTGTACTGCATCCCCAGTGGTGCCTGTGAAGTCTCTGGAGTCACTGCAGTCCATCCCCAGTGGTGCAAGTGCACTCTCTGGACTCACTGCACTGCATCCCCAGTGGTGCCACTGCACTCTCTGGACTCACTGCACTGCATCACCAGTGGTGCCAGTGCACTCTCTGGAGTCAATGCAGTGCATCCCCAGTGGTGCCAGTGCACTTTCTGGAGTCACTGCAGTGCATCCCCTGTTGTGCTAGTGCACTCTCTGCATTCACTGCACTGCATCCCCAGAAGTGCCAGTGCACTCTCTGGACTCACTGCAGTGCATCCCCAGTGGTGCCAGTGCACTCTCTGGACTCACTGCACTGCATCCCCAGTGGTGCCAGTGCACTCTCTGGACTAACTGCAGTTCATCCCCAGTGGTGCCAGTGCACTCTCTGGACTCACTGCAGTGCATCCCCAGTGGTGCCAGTGCACTTTCTGGAGTCACTGCAGTGCATCCCCTGTTGTGCTAGTGCACTCTCTGCATTCACTGCACTGCATCCCCTCTGGTGCCAGTGCACTCTCTGGACTCACTGCAGTGCATCCCTTGTGGTGCCATTGCACTCTCAGGACTCACTGCACTGCATCCCCAGTGGTGCCAGTGCACTCTCTGGACTCACTGTGCTGCATCCCTATTGGAGCCAGTGCACTCTCTGGACTCACTGAACTGCATCCCCAGTGGTGCCAGTGCACTGTCTGGACTCACTGCAGTGCATCCCCACTGGTGCCAGTGCACTCTCTGGACTCACTGCAGTGCATCCCCAGTGCTGACAGTGCACTCTCTGGACTCACTGCACTGCATCCCCAGTGGTGCCAGTGCACTCTCTGGACTCAGTGCAGTGCATCCCCAGTGGTGCCAGTGCACTCTCTGGACTCACTGCACTGCATCCCCAGTGGTGCCAGTGCACTCTCTGAGCTCACTGCACTGCATCCCCAGTGGTGCCAGTGCACTCTCTGGACTCACTGCACTGCATCACCAGTGGTGCCAGTGCACTCTCTGGACTCACTGCGCTGCATCCCCACTGCTGCCAGTGCACTCTCTGGACTCACTGCACTGCATCCCCAGTGGTGCCAGTGTAGTCTCTGGACTCACAGCAGTGCAGATCAGTGGTGCCAGAGCACTCTCTGGACTCACTGCACTGCATCCCCAGTGGTGCCACTGCACTCTCTGGACTCACTGCAGTGTATCCCCATTGGAGCCGGTGCAGTCTCTGGATTCACTAAACTGCATCCCCAGTGGTGCCAGAGAACTCTCTGGACTCACTGCAGTGCATCCCCAGTGGTGCCAGTGCACTCTATGGACTCACCGGGGTGCATCCCCAGTGGTGCCAGTGCACTCTCTGGACTCACTGCAGTGCATCCCCAAAGTGCCAGTACACTCTCTGGACTCACTGCAGTGCATCCCCAGTGGTGCCAGTGCACTCTCTGGACTCACTGCACTGCATCCCCAGTGGTGCCAGTGCACTCTCTGGACTCACTGCACTGCATCCCCAGTGGTTCCATTGCACTCTCTGGACTCACTGCATTGCATCCCCAGTGGTGCCTGTGAACTCTCTGGACTCAGTGCAGTGCATCCCCAGTGGAGCCAGTGCACTCTCTGGACTCACTGCAGTGCATCTCCAGTGGTGCCAGTGCACTCTCTGGACTCACTGCAGTGCATCCGCAGTGGTGCCAGTGCACTCTCTGGACTCACTGCAGTGCATCCCCAGTGGTGCCAGTGCACTCTCTGGACTCACTGCACTGCATCCCCAGCGGTGCCAGTGCACGCCCTGGACCCACTGCAGTGCATCCCCACTGGTGCCAGTGCACTCTCTGGACTCACTGCAGTGCATCCCCAGTGGTGGCAGTGCACTCTCTGGAGTCACTGCGCTGCGTCCCCAGTGGTGACAGTTCACTCTCTGGACTCATTGTGCTGCATCCCTAGTGGTGCCAGTGCACTCTCTGGACTCACTGCACTGCATCCCCAGTGGTGCCAGTGCACTCTCTGAGCTCACTGCACTGCATCCCCAGTAGTGCCAGTGCACTCTCTGGACTCACTGCACTGCATCCCCATTGGTGCCAGTGCACTCTCTGGACTCACAGCAGTGCATCCCCAGTGGTGCCAGTGCAATTACTGGACTCACAGCAGTGCAGATCAGTGGTGCCAGAGCACTCTCTGGACTCACTGCACTGCATCCCCAGTGGTGCCAGTGCACTCTGTGGATTCACTGCACTCCATCCCCAGTGGTGCTACTGCACTCTCTGGACTCACTGCAGTGTATCCCCATTGGAGCCGGTGCACTCTCTGGACTCACTAAACTGCATCCCCAGTGGTGCCAGAGAACTCTCTGGACTCACTGCACTGCATCCCCAGTGGTGCCAGTGCACTCTCTGGACTCACCCGGGTGCATCCCCAGTGGTGCCAGTGCACTCTCTGGACTCACTGCAGTGCATCCCCAGTGGTGCCAGTGCACGCTCTGGACTCACTGCACTGCATCCCCAGTGGTGCCAGTGCACTCTCTGGACTCACTGCACTGCATCCCCAGTGGTGCCAGTGCACTCTCTTTACTCACTGCACTGCATCACCAGTGGTGCCAGTGCACTCTCTGGACTCACTGCACTGCATCCCCTGTGGTGCCAGTACACTCTCTGGACTCACTGCAGTGCATCACCAGTGGTGCCAGTGCACGCTCTGGACTCACTGCACTGCATTCCCACTGGTGCCAGTGCACTCTCTGGACTCACTGCACTGCATCCCCAGTGGTGCCAGTGCACTCTCTGGACTCACTGCAGTGCATCACCATTGGTGCCAGGGCACTCTCCGGACTCACTGCACTGCATCACTATTGGTGCCAGTGCACTCTCTGGACTCACTGCACTGCAGCCCCAGTGGTGCCAGTGCACTCTTTCGAGTCACTGCACTGCATCCCCATTAGTGCCAGTGCAGTCTCTGGACTCACTGCAGTGCATCCCCAGTGGTGCCAGTGCACTCTCTGGACTCACTGCACTGCATCCCCAGTGGTGCCAGTGCACTCTCTGGACTCACTGCAGTGCATCCCGAGTGGTGCCAGTGCACTCTCTGCACTCACTGCACTGCATCCCCAGTGGTGCCAGTGTACTCTCTGGACTCACTGCACTGCATCACCAGTGGTGCCAGTGCACTCTCTGGACTCACTGCAGTGCATCTCCAGTGGTGCCAGTGCACTCTTTGGACTCACTGCACTGCATCCCCAGTGGTGCCAGTGCACTCTCTGGACTCACTGCAGTGCATCCCGAGTGGTGCCAGTGCACTCTCTGCACTCACTGCACTGCATCCCCAGTGGTGCCAGTGTACTCTCTGGACTCACTGCACTGTATCCCCATTAGTGCCAGTGCAGTCTCTGGACTCACTGCAGTGCATCCCCAGTGGTGCCAGTGCACTCTCTGGACTCACTGCACTGCATCCCCAGTGGTGCCAGTGCACTCTCTGGACTCACTGCAGTGCATCCCGAGTGGTGCCAGTGCACTCTCTGCACTCACTGCACTGCATCCCCAGTGGTGCCAGTGTACTCTCTGGACTCACTGCAGTGCATCACCAGTGGTGCCAGTGCACTCTCTGGACTCACTGCACTGCATCCCCAGTGGTGCCAGTGCACTCTCTGGACTTACTGCAGTGCATCCCCAGTGGTGCCAGTGCACTCTGTGGACTCACTGCACTGCATCCCCAGTGGTGCCAGTGCACGCTCTGGACCCACTGCAGTGCATCCCCACTGGTGCCAGTGCACTCTCTGGACTCACTGCAGTGCATCCCCCGTGGTGCCAGTGCACTCTCTGTAGTTACTGTGCTGCGTCCCCAGTGGTGACTGTTCACTCTCTGGACTCACTGTGCTGCATCCCCAGTGGTGCCAGTGCACTCTCTGGACTCACTGCAGTGTACCCCCTGTGGTGCCAGTGCACTCTGTGGACTCACTGCACTGCATCCCAGTTGTGCCAGTGCACTCTCTGGACTCACTGCAGTGCATCCCCAGTGGTGCCAGTGCACTCTCTGGACTCACTGCAGTGCATCCCCAGTGGTGCCAGTGCACTCTCTGGACTCACTGCAGTGCATCCCCAGTGGTGCCAGTGCACTCTCTGGACTCACTGCACTGCATCCCCAGTGGTGCCAGTGCACTCTCTGGACTCACTGCAGTGCATCCCCAGTGGTGCCAGTGTAGTCTCTGGACTCACTGCAGTGCATCCGCAGTGGTGCCAGTGCACTCTTTCGAGTCACTGCACTGCATCCCCATTAGTGCCAGTGCAGTCTCTGGACTCACTGCAGTGCATCCCCAGTGGTGCCAGTGCACTCTCTGGACTCACTGCACTGCATCCCCAGTGGTGCCAGTGATCTCTCTGGACTCACTGCAGTGCATCCCCAGTGGTGCCAGTGCACTCTCTGCACTCACTGCACTGCATCCCCAGTGGTGCCAGTGTACTCTCTGGACTCACTGCACTGCATCACCAGTGGTGCCAGTGCACTCTCTGGACTCACTGCAGTGCATCTCCAGTGGTGCCAGTGCACTCTTTGGACTCACTGCACTGCATCCCCAGTGGTGCCAGTGCACTCTCTGGACTCACTGCACTGCATCCCCACTGGTGCCAGTGCACTCTCTGGACTCACTGCACTGCATCCCCAGTGGTGCCAGTGCACTCTCTGGACTCACTGCAGTGCATCCCCAGTGGTGCCAGTGCACTCTGTGGACTCACTGCACTGCATCCCCAGTGGTGCCAGTGCACGCTCTGGACCCACTGCAGTGCATCCCCACTGGTGCCAGTGCACTCTCTGGACTCACTGCACTGCATCCCCCGTGGTGCCAGTGCACTCTCTGTAGTTACTGTGAGGCGTCCCCAGTGGTGACTGTTCACTCTCTGGACTCACTGTGCTGCATCCCCAGTGGTGCCAGTGCACTCTCTGGACTCACTGCAGTGTACCCCCTGTGGTGCCAGTGCACTCTGTGGACTCACTGCACTGCATCCCAGTGGTGCCAGTGCACTCTCTGGACTCACTGCACTGCATCCCAGTGGTGCCAGTGCACTCTCTGGACTCACTGCACTGCATCCCCAGTGGTGTCAGTGCACTCTCTGGACTCACTGCAGTGCAGCCCCTGAGGTGCCAGTGCACTCTCTGTACTCACTGCAGTGCATTCCCAGTGGTGTCAGTGCACTATCTGGACTCACTGCAGTGAATCCCCGGTGGTGCCAGTGCACTCTCTGGACTCACTGCACTGCATCCCCAGTGGTGCCAGTGCACTCTCTGGACTCACTGCATTGCATCCCCAGTGGTGCCAGTGCACTCTCTGTATTCACTGCGCTGCGTCCCCAGTGGTGACAGTTCACTCTCTGGACTTACTGTGCTGCATCCCCAGTGGTGCCAGTGCACGCTCTGGACACAGTGCAGGGTATCCCCAGTGGTGACAGTGCACTCTCTGGACTCACTGCACTGTAACCCCTGTGGTGCCATTGCAATCTCGGGACTCACAGCAGTGCAGCTCCAGTTGGTGCCAGTGCACTCTCTGGACTCACTGCACTGCATCCCCAGTGGTGCCAGTGCACTCTCTGGACTCACTGAAGTGCATCCCCCGTGGTGCCAGTGCACTCTCTGTAGTCACTGCAGTGTACCCCCTGTGGTGCCAGTGCACTCTGTGGACTCACTGCACTGCATCCCAGTGGTGCCAGTGCACTCTCTGCACTCACTGCGCTGCGTCCCCAGTGGTGACAGTTCACTCTCTGGACTCACTGCGCTGCATCCCCAGTGGTGCCAGTGCACTCTCTGGACTCACTGTAGTGTATCCCCAGTGGTGCCAGTGCACTCTGTGGACTCACTGCACTGCATCCCAGTGGTGCCAGTGCACTCTCTGGACTCACTACAGTGCAGCCCCTGAGGTGCCAGTGCACTCTCTGTACTCACTGCAGTGCATTCCCAGTGGTGTCAGTGCACTATCTGGATTCACTGCAGTGAATCCCCGGTGGTGCCAGTGCACTCTCTGGACTCACTGCAGTGCATCCCCAGTGGTGCCTGTGAAGTGTCTGGACTCACTGCAGTGCAACCCCAGTGGTGCCAGACTACTCTCTGGACTCACTGCACTGTAACCCCTGTGGTGCCAGTGCAATCTCGGGACTCACAGCAGTGCAGCTCCAGTTGGTGCCAGTGCACTGTCTGGACTCACTGCAGTTTATCCCCAGTGGTGCAAGGGCACTCTCTGGACTCACTGCACTGCATCCCCAGTGGTGACAGTGCACTCTCTGGACTCACTGCACTAAAACCCCAGTGGTGCCAGTGCACTCTCTGAGCTCACTGCACTGCATCCCCAGTGGTGCCAGTGCACTCTCTGGACTCACTGCACTGCATACCCAGTGGTGCCAGTGCACTCTCTGGACTCACTGCAATGCATCCCCAGTGGTGCCAGTGCACTCTCTGGACTCACTGCACTGCATGCCCATTAGTGCCAGTGCATTCTCTGGACTCACTGCAGTGCATCCCCAGTGGTGCCAGTGCACTCTCTGGACTCACTGCACTGCATCCATTTTGGTGCAACTGCACTCTCTGGACTCACTGCACTGCAACCCAGTGGTGCCAGTGCAATCTCTGGACTCACTGCACTGCATCCCCATTGGAGCCAGTGCACTCTCTGGACTCACTGCAGTGCATCCCCGTAGTGCCAGTGCACTCTCTGGACGCACTGCACTGCACCCCAGTGGTGCCAGTGCAATCTCTGGACTTACTGCACTGCATCCCCAGTGGTGCCAGAGCAATCTCTGGACTCACTGCACTGCATCCCCAGTGCTGCAAGTGCACTCTCTGGACTCACTGCACTCCATCCCCAGTGGGGCCACTGCACTCTCTGGACTCACTGCAGTGTATCCCCATTGGAGCCGGTGCACTCTCTGAACTCACTAAACTGCATCCCCAGTGGTGCCGGAGAACTCTCAGCACTCACTGCAGTGTATCCCCAGTGGTGCCAGTGCACTCTCTGGACTCACTGCAGTGCATCCCCTGTGGTGCCAGTACACTCTCTGGACTCACTGCAGTGCATCCCCAGTGGTGCCAGTGCAATCTCAGGACTCACAGCAGTGCAGCTCCAGTTGGTGCCAGTGCACTCTCTGGACTCACTGCACTGCATCCCCATCAGTGCCAGTGCATTCTCTGGACTCACTGCAGTGCATCCCCAGTGGTGCCAGTGCACTCTCTGGACTCACTGCACTGCATCCCCAGAGGTGCCAGTGCACTCTCTGGACTCACTGCAGTGCATCCCCAGTGGTGCCAGTGCACTCTCTGGACTCACTGCAGTGCATCCCCAGTGGTGCCACTGCACTCTCTGGACTCACTGCACTGCATCCCCAGTGGTGCCAGTGCACTCTCTGGACTCACTGCAGTGCTTCTGCACTGGTGCCAGTGCACTCTCTGCACTCACTGCACTGCATCACCAGTGGCGCCAGTGCACTCTCTGGACCCACTGCAGTGCATCCCCAGTGGTGACAGTGCACTCTCTGGACTCACTGTGCTGCATCCCCAGTGGAGCCAGTGCACTGTGTGCTCTCACTGCACTGTATCCCCAGTGGTGCCAGTGCTCTCTCTGTACTCACTGCAGTGCATTCCCTGTGGTGCCAGTGCACTCTCTGGACGCCTTGCAGTGAATCCCCAGTGGTGCCAGTGCACTCTCTGGACTCACTGCACTAAATCCCCAGTGGTGCCAGTTCACTCTCTGGACTCACTGAACTGAATCCCCAGTGGTGCCTTTGAAGTCTCTGGACTCACTGCAGTGCATCCCCAGTGGTGCCAGAGAACTCTCTGGGCTCACTGTGCTGCATCCCTATTGGAGCCAGTGCACTCTCTGGACTCACTGCATTGCATCCCCAGTGGTGCCAGTGCACTGTCTGGACTCACTGCAGTGCATCCCCACTGGTGCCAGTGCACTCTCTGGACTCACTGCAGTGCATCCCCAGTGCTGACAGTGCACTCTCTGGACTCAGTGCAGTGCATCCCCAGTGGTGCCAGTGCACTCTCTGGACTCAGTGCAGTGCATCCCCAGTGGTGCCAGTGCACTCTCTGGACTCACTGCACTGCATCCCCAGTGGTGCCAGTGCACTCTCTGAGCTCACTGCACTGCATCCCCAATGGTGCCAGTGCACTCTCTGGACTCACTGCACTGCATCCCCAGTGGTGCCAGTGCACTCTCTGGACTCACTGCACTGCATCCCCAGTGGTGCCAGTGTAGTCTCTGGACTCACAGCAGTGCAGATCAGTGGTGCCAGAGCACTCTCTGGACTCACTGCACTGCATCCCCAGTGGTGCCACTGCACTCTCTGGACTCACTGCAGTGTATCCCCATTGGAGCCGGTGCACTCTCTGGATTCACTAAACTGCATCCCCAGTGGTGCCAGAGAACTCTCTAGACTCACTGCAGTGCATCCCCAGTGGTGCCAGTGCACTCTATGGACTCACCGGGGTGCATCCCCAGTGGTGCCAGTGCACTCTCTGGACTCACTGCACTGCATCCCCAAAGTGCCAGTACACTCTCTGGACTCACTGCAGTGCATCCCCAGTGGTGCCAGTGCACTCTCTGGACTCACTGCAGTGCATCCCCAGTGGTGCCAGTGCACTCTCTGGACTCACTGCAGTGCATTCCCAGTGGTGCCAGTGCACTCTCTGGACTCACTGCACTGCATCACCATTGGTGCCAGGGCACTCTCCAGACTCACTGCAGTGCATCCGAAGTGGTGCCAGTGCACTCTTTCGAGTTACTGCACTGCACCCCCATTGGTGCCAGTGCATTCTCTGGACTCACTGCAGTGCATCCCCACTGGTGCCAGTGTACTCTCTGGACTCACTGCACTGCATCCCCAGTGGTGCCAGTGCACTCTCTGGACTCACCCGGGTGCATCCCCAGTGGTGCCAGTGCACTCTCTGGACTCACTGCACTGCATCCCCAGTGGTTCCATTGCACTCTCTGGACTCACTGCATTGCATCCCCAGTGGTGCCTGTGAACTCTCTGGACTCAGTGCAGTGCATCCCCAGTGGAGCCAGTGCACTCTCTGGACTCACTGCAGTGCATCTCCAGTGGTGCCAGTGCACTCTCTGGACTCACTGCAGTGCATCCGCAGTGGTGCCAGTGCACTCTCTGGACTCACTGCAGTGCATCCCCAGTGGTGCCAGTGCACTCTCTGCACTCACTGCACTGCATCCCCAGTGGTGCCAGTGCACGCCCTGGACCCACTGCAGTGCATCCCCACTGGTGCCAGTGCACTCTCTGGACTCACTGCAGTGCATCCCCAGTGGTGGCAGTGCACTCTCTGGAGTCACTGCGCTGCGTCCCCAGTGGTGACAGTTCACTCTCTGGACTCATTGTGCTGCATCCCTAGTGGTGCCAGTGCACTCTCTGGACTCACTGCACTGCATCCCCAGTGGTGCCAGTGCACTCTCTGAGCTCACTGCACTGCATCCCCAGTAGTGCCAGTGCACTCTCTGGACTCACTGCACTGCATCACCATTGGTGCCAGTGCACTCTCTGGACTCACAGCAGTGCATCCCCAATGGTGCCAGTGCAATTACTGGACTCACAGCAGTGCAGATCAGTGGTGCCAGAGCACTCTCTGGACTCACTGCACTGCATCCCCAGTGGTGCCAGTGCACTCTGTGGATTCACTGCACTCCATCCCCAGTGGTGCTACTGCACTCTCTGGACTCACTGCACTGCATCCCCAGTGGTGCCAGTGCACTCTCTGGACTCACTAAACTGCATCCCCAGTGGTGCCAGAGAACTCTCTGGACTCACTGCACTGCATCCCCAGTGGTGCCAGTGCACTCCCTGGACTCACCCGGGTGCATCCCCAGTGGTGCCAGTGCACTCTCTGGACTCACTGCAGTGCATCACCAGTGGTGCCAGTGCACGCTCTGGACTCACTGCACTGCATCCCCAGTGGTGCCAGTGCACTCTCTGGACTCACTGCACTGCATCCCCAGTGGTGCCAGTGCACTCTCTGGACTCACTGCACTGCATCACCAGTGGTGCCAGTGCACTCTCTGGACTCTCTGCACTGCATCCCCTGTGGTGCCAGTACACTCTCTGGACTCACTGCAGTGCATCACCAGTGGTGCCAGTGCACGCTCTGGACTCACTGCACTGCATTCCCACTGGTGCCAGTGCACTCTCTGGACTCACTGCACTGCATCCCCAGTGGTGCCAGTGCACTCTCTGGACTCACTGCAGTGCATCCCCAGTGGTGCCAGTGCACTCTCTGGACTCACTGCACTGCATCACTATTGGTGCCAGTGCACTCTCTGGACTCACTGCAGTGCATCCGCAGTGGTGCCAGTGCACTCTTTCGAATCACTGCACTGCATCCCCATTAGTGCCAGTGCAGTCTCTGGACTCACTGCAGTGCATCCCCAGTGGTGCCAGTGCACTCTCTGGACTCACTGCACTGCATCCCCAGTGGTGCCAGTGCACTCTCTGGACTCACTGCAGTGCATCCCGAGTGGTGCCAGTGCACTCTCTGCACTCACTGCACTGCATCCCCAGTGGTGCCAGTGTACTCTCTGGACTCACTGCACTGCATCACCAGTGGTGCCAGTGCACTCTCTGGACTCACTGCAGTGCATCTCCAGTGGTGCCAGTGCACTCTTTGGACTCACTGCACTGCATCCCCAGTGGTGCCAGTACACTCTCTGGACTGACTGCAGTGCATCCCCAGTGGTGCCAGTGCACTCTCTGGACTCACTGCACTGCATCCCCAGTGGTGCCAGTGCACTCTCTGGACTCACTGCAGTGAATCCCCAGTGGTGCCAGTGCACTCCCTGGACTCACTGCACTGCATCCCCAGTGGTGCCAGTGCACGCTCTGGACCCACTGCAGTGCATCCCCACTGGTGCCAGTGCACTCTCTGGACTCACTGCAGTGCATCCCCCGTGGTGCCAGTGCACTCTCTGTAGTTACTGTGCTGCGTCCCCAGTGGTGACTGTTCACTCTCTGGACTCACTGTGCTGCATCCCCAGTGGTGCCAGTGCACTCTCTGGACTCACTGCAGTGTACCCCCTGTGGTGCCAGTGCACTCTGTGGACTCACTGCACTGCATCCCAGTGGTGCCAGTGCACTCTCTGGACTCACTGCAGTGCATCCCCAGTGGTGCCAGTGCACTCTCTGGACTCACTGCAGTGCATCCCCAGTGGTGCCAGTGCACTCTCTGGACTCACTGCAGTGCATCCCCAGTGGTGCCAGTGCACTCTCTGGACTCACTGCACTGCATCACCAGTGGTGCCAGTGCACTCTCTGGACTCACTGCAGTGCATCCCCAGTGGTGCCAGTGTAGTCTCTGGACTCACTGCACCGCATCCCCAGTGGTGCCAGTGCACTCTTTCGAGTCACTGCACTGCATCCCCATTAGTGCCAGTGCAGTCTCTGGACTCACTGCAGTGCATCCCCAGTGGTGCCTGTGCACTCTCTGGACTCACTGCACTGCATCCCCACTGGTGCCAGTGCACTCTCTGGACTCACTGCACTGCATCCCCAGTGGTGCCAGTGCACTCTCTGCACTCACTGCACTGCATCCCCAGTGGTGCCAGTGTACTCTCTGGACTCACTGCACTGCATCACCAGTGGTGCCAGTGCACTCTCTGGACTCACTGCAGTGCATCTCCAGTGGTGCCAGTGCACTCTTTGGACTCACTGCACTGCATCCCCAGTGGTGCCAGTGCACTCTCTGGACTCACTGCAGTGCATCACCAGTGGTGCCAGTGCACTCTCTGGACTCACTGCACTGCATCCCCAGTGGTGCCAGTGCACTCTCTGGACTCACTGCACTGCATCCCCAGTGGTGCCAGTGCACTCTCTGCACTCACTGCACTGCATCCCCAGTGGTGCCAGTGCACGCTCTGGACCCACTGCAGTGCATCCCCACTGGTGCCAGTGCACTCTCTGGACTCACTGCAGTGCATGCCCCGTGGTGCCAGTGCACTCTCTGTAGTTACTGTGCTGCGTCCCCAGTGGTGACTGTTCACTCTCTGGACTCACTGTGCTGCATCCCCAGTGGTGCCAGTGCACTCTCTGGACTCACTGCAGTGTACCCCCTGTGGTGCCAGTGCACTCTGTGGACTCACTGCAATGCATCCCAGTGGTGCCAGTGCACTCTCTGTACTCACTGCAGTGCATCCCCAGTGGTGCCAGTGCACTCTCTGGACTCACTGCACTGCATCCCAGTGGTGCCAGTGCACTCTCTGGACTCACTGCACTGCATCCCCAGTGGTGTCAGTGCACTCTCTGGACTCAGTGCAGTGCAGCCCCTGAGGTGCCAGTGCACTCTCTGTACTCACTGCAGTGCATTCCCAGTGGTGTCAGTGCACTATCTGGACTCACTGCAGTGAATCCCCGGTGGTGCCAGTGCACTCTCTGGACTCACTGCACTGCATCCCCAGTGGTGCCAGTGCACTCTCTGGACTCACTGCACTGCATCCCCAGTGGTGCCAGTGCACTCTCTGTATTCACTGCGCTGCGTCCCCAGTGGTGACAGTTCACTCTCTGGACTTACTGTGCTGCATCCCCAGTGGTGCCAGTGCACTCTCTGGACACAGTGCAGGGTATCCCCAGTGGTGACAGTGCACTCTCTGGACTCACTGCGCTGTAACCCCTGTGGTGCCATTGCAATCTCGGGACTCACAGCAGTGCAGCTCCAGTTGGTGCCAGTGCACTCTCTGGACTCACTGCACTGCATCCCCAGTGGTGCCAGTGCACTCTCTGGACTCCCTGAAGTGCATCCCCCGTGGTGCCAGTGCACTCTCTGTAGTCACTGCAGTGTACCCCCTGTGGTGCCAGTGCACTCTGTGGACTCACTGCACTGCATCCCAGTGGTGCCAGTGCACTCTCTGCACTCACTGCGCTGCGTCCCCAGTGGTGACAGTTCACTCTCTGGACTCACTGCGCTGCATCCCCAGTGGTGCCAGTGCACTCTCTGGACTCACTGTAGTGTATCCCCTGTGGTGCCAGTGCACTCTGTGGACTCACTGCACTGCATCCCAGTCGTGCCAGTGCACTCTCTGGATCCACTGCAGTGCATCTCCAGTGGTGCCAGTGAACTCTCTGGAATCACTACAGTGCAGCCCCTGAGGTGCCAGTGCACTCTCTGTACTCACTGCAGTGCATTCCCAGTGGTGTCAGTGCACTATCTGGACTCACTGCAGTGAATCCCCGGTGGTGCCAGTGCACTCTCTGGACTCACTGCAGTGCATCCCCAGTGGTGCCTGTGAAGTGTCTGGACTCACTGCAGTGCAACCCCAGTGGTGCCAGACTACTCTCTGGACTCACTGCACTGTAACCCCTGTGGTGCCAGTGCAATCTCGGGACTCACAGCAGTGCAGCTCCAGTTGGTGCCAGTGCACTGTCTGGACTCACTGCAGTTTATCCCCAGTGGTGCAAGGGCACTCTCTGGACTCACTGCACTGCATCCCCAGTGGTGACAGTGCACTCTCTGGACTCACTGCACTAAAACCCCAGTGGTGCCAGTGCACTCTCTGGACTCACTGCAGTGCATCCCCAGTGGTGCCAGTGCACTCTCTGGACTCACTGCACTGCATACCCAGTGGTGCCAGTGCACTCTCTGGACTCACTCTACTGCATCCCCAGTGGTGGTAGTGTACTCTCTGGACTCACTGCAGTGCATCACCTGTGGTGTCAGTGCACTCTCTGGACTCACTGCACTTCATCCCCATTGGTGCCAGTGCACTCTCTGGAATCACTGCAGTGCATCCCCTGTGGTGCCAGTGCACTCTCTGGACTCACTGCACTGCATCACCTGTGGTGCCAGTGCACTCTCTGGACTCACTGCACTGCATCCCCAGTGGTGCCAGTGCACTCTCTGAACTCACCGCACTGCATCCCCAGTGGTGTCAGTGCACTCTCTGGACTCACTGCACTGCATCCCCAGTGGTGCCAGTGCACTCTCTGGACTCACTGCATTGCATCCCCAGTGGTGCCAGTGCAATCTCTGGACTCACTGCACTGCATCCCCAGTGGTGCCAGTGCACTCTCTGGAGTCACTGCACTGCATCCTCAGTGGTGCCAGTCCACTCTCTGGACTCACTGCACTGCATCCCCAAGGTGCCAGTGCACTCTCTGTACTCACTGCAGTCCATCCCCAGTGGTGCCACTGCACTCTCTGGACTCACTGCAGTGCATCCCCAGTGGTGCCAGGGCACTCTCTGCAGACAATGCAGTGCATCCCCAAAGGTGACAGTGCACTCTCTGGACTCACTGTACTGCTCGAGCCGCGGCAACCGCTCCAGCCGCGGTAGCCACTCCAGCCTCGGCAGCCGCTCCAGCCGCTCCATCCGCGGCAGCCGCGGCAGCCGGTCCAGCCGCGGCAGCCGCTCCATCCGCGGCATACGCGGCAGACGCTCCAGCCGCTCCAGCCGCGGCAGCCGCTCCAACCGCGGCAGGCGCTCCAGCCGCGGCAGCCGCTCCAGCCACGGCAGACGCGGCAGCCGCTCCAGCCGTGGCAGCCGCTCCACTCGGTAGCGGCTTTAGCGGCTGCCGCGGCTGGAGCGGCTGCCGCGGCTGGAGCGACTGCGTCGGCTGGAGCGGATGCCGAGGCTGGAGCAGTGCAGTGAGTCCAGAGAGTGCACTGGCACCACTGGGGATGCACTGCAGTGAGTCCAGAGAGTGTACTGGCACCACTGGGGATGTAGTGCAGTGAGTCCAGAGAGGTCACTGGCACCACTGGGGATGCAGTGCAGTGAGTCCAGAGAGTGCACTGGCATCACTGGGGATGCAGTGCGGTGAGTCCAGAGTGCACTGGCACCACTGGGGATGCAGTGCAGTGAGTCAAGAGAGGTCACTGGCACCACTGGGGATGCACCCCGGTGAGTCCAGAGAGTGCACTGGCACCACTGGGGATGCACCCTGGCAAGTCCAGAGAGTGCACTGTCACCACTGGGGATGCACCTCGGTGAGTCCAGAGAGTGCACTGGCACCACTGGGGATGCACTGCAGTGAGTCCAGAGAGTGCACTGGCACCAGTGGGGATGCAGTGCAATGAGTCCAGAGAGTGCACTGGCACCACTGGGGATGCAGTGCAGTGAGACCACAGATTGCAGTGGCACCACTGGGAATGGAGTGCAGTGAGTCCAGAGAGTGCACTGGCACCACTGGGGATGCACTCGGGTGAGTCCAGAGAGTGCACTGGTACCACTGGGGATGCACCCCGGCAAGTCCAGAGAGTGCACTCTCTGGACTCACTGACGTGCATCCCCAGTGGTGCCATTGCACTCTCTGGACTCACTGCACTGCATTCCCAGTGGTGCCAGTGCACTCCCTGGACTCACTGCAGTGCATCCCCAGTGGTGCCAGTGCACTCACTGGACTCACTGTACTGCATCACAGGTGGTGCCAGTGCACTCTCTGGACTCACTGCACTGCATCCCCAGTGGTGCCAGTGCACTCTCTGGACTCACTGCACTGCATCGCCAGTGGTGCCAGTGCGCTCTCTGGACTCACTGCACTGCAACCCAAGTGGTGCCAGTGCACAATCAGGACTCACTGCAGTGCAACACCAGTGGTGCCAGTGTACTCTCTGGACTCACTGCACTGCATCCCCAGTGGTGCAAGTGCAGTCTCTGCACTCAGTGCAGTGCATCCCCACTGGTGCCAGTGCACTCTTTGGACTCACTGCACTGCATCCTCAGTGGTGCCAGTGCACTCTCTGGACCCACTGCAGTACACCCCCAGTGGTGCCAGTGCACTCTCTGGACTCACTGCAATGCATCCACATTGGTGCCAGTGCACTCTCTGGACTCACTGCACTGCATCCCCAGTGGTGCCAGTTCGCTCTCTGGAGACACTGCAGTGCATCCCCAGTGATGCCAGTATACTCTCTGGACTCACGGCACTGCATCACCTGTGGTGCCAGTGCAGTCTCTGGTGTCACTGCACTGCATCCCCAGTGGTGCCAGTGTAGTCTCTGGACTCGCTGAACTGCATCCCCAGTGGTGCCAGTGCACTCTCTGGACTCACTGCACTGCTCCAACCGCGGCATCCGCTCCAGCCGCCTCAGCCGCGCCAGCCGCGGTAGCCCCTCCAGCCGCGGCAGACGCTCTAGACGCTCCAGCCGCCGCAGCCGCTCCAGCCGCGGCAGCCGCTCCAGCCGCGGCAGCCGCGAAAGCCGCTACCGAGTGGAGCGGCTGCCGCGGCTGGAGCGGCTACCGCGGTTGGTGCGGCTCCGCGGCTGGAGCGGCTGACGCGTATGCCGCGGCTGGAGCGGTTGCCGAGGCTCGAACAGTACAGTGAAGCCAGAGAGTGCACTGTCACCTTTGGGGATGCACTGCATTGTCTGCAGAGAGTGCCCTGGCACCACTGGGGATGCACTGCAGTGAGTCCAGAGAGTGCATTGGCACCACTGGGGATGCAGTGCAGTGAGTCCAGAGAGTGCACTGGCACCACTGGGGATGCAGTGCAGTGAGTCCAGAGAGGGCACTGTCAGCAATGGGGATGCAGTGCAGTGAGTCCAGAGAGTGCACTGACACCACTGGGGATGCAGTGCAGTGAGACCAGAGACTTCACAGGCACCACTGGGGATGCAGTGCAGTGAGTCCAGAGAGTGCACTGGCACCACTGGGGATGCAGTGCAGTGAGTGCAGAGAGTGCACTGGCACAAAAGGGAATGCACTGCAGTGAGTCCAGAGAGTGCACTGGCACCACTGGGGATGCAGTGCAGTGACTCCAGAGAGTGCACTGGCACTTCTGGGTATGCACTGCAGTGAGTCCAGAGAGTGCACTGGCACCACTGGGGATGCAGTCCACTGAGTCCAGAGAGTACACTGGCACCACTGGGGATGCAGTGCAGTGAGTCCAGAGAGTGCACTGTCAGCACTGGGGATGCACTGCAGTGAGTCCAGAGAGTGCACTGGCACCAACTGGAGCTGCACTGCTGTGAGTCCTGAGATTGCACTGGCACCACTGGGGATGCACTGCAGTGAGTCCAGAGACTTCACAGGCACCACTGGGGATGCAGTACAGTGAGTCCAGAGAGTGCACTGGCACCACTGGGGATTCAGTTCAGTGAGTCCAGAGAGTGAACTGGCACCACTGGGGATGCACCCCGGTGACTCCAGAGAGTGCACTGGCACCACTGGGGATGCACCACGGCAAGTCCAGAGAGTGCACTGTCACCACTGGGGATGCAGTGCAGTGAGTCCAGAGAGTGCACTGGCACCAATGGGGATGAAGTGCAGTGAGTCCAGAGAGTGCACTGGCACCACTGGGGATGCAGTGCAGTGAGTCCAGAGAGTGCACTGGTACCACTGGGGATGCAGTGCAGTGAGTCCAGAGAGTGCACTGGTACGATTGGGGATGCACTGCAGTGAGTCCAGAGAGTGCACTGGCACCACTGGGGATGCACTGCAGTGAGTCCAGAGAGTGCACTGGCACCACTGGGGATGCAATGCAGTGAGTCCAGAGAGTGCACTGGCACCACTGGGGATGCACTGCAGTGAGTCCAGGGAGTGCACTGGCACCACTGGGGATGCACTGCAGTGACTCCAGAGAGTGCACTGGCACCACTGGGGATGCACTGCAGTGAGTCCAGATGTTAGCCTAGCAACCACATAATCACCAAGTGATTATATGAAGGTGCTTTATTCAGCGCTGGAAGCCGGGGCAGGTGCCCAAATCTGGCTTCAAGTCCCGTTACTTCCCAGCCATTATTTATACATACAATATTGCGTCAGGTATACATATTCATTACAGGTTGCAACAGCAGCCTCGCTTTTCATTCTAATTAGCTCCCCTCCCCTTTGCACATGCGTGGCGCACTCTGGTGGTCGTCCAGGTGGTCGTGCAGATGAAGTAAGGAGTCTTCCTCTCCGCTAAACTTTTCACCTTTCTTACTCGACACATGCTCCCTCCGCTTCTTGGTTCTGCTTCAACTCATTTCATCATTTCCAGGCCCTTATCCAAGGTCAGGTTGTACCTGTTCCCTCCCAAGGTTCCCCTTCAATGATTCTTTTGATTGTTCAATGTACTCCCTAAGTATCCAGTATACATAGATTAATTGATAATGTAAGTACATTTGGCAATGCTTAATTATACTGTAGGTCCCATTACCTAAGAGACATTAGTAAAACATCCATTCGATTCTCCCCAACACTAACACAGAGACTGCACTGGCTCCACTGGGGATGCACCCCGGCAAGTCCAGAGAGTGCACTGGCACCACTGGGGATGCAGTGCAGTGAGTCCAGAGAGTGCACTGGCACCACTGGGGATGCAGTGCCGTGAGTCCAGAGAGTGCACTGGCACCACTGGGGATGCACTGCAGTGAGTCCAGAGAGTGCACTGGCACCACTGGGGATGCAGTGCAGTGAGTCCAGAGTGTGCACTGGCACCACTGGGGATGCAGTGCAGTGAGTCCAGAGAGTGCACTGGCACCAGTGGGGATGCAGTGCAGTGAGTGCAGAGAGTGCACTGGCACCACTGGGGATGCACTGCAGTGAGTCCAGAGAGTGCAGTGGCACCACTGGAGATGCAGTCCACTGAGTCCAGAGAGTACACTGGCACCACTGGGGATGCAGTGCAGTGAGTCCAGAGAGTGCACTGTCAGCACTGGGGATGCAGTGCAGTGAGTCCAGAGAGTGCACTGGCACCAACTGGAGCTGCACTGCTGTGAGTCCTGAGATTGCACTGGCACCACTGGGGATGCACTGCAGTGAGTCCAGAGACTTCACAGGCACCACTGGGGATGCAGTACAGTGAGTCCAGAGAGTGCACTGGCACCACTGGGGATTCAGTTCAGTGAGTCCAGAGAGTGAACTGGCACCACTGGGGATGTAGTGCAGTGAGTCCAGAGAGTGCACTGGCACCTCTGGGGATGCACCCCGGTGACTCCAGAGAGTGCACTGGCACCACTGGGGATGCACCACGGCAAGTCCAGAGAGTGCACTGTCACCACTGGGGATGCAGTGCAGTGAGTCCAGAGAGTGCACTGGCACCACTGGGGATGCACTGCAGTGAGTCCAGAGAGTGCACTGGCACCACTGGGGATGCAGTGCAGTGAGTCCAGAGAGTGCACTGGCACCACTGGGGATGCAGTGCAGTGAGTCCAGAGAGTGCACTGGCACCACTGGGGATGCACTGCCGTGAGTCCAGAGAGTGCACTGGCACCACTGGGGATGCACTGCAGTGAGTCCAGAGAGTGCACTGGCACCACTGGGGATGCAGTGCAGTGAGTCCAGAGAGTGCACTGGCACCACTGGGGATGCAGTGCAGTGAGTCCAAAGAGTGCACTGGCACCACTGGGGATGCACTGCCGTGAGTCCAGAGAGTGCACTGGCACCACTGGGGATGCACTGCAGTGAGTCCAGAGAGTGCACTGGCACCACTGGAAATGCAGTGCAGTGAGTCCAGAGAGTGCACTGGCACCACTGGGGATGCAGTGCAGTGAGTCCAGAGAGTGCACTGGCACCACTGGGGATGCAGTGCAGTGAGTCCAGAGAGTGCACTGGCACCACTGGGGATGCACTGCAGTGAGTCCAGAGAGTGCACTGGCACCACTGGGGATGCACTGCAGTGAGTCCAGAGTGTGCACTGGCACCACTGGGGATGCACTGCAGTGAGTCCAGAGAGTGCACTGGCACCACTGGGGATGCACTGCCGTGAGTCCAGAGAGTGCACTGGCACCACTGGGGATGCACTGCAGTGAGTCCAGAGAGTGCACTGGCACCACTGGGGATGCAGTGCAGTGAGTCCAGAGTGTGCACTGGCACCACTGGGGATGCAGTGCAGTGAGTCCAGAGAGTGCACTGTCAGCACTGGGAATGCAGTGCAGTGAGTGCAGAGAGTGCACTGGCACCATTGGGGATGCAGTGCAGTGAGTAAAGAGAGTGCACTGGCACCACTGGGGATGCACGGCAGTGAGTCCAGAGAGTGCACTGGCACCACTGGGGATTCAGTTCAGTGAGTCCAGAGAGTGAACTGGCACCACTGGGGATGTAGTGCAGTGAGTCCAGAGAGTGCACTGGCACCTCTGGGGATGCACCCCGGTGACTCCAGAGAGTGCACTGGCACCACTGGGGATGCACCACGGCAAGTCCAGAGAGTGCACTGTCACCACTGGGGATGCAGTGCAGTGAGTCCAGAGAGTGCACTGGCACCACTGGGGATGCACTGCAGTGAGTCCAGAGAGTGCACTGGCACCACTGGGGATGCAGTGCAGTGAGTCCAGAGAGTGCACTGGCACCACTGGGGATGCAGTGCAGTGAGTCCAGAGAGTGCACTGGCACCACTGGGGATGCACTGCCGTGAGTCCAGAGAGTGCACTGGCACCACTGGGGATGCACTGCAGTGAGTCCAGAGAGTGCACTGGCACCACTGGGGATGCAGTGCAGTGAGTCCAGAGAGTGCACTGGCACCACTGGGGATGCAGTGCAGTGAGTCCAGAGAGTGCACTGGCACCACTGGGGATGCACTGCCGTGAGTCCAGAGAGTGCACTGGCACCACTGGGGATGCACTGCAGTGAGTCCAGAGAGTGCACTGGCACCACTGGAAATGCAGTGCAGTGAGTCCAGAGAGTGCACTGGCACCACTGGGGATGCAGTGCAGTGAGTCCAGAGAGTGCACTGGCACCACTGGGGATGCAGTGCAGTGAGTCCAGAGAGTGCACTGGCACCACTGGGGATGCACTGCAGTGAGTCCAGAGAGTGCACTGGCACCACTGGGGATGCACTGCAGTGAGTCCAGAGTGTGCACTGGCACCACTGGGGATGCACTGCAGTGAGTCCAGAGAGTGCACTGGCACCACTGGGGATGCACTGCCGTGAGTCCAGAGAGTGCACTGGCACCACTGGGGATGCACTGCAGTGAGTCCAGAGAGTGCACTGGCACCACTGGGGATGCAGTGCAGTGAGTCCAGAGTGTGCACTGGCACCACTGGGGATGCAGTGCAGTGAGTCCAGAGAGTGCACTGTCAGCACTGGGAATGCAGTGCAGTGAGTGCAGAGAGTGCACTGGCAACACTGGGGATGCAGTGCAGTGAGTAAAGAGAGTGCACTGGCACCACTGGGGCTGCACGGCAGTGAGTCCAGAGAGTGCAGTGGCACCACTGGGGATGCAGTCCCCTGAGTCCAGAGAGTACACTGGCACCACTGGGGATGCAGTGCAGTGAGTCCAGAGAGTGCACTGTCAGCACTGGGGATGCAGTGCAGTGAGTCCAGAGAGTGCACTGGCACCAACTGGAGCTGCACTGCTGTGACTCCTGAGATTGCACTGGCACCACTGGGAATGCACTGCAGTGAGTCCAGAGAGTGCACTGGCACCACTGGGGATGCAGTGCAGTGAGTCCAGAGAGTGCACTGGCACCACTGGGGATGCACTGCCGTGAGTCCAGAGAGTGCACTGGCAACACTGGGGATGCAGTGCAGTGAGTCCAGAGAGTGCACTGGCACCAACTGGAGCTGCACTGCTGTGAGTCCTGAGATTGCACTGGCACCACTGGGGATGCACTGCAGTGAGTCCAGAGAGTGCACTGGCACCACTGGGGATGCACTGCAGTGAGTCCAGAGAGTGCACTGGCACAACTGGGGATGCAGTGCAGTGAGTCCAGAGAGTGCACTGGCACCACTGGGGATGCAGTGCAGTGAGTCCAGAGAGTGCACTGGCACCACTGGGGATGCACTGCCGTGAGTCCAGAGAGTGCACTGGCACCACTGGGGATGCAGTGCAGTGAGTCCAGAGAGTGCACTGGCACCACTGGGGATGCAGTGCAGTGAGTCCAGAGAGTGCACTGGCACCACTGGGGATGCAGTGCAGTGAGTCCAGAGAGTGCACTGGCACCACTGGGGATGCACTGCCGTGAGTCCAGAGAGTGCACTGGCACCACTGGGGATGCACTGCAGTGAGTCCAGAGAGTGCACTGGCACCACTGGGGATGCAGTGCAGTGAGTCCAGAGTGTGCACTGGCACCACTGGGGATGCAGTGCAGTGAGTCCAGAGAGTGCACTGGCACCACTGGGGATGCACTGCCGTGAGTCCAGAGAGTGCACTGGCACAATTGGGGATGCACTGCAGTGAGTCCAGAGAGTGCACTGGCACCACTGGGGATGCAGTGCAGTGAGTCCAGAGAGTGCACTGGCACCACTGTTGATGCAGTGCAGTGAGTGCAGAGAGTGCACCGGCAACACTGGGGATGCAGTGCAGTGAGTAAAGAGAGTGCACTGGCACCACTGGGGATGCAGTGCAGTGAGTCCAGAGAGTGCAGTGGCACCACAGGGGATGCAGTGCAGTGAATCCAGAGAGTGCACTGGCACCACTGGGGATGCAGTGCAGTGAGTCCAGAGAGTGTACTGGCACCACTGGGGATGCAGTGCAGTGAGTCCAGAGAGTGCACTGGCATCACTGAGGATGCAGTGCGGTGAGTCCAGAGAGTACAGTGGCACAACTGGGGATGCAGTGCAGTGAGTCCAGAGAGTGCACTGGCACCACTGTTGATGCAGTGCAGTGAGTGCAGAGAGTGCACTGGCACCATTGGGGATGCACTGCAGTGAGTCCAGAGAGTGTACTGGCACCACTGGGGATGCAGTGCAGTGAGTCCAGAGAGTACAGTGGCACAACTGGGGATGCAGTGCAGTGAGTCCAGAGAGTGCACTGGCACCACTGGGGATGCACTGCAGTGAGTCCAGAGAGTGTACTGGCACCACTGGGGATGTAGTGCAGTGAGTCCAGAGAGTGCACTGGCATCACTGGGGATGCAGTGCGGTGAGTCCAGAGTGCACTGGCACCACTGGGGATGCAGTGCAGTGAGTCAAGAGAGGTCACTGGCACCACTGGGGATGCACCCTGGCAAGTCCAGAGAGTGCACTGTCACCACTGGGGATGCAGTGCAGTGAGTCCAGAGAGTGCACTGGCACCACTGGGGATGCAGTGCAGTGAGTCCAGAGAGTGCACTGGTACCACTGGGGACGCACCTCGGTGAGTCCAGAGAGTGCACTGGCACCACTGGGGATGCACTGCAGTGAGTCCAGAGAGTGCACTGGCACTACTGGGGATGCAGTGCAATGAGTCCAGAGAGTTCACTGGCACCACTGGGGATGCAGTGCAGTGAGACCACAGATTGCAGTGGCACCACTGGGAATGGAGTGCAGTGAGTCCAGAGAGTGCACTGGCACCACTGGGGATGCACTCGGGTGAGTCCAGAGAGTGCACTGGTACCACTGGGGATGCACTCGGGTGAGTCCAGAGAGTGCATTCGCACCACTGGGGATGCAGTGCAGTGAGTCCAGAGAGTGCACTGGCACCACTGGGAATGCAACCCCGTGAGTCCAGAGAGTGCACTGGCACCACTGGGGATGCACCCCGGCAAGTCCAGAGAGTGCACTCTCTGGACTCACTGACGTGCATCCCCAGTGGTGCCATTGCACTCTCTGGACTCACTGCACTGCATTCCCAGTGGTGCCAGTGCACTCCCTGGACTCACTGCAGTGCATCCCCAGTGGTGCCAGTGCACTCACTGGACTCACTGTACTGCATCACAGGGGGTGCCAGTGCACTCTCTGGACTCACTGCACTGCATCCCTGTGGTGCCAGTGCACTCTCTGGAATCACTGCACTGCATCCCCAGTGGTGCCAGTGCACTCTCTGGACTCACTGCACTGCATCGCCAGTGGTGCCAGTGCGCTCTCTGGACTCACTGCACTGCATCCCCAGTGGTGCCAGTGCACTCTCTGGACTCAGTGCAGTGCATCCCCAGTGGTGCCAGTGCACTCTCTGGACCCACTGCAGTGCATCCCCACTGGTGCCAGTGCACTCTCTGGACTCACTGCAGTGCATCCCCAGTGGTGCCAGTGCACTCTCTGGAGTCACTGCACTGCATCCCCAGAAGTGCCAGTGCACTCTCTGGAGTCACTGCACTGCATCCCCAGTGGTGCCAGTGCACTCTCTGGACTCACTCTACTGCATCCCCAGTGGTGGTAGTGTACTCTCTGGACTCACTGCAGTGCATCCCCTGTGGTGTCAGTGCACTCTCTGGACTCACTGCACTGCATCCCCAGTGGTGCCAGTGCACTCTCTGGAATCACTGCAGTGCATCCCCTGTGGTGCCAGTGCACTCTCTGGACTCACTGCACTGCATCACCTGTGGTGCCAGTGCACTCTCTGGACTCACTGCACTGCATCCCCACTGGTGCCAGTGCACTCTCTGAACTCACCGCACTGCATCCCCAGTGGTGTCAGTGCACTCTCTGGACTCACTGCACTGCATCCCCAGTGGTGCCAGTGCACTCTCTGGACTCACCGCATTGCATCCCCAGTGGTGCCAGTGCACTCTCTGGACTCACTGCACTGCATCCCCAGTGGTGCCAGTGCACTCTCTGGAGTCACTGCACTGCATCCTCAGTGGTGCCAGTCCACCCTCTGGACTCACTGCACTGCATCCCCAGTGGTGCCAGGGCACTCTCTGGACTCACTGCACAGCATCCCCAGTGGTGACAGTGCACTCTCTGGACTCACTGCACTGCATCCCCAGTGGTGCCAGTGCACTCTCTGGACTCATTGCAGTGCATCCCCAGTGCTGCCAGTGCACTCTCTGGACTCACTGCAGTGCATCCCCAGTGCTGCCAGTGCACTCTCTGCCCTCACTGCAGTGCATCCCCAGTGGTGCCAGTGCACTCTCTGCACTCACTGCAGTGCATCCCCAGTGGTGCCAGTGCACTCTCT
The DNA here is from genome assembly GCF_964034855.1 of Anser brachyrhynchus. Lineage (NCBI taxonomy): Eukaryota > Metazoa > Chordata > Aves > Anseriformes > Anatidae > Anser > Anser brachyrhynchus. The sequence goes on from NW_027664139.1 coordinate 269,196, forward strand.
GGACTCACTGCACTGCATCCCCAGTGGTGACAGTGCACTCTCTGGACTCACTGCACTGCATCCCCAGTGGTGCCAGTGCACTCTCTGGACTCATTGCAGTGCATCCCCAGTGCTGCCAGTGCACTCTCTGCACTCACTGCAGTGCATCCCCAGTGGTGCCAGTGCACTCTCTGGACTCACTGCACTGCATCCCCAGTGGTGCCAGTGCACTCTCCGGAATCACTGCACTGCATCCCCAGTGGTGTCAGTGCACTCTCTGGACTCACTGCAGTGCATCCCCAGTGGTGCCCGTGCACTCTCTGGACTCACTGCAGTGCATCCCCAGTGGTGCCAGTGCACTCTCTGGACTCACTGCATTGCATCCCCAGTGGTGCCAGTGCACTCTCTGCAGTCACTGCACTGCATCCCCAGTGGTGCCAGTGCACTCTCTGGAGTCACTGCACTGCATCCCCACTGGTGCCTGTGCAGTCTCTGGACTCACTACAGTTCATCCCCAGTGGAGCCAGTGCACTCTCTGGACTCACTGCACTGCATCCCCAGTGGTGCCAGTGCACTCTCTGGACTCAGTGCACTCCATCCCCACTGGTGCCAGTCCACTCTCTGGACTCACTGCACTGCATCCCCAGTGGTGCCAGTGGACTCTCTACACTCATGCACTGCATACAAAGTGGTGCCAGTGCACTCTTTGGACTCACTGCACTGCATGAACAGTGGTGCCAGTGCACTCTCCGGAATCACTGCACTGCATCCCCAGTGGTGTCAGTGCACTATCTGGACTCACTGCAGTGCATCCCCAGTGGTGCCAGTGCACTCTTTCGAGTCACTGCACTGCCTCCCCATTAGTGCCAGTGCAGTCTCTGGACTCACTGCATTGCATCCCCAGTGGTGCCAGTGCACTCTCTGCAGTCACTGCACTGCATCCCCAGTGGTGCCAGTGCACTCTCTGGACTCACTGCACTGCATCCCCAGTGGTGCCTGTGCAGTCTCTGGACTCACTACACTTCATCCCCAGTGGAGCCAGTGCACTCTCTGGACTCACTGAACTGCATCCCCAGTGGTGCCAGTGCACTCTCTGGACTCAGTGCACTCCATCCCCACTGGTGCCAGTGCACTCTCTGGACTCACTGCACTGCATCCCCAGTGGTGCCACTGCACTCTCTGGACTCACTGCAGTGCATCCCCAGTGGTGCCAGTGCACTCTCTGGACTCACTGCACTGCATCCCCAGTGGTGCCAGTGCACTGTCTGGACTCACTGCAGTGCATCCCCACTGGTGCCAGTGCACTCTCTGGAGTCACTGCACTGCATCCCCAGTGGTGCCAGAGCACTCTCTGGACTCACTGCAGTGCATCCCCAGTGGTGCCAGTGCACTCTCTGGAGTCACTGCACTGCATCCCCAGTGGTGCCAGTGCACTCTCTGGACTCACTGCACTGCATCCCCAGTGGTGCCAGTGCACTCTCTGGACTCACTGAACTGCATCCCCAGTGGTGCCAGAGCACTCTCTGGACTCACTGCATTGCATCCCCAGTGCTGCCAGTGCACTCTCTGGACTCACTGCACTGCATCGCCAGTGGTGCCAGTGCCCTCTCTGGACTCACTGCACTGCATCACCAGTGGTGCCAGTGCACTCTCTGGACTCAGTGCACTGCATCCCCAGTGGTGCCAGTGCACTCTCTGGACTCACTGCAGTGCATCCCCAGTGGTGCCAGTGCACTCTCTGGACTCACTGCAGTGCGTCCCAAGTGGTGCCAGTGCACTCTCTGGACTCACTGCACTGCATCCCCAGTGGTGCCAGTGCACTCTCTGGACTCACTGCAGTGCATCCCCAGTGGTGCCAGTGCACTCTCTGGACTCACGACAGTGCATCCCCAGTGGTGCCAGTGCACTCTCTGCACTCACTGCAGTGCATCCCCAGTGGTGCCAGTGTAATCTCTGGGCTCACTGCAGTGCACCCCCACTGGTGCCAGTGCACTCTCTGGACTCACTGCACTGCATCCCCACTGGTGCCAGTGCACTCTCTGGACTCACCGCACTGCATCCCCAGTGGTGCCAGTGCACTCTCTGGACTCAACTGCACTGCATCCCCAGTGCTGCCAGTGCACTCTCTGCACTCACTGAACTCCATCCCCAGTGGTGCCAGTGCACTCTCTGGACTCACTGCAGTGCATCCCAAGTGGTGCCAGTGCACTCTCTGGACTCACTGCACTTAATCCCCAGTGGTGCCAGTGCACTCTCCGGAATCACTGCAGTGCATCCCCAGTGGTGCCAGTGCACTCTTTCGAGTCACTGCAGTGCATCCCCAGTGGTGCCAGTGCACTCTCTGGACTCACTGCACTGCATCCCCAGTGGTGCCAGTGCACTCTCTGGAATCACTGCAGTGCACCCCCACTGGTGCCAGTGCACTCTCTGGACTCACTGCACTGCATCCCCAGTGGTGCCAGGGCACTCTCTGGACTCACTGCACTGCATCCCCAAGGTGCCAGTGCACTCTCTGGACTCAACTGCACTGCATCCCCAGTGCTGCCAGTGCACTCTCTGCACTCACTGAACTGCATCCCAAGTGGTGCCAGTGCACTCTCTGGACTCACTGCACTGCATCCCAAGTGGTGCCAGTGCACTCTCTGGACTCACTGCACTTCATCCCCAGTGGTGCCAGTGCACTCTCTGGACTCACTGCATTGCATCCCCAGTGGTGCCAGTGCACTCTCTGGACTCAGTGCACTGCATCCCCAGTGGTGTCACTGCACTCTCTGGACTCATTGCACTGCATCCCCAGTGGTGCCAGTGCACTCTTTCGAGTCACTGCAGTGCATCCCCAGTTGTGCCAGTGCACTCTCTGGACTCACTGCACTGCATCCCCAGTGGTGCCAGTGCACTCTCTGGAATCACTGCAGTGCATCCCCAGTGGTGCCAGTGCACTCTCTGGACTCATTGCACTGCATCCCCAGTGGTGCCAGAGCACTCTCTGGACTCACTGCACTGCATCCCCAGTGGTGCCACTGCACTCTCTGGACTCACTGCACTGCATCACCATTGGTGCCAGTGCACTCTCCGGACTCACTGCAGTGCATCCCCAGTGGTGCCAGTGCACTCTTTTGAGTCACTGCAGTGCATCCCCAGTGGTGCCAGTGCACTCTCTGGACTCACTGCAGTGCATCCCCAGTGGTGCCAGTGCACTCTCTGGACTCACTGCAGTGCATCCCCAGTGGTGCCAGTGCACTCTCTGGACTCACTGCACTGCATCCCCAGTGGTGCCAGTGCACTCTCTGGAGTCGCAGCACTGCATCAACAGTGGTGCCTCTGCACTCTCTGGAGTCACTGCACTGCATCCCCAGTGCTGCCAGTGCACTCTCTGGACTCACTGCAGTGCATCGCCAGTGGTGCCAGTGCACTCTCTGGACACACTGCACTGCATCACCAGTGGTGCCAGTGCACTCTCTGGACTCACTGCACTGCATTACCAGTGGTGCCAGTGCGCTCTCTGGAGACACTGCAGTGCATCTCCTCTGGTGCCAGTGCACTCTCTGGACTCACTGCAGTGCATCCCCAGTGGTGCCAGTGTACTCTCTGGACTCACGGCACTGCATCCCCAGTGGTGCCAGTGCAGTCTCTGGAGTCACTGTAGTGCATCCCCAGTGTTGCCAGGGCACTCTCTGTACTCACTGCAGTGCATCCCCAGTGGTGCCAGTGCACTCTCTGGACTCACTGCACTGCATCCCCAGTGGTGCCAGTGCACTCTCTGGACTCACTGCACTGCAGCCCCTGAGGAGCCAGTGCACTCTCTGGACTCACTGCAGTGCATCCCCAGTGGTGCCAGTGCACTCTCTGGACTCACTGCAGTGCATCCCTAGTGGTGCCAGTGCACTCTCTGGACTCACTGAAGTGCATCCCCAGTGGTGCCAGTGCACTCTCTGGACTCACTGCACTGCATCTCCAGTGGTGCCATTGCACTCTCTGGACTCACTGCACTGCATTCCCAGTGGTGCCAGTGCACTCTCTGGACTCACTGCAGTGCATCCCCAGTGGTGCCAGTGCACTCTCTGGACTCACTGCACTGCATTACCAGTGGTGCCAGTGCGCTCTCTGGAGACACTGCAGTGCATCTCCTCTGGTGCCAGTGCACTCTCTGGACTCACTGCAGTGCATCCCCAGTGGTGCCAGTGTACTCTCTGGAATCACGACACTGCATCCCCAGTGGTGCCAGTGCAGTCTCTGGAGTCACTGTAGTGCATCCCCAGTGTTGCCAGTGCACTCTCTGGACTCACTGCACTGCATCCCCAGTGGTGCCAGTGCACTCTCTGGACTCACTGCAGTGAATCCCCTGTGGTGCCAGTGCACTCTCTGGACTCACTGCACTGCATCCCCAGTGGTGCCAGTGCACTCTCTGGACTCACTGCAGTGCAGCCCCTGAGGTGCCAGTGCACTCTCTGGACTCACTGCAGTGCATCCCCAGTGGTGCCAGTGCACTCTCTGGACTCACTGCAGTGCATCCCCAGTGGTGCCAGTGCACTCTCTGGACTCACTGCACTAAAGGCCCAGTGGTGCCAGAGCACTCTCTGGACTAATTGCACTGCATCCCCAGTGGTGCCAGGGCACTCTCCGGACTCACTGCAGTGCATCCGCAGTGGTGCCACTGCACTCTTTCGAGTCACTGCACTGCATCCCCAAGGTGCCAGTGCACTTTCTGGACTCACTGCAGTGCATCCCCAAGGTGCCAGTGCACTCTCTGGACTCACTGCACTGCATCCCCACTGGTGCCACTGCACTGTCTGGACTCACTGCAGTGCAGCCCCTGAGGTGCCAGTGCCCTCTTTGTACTCACTGCAGTGCACATCCAGTGGTGCCAGTGCACTCTCTGGACTCACTGCACTGCATCCCCAGTGGTGCCAGTGCACTCTCTGGACTCACTGCACTGCATCCCCAGTGGAGCCAGTGCACTCTCTGGACTAACTGCATTGCATCCCCAGTGGTGCCAGTGCACTCTCTGGAATCACTGCAGTGCATCCCCTGTGGTGCCATTGCACTCTCTGGACTCACTGCAGTGCATCCCCAGTGGTGCCAGTGCACTCTCTGGACACACTGCACTGCATCACCAGTGGTGCCAGTGCACTCTCTGGACTCACTGCACTTCATCCCCAGTGGTGCCAGTGCACTCTCTGGACTCACTGCAGTGCATCCCCAGTGGTGCCAGTGCACTCTGGACTCACTGCAGTGCATCCCTAGTGTTGCCAGTGCACTCTCTGGACTCACTGAACTGCATCCCCAGTGGTGCCAGTGCACTCTCTGGACTCACTGCACTGCATCCCCAGTGGAGCCAGTGCACTCTCTGGACTAACTGCATCGCATCACCAGTGGTGCCAGTGCACTCTCTGGACTAACTGCATTGCATCCCCACTGGTGCCAGGGCACTCTCCGGACTCACTGCAGTGCATCCGCAGTGGTGCCACTGCACTCTTTCGAGTCACTGCACTGCATCCCCAGTGGTGCCAGTGCAGTCTCTGGAGTCACTGTAGTGCATCCCCAGTGTTGCCAGTGCACTCTCTGGACTCACTGCAGTGCATCCCCAGTGGTGCCAGTGCACTCTCTGGACTCACTGCACTAAAGCCCCAGTGGAGCCAGAGCACTCTCTGGACTAATTGCACTGCATCCCCAGTGGTGCCAGGGCACTCTCTGTACTCACTGCAGTGCATCCGCAGTGGTGCCACTGCACTCTTTCGAGTCACTGCACTGCATACCCAAGGTGCCAGTGCACTCTCTGGACTCACTGCACTGCATCCCCACTGGTGCCTCTGCACTGTCTGGACTCACTTCAGTGCAGCCCCTGAGGTGCCAGTGCCCTCTTTGTACTCACTGCAGTGCATCTCCAGTGGTGCCAGTGCACTCTCTGGACTCACTGCAGTGCATCCCCACTGGTGCCAGTGCACTCTCTGGACACACTGCACTGCATCCAAAGTGGTGCCAGTGCACTCTCTGGAATCACTGCAGTGCATCCCCAGTGGTGCCATTGCACTCTCTGGACTCACTGCAGTGCATCCCCACTGGAGCCAGTGCACTCTCTGGACTAACTGCATTGCATCCCCAGTGGTGCCAGTGCACTCTCTGGGCTCACTGCAGTGCATACCCAGTGGTGCTAGGGCACTCTCCGGACTCACTGCAGTGCATCAGCAGTGATGCCAGTGCACTATTTCGAGTCACTGCACTGCATCCCCAAGGTGCTAGTGCACTTTCTGGACTCACTGCAGTGCATCCCCAAGGTGCCAGTGCACTCTCTGGACTCACTGCACTGCATCCCCAGTGTTGCCAGTGCACTCTCTGGACTCACTGCGGAGCATCCCCAGTGTGCCAGTGCACTCTCTGGACTCACTGCACTGCATCCCCAGTGGTGCCAGTGCACTCTCTGTAGTCACTGCGCTGCATCCCCAGTGGTGACAGTGCACTCCCTGGACTCACTGCAGTGCATCTCCAGTGGTGCCAGTGCACTCTCTGGACTCACTGCAGTGCATCCCCACTGGTGCCAGTGCACTCTCTGGACACACTGCACTGCATCCCCAGTGGTGCCAGTGCACTCTCTGGAATCACTGCAGTGCATCACATGTGGTGCCAATGCACTCTCTGGACTCACTGCAGTGCATCCCCAGTGGTGCCAGTGCACTCTCTGGGCTCACTGCAGTGCATACCCAGTGGTGCTAGGGCACTCTCCGGACTCACTGCAGTGCATCAGCAGTGATGCCAGTGCACTATTTCGAGTCACTGCACTGCATCCCCAAGGTGCTAGTGCACTTTCTGGACTCACTGCAGTGCATCCCCAAGGTGCCAGTGCACTCTCTGGACTCACTGCACTGCATCCCCAGTGGTGCCAGTGCACAATCTGCAGTCACTGCAGTGTATCCCCAGTGGTGCCAGTGCACTCTCTGGGCTCACTGCAGTGCATACCCAGTGGTGCTAGGGCACTCTCCGGACTCACTGCAGTGCATCAGCAGTGATGCCAGTGCACTATTTCGAGTCACTGCACTGCATCCCCAAGGTGCTAGTGCACTTTCTGGACTCACTGCAGTGCATCCCCAAGGTGCCAGTGCACTTTCTGGACTCACTGCACTGCATCCCCAGTGGTGCCAGTGCGCTCTCTGGAGACACTGCAGTGCATCCCCAGTGATGCCAGTATACTCTCTGGACTCACGGCACTGCATCACCTGTGGTGCCAGTGCAGTCTCTGGTGTCACTGCACTGCATCCCCAGTGGTGCCAGTGTAGTCTCTGGACTCACTGAACTGCATCCCCAGTGGTGCCAGTGCACTCTCTGGACTCACTGCACTGCATCCCCAGTGGTGCCAGTGCACTCTCTGGACTCACTGCAGTGCATCCCCAGTGGTGCCAGGGCACTCTCTGCAGACAATGCAGTGCATCCCCAAAGGTGACAGTGCACTCTCTGGCTTCACTGTACTGTTCGAGCCGCGGCAGCCGCTCCAGCCGCGTTAGCCCCTCCAGCCTCGGCAACCGCTCCATCCGCGGCATACGCGGCAGCCGCTCCAGCCTCTCCAGCCGCGGCAGCCGCACCAACCGCGGTAGCCGCTCCAGCCGCGGCAGCCACTCCACTCGGTAGCGGCTTTCGCGGCTGCCGCGGCTGGAGCGGCTGCCGCGGCTGGAGCGGCTGCGGCGGCTGGAGCGTCTAGAGCGTCTGCCGCGGCTGGAGGGGCTACCGCGGCTGGAGCGGCTGAGGCGGCTGGAGCGGATGCCGCGGTTGGAGCAGTGCAGTGAGTCCACAGAGTGCACTGGCACCACCAGGGATTCAGATACATTCTCACTGCAGTGAGATCCCCAGTAGTGCCAGTGCACTCTCTGGACTCACTGCACTGCATCCCCAGTGGTGCCAGTGCACTCTCTGGACTCACTGCACTGCATCGCCAGTGGTGCCAGTGCGCTCTCTGGACTCACTGCACTGCATCCCAAGTGGTGCCAGTGCACAATCAGGACTCACTGCAGTGCAACACCAGTGGTGCCAGTGTACTCTCTGGACTCACTGCACTGCAACCCCAGTGGTGCCTGTGCAGTCTCTGGACTCAGTACATTGCATCCCCAGTGGAGCAAGTGCAATCTCTGCACTCAGTGCAGTGCATCTCCAGTGGTGCCAGTGCACTCTCTGGACCCACTGCAGTACACCCCCAGTGGTGCCAGTGCACTCTCTGGACTCACTGCAATGCATCCACATTGGTGCCAGTGCACTCTCTGGACTCACTGCACTGCATCCCCAGTGGTGCCAGTGCGCTCTCTGGAGACACTGCAGTGCATCCCCAGTGATGCCAGTATACTCTCTGGACTCACGGCACTGCATCACCTGTGGTGCCAGTGCAGTCTCTGGTGTCACTGCACTGCATCCCCAGTGGTGCCAGTGTAGTCTCTGGACTCACTGCACTGCATCCCCAGTGGTGCCAGTGCACTCTCTGAACTCACTGCACTGCATCCCCAGTGGTGCCAGTGCACTCTCTGGACTCACTGCAGTGCATCCCCAGTGGTGCCAGGGCACTCTCTGCAGACAATGCAGTGCATCCCCAAAGGTGACAGTGCACTCTCTGGCTTCACTGTACTGTTCGAGCCTCGGCAACCGCTCCAGCCGCGGCATACGCGTCAGCCGCTCCAGCCGCGGAGCCGCACCAACCGCGGTAGCCGCTCCAGCCGCGGCAGCCGCTCCACTCGGTAGCGGCTTTCGCGGCTGCCGCGGCTGGAGCGGCTGCCGCGGCTGGAGCGGCTGCGGCGGCTGGAGCGTCTAGAGCGTCTGCCGCGGCTGGAGGGGCTACCGCGGCTGGAGCGGCTGAGGCGGCTGGAGCGGATGCCGCGGTTGGAGCAGTGCAGTGAGTCCACAGAGTGCACTGGCACCACCAGGGATTCAGATACATTCTCACTGCAGTGAGATCCCCAGTAGTGCCAGTGCACTCTCTGGACTCACTGCACTGCATCCCCATTGCTGACAGTGCCGTCTCTGGACTCAGTGCACTGCATCCCCAGTGGTGCCAGTTCACTCTCTGGACTCACTGCACTGCATCCCCATTGCTGACAGTGCCCTCTCTGGACTCAGTGCACAGCATCCCCAGTGGTGCCAGTGCACTCTCTGCACTCACTGCACTGCATCCCCAGTGGTGCCATCTCACTCTCTGGACTCACTGCAGTGCATCCCAATGGTGCCAGTGCACTCTCTGGACTAACTGAACTGCATCCCCAGTGGTGCCAGTGCACTCTCTGGACTCACTGCAGTGCATCCCAATGGTGCCAGTGCACTCTCTGCACTCACTGCATTGCATCCCCAGTGGTGCCAGTGCACTCTCTGGAATCACTGCAGTGCATCCCCAGTGGTGCCAGTGCACTCTCTGGAGTCACTGCAGTGTATCCCCAGTGGTGCCAGTGCACTCTCTGGACTCACTGAACTGCATCCCCAGTGGTGCCAGAGCACTCTCTGGACTCACTGCATTGCATCCCCAGTGCTGCCAGTGCACTCTCTGGACTCACTGCACTGCATCGCCAGTGGTGCCAGTGCCCTCTCTGGACTCACTGCACTGCATCACCAGTGGTGCCAGTGCACTCTCTGGACTCAGTGCACTGCATCCCCAGTGGTGCCAGTGCACTCTCTGGACTCACTGCAGTGCATCACCAGTGGTGCCAGTGCACACTCTGGACTCACTGCAGTGCGTCCCAAGTGGTGCCAGTGCACTCTCTGGACTCACTGCACTGCATCCCCAGTGGTGCCAGAGCACTCTCCGGAATCACTGCAGTGCATCCCCAGTGGTGCCAGTGCACTCTCTGGACTCACTGCAGTGCATCCCCAGTGGTGCCAGTGCACTCTCTGGACTCACGACAGTGCATTCCCAGTAGTGCCTGTGAAGTCTCTGGACTCACTGCAGTGCATCCCCAGTGGTGCCAGTGTAATCTCTGGGCTCACTGCAGTGCACCCCCACTGGTGCCAGTGCACTCTCTGGACTCACTGCACTGCATCCCCACTGGTGCCAGTGCACTCTCTGGACTCACCGCACTGCATCCCCAAGGTGCCAGTGCACTCTCTGGACTCAACTGCACTGCATCCCCAGTGCTGCCAGTGCACTCTCTGCACTCACTGAACTCCATCCCCAGTGGTGCCAGTGCACTCTTTCGAGTCACTGCAGTGCATCCCCAGTGGTGCCAGTGCACTCTCTGGACTCACTGCACTGCATCCCCAGTGGTGCCAGTGCACTCTCTGGAATCACTGCAGTGCACCCCCACTGGTGCCAGTGCACTCTCTGGACTCACTGCACTGCATCCCCAGTGGTGCCAGGGCACTCTCTGGACTCACTGCACTGCATCCCCAAGGTGCCAGTGCACTCTCTGGACTCAACTGCACTGCATCCCCAGTGCTGCCAGTGCACTCTCTGCACTCACTGAACTGCATCCCAAGTGGTGCCAGTGCACTCTCTGGACTCACTGCACTGCATCCCAAGTGGTGCCAGTGCACTCTCTGGACTCACTGCACTTCATCCCCAGTGGTGCCAGTGCACTCTCTGGACTCACTGCATTGCATCCCCAGTGGTGCCAGTGCACTCTCTGGACTCACTGCACTGCATACCCAGTGGTGTCACTGCACTCTCTGGACTCACTGCACTGCATCACCATTGGTGCCAGGGCACTCTCTGGACTCACTGCACTGCATCCCCAGTGGTGCCAGTGCACTCTTTCGAGTCACTGCAGTGCATCCCCAGTGGTGCCAGTGCACTCTCTGGACTCACTGCACTGCATCCCCAGTGTTGCCAGTGCACTCTCTGGAATCACTGCAGTGCATCCCCAGTGGTGCCAGAGCACTCTCTGGACTAATTGCACTGCATCCCCAGTGGTGCCAGGGCACTCTCCGGACTCACTGCAGTGCATCCGCAGTGGTGCCACTGCACTCTTTCGAGTCACTGCACTGCATACCCAAGGTGCCAGTGCACTCTCTGGACTCACTGCACTGCATCCCCACTGGTGCCTCTGCACTGTCTGGACTCACTGCAGTGCAGCCCCTGAGGTGCCAGTGCCCTCTTTGTACTCACTGCAGTGCATCTCCAGTGGTGCCAGTGCACTCTCTGGACTCACTGCAGTGCATCCCCACTGGTGCCAGTGCACTCTCTGGACACACTGCACTGCATCCCCAGTGGTGCCAGTGCACTCTCTGGAATCACTGCAGTGCATCCCATGTGGTGCCAGTGCACTCTCTGGACTCAGTGCACTGCATCCCCATTGCTGACAGTGCCGTCTCTGGACTCAGTGCACTGCATCCCCAGTGGTGCCAGTTCACTCTCTGGACTCACTGCAGTGCATCCCCAAAAGTGCCAGTGCACTCTCTGGACTCACTGCACTGCATCCCCATTGCTGACAGTGCCCTCTCTGGACTCAGTGCACTGCATCCCCAGTGGTGCCAGTGCACTCTCTGCACTCACTGCACTGCATCCCCAGTGGTGCCATCTCACTCTCTGGACTCACTGCAGTGCATCCCAATGGTGCCAGTGCACTCTCTGGACTCAGTGCACTGCATCCCCAGTGGTGCCAGTGCACTCTCTGGACTCACTGAAGTGCATTCCCTGTGGAGCCAGTGCTCTCTGTGGACTCACTGCACTGCATCCCCAGTGGTGCCAGTGCACTCTCTGGACTCACTGCACTGCATCCCCAAGGTGCCAGTGCACTCTCTGGACTCACTGCAGTGCATCCCCAGTGGTGCCAGTGCACTCTCTGGAGTCACTGCACTGCATCCCCAAGGTGCCAGTGCACTCTCTGGACTCACTGCACTGCATCCCCAGTGGTGCCAGTGCACTCTCTGGACTCACTGACTTGCATCCCCAGTGGTGCCATTGCACTCTCTGGACTCACTGCACTGCATTCCCAGTGGTGCCAGTGCACTCACTGGACTCACTGCAGTGCATCACAGGTGGTGCCAGTGCACTCTCTGGACTCACTGTACTGCATCACAGGTGGTGCCAGTGCACTCTCTGGACTCACGGCACTGCATCCCCAGTGGTGCCAGTGCACTCTCTGGACTCACTGCACTGCATCCCTGTGGTGCCAGTGCACTCTCTGGACTCACTGCACTGCATCCCCAGTGGTGCCAGTGCACTCTCTGGACTCACTGCACTGCATCGCCAGTGGTGCCAGTGCGCTCTCTGGACTCACTGCACTGCATCCCAAGTGGTGCCAGTGCACTCTCTGGACCCACTGCAGTGCATCCCCAGTGGTGCCAGTGCACTCTCTGGACCCACTGCAGTGCATCCCCACTGGTGCCAGTGCACTCTCTGGACTCACTGCAGTGCATCCCCAGTGGTGCCAGTGCACTCTCTGGACTCACTGCACTGCAACCCCAGTGGTGCCTGTGCAGTCTCTGGACTCAGTACATTGCATCCCCAGTGGTGCAAGTGCAGTCTCTGCACTCAGTGCAGTGCATCTCCAGTGGTGCCAGTGCACTCTCTGGACCCACTGCAGTACACCCCCAGTGGTGCCAGTGCACTCTCTGGACTCACTGCAATGCATCCACATTGATGCCAGTGCACTCTCTGGACTCACTGCACTGCATCCCCAGTGGTGCCAGTGCGCTCTCTGGAGACACTGCAGTGCATCCCCAGTGATGCCAGTATACTCTCTGGACTCACGGCACTGCATCACCTGTGGTGCCAGTGCAGTCTCTGGTGTCACTGCACTGCATCATCAGTGGTGCCAGTGTAGTCTCTGGACTCACTGAACTGCATCCCCAGTGGTGCCAGTGCACTCTGTGGACTCACTGCACTGCATCCCCAGTGGTGCCAGTGCACTCTCTGGACTCACTGCAGTGCATCCCCAGTGGTGCCAGGGCACTCTCTGCAGACAATGCAGTGCATCCCCAAAGGTGACAGTGCACTCTCTGGCTTCACTGTACTGTTCGAGCCGCGGCAGCCGCTCCAGCCGCGTTAGCCCCTCCAGCCTCGGCAACCGCTCCATCCGCGGCATACGCGTCAGCCGCTCCAGCCGCGGAGCCGCACCAACCGCGGTTGTCGCTCCAGCCGCGGCAGCCGCTCCACTCGGTAGCGGCTTTCGCGGCTGCCGCGGCTGGAGCGGCTGCCGCGGCTGGAGCGGCTGCGGCGGCTGGAGCGTCTAGAGCGTCTGCCGCGGCTGGAGGGGCTACCGCGGCTGGAGCGGCTGAGGCGGCTGGAGCGGATGCCGCGGTTGGAGCAGTGCAGTGAGTCCACAGAGTGCACTGGCACCACCAGGGATTCAGATACATTCTCACTGCAGTGAGATCCCCAGTAGTGCCAGTGCACTCTCTGGACTCACTGCACTGCATCCCCATTGCTGACAGTGCCGTCTCTGGACTCAGTGCACTGCATCCCCAGTGGTGCCAGTTCACTCTCTGGACTCACTGCAGTGCATCCCCAAAAGTGCCAGTGCACTCTCTGGACTCACTGCAGTGCATCCCCAGTGGTGCCATCTCACTCTCTGGACTCACTGCAGTGCATCCCAATGGTGCCAGTGCACTCTCTGGACTCACTGAACTGCATCCCCAGTGGTGCCAGTGCACTCTCTGGACTCACTGAAGTGCATCCCCAGTGGAGCCAGTGCTCTCTGTGGACTCACTGCACTGCATCCCCAGTGGTGCCAGTGCACTCTCTGGACTCACTGCACTGCATCCCCAAGGTGCCAGTGCACTCTCTGGACTCACTGCACTGCATCCCCAGTGGTGCCAGTGCACTCTCTGAACTCACTGCAGTGCATCCCCAGTGGTGCCACTGCACTCTCTGGACTCACTGCAGTGCATCCCCAGTGGCGCCAGTGCACTCTCTGGACTCACTGCACTGCATCCCAGTGGTGCCAGTGCACTCTCTGGACTCACTGCAGTGCATCCCCAGTGGTGCCAGTGCACTCTCTGGACTAACTGCACTGCATCCCAGTGGTGCCAGTGCACTCTCTGGACTCACTGCAGTGCATCCCCAGTGGCGCCATTGCACTCTCTGGACTCACTGCACTGCATCCCAGTGGTGCCAGTGCACTCTCTGGACTCAATGCACTCCATCCCCAGTGGTGCCAGTGCACTCTCTGGACTCACTGCACTGCATCCCCAGTGGTGCCAGTGCACTCTCTGGACTCACTGCACTGCATCCCCAAGGTGCCAGTGCACTCTCTGGACTCACTGCAGTGCATCCCCAGTGGTGCCAGGGCACTCTCTGCAGACAATGCAGGGCATCCCCAAAGGTGACAGTGCACTCTCTGGACTCACTGTACTGCTCGAGCCGCGGCAACCGCTCCAGCCGCGGTAGCCACTCCAGCCTCGGCAGCCGCTCCAGCCGCTCCAGCCGCGGCAGCCGCGGCAGCCGGTCCAGCCGCGGTAGCCGCTCCATCCGCGGCATACGCGGCAGACGCTCCAGCCGCTCCAGCCGCGGCAGCCGCTCCAACCGCGGCAGGCGCTCCAGCCGCGGCAGCCGCTCCAGCCGCGGCAGCCGCTCCAGCCACGGCAGACGCGGCAGCCGCTCCAGCCGTGGCAGCCGCTGCACTCGGTAGCGGCTTTAGCGGCTGCCGCGGCTGGAGCGGCTGCCGCGGCTGCCGAGGCTGGAGCGGCTGCCGCGGCTGGAGCGACTGCGGCGGCTGGAGCGGATGCCGCGGCTGGAGCAGTGCAGTGAGTCCAGAGAGTCAACTGGCACCACTGGGGATGCAGTACAGTGAGTCCAGAGAGTGCACTGGCACCACTGGGGATGCTGTGCACTGAGTCCAGAGAGGGCACTGTCAGCAATGGGGATGCAGTGCAGTGAGTCCAGAGAGTGCACTGACACCACTGGGGATGCAGTGCAGTGAGACCAGAGACTTCACAGGCACCACTGGGGATGCAGTGCAGTGAGTCCAGAGAGTGCACTGGCACCACTGGGGATGCAGTGCACTGAGTCCAGAGAGGGCACTGTCAGCAATGGGGATGCAGTGCAGTGAGTCCAGAGAGTGCACTGACACCACTGGGGATGCAGTGCAGTGAGACCAGAGACTTCACAGGCACCACTGGGGATGCAGTGCAGTGAGTCCAGAGAGTGCACTGGCACCACTGGGGATGCAGTGCAGTGAGTGCAGAGAGTGCACTGGCACAAAAGGGAATGCACTGCAGTGAGTCCAGAGAGTGCACTGGCACCACTGGGGATGCAGTGCAGTGAGTCCAGAGAGTGCACTGGCACCACTGGGGATGCACTGCAGTGAGTCCAGAGAGTGCACTGGCACCACTGGGGATGCAGTCCACTGAGTCCAGAGAGTACACTGGCACCACTGGGGATGCAGTGCAGTGAGTCCAGAGAGTGCACTGTCAGCACTGGGGATGCAGTGCAGTGAGTCCAGAGAGTGCACTGGCACCAACTGGAGCTGCACTGCTGTGAGTCCTGAGATTGCACTGGCACCACTGGGGATGCACTGCAGTGAGTCCAGAGACTTCACAGGCACCACTGGGGATGCAGTACAGTTAGTCCAGAGAGTGCACTGGCACCACTGGGGATTCAGTTCAGTGAGTCCAGAGAGTGAACTGGCACCACTGGGGATGTAGTGCAGTGAGTCCAGAGAGTGCACTGGCACCTTTGGGGATGCACCCCGGTGACTCCAGAGAGTGCACTGGCACCACTGGGGATGCACCACGGCAAGTCCAGAGAGTGCACTGTCACCACTGGGGATGCAGTGCAGTGAGTCCATAGAGTGCACTGGCACCAATGGGGATGAAGTGCAGTGAGTCCAGAGAGTGCACTGGCACCACTGGGGATGCAGTGCAGTGAGTCCAGAGAGTGCACTGGTACCACTGGGGATGCAGTGCAGTGAGTCCAGAGAGTGCACTGGTACGATTGGGGATGCACTGCAGTGAGTCCAGAGAGTGCACTGGCACCACTGGGGATGCAATGCAGTGAGTCCAGAGAGTGCACTGGCACCACTGGGGATGCACTGCAGTGAGTCCAGGGAGTGCACAGGCACCACTGGGGATGCAGTACAGTTAGTCCAGAGAGTGCACTGGCACCACTGGGGATTCAGTTCAGTGAGTCCAGAGAGTGAACTGGCACCACTGGGGATGTAGTGCAGTGAGTCCAGAGAGTGCACTGGCACCTCTGGGGATGCACCCCGGTGACTCCAGAGAGTGCACTGGCACCACTGGGGATGCAGTGCAGTGAGTCCAGAGAGTGCACTGGCACCAATGGGGATGAAGTGCAGTGAGTCCAGAGAGTGCACTGGCACCACTGGGGATGCAGTGCAGTGAGTCCAGAGAGTGCACTGGTACCACAGGGGATGCAGTGCAGTGAGTCCAGAGAGTGCACTGGTACGATTGGGGATGCACTGCAGTGAGTCCAGAGAGTGCACTGGCACCACTGGGTATGCACTGCAGTGAGTCCAGAGAGTGCACTGGCACCACTGGGGATGCAATGCAGTGAGTCCAGAGAGTGCACTGGCAACACTGGGGATGCACTGCAGTGAGTCCAGGGAGTGCACTGGCACCACTGGGGATGCACTGCAGTGAGTCCAGAGAGTGCACTGGCACCACTGGGGATGCACTGCAGTGAGTCCAGAGAGTGCACTGGCACCACTGGGGATGCACTGCAGTGAGTCCAGAGTGTGCACTGGCACCACTGGGGATGCACTGCAGTGAGTCCAGAGAGTGCACTGGCACCACTGGGGATGCACTGCCGTGAGTGCAGAGAGTGCACTGGCAACACTGGGGATGCAGTGCAGTGAGTAAAGAGAGTGCACTGGCACCACTGGGGATGCACTGCAGTGAGTCCAGAGAGTGCAGTGGCACCACTGGGGATGCAGTCCACTGAGTCCAGAGAGTACACTGGCACCACTGGGGATGCAGTGCAGTGAGTCCAGAGAGTGCACTGTCAGCACTGGGGATGCAGTGCAGTGAGTCCAGAGAGTGCACTGGCACCAACTGGAGCTGCACTGCTGTGAGTCCTGAGATTGCACTGGCACCACTGGGGATGCACTGCTGTGAGTCCTGAGATTGCACTGGCACCACTGGGGATGCACTGCAGTGAGTCCAGAGAGTGCACTGGACCACTGGGGATGCAGTGCAGTGAGTCCAGAGAGTGCACTGGCACCACTGGGGATGCACTGCCGTGAGTCCAGAGAGTGCACTGGCACCACTGGGGATGCAGTGCAGTGAGTCCAGAGAGTGCACTGGCACCAACTGGAGCTGCACTGCTGTGAGTCCTGAGATTGCACTGGCACCACTGGGGATGCACTGCATTGAGTCCAGAGAGTGCACTGGCACCACTGGGGATGCACTGCAGTGAGTCCAGAGAGTGCACTGGCACAACTGGGGATGCAGTGCAGTGAGTCCAGAGAGTGCACTGGCACCACTGGGGATGCACTGCCGTGAGTCCAGAGAGTGCACTGGCACCACTGGGGATGCAGTGCAGTGAGTCCAGAGAGTGCACTGGCACCACTGGGGATGCAGTGCAGTGAGTCCAGAGAGTGCACTGGCACCACTGGGGATGCAGTGCAGTGAGTACAGAGAGTGCACTGGCACCACTGGGGATGCACTGCCGTGAGTCCAGAGAGTGCACTGGCACCATTGGGGATGCAGTGCAGTGAGTCCAGAGAGTGCACTGGCACCACTGTTGATGCAGTGCAGTGAGTGCAGAGAGTGCACTGGCAACACTGGGGATGCAGTGCAGTGAGTAAAGAGAGTGCACTGGCACCACTGGGGATGCAGTGCAGTGAGTCCAGAGAGTGCAGTGGCACCACTGGGGATGCACTGCAGTGAGTCCAGAGAGTGCACTGGCACCACTGGGGATGCACCCCGGTGAGTCCAGAGAGTGCAGTGGCACCACTGGGGATGCACCCCGGCAAGTCCATAGAGTGCACTGTCACCACTGGGGTTGCAGTGCAGTGAGTCCAGAGAGTGCACTGGCACCACTGGGGATGCACATCGGTGAGTCCAGAGAGTGCACTGGCACCACTGGGGATGCACATCGGTGAGTCCAGAGAGTGCACTGGGATCACAGGGGAAGCAGTGCAGTGAGTGCAGAGAGTGCACTGGCACCACTGGCGATGCAGTGCAGTGAGTCCAGAGAGTGCACTGGCACCACTGGAGATGCAGTGCAGTGAGTCCAGAGAGTGCACTGGCACCACTGGGGATGCAGTGCAGTGAGTCCAAAGAGTGCACTGGCACCACTGGGGATGCACTGCAGTGAGTCCAGAGAGTGCACTGGCACCATTGGGGATGCAGTGCAGTGAGTCCAGAGAGTACAGTGGCACAACAGGGGATGCAGTGCAGTGAGTCCAGAGAGTGCACTGGCACCACTGGGGATGCACTGCAGTGAGTCCAGAGAGTGTACTGGCACCACTGGGGATGTAGTGCAGTGAGTCCAGAGAGGTCACTGGCACCACTGGGGATGCAGTGCAGTGAGTCCAGAGAGTGCACTGGCATCACTGGGGATGCAGTGCGGTGAGTCCAGAGTGCACTGGCACCACTGGGGATGCAGTGCAGTGAGTCAAGAGAGGTCACTGGCACCACTGGGGATGCACCCCGGTGAGTCCAGAGAGTGCACTGGCACCACTGGGGATGCACCCTGGCAAGTCCAGAGAGTGCACTGTCACCACGGGGGATGCACCTCGGTGAGTCCAGAGAGTGCACTGGCACCACTGGGGATGCACTGCAGTGAGTCCAGAGAGTGCACTGGCACCAGTGGGGATGCAGTGCAATGAGTCCAGAGAGTGCACTGGCACCACTGGGGATGCAGTGCAGTGAGACCACAGATTGCAGTGGCACCACTGGGAATGGAGTGCAGTGAGTCCAGAGAGTGCACTGGCACCACTGGGGATGCACTCGGGTGAGTCCAGAGAGTGCAATGGTACCACTGGGGATGCACCCCGGCAAGTCCAGAGAGTGCACTCTCTGGACTCACTGACGTGCATCCCCAGTGGTGCCATTGCACTCTCTGGACTCACTGCACTGCATTCCCAGTGGTGCCATTGCACTCCCTGGACTCACTGCAGTGCATCCCCAGTGGTGCCAGTGCACTCACTGGACTCACTGTACTGCATCACAGCTGGTGCCAGTGCACTCTCTGGACTCACTGCACTGCATCCCCAGTGGTGCCAGTGCACTCTCTGGACTCACTGCACTGCATCCCTGTGGTGCCAGTGCACTCTCTGGACTCACTGCACTGCATCCCCAGTGGTGCCAGTGCACTCTCTGGACTCACTGCACTGCATCGCCAGTGGTGCCAGTGCGCTCTCTGGACTCACTGCACTGCATCCCAAGTGGTGCCAGTGCACAATCAGGACTCACTGCAGTGCAACACCTGTGGTGCCAGTGTACTCTCTGGACTCACTGCACTGCAACCCCAGTGGTGCCTGTGCAGTCTCTGGACTCAGTACATTGCATCCCCAGTGGAGCAAGTGCAATCTCTGCACTCAGTGCAGTGCATCTCCAGTGGTGCCAGTGCACTCTCTGGACCCACTGCAGTACACCCCCAGTGGTGCCAGTGCACTCTCTGGACTCACTGCAATGCATCCACATTGGTGCCAGTGCACTCTCTGGACTCACTGCACTGCATCCCCAGTGGTGCCAGTGCGCTCTCTGGAGACACTGCAGTGCATCCCCAGTGATGCCAGTATACTCTCTGGACTCACGGCACTGCATCACCTGTGGTGCCAGTGCAGTCTCTGGTGTCACTGCACTGCATCCCCAGTGGTGCCAGTGTAGTCTCTGGACTCACTGCACTGCATCCCCAGTGGTGCCAGTGCACTCTCTGAACTCACTGCACTGCATCCCCAGTGGTGCCAGTGCACTCTCTGGACTCACTGCAGTGCATCCCCAGTGGTGCCAGGGCACTCTCTGCAGACAATGCAGTGCATCCCCAAAGGTGACAGTGCACTCTCTGGCTTCACTGTACTGTTCGAGCCTCGGCAACCGCTCCAGCCGCGGCATACGCGTCAGCCGCTCCAGCCGCGGAGCCGCACCAACCGCGGTAGCCGCTCCAGCCGCGGCAGCCGCTCCACTCGGTAGCGGCTTTCGCGGCTGCCGCGGCTGGAGCGGCTGCCGCGGCTGGAGCGGCTGCGGCGGCTGGAGCGTCTAGAGCGTCTGCCGCGGCTGGAGGGGCTACCGCGGCTGGAGCGGCTGAGGCGGCTGGAGCGGATGCCGCGGTTGGAGCAGTGCAGTGAGTCCACAGAGTGCACTGGCACCACCAGGGATTCAGATACATTCTCACTGCAGTGAGATCCCCAGTAGTGCCAGTGCACTCTCTGGACTCACTGCACTGCATCCCCATTGCTGACAGTGCCGTCTCTGGACTCAGTGCACTGCATCCCCAGTGGTGCCAGTTCACTCTCTGGACTCACTGCAGTGCATCCCCAAAAGTGCCAGTGCACTCTCTGGACTCACTGCACTGCATCCCCATTGCTGACAGTGCCCTCTCTGGACTCAGTGCACAGCATCCCCAGTGGTGCCAGTGCACTCTCTGCACTCACTGCACTGCATCCCCAGTGGTGCCATCTCACTCTCTGGACTCACTGCAGTGCATCCCAATGGTGCCAGTGCACTCTCTGGACTCACTGAACTGCATCCCCAGTGGTGCCAGTGCACTCTCTGGACTCACTGAAGTGCATCCCCAGTGG
This sequence comes from Anser brachyrhynchus, assembly GCF_964034855.1. Lineage (NCBI taxonomy): Eukaryota > Metazoa > Chordata > Aves > Anseriformes > Anatidae > Anser > Anser brachyrhynchus. The sequence continues at coordinate 289,781 of NW_027664139.1, forward strand.
AGCCAGTGCTCTCTGTGGACTCACTGCACTGCATCCCCAGTGGTGCCAGTGCACTCTCTGGACTCACTGCACTGTATCCCCAAGGTGCCAGTGCACTCTCTGGACTCACTGCACTGCATTTCCAGTGGTGCCAGTGCACTCTCTGAACTCACTGCAGTGCATCCCCAGTGGTGCCAGTGCACTCTCTGGACTCACTGCAGTGCATCCCCAGTGGCGCCAGTGCACTCTCTGGACTCACTGCACTGCATCCCAGTGGTACCATTGCACTCTCTGGACTCACTGCAGTGCATCCCCAGTGGTGCCAGTGCACTCTCTGGACTAACTGCACTGTATCCCCAGTGGTGCCAGTGCACTCTCTGGACTCACTGCACTGCATCCCCAAGGTGCCAGTGCACTCTCTGGACTCCCTGCAGTCCATCCCCAGTGGTGCCACTGCACTCTCTGGACTCACTGCAGTGCATCCCCAGTGGTGCCAGGGCACTCTCTGCAGACAATGCAGTGCATCCCCAAAGGTGACAGTGCACTCTCTGGACTCACTGTACTGCTCGAGCCGCGGCAACCGCTCCAGCCGCGGTAGCCACTCCAGCCTCGGCAGCCGCTCCAGCCGCTCCATCCGCGGCAGCCGCGGCAGCCGGTCCAGCCGCGGCAGCCGCTCCATCCGCGGCATACGCGGCAGACGCTCCAGCCGCTCCAGCCGCGGCAGCCGCTCCAACCGCGGCAGGCGCTCCAGCCGCGGCAGCCGCTCCAGCCACGGCAGACGCGGCAGCCGCTCCAGCCGTGGCAGCCGCTCCACTCGGTAGCGGCTTTAGCGGCTGCCGCGGCTGGAGCGGCTGCCGCGGCTGCCGAGGCTGGAGCGGCTGCCGCGGCTGGAGCGACTGCGTCGGCTGGAGCGGATGCCGCGGCTGGAGCAGTGCAGTGAGTCCAGAGAGTGCACTGGCACCACTGGGGATGCACTGCAGTGAGTCCAGAGAGTGTACTGGCACCACTGGGGATGTAGTGCAGTGAGTCCAGAGAGGTCACTGGCACCACTGGGGATGCAGTGCAGTGAGTCCAGAGAGTGCACTGGCATCACTGGGGATGCAGTGCGGTGAGTCCAGAGTGCACTGGCACCACTGGAGATGCAGTGCAGTGAGTCAAGAGAGGTCACTGGCACCACTGGGGATGCACCCCGGTGAGTCCAGAGAGTGCACTGGCACCACTGGGGATGCACCCTGGCAAGTCCAGAGAGTGCACTGTCACCACTGGGGATGCACCTCGGTGAGTCCAGAGAGTGCACTGGCACCACTGGGGATGCACTGCAGTGTGTCCAGAGAGTGCACTGGCACCAGTAGGGATGCAGTGCAATGAGTCCAGAGAGTGCACTGGCACCACTGGGGATGCAGTGCAGTGAGACCACAGATTGCAGTGGCACCACTGGGAATGGAGTGCAGTGAGTCCAGAGAGTGCACTGGCACCACTGGGGATGCACTCGGGTGAGTCCAGAGAGTGCACTGGTACCACTGGGGATGCACCCCGGCAAGTCCAGAGAGTGCACTCTCTGGACTCACTGACGTGCATCCCCAGTGGTGCCATTGCACTCTCTGGACTCACTGCACTGCATTCCCAGTGGTGCCATTGCACTCCCTGGACTCACTGCAGTGCATCCCCAGTGGTGCCAGTGCACTCACTGGACTCACTGTACTGCATCACAGCTGGTGCCAGTGCACTCTCTGGACTCACTGCACTGCATCCCCAGTGGTGCCAGTGCACTCTCTGGACTCACTGCACTGCATCCCTGTGGTGCCAGTGCACTCTCTGGACTCACTGCACTGCATCCCCAGTGGTGCCAGTGCACTCTCTGGACTCACTGCACTGCATCGCCAGTGGTGCCAGTGCGCTCTCTGGACTCACTGCACTGCATCCCAAGTGGTGCCAGTGCACAATCAGGACTCACTGCAGTGCAACACCAGTGGTGCCAGTGTACTCTCTGGACTCACTGCACTGCAACCCCAGTGGTGCCTGTGCAGTCTCTGGACTCAGTACATTGCATCCCCAGTGGAGCAAGTGCAATCTCTGCACTCAGTGCAGTGCATCTCCAGTGGTGCCAGTGCACTCTCTGGACCCACTGCAGTACACCCCCAGTGGTGCCAGTGCACTCTCTGGACTCACTGCAATGCATCCACATTGGTGCCAGTGCACTCTCTGGACTCACTGTACTGCATCCCCAGTGGTGCCAGTGCGCTCTCTGGAGACACTGCAGTGCATCCCCAGTGATGCCAGTATACTCTCTGGACTCACGGCACTGCATCACCTGTGGTGCCAGTGCAGTCTCTGGTGTCACTGCACTGCATCCCCAGTGGTGCCAATGCACTCTCTGGACTCACTGCAGTGCATCCCCAGTGGTGCCAGTGCACTCTGTGGACTCACTGCACTGCTCCAACCGCGGCATCCGCTCCAGCCGCCTCAGCCGCGCCAGCCGCGGTAGCCCCTCCAGCCGCGGCAGACGCTCTAGACGCTCCAGCCGCCGCAGCCGCTCCAGCCGCGGCAGCCGCTCCAGCCGCGGCAGCCGCGAAAGCCGCTACCGAGTGGAGCGGCTGCCGCGGCTGGAGCGGCTACCGCGGTTGGTGCGGCTCCGCGGCTGGAGCGGCTGACGCGTATGCCGCGGCTGGAGCGGTTGCCGAGGCTCGAACAGTACAGTGAAGCCAGAGAGTGCACTGTCACCTTTGGGGATGCACTGCATTGTCTGCAGAGAGTGCCCTGGCACCACTGGGGATGCACTGCAGTGAGTCCAGAGAGTGCATTGGCACCACTGGGGATGCAGTGCAGTGAGTCCAGAGAGTGCACTGGCACCACTGGGGATGCAGTGCAGTGAGTCCAGAGAGGGCACTGTCAGCAATGGGGATGCAGTGCAGTGAGTCCAGAGAGTGCACTGACACCACTGGGGATGCAGTGCAGTGAGACCAGAGACTTCACAGGCACCACTGGGGATGCAGTGCAGTGAGTCCAGAGAGTGCACTGGCACCACTGGGGATGCAGTGCAGTGAGTGCAGAGAGTGCACTGGCACAAAAGGGAATGCACTGCAGTGAGTCCAGAGAGTGCACTGGCACCACTGGGGATGCAGTGCAGTGACTCCAGAGAGTGCACTGGCACTTCTGGGTATGCACTGCAGTGAGTCCAGAGAGTGCACTGGCACCACTGGGGATGCAGTCCACTGAGTCCAGAGAGTACACTGGCACCACTGGGGATGCAGTGCAGTGAGTCCAGAGAGTGCACTGTCAGCACTGGGGATGCACTGCAGTGAGTCCAGAGAGTGCACTGGCACCAACTGGAGCTGCACTGCTGTGAGTCCTGAGATTGCACTGGCACCACTGGGGATGCACTGCAGTGAGTCCAGAGACTTCACAGGCACCACTGGGGATGCAGTACAGTGAGTCCAGAGAGTGAACTGGCACCACTGGGGATGCACCCCGGTGACTCCAGAGAGTGCACTGGCACCACTGGGGATGCACCACGGCAAGTCCAGAGAGTGCACTGTCACCACTGGGGATGCAGTGCAGTGAGTCCAGAGAGTGCACTGGCACCAATGGGGATGAAGTGCAGTGAGTCCAGAGAGTGCACTGGCACCACTGGGGATGCAGTGCAGTGAGTCCAGAGAGTGCACTGGTACCACTGGGGATGCAGTGCAGTGAGTCCAGAGAGTGCACTGGTACGATTGGGGATGCACTGCAGTGAGTCCAGAGAGTGCACTGGCACCACTGGGGATGCACTGCAGTGAGTCCAGAGAGTGCACTGGCACCACTGGGGATGCAATGCAGTGAGTCCAGAGAGTGCACTGGCACCACTGGGGATGCACTGCAGTTAGTCCAGGGAGTGCACTGGCACCACTGGGGATGCACTGCAGTGACTCCAGAGAGTGCACTGGCACCACTGGGGATGCACTGCAGTGAGTCCAGATGTTAGCCTAGCAACCACATAATCACCAAGTGATTATATGAAGGTGCTTTATTCAGCGCTGGAAGCCGGGGCAGGTGCCCAAATCTGGCTTCAAGTCCCGTTACTTCCCAGCCATTATTTATACATACAATATTGCGTCAGGTATACATATTCATTACAGGTTGCAACAGCAGCCTCGCTTTTCATTCTAATTAGCTCCCCTCCCCTTTGCACATGCGTGGCGCACTCTGGTGGTCGTCCAGGTGGTCGTGCAGATGAAGTAAGGAGTCTTCCTCTCCGCTAAACTTTTCACCTTTCTTACTCGACACATGCTCCCTCCGCTTCTTGGTTCTGCTTCAACTCATTTCATCATTTCCAGGCCCTTATCCAAGGTCAGGTTGTACCTGTTCCCTCCCAAGGTTCCCCTTCAATGATTCTTTTGATTGTTCAATGTACTCCCTAAGTATCCAGTATACATAGATTAATTGATAATGTAAGTACATTTGGCAATGCTTAATTATACTGTAGGTCCCATTACCTAAGAGACATTAGTAAAACATCCATTCGATTCTCCCCAACACTAACACAGAGACTGCACTGGCTCCACTGGGGATGCACCCCGGCAAGTCCAGAGAGTGCACTGGCACCACTGGGGATGCAGTGCAGTGAGTCCAGAGAGTGCACTGGCACCACTGGGGATGCAGTGCCGTGAGTCCAGAGAGTGCACTGGCACCACTGGGGATGCACTGCAGTGAGTCCAGAGAGTGCACTGGCACCACTGGGGATGCAGTGCAGTGAGTCCAGAGTGTGCACTGGCACCACTGGGGATGCAGTGCAGTGAGTCCAGAGAGTGCACTGGCACCAGTGGGGATGCAGTGCAGTGAGTGCAGAGAGTGCACTGGCACCACTGGGGATGCACTGCAGTGAGTCCAGAGAGTGCAGTGGCACCACTGGAGATGCAGTCCACTGAGTCCAGAGAGTACACTGGCACCACTGGGGATGCAGTGCAGTGAGTCCAGAGAGTGCACTGTCAGCACTGGGGATGCAGTGCAGTGAGTCCAGAGAGTGCACTGGCACCAACTGGAGCTGCACTGCTGTGAGTCCTGAGATTGCACTGGCACCACTGGGGATGCACTGCAGTGAGTCCAGAGACTTCACAGGCACCACTGGGGATGCAGTACAGTGAGTCCAGAGAGTGCACTGGCACCACTGGGGATTCAGTTCAGTGAGTCCAGAGAGTGAACTGGCACCACTGGGGATGTAGTGCAGTGAGTCCAGAGAGTGCACTGGCACCTCTGGGGATGCACCCCGGTGACTCCAGAGAGTGCACTGGCACCACTGGGGATGCACCACGGCAAGTCCAGAGAGTGCACTGTCACCACTGGGGATGCAGTGCAGTGAGTCCAGAGAGTGCACTGGCACCACTGGGGATGCACTGCAGTGAGTCCAGAGAGTGCACTGGCACCACTGGGGATGCAGTGCAGTGAGTCCAGAGAGTGCACTGGCACCACTGGGGATGCAGTGCAGTGAGTCCAGAGAGTGCACTGGCACCACTGGGGATGCACTGCCGTGAGTCCAGAGAGTGCACTGGCACCACTGGGGATGCACTGCAGTGAGTCCAGAGAGTGCACTGGCACCACTGGGGATGCAGTGCAGTGAGTCCAGAGAGTGCACTGGCACCACTGGGGATGCAGTGCAGTGAGTCCAGAGAGTGCACTGGCACCACTGGGGATGCACTGCCGTGAGTCCAGAGAGTGCACTGGCACCACTGGGGATGCACTGCAGTGAGTCCAGAGAGTGCACTGGCACCACTGGAAATGCAGTGCAGTGAGTCCAGAGAGTGCACTGGCACCACTGGGGATGCAGTGCAGTGAGTCCAGAGAGTGCACTGGCACCACTGGGGATGCAGTGCAGTGAGTCCAGAGAGTGCACTGGCACCACTGGGGATGCACTGCAGTGAGTCCAGAGAGTGCACTGGCACCACTGGGGATGCACTGCAGTGAGTCCAGAGTGTGCACTGGCACCACTGGGGATGCACTGCAGTGAGTCCAGAGAGTGCACTGGCACCACTGGGGATGCACTGCCGTGAGTCCAGAGAGTGCACTGGCACCACTGGGGATGCACTGCAGTGAGTCCAGAGAGTGCACTGGCACCACTGGGGATGCAGTGCAGTGAGTCCAGAGTGTGCACTGGCACCACTGGGGATGCAGTGCAGTGAGTCCAGAGAGTGCACTGTCAGCACTGGGAATGCAGTGCAGTGAGTGCAGAGAGTGCACTGGCAACACTGGGGATGCAGTGCAGTGAGTAAAGAGAGTGCACTGGCACCACTGGGGATGCACGGCAGTGAGTCCAGAGAGTGCACTGGCACCACTGGGGATTCAGTTCAGTGAGTCCAGAGAGTGAACTGGCACCACTGGGGATGTAGTGCAGTGAGTCCAGAGAGTGCACTGGCACCTCTGGGGATGCACCCCGGTGACTCCAGAGAGTGCACTGGCACCACTGGGGATGCACCACGGCAAGTCCAGAGAGTGCACTGTCACCACTGGGGATGCAGTGCAGTGAGTCCAGAGAGTGCACTGGCACCACTGGGGATGCACTGCAGTGAGTCCAGAGAGTGCACTGGCACCACTGGGGATGCAGTGCAGTGAGTCCAGAGAGTGCACTGGCACCACTGGGGATGCAGTGCAGTGAGTCCAGAGAGTGCACTGGCACCACTGGGGATGCACTGCCGTGAGTCCAGAGAGTGCACTGGCACCACTGGGGATGCACTGCAGTGAGTCCAGAGAGTGCACTGGCACCACTGGGGATGCAGTGCAGTGAGTCCAGAGAGTGCACTGGCACCACTGGGGATGCAGTGCAGTGAGTCCAGAGAGTGCACTGGCACCACTGGGGATGCACTGCCGTGAGTCCAGAGAGTGCACTGGCACCACTGGGGATGCACTGCAGTGAGTCCAGAGAGTGCACTGGCACCACTGGAAATGCAGTGCAGTGAGTCCAGAGAGTGCACTGGCACCACTGGGGATGCAGTGCAGTGAGTCCAGAGAGTGCACTGGCACCACTGGGGATGCAGTGCAGTGAGTCCAGAGAGTGCACTGGCACCACTGGGGATGCACTGCAGTGAGTCCAGAGAGTGCACTGGCACCACTGGGGATGCACTGCAGTGAGTCCAGAGTGTGCACTGGCACCACTGGGGATGCACTGCAGTGAGTCCAGAGAGTGCACTGGCACCACTGGGGATGCACTGCCGTGAGTCCAGAGAGTGCACTGGCACCACTGGGGATGCACTGCAGTGAGTCCAGAGAGTGCACTGGCACCACTGGGGATGCAGTGCAGTGAGTCCAGAGTGTGCACTGGCACCACTGGGGATGCAGTGCAGTGAGTCCAGAGAGTGCACTGTCAGCACTGGGAATGCAGTGCAGTGAGTGCAGAGAGTGCACTGGCAACACTGGGGATGCAGTGCAGTGAGTAAAGAGAGTGCACTGTCACCACTGGGGATGCACGGCAGTGAGTCCAGAGAGTGCAGTGGCACCACTGGGGATGCAGTCCACTGAGTCCAGAGAGTACACTGGCACCACTGGGGATGCAGTGCAGTGAGTCCAGAGAGTGCACTGTCAGCACTGGGGATGCAGTGCAGTGAGTCCAGAGAGTGCACTGGCACCAACTGGAGCTGCACTGCTGTGACTCCTGAGATTGCACTGGCACCACTGGGAATGCACTGCAGTGAGTCCAGAGAGTGCACTGGCACCACTGGGGATGCAGTGCAGTGAGTCCAGAGAGTGCACTGGCACCACTGGGGATGCACTGCCGTGAGTCCAGAGAGTGCACTGGCAACACTGGGGATGCAGTGCAGTGAGTCCAGAGAGTGCACTGGCACCAACTGGAGCTGCACTGCTGTGAGTCCTGAGATTGCACTGGCACCACTGGGGATGCACTGCAGTGAGTCCAGAGAGTGCACTGGCACCACTGGGGATGCACTGCAGTGAGTCCAGAGAGTGCACTGGCACAACTGGGGATGCAGTGCAGTGAGTCCAGAGAGTGCACTGGCACCACTGGGGATGCAGTGCAGTGAGTCCAGAGAGTGCACTGGCACCACTGGGGATGCACTGCCGTGAGTCCAGAGAGTGCACTGGCACCACTGGGGATGCAGTGCAGTGAGTCCAGAGAGTGCACTGGCACCACTGGGGATGCAGTGCAGTGAGTCCAGAGAGTGCACTGGCACCACTGGGGATGCAGTGCAGTGAGTCCAGAGAGTGCACTGGCACCACTGGGGATGCACTGCCGTGAGTCCAGAGAGTGCACTGGCACCACTGGGGATGCACTGCAGTGAGTCCAGAGAGTGCACTGGCACCACTGGGGATGCAGTGCAGTGAGTCCAGAGTGTGCACTGGCACCACTGGGGATGCAGTGCAGTGAGTCCAGAGAGTGCACTGGCACCACTGGGGATGCACTGCCGTGAGTCCAGAGAGTGCACTGGCACAATTGGGGATGCACTGCAGTGAGTCCAGAGAGTGCACTGGCACCACTGGGGATGCAGTGCAGTGAGTCCAGAGAGTGCACTGGCACCACTGTTGATGCAGTGCAGTGAGTGCAGAGAGTGCACCGGCAACACTGGGGATGCAGTGCAGTGAGTAAAGAGAGTGCACTGGCACCACTGGGGATGCAGTGCAGTGAGTCCAGAGAGTGCAGTGGCACCACAGGGGATGCAGTGCAGTGAATCCAGAGAGTGCACTGGCACCACTGGGGATGCAGTGCAGTGAGTCCAGAGAGTGTACTGGCACCACTGGGGATGCAGTGCAGTGAGTCCAGAGAGTGCACTGGCATCACTGGGGATGCAGTGCGGTGAGTCCAGAGAGTACAGTGGCACAACTGGGGATGCAGTGCAGTGAGTCCAGAGAGTGCACTGGCACCACTGTTGATGCAGTGCAGTGAGTGCAGAGAGTGCACTGGCACCATTGGGGATGCACTGCAGTGAGTCCAGAGAGTGTACTGGCACCACTGGGGATGCAGTGCAGTGAGTCCAGAGAGTACAGTGGCACAACTGGGGATGCAGTGCAGTGAGTCCAGAGAGTGCACTGGCACCACTGGGGATGCACTGCAGTGAGTCCAGAGAGTGTACTGGCACCACTGGGGATGTAGTGCAGTGAGTCCAGAGAGTGCACTGGCATCACTGGGGATGCAGTGCGGTGAGTCCAGAGTGCACTGGCACCACTGGGGATGCAGTGCAGTGAGTCAAGAGAGGTCACTGGCACCACTGGGGATGCACCCTGGCAAGTCCAGAGAGTGCACTGTCACCACTGGGGATGCAGTGCAGTGAGTCCAGAGAGTGCACTGGCACCACTGGGGATGCAGTGCAGTGAGTCCAGAGAGTGCACTGGTACCACTGGGGACGCACCTCGGTGAGTCCAGAGAGTGCACTGGCACCACTGGGGATGCACTGCAGTGAGTCCAGAGAGTGCACTGGCACTACTGGGGATGCAGTGCAATGAGTCCAGAGAGTTCACTGGCACCACTGGGGATGCAGTGCAGTGAGACCACAGATTGCAGTGGCACCACTGGGAATGGAGTGCAGTGAGTCCAGAGAGTGCACTGGCACCACTGGGGATGCACTCGGGTGAGTCCAGAGAGTGCACTGGTACCACTGGGGATGCACTCGGGTGAGTCCAGAGAGTGCATTCGCACCACTGGGGATGCAGTGCAGTGAGTCCAGAGAGTGCACTGGCACCACTGGGAATGCAACCCCGTGAGTCCAGAGAGTGCACTGGCACCACTGGGGATGCACCCCGGCAAGTCCAGAGAGTGCACTCTCTGGACTCACTGACGTGCATCCCCAGTGGTGCCATTGCACTCTCTGGACTCACTGCACTGCATTCCCAGTGGTGCCAGTGCACTCCCTGGACTCACTGCAGTGCATCCCCAGTGGTGCCAGTGCACTCACTGGACTCACTGTACTGCATCACAGGGGGTGCCAGTGCACTCTCTGGACTCACTGCACTGCATCCCTGTGGTGCCAGTGCACTCTCTGGAATCACTGCACTGCATCCCCAGTGGTGCCAGTGCACTCTCTGGACTCACTGCACTGCATCGCCAGTGGTGCCAGTGCGCTCTCTGGACTCACTGCACTGCATCCCCAGTGGTGCCAGTGCACTCTCTGGACTCAGTGCAGTGCATCCCCAGTGGTGCCAGTGCACTCTCTGGACCCACTGCAGTGCATCCCCACTGGTGCCAGTGCACTCTCTGGACTCACTGCAGTGCATCCCCAGTGGTGCCAGTGCACTCTCTGGAGTCACTGCACTGCATCCCCAGAAGTGCCAGTGCACTCTCTGGAGTCACTGCACTGCATCCCCAGTGGTGCCAGTGCACTCTCTGGACTCACTCTACTGCATCCCCAGTGGTGGTAGTGTACTCTCTGGACTCACTGCAGTGCATCCCCTGTGGTGTCAGTGCACTCTCTGGACTCACTGCACTGCATCCCCAGTGGTGCCAGTGCACTCTCTGGAATCACTGCAGTGCATCCCCTGTGGTGCCAGTGCACTCTCTGGACTCACTGCACTGCATCACCTGTGGTGCCAGTGCACTCTCTGGACTCACTGCACTGCATCCCCACTGGTGCCAGTGCACTCTCTGAACTCACCGCACTGCATCCCCAGTGGTGTCAGTGCACTCTCTGGACTCACTGCACTGCATCCCCAGTGGTGCCAGTGCACTCTCTGGACTCACCGCATTGCATCCCCAGTGGTGCCAGTGCACTCTCTGGACTCACTGCACTGCATCCCCAGTGGTGCCAGTGCACTCTCTGGAGTCACTGCACTGCATCCTCAGTGGTGCCAGTCCACCCTCTGGACTCACTGCACTGCATCCCCAGTGGTGCCAGGGCACTCTCTGGACTCACTGCACAGCATCCCCAGTGGTGACAGTGCACTCTCTGGACTCACTGCACTGCATCCCCAGTGGTGCCAGTGCACTCTCTGGACTCATTGCAGTGCATCCCCAGTGCTGCCAGTGCACTCTCTGGACTCACTGCAGTGCATCCCCAGTGCTGCCAGTGCACTCTCTGCCCTCACTGCAGTGCATCCCCAGTGGTGCCAGTGCACTCTCTGCACTCACTGCAGTGCATCCCCAGTGGTGCCAGTGCACTCTCTGGACTCACTGCACTGCATCCCCAGTGGTGACAGTGCACTCTCTGGACTCACTGCACTGCATCCCCAGTGGTGCCAGTGCACTCTCTGGACTCATTGCAGTGCATCCCCAGTGCTGCCAGTGCACTCTCTGCACTCACTGCAGTGCATCCCCAGTGGTGCCAGTGCACTCTCTGGACTCACTGCAGTGCATCCCCAGTGGTGCCAGTGCACTCTCCGGAATCACTGCACTGCATCCCCAGTGGTGTCAGTGCACTCTCTGGACTCACTGCAGTGCATCCCCAGTGGTGCCCGTGCACTCTCTGGACTCACTGCAGTGCATCCCCAGTGGTGCCAGTGCACTCTCTGGACTCACTGCATTGCATCCCCAGTGGTGCCAGTGCACTCTCTGCAGTCACTGCACTGCATCCCCAGTGGTGCCAGTGCACTCTCTGGAGTCACTGCACTGCATCCCCACTGGTGCCTGTGCAGTCTCTGGACTCACTACAGTTCATCCCCAGTGGAGCCAGTGCACTCTCTGGACTCACTGCACTGCATCCCCAGTGGTGCCAGTGCACTCTCTGGACTCAGTGCACTCCATCCCCACTGGTGCCAGTCCACTCTCTGGACTCACTGCACTGCATCCCCAGTGGTGCCAGTGGACTCTCTACACTCATGCACTGCATACCCAGTGGTGCCAGTGCACTCTTTGGACTCACTGCACTGCATGAACAGTGGTGCCAGTGCACTCTCCGGAATCACTGCACTGCATCCCCAGTGGTGTCAGTGCACTATCTGGACTCACTGCAGTGCATCCCCAGTGGTGCCAGTGCACTCTTTCGAGTCACTGCACTGCATCCCCATTAGTGCCAGTGCAGTCTCTGGACTCACTGTATTGCATCCCCAGTGGTGCCAGTGCACTCTCTGCAGTCACTGCACTGCATCCCCAGTGGTGCCAGTGCACTCTCTGGACTCACTGCACTGCATCCCCAGTGGTGCCTGTGCAGTCTCTGGACTCACTACACTTCATCCCCAGTGGAGCCAGTGCACTCTCTGGACTCACTGAACTGCATCCCCAGTGGTGCCAGTGCACTCTCTGGACTCAGTGCACTCCATCCCCACTGGTGCCAGTGCACTCTCTGGACTCACTGCACTGCATCCCCAGTGGTGCCACTGCACTCTCTGGACTCACTGCAGTGCATCCCCAGTGGTGCCAGTGCACTCTCTGGACTCACTGCACTGCATCCCCAGTGGTGCCAGTGCACTGTCTGGACTCACTGCAGTGCATCCCCACTGGTGCCAGTGCACTCTCTGGAGTCACTGCACTGCATCCCCAGTGGTGCCAGAGCACTCTCTGGACTCACTGCAGTGCATCCCCAGTGGTGCCAGTGCACTCTCTGGAGTCACTGCACTGCATCCCCAGTGGTGCCAGTGCACTCTCTGGACTCACTGCAGTGTATCCCCAGTGGTGCCAGTGCACTCTCTGGACTCACTGAACTGCATCCCCAGTGGTGCCAGAGCACTCTCTGGACTCACTGCATTGCATCCCCAGTGCTGCCAGTGCACTCTCTGGACTCACTGCACTGCATCGCCAGTGGTGCCAGTGCCATCTCTGGACTCACTGCACTGCATCACCAGTGGTGCCAGTGCACTCTCTGGACTCAGTGCACTGCATCCCCAGTGGTGCCAGTGCACTCTCTGGACTCACTGCAGTGCATCCCCAGTGGTGCCAGTGCACTCTCTGGACTCACTGCAGTGCGTCCCAAGTGGTGCCAGTGCACTCTCTGGACTCACTGCACTGCATCCCCAGTGGTGCCAGAGCACTCTCCGGAATCACTGCAGTGCATCCCCAGTGGTGCCAGTGCACTCTCTGGACTCACTGCAGTGCATCCCCAGTGGTGCCAGTGCACTCTCTGGACTCACGACAGTGCATCCCCAGTGGTGCCAGTGCACTCTCTGCACTCACTGCAGTGCATCCCCAGTGGTGCCAGTGTAATCTCTGGGCTCACTGCAGTGCACCCCCACTGGTGCCAGTGCACTCTCTGGACTCACTGCACTGCATCAACACTGGTGCCAGTGCACTCTCTGGACTCACCGCACTGCATCCCCAGTGGTGCCAGTGCACTCTCTGGACTCAACTGCACTGCATCCCCAGTGCTGCCAGTGCACTCTCTGCACTCACTGAACTCCATCCCCAGTGGTGCCAGTGCACTCTCTGGACTCACTGCAGTGCATCCCAAGTGGTGCCAGTGCACTCTCTGGACTCACTGCACTTAATCCCCAGTGGTGCCAGTGCACTCTCCGGAATCACTGCAGTGCATCCCCAGTGGTGCCAGTGCACTCTTTCGAGTCACTGCAGTGCATCCCCAGTGGTGCCAGTGCACTCTCTGGACTCACTGCACTGCATCCCCAGTGGTGCCAGTGCACTCTCTGGAATCACTGCAGTGCACCCCCACTGGTGCCAGTGCACTCTCTGGACTCACTGCACTGCATCCCCAGTGGTGCCAGGGCACTCTCTGGACTCACTGCACTGCATCCCCAAGGTGCCAGTGCACTCTCTGGACTCAACTGCACTGCATCCCCAGTGCTGCCAGTGCACTCTCTGCACTCACTGAACTGCATCCCAAGTGGTGCCAGTGCACTCTCTGGACTCACTGCACTGCATCCCAAGTGGTGCCAGTGCACTCTCTGGACTCACTGCACTGCATCCCCAGTGGTGTCACTGCACTCTCTGGACTCATTGCACTGCATCCCCAGTGGTGCCAGTGCACTCTTTCGAGTCACTGCAGTGCATCCCCAGTTGTGCCAGTGCACTCTCTGGACTCACTGCACTGCATCCCCAGTGGTGCCAGTGCACTCTCTGGAATCACTGCAGTGCATCCCCAGTGGTGCCAGTGCACTCTCTGGACTCATTGCACTGCATCCCCAGTGGTGCCAGAGCACTCTCTGGACTCACTGCACTGCATCCCCAGTGGTGCCACTGCACTCTCTGGACTCACTGCACTGCATCACCATTGGTGCCAGTGCACTCTCCGGACTCACTGCAGTGCATCCCCAGTGGTGCCAGTGCACTCTTTTGAGTCACTGCAGTGCATCCCCAGTGGTGCCAGTGCACTCTCTGGACTCACTGCAGTGCATCCCCAGTGGTGCCAGTGCACTCTCTGGACTCACTGCAGTGCATCCCCAGTGGTGCCAGTGCACTCTCTGGACTCACTGCACTGCATCCCCAGTGGTGCCAGTGCACTCTCTGGAGTCGCAGCACTGCATCAACAGTGGTGCCTCTGCACTCTCTGGAGTCACTGCACTGCATCCCCAGTGCTGCCAGTGCACTCTCTGGACTCACTGCAGTGCATCGCCAGTGGTGCCAGTGCACTCTCTGGACACACTGCACTGCATCACCAGTGGTGCCAGTGCACTCTCTGGACTCACTGCACTGCATTACCAGTGGTGCCAGTGCGCTCTCTGGAGACACTGCAGTGCATCTCCTCTGGTGCCAGTGCACTCTCTGGACTCACTGCAGTGCATCCCCAGTGGTGCCAGTGTACTCTCTGGACTCACGGCACTGCATCCCCAGTGGTGCCAGTGCAGTCTCTGGAGTCACTGTAGTGCATCCCCAGTGTTGCCAGGGCACTCTCTGTACTCACTGCAGTGCATCCCCAGTGGTGCCAGTGCACTCTCTGGACTCACTGCACTGCATCCCCAGTGGTGCCAGTGCACTCTCTGGACTCACTGCACTGCAGCCCCTGAGGAGCCAGTGCACTCTCTGGACTCACTGCAGTGCATCCCCAGTGGTGCCAGTGCACTCTCTGGACTCACTGCAGTGCATCCCTAGTGGTGCCAGTGCACTCTCTGGACTCACTGAAGTGCATCCCCAGTGGTGCCAGTGCACTCTCTGGACTCACTGCACTGCATCCCCAGTGGTGCCATTGCACTCTCTGGACTCACTGCACTGCATTCCCAGTGGTGCCAGTGCACTCTCTGGACTCACTGCAGTGCATCCCCAGTGGTGCCAGTGCACTCTCTGGACTCACTGCACTGCATTACCAGTGGTGCCAGTGCGCTCTCTGGAGACACTGCAGTGCATCTCCTCTGGTGCCAGTGCACTCTCTGGACTCACTGCAGTGCATCCCCAGTGGTGCCAGTGTACTCTCTGGAATCACGGCACTGCATCCCCAGTGGTGCCAGTGCAGTCTCTGGAGTCACTGTAGTGCATCCCCAGTGTTGCCAGTGCACTCTCTGGACTCACTGCACTGCATCCCCAGTGGTGCCAGTGCACTCTCTGGACTCACTGCAGTGAATCCCCTGTGGTGCCAGTGCACTCTCTGGACTCACTGCACTGCATCCCCAGTGGTGCCAGTGCACTCTCTGGACTCACTGCAGTGCAGCCCCTGAGGTGCCAGTGCACTCTCTGGACTCACTGCACTGCATCCCCAGTGGTGCCAGTGCACTCTCTGGACTCACTGCAGTGCATCCCCAGTGGTGCCAGTGCACTCTCTGGACTCACTGCACTAAAGGCCCAGTGGTGCCAGAGCACTCTCTGGACTAATTGCACTGCATCCCCAGTGGTGCCAGGGCACTCTCCGGACTCACTGCAGTGCATCCGCAGTGGTGCCACTGCACTCTTTCGAGTCACTGCACTGCATCCCCAAGGTGCCAGTGCACTTTCTGGACTCACTGCAGTGCATCCCCAAGGTGCCAGTGCACTCTCTGGACTCACTGCACTGCATCCCCACTGGTGCCACTGCACTGTCTGGACTCACTGCAGTGCAGCCCCTGAGGTGCCAGTGCCCTCTTTGTACTCACTGCAGTGCACATCCAGTGGTGCCAGTGCACTCTCTGGACTCACTGCACTGCATCCCCAGTGGTGCCAGTGCACTCTCTGGACTCACTGCACTGCATCCCCAGTGGAGCCAGTGCACTCTCTGGACTAACTGCATTGCATCCCCAGTGGTGCCAGTGCACTCTCTGGAATCACTGCAGTGCATCCCCTGTGGTGCCATTGCACTCTCTGGACTCACTGCAGTGCATCCCCAAGGTGCCAGTGCACTTTCTGGACTCACTGCAGTGCATCCCCAAGGTGCCAGTGCACTCTCTGGACTCACTGCACTGCATCCCCACTGGTGCCACTGCACTGTCTGGACTCACTGCAGTGCAGCCCCTGAGGTGCCAGTGCCCTCTTTGTACTCACTGCAGTGCACATCCAGTGGTGCCAGTGCACTCTCTGGACTCACTGCACTGCATCCCCAGTGGTGCCAGTGCACTCTCTGGACTCACTGCACTGCATCCCCAGTGGAGCCAGTGCACTCTCTGGACTAACTGCATTGCATCCCCAGTGGTGCCAGTGCACTCTCTGGAATCACTGCAGTGCATCCCCTGTGGTGCCATTGCACTCTCTGGACTCACTGCAGTGCATCCCCAGTGGTGCCAGTGCACTCTCTGGACACACTGCACTGCATCACCAGTGGTGCCAGTGCACTCTCTGGACTCACTGCACTTCATCCCCAGTGGTGCCAGTGCACTCTCTGGACTCACTGCAGTGCATCCCCAGTGGTGCCAGTGCACTCTGGACTCACTGCAGTGCATCCCTAGTGTTGCCAGTGCACTCTCTGGACTCACTGAACTGCATCCCCAGTGGTGCCAGTGCACTCTCTGGACTCACTGCACTGCATCCCCAGTGGAGCCAGTGCACTCTCTGGACTAACTGCATCGCATCACCAGTGGTGCCAGTGCACTCTCTGGACTAACTGCATTGCATCCCCACTGGTGCCAGGGCACTCTCCGGACCTACTGCAGTGCATCCGCAGTGGTGCCACTGCACTCTTTCGAGTCACTGCACTGCATCCCCAAGGTGCCAGTGCTCTCTCTGGACTCACTGCAGTGCATCCCCAGTGGTGCCAGTGCACTCTCTGGACTCACTGCACTAAAGCCCCAGTGGAGCCAGAGCACTCTCTGGACTAATTGCACTGCATCCCCAGTGGTGCCAGGGCACTCTCTGTACTCACTGCAGTGCATCCGCAGTGGTGCCACTGCACTCTTTCGAGTCACTGCACTGCATACCCAAGGTGCCAGTGCACTCTCTGGACTCACTGCACTGCATCCCCACTGGTGCCTCTGCACTGTCTGGACTCACTTCAGTGCAGCCCCTGAGGTGCCAGTGCCCTCTTTGTACTCACTGCAGTGCATCTCCAGTGGTGCCAGTGCACTCTCTGGACTCACTGCAGTGCATCCCCACTGGTGCCAGTGCACTCTCTGGACACACTGCACTGCATCCCCAGTGGTGCCAGTGCACTCTCTGGAATCACTGCAGTGCATCCCCAGTGGTGCCATTGCACTCTCTGGACTCACTGCAGTGCATCCCCACTGGAGCCAGTGCACTCTCTGGACTAACTGCATTGCATCCCCAGTGGTGCCAGTGCACTCTCTGGGCTCACTGCAGTGCATACCCAGTGGTGCTAGGGCACTCTCCGGACTCACTGCAGTGCATCAGCAGTGATGCCAGTGCACTATTTCGAGTCACTGCACTGCATCCCCAAGGTGCTAGTGCACTTTCTGGACTCACTGCAGTGCATCCCCAAGGTGCCAGTGCACTCTCTGGACTCACTGCACTGCATCCCCAGTGTTGCCAGTGCACTCTCTGGACTCACTGCGGAGCATCCCCAGTGTGCCAGTGCACTCTCTGGACTCACTGCATTGCATCCCCAGTGGTGCCAGTGCACTCTCTGTAGTCACTGCGCTGCATCCCCAGTGGTGACAGTGCACTCCCTGGACTCACTGCAGTGCATCTCCAGTGGTGCCAGTGCACTCTCTGGACTCACTGCAGTGCATCCCCACTGGTGCCAGTGCACTCTCTGGACACACTGCACTGCATCCCCAGTGGTGCCAGTGCACTCTCTGGAATCACTGCAGTGCATCACATGTGGTGCCAATGCACTCTCTGGACTCACTGCAGTGCATCCCCAGTGGTGCCAGTGCACTCTCTGGGCTCACTGCAGTGCATACCCAGTGGTGCTAGGGCACTCTCCGGACTCACTGCAGTGCATCAGCAGTGATGCCAGTGCACTATTTCGAGTCACTGCACTGCATCCCCAAGGTGCTAGTGCACTTTCTGGACTCACTGCAGTGCATCCCCAAGGTGCCAGTGCACTCTCTGGACTCACTGCACTGCATCCCCAGTGGTGCCAGTGCACAATCTGCACTCACTGCACTGCATCCCCAGTGGTGCCAGTGCACTCTCTGGACTCACTGCACTGCATCCCCAGTGGTGCCAGTGCGCTCTCTGGAGACACTGCAGTGCATCCCCAGTGATGCCAGTATACTCTCTGGACTCACGGCACTGCATCACCTGTGGTGCCAGTGCAGTCTCTGGTGTCACTGCACTGCATCCCCAGTGGTGCCAGTGTAGTCTCTGGACTCACTGAACTGCATCCCCAGTGGTGCCAGTGCACTCTCTGGACTCACTGCACTGCATCCCCAGTGGTGCCAGTGCACTCTCTGGACTCACTGCAGTGCATCCCCAGTGGTGCCAGGGCACTCTCTGCAGACAATGCAGTGCATCCCCAAAGGTGACAGTGCACTCTCTGGCTTCACTGTACTGTTCGAGCCGCGGCAGCCGCTCCAGCCGCGTTAGCCCCTCCAGCCTCGGCAACCGCTCCATCCGCGGCATACGCGTCAGCCGCTCCAGCCGCGGAGCCGCACCAACCGCGGTAGCCGCTCCAGCCGCGGCAGCCGCTCCACTCGGTAGCGGCTTTCGCGGCTGCCGCGGCTGGAGCGGCTGCCGCGGCTGGAGCGGCTGCGGCGGCTGGAGCGTCTAGAGCGTCTGCCGCGGCTGGAGGGGCTACCGCGGCTGGAGCGGCTGAGGCGGCTGGAGCGGATGCCGCGGTTGGAGCAGTGCAGTGAGTCCACAGAGTGCACTGGCACCACCAGGGATTCAGATACATTCTCACTGCAGTGAGATCCCCAGTAGTGCCAGTGCACTCTCTGGACTCACTGCACTGCATCCCCATTGCTGACAGTGCCGTCTCTGGACTCAGTGCACTGCATCCCCAGTGGTGCCAGTTCACTCTCTGGACTCACTGCAGTGCATCCCCAAAAGTGCCAGTGCACTCTCTGGACTCACTGCACTGCATCCCCATTGCTGACAGTGCCCTCTCTGGACTCAGTGCACAGCATCCCCAGTGGTGCCAGTGCACTCTCTGCACTCACTGCACTGCATCCCCAGTGGTGCCATCTCACGCTCTGGACTCACTGCAGTGCATCCCAATGGTGCCAGTGCACTCTCTGGACTAACTGAACTGCATCCCCAGTGGTGCCAGTGCACTCTCTGGACTCACTGAAGTGCATCCCCAGTGGAGCCAGTGCTCTCTGTGGACTCACTGCACTGCATCCCCAGTGGTGCCAGTGCACTCTCTGGACTCACTGCAGTGCATCCCCAGTGGTGCCAGTGCACTCTCTGGACTCACTGCAGTGCATCCCCAGTGGTGCCAGTGCACTCTCTGAACTCACTGCACTGCATCCCCAGTGGTGCCAGTGCACTCTCTGGACTCACTGACGTGCATCCCCAGTGGTGCCAGTGCACTCCCTGGACTCACTGCAGTGCATCCCCAGTGGTACCAGTGCACTCACTGGACTCACTGTACTGCATCACAGGTGGTGCCAGTGCACTCTCTGGACTCACTGCACTGCATCCCCAGTGGTGCCAGTGCACTCTCTGGACTCACTGCACTGCATCCCTGTGGTGCCAGTGCACTCTCTGGACTCACTGCACTCCATCCCCAGTGGTGCCAGGGCACTCTCTGGACTCACTGCACTCCATCCCCAGTGGTGCCAGTGCACTCTCTGGACCCACTGCAGTGCATCCCCACTGGTGCCAGTGCACTCTCTGGACTCACTGCAGTGCATCCCCAGTGGTGCCAGTGCACTCTCTGGAGTCACTGCACTGCATCCCCAGAAGTGCCAGTGCACAATCAGGACTCACTGCAGTGCAACACCAGTGGTGCCAGTGTACTCTCTGGACTCACTGCACTGCAACCCCAGTGGTGCCTGTGCAGTCTCTGGACTCAGTACATTGCATCCCCAGTGGTGCAAGTGCAGTCTCTGCACTCAGTGCAGTGCATCTCCAGTGGTGCCAGTGCACTCTCTGGACCCACTGCAGTACACCCCCAGTGGTGCCAGTGCACTCTCTGGACTCACTGCAATGCATCCACATTGGTGCCAGTGCACTCTCTGGACTCACTGCACTGCATCCCCAGTGGTGCCAGTGCGCTCTCTGGAGACACTGCAGTGCATCCCCAGTGATGCCAGTATACTCTCTGGACTCACGGCACTGCATCACCTGTGGTGCCAGTGCAGTCTCTGGTGTCACTGCACTGCATCCCCAGTGGTGCCAGTGTAGTCTCTGGACTCACTGAACTGCATCCCCAGTGGTGCCAGTGCACTCTCTGGACTCACTGCACTGCATCCCCAGTGGTGCCAGTGCACTCTCTGGACTCACTGCAGTGCATCCCCAATGGTGCCAGGGCACTCTCTGCAGACAATGCAGTGCATCCCCAAAGGTGACAGTGCACTCTCTGGCTTCACTGTACTGTTCGAGCCGCGGCAGCCGCTCCAGCCGCGTTAGCCCCTCCAGCCTCGGCAACCGCTCCATCCGCGGCATACGCGTCAGCCGCTCCAGCCGCGGAGCCGCACCAACCGCGGTAGCCGCTCCAGCCGCGGCAGCCGCTCCACTCGGTAGCGGCTTTCGCGGCTGCCGCGGCTGGAGCGGCTGCCGCGGCTGGAGCGGCTGCCGCGGCTGGAGCGTCTAGAGCGTCTGCCGCGGCTGGAGGGGCTACCGCGGCTGGAGCGGCTGAGGCGGCTGGAGCGGATGCCGCGGTTGGAGCAGTGCAGTGAGTCCACAGAGTGCACTGGCACCACCAGGGATTCAGATACATTCTCACTGCAGTGAGATCCCCAGTAGTGCCAGTGCACTCTCTGGACTCACTGCACTGCATCCCCATTGCTGACAGTGCCGTCTCTGGACTCAGTGCACTGCATCCCCAGTGGTGCCAGTTCACTCTCTGGACTCACTGCAGTGCATCCCCAAAAGTGCCAGTGCACTCTCTGGACTCACTGCACTGCATCCCCATTGCTGACAGTGCCCTCTCTGGACTCAGTGCACAGCATCCCCAGTGGTGCCAGTGCACTCTCTGCACTCACTGCACTGCATCCCCAGTGGTGCCATCTCACTCTCTGGACTCACTGCAGTGCATCCCAATGGTGCCAGTGCACTCTCTGGACTCACTGAACTGCATCCCCAGTGGTGCCAGTGCACTCTCTGGACTCACTGAAGTGCATCCCCAGTGGAGCCAGTGCTCTCTGTGGACTCACTGCACTGCATCCCCAGTGGTGCCAGTGCACTCTCTGGACTCACTGCACTGCATCCCCAAGGTGCCAGTGCACTCTCTGGACTCACTGCACTGCATCCCAGTGGTGCCAGTGCACTCTCTGAACTCACTGCAGTGCATCCCCAGTGGTGCCAGTGCACTCTCTGGACTCACTGCAGTGCATTACCAGTGGCGCCAGTGCACTCTCTGGACTCACTGCACTGCATCCCAGTGGTGCCAGTGCACTCTCTGGACTCACTGCACTGCATCCCCAGTGGTGCCAGTGCACTCTCTGGAGTCACTGCACTGCATCCCCAGTGGTGCCTGTGCAGTCTCTGGACTCACTACACTTCATCCCCAGTGGAGCCAGTGCACTCTCTGGACTCACTGCACTGCATCTCCAGTGGTGCCAGTGCACTCTCTGGACTCAGTGCACTCCATCCCCAGTGGTGCCAGTGCACTCTCTGGACTCAACTGCACTGCATCCCCAGTGCTGCCAGTGCACTCTCTGCACTCACTGAACTGCATCCCCAGTGGTGCCAGTGCACTCTCTGGACTCACTGCACTGCATCCCCAGTGGTGCCAGTGCACTCCCTGGACTCACTGCACTTCATCCCCAGTGGTGCCAGTGCACTCTCTGGACTCACTGCATTGCATCCCCAGTGGTGCCAGTGCACTCTCTGGACTCACTGCACTGCATCCCCAGTGGTGTCACTGCACTCTCTGGACTCACTGCACCGCATCACCATTGGTGCCAGGGCACTCTCCGGACTCACTGCAGTGCATCCGCAGTGGTGCCAGTGCACTCTTTCGAGTCACTGCAGTGCATCCCCAGTGGTGCCAGTGCACTCTCTGGACTCACTGCACTGCATCCCCAGTGGTGCCAGTGCACTCTCTGGAATCTGTGCACTGCATCCCCAGTGGTGCCAGTGCACTCTCTGGACTCATTGCACTGCATCCCCAGTGGTGCCAGTGCACTCTCTGGACTCACTGCACTGCATCCCCAGTGGTGCCACTGCACTCTCTGGACTCACTGCACTGCATCCCCAGTGGTGCCAGTGCACTCTCTGGACTCACTGCAGTGCATCCCCAGTGGTGCCAGTGCACTCTCTGGACTCACTGCACTGCATCCCCAGTGGTGCCAGTGCACTCTCTGGACTCACTGCAGTGCATCCCCAGTGGTGCCAGTGCACTCTCTGGAGTCACTGCAGTGTATCCCCAGTGGTGCCAGTGCACTCTCTGGACTCACTGAACTGCATCCCCAGTGGTGCCAGAGCACTCTCTGGACTCACTGCATTGCATCTCCAGTGCTGCCAGTGCACTCTCTGGACTCACTGCACTGCATCGCCAGTGGTGCCAGTGCCCTCTCTGGACTCACTGCACTGCATCACCAGTGGTGCCAGTGCACTCTCTGGACTCAGTGCACTGCATCCCCAGTGGTGCCAGTGCACTCTCTGGACTCACTGCAGTGCATCCCCAGTGGTGCCAGTGCACTCTCTGGACTCACTGCAGTGCGTCCCAAGTGGTGCCAGTGCACTCTCTGGACTCACTGCACTGCATCCCCAGTGGTGCCAGAGCACTCTCCGGAATCACTGCAGTGCATCCCCAGTGGTGCCAGTGCACTCTCTGGACTCACTGCAGTGCATCCCCAGTGGTGCCAGTGCACTCTCTGGACTCACGACAGTGCATCCCCAGTGGTGCCAGTGCACTCTCTGCACTCACTGCAGTGCATCCCCAGTGGTGCCAGTGTAATCTCTGGGCTCACTGCAGTGCACCCCCACTGGTGCCAGTGCACTCTCTGGACTCACTGCACTGCATCACCAGTGGTGCCAGTGCACTCTCTGGATTCACCGCACTGCATCCCCAAGGTGCCAGTGCACTCTCTGGACTCAACTGCACTGCATCCCCAGTGCTGCCAGTGCACTCTCTGCACTCACTGAACTCCATCCCCAGTGGTGCCAGTGCACTCTCTGGACTCACTGCAGTGCATCCCAAGTGGTGCCAGTGCACTCTCTGGACTCACTGCACTTAATCCCCAGTGGTGCCAGTGCACTCTCCGGAATCACTGCAGTGCATCCCCAGTGGTGCCAGTGCACTCTCTGGACTCACTGCAGTGCATCCCCAGTGGTGCCAGTGCACTCTCTGGACTCACTGCACTGCATCCCCAGTGGTGCCAGTGCACTCTCTGGAATCACTGCAGTGCACCCCCACTGGTGCCAGTGCACTCTCTGGACTCACTGCACTGCATCCCCAGTGGTGCCAGGGCACTCTCTGGACTCACTGCACTGCATCCCCAAGGTGCCAGTGCACTCTCTGGACTCAACTGCACTGCATCCCCAGTGCTGCCAGTGCACTCTCTGCACTCACTGAACTGCATCCCAAGTGGTGCCAGTGCACTCTCTGGACTCACTGCACTGCATCCCAAGTGGTGCCAGTGCACTCTCTGGACTCACTGCACTTCATCCCCAGTGGTGCCAGTGCACTCTCTGGACTCACTGCATTGCATCCCCAGTGGTGCCAGTGCACTCTCTGGACTCACTGCACTGCATCCCCAGTGGTGTCACTGCACTCTCTGGACTCACTGCACTGCATCACCATTGGTGCCAGGGCACTCTCTGGACTCACTGCACTGCATCCCCAGTGGTGCCAGTGCACTCTTTCGAGTCACTGCAGTGCACCCCCACTGGTGCCAGTGCACTCTCTGGACTCACTGCACTGCATCCCCAGTGGTGCCAGGGCACTCTCTGCACTCACTGCACTGCATCCCCAAGGTGCCAGTGCACTCTCTGGACTCAACTGCACTGCATCCCCAGTGCTGCCAGTGCACTCTCTGCACTCACTGAACTGCATCCCAAGTGGTGCCAGTGCACTCTCTGGACTCACTGCACTGCATCCCAAGTGGTGCCAGTGCACTCTCTGGACTCACTGCACTTCATCCCCAGTGGTGCCAGTGCACTCTCTGGACTCACTGCATTGCATCCCCAGTGGTGCCAGTGCACTCTCTGGACTCACTGCACTGCATCCCCAGTGGTGTCACTGCACTCTCTGGACTCACTGCACTGCATCACCATTGGTGCCAGGGCACTCTCTGGACTCACTGCACTGCATCCCCAGTGGTGCCAGTGCACTCTTTCGAGTCACTGCAGTGCATCCCCAGTGGTGCCAGTGCACTCTCTGGACTCACTGCACTGCATCCCCAGTGGTGCCAGTGCACTCTCTGGAATCACTGCAGTGCATCCCCAGTGGTGCCAGTGCACTCTCTGGACTCATTGCACTGCATCCCCAGTGGTGCCAGAGCACTCTCTGGACTCACTGCACTGCAAACCCAGTGGTGCCACTGCACTCTCTGGACTCACTGCACTGCATCACCATTGGTGCCAGTGCACTCTCCGGACTCACTGCAGTGCATCCCCAGTGGTGCCAGTGCACTCTTTTGAGTCACTGCAGTGCATCCCCAGTGGTGCCAGTGCACTCTCTGGACTCACTGCAGTGCATCCCCAGTGGTGCCAGTGCACTCTCTGGACTCACTGCACTGCATCCCCGGTGGTGCCAGTGCACTCTCTGGACTCACTGCAGTGCATCCCCAGTGGTGCCAGTGCACTCTCTGGACTCACTGCACTGCATCCCCAGTGGTGCCAGTGCACTCTCTGGAGTCGCAGCACTGCATCAACAGTGGTGCCTCTGCACTCTCTGGAGTCACTGCACTGCATCCCCAGTGCTGCCAGTGCACTCTCTGGACTCACTGCAGTGCATCGCCAGTGGTGCCAGTGCACTCTCTGGACACACTGCACTGCATCACCAGTGGTGCCAGTGCACTCTCTGGACTCACTGCACTGCATTACCAGTGGTGCCAGTGCGCTCTCTGGAGACACTGCAGTGCATCTCCTCTGGTGCCAGTGCACTCTCTGGACTCACTGCAGTGCATCCCCAGTGGTGCCAGTGTACTCTCTGGACTCACGGCACTGCATCCCCAGTGGTGCCAGTGCAGTCTCTGGAGTCACTGTAGTGCATCCCCAGTGTTGCCAGGGCACTCTCTGTACTCACTGCAGTGCATCCCCAGTGGTGCCAGTGCACTCTCTGGACTCACTGCACTGCATCCCCAGTGGTGCCAGTGCACTCTCTGGACTCACTGCACTGCATCCCCAGTGGTGCCAGTGCACTCTCTGGACTCACTGCACTGCAGCCCCTGAGGAGCCAGTGCACTCTCTGGACTCACTGCAGTGCATCCCCAGTGGTGCCAGTGCACTCTCTGGACTCACTGCAGTGCATCCCTAGTGGTGCCAGTGCACTCTCTGGACTCACTGAAGTGCATCCCCAGTGGTGCCAGTGCACTCTCTGGACTCACTGCACTGCATCTCCAGTGGAGCCAGTGCACTCTCTGGACTAACTGCATTGCATCCCCAGTGGTGCCAGTGCACTCTCTCGAATCACTGCAGTGCATCCCCTGTGGTGCCATTGCACTCTCTGGACTCACTGCACTGCATTCCCAGTGGTGCCAGTGCACTCTCTGGACTCACTGCAGTGCATCCCCAGTGGTGCCAGTGCACTCTCTGGACTCACTGCACTGCATCACCAGTGGTGCCAGTGCACTCTCTGGACTCACTGCACTGCATTACCAGTGGTGCCAGTGCGCTCTCTGGAGACACTGCAGTGCATCTCCTCTGGTGCCAGTGCACTCTCTGGACTCACTGCAGTGCATCCCCAGTGGTGCCAGTGTACTCTCTGGAATCAAGGCACTGCATCCCCAGTGGTGCCAGTGCAGTCTCTGGAGTCACTGTAGTGCATCCCCAGTGTTCCAGTGCACTCTCTGGACTCACTGCACTGCATCCCCAGTGGTGCCAGTGCACTCTCTGGACTCACTGCAGTGAATCCCCGGTGGTGCCAGTGCACTCTCTGGACTCACTGCACTGCATCCCCAGTGGTGCCAGTGCACTCTCTGGACTCACTGCAGTGCAGCCCCTGAGGTGCCAGTGCACTCTCTGGACTCACTGCAGTGCATCCCCAGTGGTGCCAGTGCACTCTCTGGACTCACTGCAGTGCATCCCCAGTGGTGCCAGTGCACTCTCTGGACTCACTGCACTAAAGGCCCAGTGGTGCCAGAGCACTCTCTGGACTAATTGCACTGCATCCCCAGTGGTGCCAGGGCACTCTCCGGACTCACTGCAGTGCATCCGCAGTGGTGCCACTGCACTCTTTCGAGTCACTGCACTGCATCCCCAAGGTGCCAGTGCACTTTCTGGACTCACTGCACTGCATCCCCACTGGTGCCACTGCACTGTCTGGACTCACTGCAGTGCAGCCCCTGAGGTGCCAGTGCCCTCTTTGTACTCACTGCAGTGCATCTCCAGTGGTGCCAGTGCACTCTCTGGACTCACTGCACTGCATCCCTAGTGGTGCCAGTGCACTCTCTGGACTCACTGAAGTGCATCCCCAGTGGTGCCAGTGCACTCTCTGGACTCACTGCACTGCATCTCCAGTGGAGCCAGTGCACTCTCTGGACTAACTGCATTGCATCCCCAGTGGTGCCAGTGCACTCTCTCGAATCACTGCAGTGCATCCCCTGTGGTGCCATTGCACTCTCTGGACTCACTGCACTGCATTCCCAGTGGTGCCAGTGCACTCTCTGGACTCACTGCAGTGCATCCCCAGTGGTGCCAGTGCACTCTCTGGACTCACTGCACTGCATCACCAGTGGTGCCAGTGCACTCTCTGGACTCACTGCACTGCATTACCAGTGGTGCCAGTGCGCTCTCTGGAGACACTGCAGTGCATCTCCTCTGGTGCCAGTGCACTCTCTGGACTCACTGCAGTGCATCCCCAGTGGTGCCAGTGTACTCTCTGGAATCACGGCACTGCATCCCCAGTGGTGCCAGTGCAGTCTCTGGAGTCACTGTAGTGCATCCCCAGTGTTGCCAGTGCACTCTCTGGACTCACTGCACTGCATCCCCAGTGGTGCCAGTGCACTCTCTGGACTCACTGCAGTGAATCCCCGGTGGTGCCAGTGCACTCTCTGGACTCACTGCACTGCATCCCCAGTGGTGCCAGTGCACTCTCTGGACTCACTGCAGTGCAGCCCCTGAGGTGCCAGTGCACTCTCTGGACTCACTGCAGTGCATCCCCAGTGGTGCCAGTGCACTCTCTGGACTCACTGCAGTGCATCCCCAGTGGTGCCAGTGCACTCTCTGGACTAACTGCACTAAAGGCCCAGTGGTGCCAGAGCACTCTCTGGACTAATTGCACTGCATCCCCAGTGGTGCCAGGGCACTCTCCGGACTCACTGCAGTGCATCCGCAGTGGTGCCACTGCACTCTTTCGAGTCACTGCACTGCATCCCCAAGGTGCCAGTGCACTTTCTGGACTCACTGCAGTGCATCCCCAAGGTGCCAGTGCACTCTCTGGACTCACTGCACTGCATCCCCACCGGTGCCACTGCACTGTCTGGACTCACTGCAGTGCAGCCCCTGAGGTGCCAGTGCCCTCTTTGTACTCACTGCAGTGCATCTCCAGTGGTGCCAGTGCACTCTCTGGACTCACTGCACTGCATCCCCAGTGGTGCCAGTGCAGTCTCTGCACTCACTGCACTGCATCCCCAGTGGAGCCAGTGCACTCTCTGGACTAACTGCATTGCATCCCCAGTGGTGCCAGTGCACTCTCTGGAATCACTGCAGTGCATCCCCAGTGGTGCCAGTGCACTCTCTGGAGTCACTGCAGTGTATCCCCAGTGGTGCCAGTGCACTCTCTGGACTCACTGAACTGCATCCCCAGTGGTGCCAGAGCACTCTCTGGACTCACTGCATTGCATCCCCAGTGGTGCCAGTGCACTCTCTGGACTCACTGCACTGCATCGCCAGTGGTGCCAGTGCCCTCTCTGGACTCACTGCACTGCATCGCCAGTGGTGCCAGTGCACTCTCTGGACTCAGTGCACTGCATCCCCAGTGGTGCCAGTGCACTCTCTGGACTCACTGCAGTGCATCCCCAGTGGTGCCAGTGCACTCTCTGGACTCACTGCAGTGCGTCCCAAGTGGTGCCAGTGCACTCTCTGGACTCACTGCACTGCATCCCCAGTGGTGCCAGAGCACTCTCCGGAATCACTGCAGTGCATCCCCAGTGGTGCCAGTGCACTCTCTGGACTCACTGCAGTGCATCCCCAGTGGTGCCAGTGCACTCTCTGGACTCACGACAGTGCATCCCCAGTGGTGCCAGTGCACTCTCTGCACTCACTGCAGTGCATCCCCAGTGGTGCCAGTGTAATCTCTGGGCTCACTGCAGTGCACCCCCACTGGTGCCAGTGCACTCTCTGGACTCACTGCACTGCATCCCCACTGGTGCCAGTGCACTCTCTGGACTCACCGCACTGCATCCCCAAGGTGCCAGTGCACTCTCTGGACTCAACTGCACTGCATCCCCAGTGCTGCCAGTGCACTCTCTGCACTCACTGAACTCCATCCCCAGTGGTGCCAGTGCACTCTTTCGAGTCACTGCAGTGCATCCCCAGTGGTGCCAGTGCACTCTCTGGACTCACTGCACTGCATCCCCAGTGGTGCCAGTGCACTCTCTGGAATCACTGCAGTGCACCCCCACTGGTGCCAGTGCACTCTCTGGACTCACTGCACTGCATCCCCAGTGGTGCCAGGGCACTCTCTGGACTCACTGCACTGCATCCCCAAGGTGCCAGTGCACTCTCTGGACTCAACTGCACTGCATCCCCAGTGCTGCCAGTGCACTCTCTGGACTCACTGCACTTCATCCCCAGTGGTGCCAGTGCACTCTCTGGACTCACTGCATTGCATTCCCAGTGGTGCCAGTGCACTCTCTGGACTCACTGCACTGCATCCCCAGTGGTGTCACTGCACTCTCTGGACTCACTGCACTGCATCACCATTGGTGCCAGGGCACTCTCTGGACTCACTGCACTGCATCCCCAGTGGTGCCAGTGCACTCTTTCGAGTCACTGCAGTGCATCCCCAGTGGTGCCAGTGCACTCTCTGGACTCACTGCACTGCATCCCCAGTGGTGCCAGTGCACTCTCTGGAATCACTGCAGTGCATCCCCAGTGGTGCCAGTGCACTCTCTGGACTCATTGCACTGCATCCCCAGTGGTGCCAGAGCACTCTCTGGACTCACTGCACTGCATCCCCAGTGGTGCCACTGCACTCTCTGGACTCACTGCACTGCATCACCATTGGTGCCAGTGCACTCTCCGGACTCACTGCAGTGCATCCCCAGTGGTGCCAGTGCACTCTTTTGAGTCACTGCAGTGCATCCCCAGTGGTGCCAGTGCACTCTCTGGAGTCACTGCAGTGCATCCCCAGTGGTGCCAGTGCACTCTCTGGACTCACTGCACTGCGTCCCCAGTGGTGCCAGTGCACTCTCTGGACTCACTGCAGTGCATCCCCAGTGGTGCCAGTGCACTCTCTGGACTCACTGCACTGCATCCCCAGTGGTGCCAGTGCACTCTCTGGAGTCGCAGCACTGCATCAACAGTGGTGCCTCTGCACTCTCTGGAGTCACTGCACTGCATCCCCACTGCTGCCAGTGCACTCTCTGGACTCACTGCAGTGCATCGCCAGTGGTGCCAGTGCACTCTCTGGACACACTGCACTGCATCACCAGTGGTGCCAGTGCACTCTCTGGACTCACTGCACTGCATTACCAGTGGTGCCAGTGCTCTCTCTGGAGACACTGCAGTGCATCTCCTCTGGTGCCAGTGCACTCTCTGGACTCACTGCAGTGCATCCCCAGTGGTGCCAGTGTACTCTCTGGACTCACGGCACTGCATCCCCAGTGGTGCCAGTGCAGTCTCTGGAGTCACTGTAGTGCATCCACAGTGTTGCCAGGGCACTCTCTGTACTCACTGCAGTGCATCCCCAGTGGTGCCAGTGCACTCTCTGGACTCACTGCACTGCATCCCCAGTGGTGCCAGTGCACTCTCTGGACTCACTGCACTGCAGCCCCTGAGGAGCCAGTGCACTCTCTGCACTCACTGCAGTGCATCCCCAGTGGTGCCAGTGCACTCTCTGGACTCACTGCAGTGCATCCCTAGTGGTGCCAGTGCACTCTCTGGACTCACTGAAGTGCATCCCCAGTGGTGCCAGTGCACTCTCTGGACTCACTGCACTGCATCTCCAGTGGAGCCAGTGCACTCTCTGGACTAACTGCATTGCATCCCCAGTGGTGCCAGTGCACTCTCTCGAATCACTGCAGTGCATCCCCTGTGGTGCCATTGCACTCTCTGGACTCACTGCACTGCATTCCCAGTGGTGCCAGTGCACTCTCTGCACTCACTGCAGTGCATCCCCAGTGGTGCCAGTGCACTCTCTGGACTCACTGCACTGCATCACCAGTGGTGCCAGTGCACTCTCTGGACTCACTGCACTGCATTACCAGTGGTGCCAGTGCGCTCTCTGGAGACACTGCTGTGCATCTCCTCTGGTGCCAGTGCACTCTCTGGACTCACTGCAGTGCATCCCCAGTGGTGCCAGTGTACTCTCTGGAATCACGGAACTGCATCTCCAGTGGTGCCAGTGCAGTCTCTGGAGTCACTGTAGTGCATCCCCAGTGTTGCCAGTGCACTCTCTGGACTCACTGCACTGCATCCCCAGTGGTGCCAGTGCACTCTCTGGACTCACTGCAGTGAATCCCCGGTGGTGCCAGTGCACTCTCTGGACTCACTGCACTGCATCCCCAGTGGTGCCAGTGCACTCTCTGGACTCACTGCAGTGCAGCCCCTGAGGTGCCAGTGCACTCTCTGGACTCATTGCAGTGCATCCCCAGTGGTGCCAGTGCACTCTCTGGACTCACTGCAGTGCATCCCCAGTGGTGCCAGTGCACTCTCTGGACTCACTGCACTAAAGGCCCAGTGGTGCCAGAGCACTCTCTGGACTAATTGCACTGCATCCCCAGTGGTGCCAGGGCACTCTCCGGACTCACTGCAGTGCATCCGCAGTGGTGCCACTGCACTCTTTCGAGTCACTGCACTGCATCCCCAAGGTGCCAGTGCACTTTCTGGACTCACTGCAGTGCATCCCCAAGGTGCCAGTCCACTCGGTAGCGGCTTTCGCGGCTGCCGCGGCTGGAGCGGCTGCCGCGGCTGGAGCGGCTGCCGCGGCTGGAGCGTCTAGAGCGTCTGCCGCGGCTGGAGGGGCTACCGCGGCTGGAGCGGCTGAGGCGGCTGGAGCGGATGCCGCGGTTGGAGCAGTGCAGTGAGTCCACAGAGTGCACTGGCACCACCAGGGATTCAGATACATTCTCACTGCAGTGAGATCCCCAGTAGTGCCAGTGCACCCTCTGGACTCACTGCACTGCATCCCCATTGCTGACAGTGCCGTCTCTGGACTCAGTGCACTGCATCCCCAGTGGTGCCAGTTCACTCTCTGGACTCACTGCAGTGCATCCCCAAAAGTGCCAGTGCACTCTCTGGACTCACTGCACTGCATCCCCATTGCTGACAGTGCCCTCTCTGGACTCAGTGCACAGCATCCCCAGTGGTGCCAGTGCACTCTCTGCACTCACTGCACTGCATCCCCAGTGGTGCCATCTCACTCTCTGGACTCACTGCAGTGCATCCCAATGGTGCCAGTGCACTCTCTGGACTCAGTGCACTGCATCCCCAGTGGTGCCAGTGCACTCTCTGGACTCACTGAAGTGCATCCCCAGTGGAGCCAGTGCTCTCTGTGGACTCACTGCACTGCATCCCCAGTGGTGCCAGTGCACTCTCTGGACTCACTGCACTGCATCCCCAAGGTGCCAGTGCACTCTCTGGACTCACTGCAGTGCATCCCCAGTGGTGCCAGTGCACTCTCTGAACTCACTGCACTGCATCCCCAAGGTGCCAGTGCACTCTCTGGACTCACTGCACTGCATCCCCAGTGGTGCCAGTGCACTCTCTGGACTCACTGACGTGCATCCCCAGTGGTGCCATTGCACTCTCTGGACTCACTGCACTGCATTCCCAGAGGTGCCAGTGCACTCCCTGGACTCACTGCAGTGCATCCCCAGTGGTGCCAGTGCACTCACTGGACTCACTGTACTGCATCACAGGTGGTGCCAGTGCACTCTCTGGAGTCACTGCACTGCATCCCCAGTGGTGCCAGTGCACTCTCTGGACTCACTGCACTGCATCCCCAGTGGTGCCAGTGCACTCTCTGGACTCACTGCACTGCATCCCCAGTGGTGCCAGTGCACTCTCTGGACTCACTGCACTGCATCGCCAGTGGTGCCAGTGCGCTCTCTGGACTCACTGCACTGCATCCCCAGTGGTGCCAGTGCACTCTCTGGACTCAGTGCAGTGCATCCCCAGTGGTGCCAGTGCACTCTCTGGACCCACTGCAGTGCATCCCCACTGGTGCCAGTGCACTCTCTGGACTCACTGCAGTGCATCCCCAGTGGTGCCAGTGCACTCTCTGGAGTCACTGCACTGCATCCCCAGAAGTGCCAGTGCACAATCAGGACTCACTGCAGTGCAACACCAGTGGTGCCAGTGTACTCTCTGGACTCACTGCACTGCAACCCCAGTGGTGCCTGTGCAGTCTCTGGACTCAGTACATTGCATCCCCAGTGGTGCAAGTGCAGTCTCTGCACTCAGTGCAGTGCATCTCCTGTGGTGCCAGTGCACTCTCTGGACCCACTGCAGTACACCCCCAGTGGTGCCAGTGCACTCTCTGGACTCACTGCAATGCATCCACATTGGTGCCAGTGCACTCTCTGGACTCACTGCACTGCATCCCCAGTGGTGCCAGTGCGCTCTCTGGAGACACTGCAGTGCATCCCCAGTGATGCCAGTATACTCTCTGGACTCACGGCACTGTATCAGCTGTGGTGCCAGTGCAGTCTCTGGTGTCACTGCACTGCATCCCCAGTGGTGCCAGTGTAGTCTCTGGACTCACTGAACTGCATCCCCAGTGGTGCCAGTGCACTCTCTGGACTCACTGCACTGCATCCCCAGTGGTGCCAGTGCACTCTCTGGACTCACTGCAGTGCATCCCCAGTGGTGCCAGGGCACTCTCTGCAGACAATGCAGTGCATTCCCAAAGGTGACAGTGCACTCTCTGGCTTCACTGTACTGTTCGAGCCGCGGCAGCCGCTCCAGCCGCGTTAGCCCCTCCAGCCTCGGCAACCGCTCCATCCGCGGCATACGCGTCAGCCGCTCCAGCCGCGGAGCCGCACCAACCGCGGTAGCCGCTCCAGCCGCGGCAGCCGCTCCACTCGGTAGCGGCTTTCGCGGCTGCCGCGGCTGGAGCGGCTGCCGCGGCTGGAGCGGCTGCGGCGGCTGGAGCGTCTAGAGCGTCTGCCGCGGCTGGAGGGGCTACCGCGGCTGGAGCGGCTGAGGCGGCTGGAGCGGATGCCGCGGTTGGAGCAGTGCAGTGAGTCCACAGAGTGCACTGGTACCACTGGGGATGCACTGCAGTGAGTCCAGAGAGTGCACTGGTACCACTGGGGATGCAGTGCAGTGAGTCCAGAGAGTGCACTGGTACGATTGGGGATGCACTGCAGTGAGTCCAGAGAGTGCACTGGCACCACTGGGTATGCACTGCAGTGAGTCCAGAGAGTGCACTGGCACCACTGGGGATGCAATGCAGTGAGTCCAGAGAGTGCACTGGCACCACTGGGGATGCACTGCAGTGAGTCCAGGGAGTGCACTGGCACCACTGGGGATGCACTGCAGTGACTCCAGAGAGTGCACTGGCACCACTGGGGATGCACTGCAGTGAGTCCAGATGTTAGCCTAGCAACCACATAGTAACCAAGTGATTATATGAAGGTGCTTTATTCAGCGCTGGAAGCCGGGGCAGGTGCCCAAATCTGGCTTCAAGTCCCGTTACTTCCCAGCCATTATTTATACATACAATATTGCGTCAGGTATACATATTCATTACAGGTTGCAACAGCAGCCTCGCTTTTCATTCTAATTAGCTCCCCTCCCCTTTGCACATGCGTGGCGCACTCTGGTGGTCGTCCAGGTGGTCGTGCAGATGAAGTAAGGAGTCTTCCTCTCCGCTAAACTTTTCACCTTTCTTACTCGACACATGCTCCCTCCGCTTCTTGGTTCTGCTTCAACTCATTTCATCATTTCCAGGCCCTTATCCAAGGTCAGGTTGTACCTGTTCCCTCCCAAGGTTCCCCTTCAATGATTCTTTTGATTGTTCAATGTACTCCCTAAGTATCCAGTATACATAGATTAATTGATAATGTAATTACATTTGGCAATGCTTAATTATACTGTAGGTCCCATTACCTAAGAGACATTAGTAAAACATCCATTCGATTCTCCCCAACACTAACACAGAGACTGCACTGGCTCCACTGGGGATGCACCCCGGCAAGTCCAGAGAGTGCACTGGCACCACTGGGGATGCAGTGCAGTGAGTCCAGAGAGTGCACTGGCACCACTGGGGATGCAGTGCAGTGAGTCCAGAGTGTGCACTGGCACCACTGGGGATGCAGTGCAGTGAGTCCAGAGAGTGCACTGGCACCACTGTTGATGCAGTGCAGTGAGTGCAGAGAGTGCACTGGCACCACTGGGGATGCAGTGCAGTGAGTAAAGAGAGTGCACTGGCACCACTGGGGATGCACTGCAGTGAGTCCAGAGAGTGCAGTGGCACCACTGGAGATGCAGTCCACTGAGTCCAGAGAGTACACTGGCACCACTGGGGATGCAGTGCAGTGAGTCCAGAGAGTGCACTGTCAGCACTGGGGATGCAGTGCAGTGAGTCCAGAGAGTGCACTGGCACCAACTGGAGCTGCACTGCTGTGAGTCCTGAGATTGCACTGGCACCACTGGGGATGCACTGCAGTGAGTCCAGAGACTTCACAGGCACCACTGGGGATGCAGTACAGTGAGTCCAGAGAGTGCACTGGCACCACTGGGGATTCAGTTCAGTGAGTCCAGAGAGTGAACTGGCACCACTGGGGATGTAGTGCAGTGAGTCCAGAGAGTGCACTGGCACCTCTGGGGATGCACCCCGGTGACTCCAGAGAGAGCACTGGCACCACTGGGGATGCACCACGGCAAGTCCAGAGAGTGCACTGTCAGCAATGGGGATGCAGTGCAGTGAGTCCAGAGAGTGCACTGGCACCACTGGGGATGCAGTGCAGTGAGTCCAGAGAGTGCACTGGCACCACTGGGGATGCAGTGCAGTGAGTCCAGAGAGTGCACTGGCACCACTGGGGATGCAGTGCAGTGAGTCCAGAGAGTGCACTGGCACCACTGGGGATGCACTACCGTGAGTCCAGAGAGTGCACTGGCACCACTAGGGATGCACTGCAGTGAGTCCAGAGAGTGCACTGGCACCACTGGGGATGCAGTGCAGTGAGTCCAGAGAGTGCACTGGCACCACTGGGGATGCAGTGCAGTGAGTCCAGAGAGTGCACTGGCACCACTGGGGATGCACTGCCGTGAGTCCAGAGAGTGCACTGGCACCACTGGGGATGCACTGCAGTGAGTCCAGAGAGTGCACTGGCACCACTGGAAATGCAGTGCAGTGAGTCCAGAGAGTGCACTGGCACCACTGGGGATGCACTGCAGTGAGTCCAGAGAGTGCACTGGCACCACTGGGGATGCAGTGCAGTGAGTCCAGAGAGTGCACTGGCACCACAACGGGGGATGCACTGCCGTGAGTCCAGAGAGTGCACTGGCACCACTGGGGATGCACTGCAGTGAGTCCAGAGAGTGCACTGGCACCACTGGGGATGCACTGCAGTGAGTCCAGAGTGTGCACTGGCACCACTGGGGATGCACTGCAGTGAGTCCAGAGAGTGCACTGGCACCACTGGGGATGCACTGCCGTGAGTCCAGAGAGTGCACTGACACCACTGGGGATGCACTGCAGTGAGTCCAGAGAGTGCACTGGCACCACTGGGGATGCAGTGCAGTGAGTCCAGAGTGTGCACTGGCACCACTGGGGATGCAGTGCAGTGAGTCCAGAGAGTGCACTGTCAGCACTGGGGATGCAGTGCAGTGAGTGCAGAGAGTGCACTGGCAACACTGGGGATGCAGTGCAGTGAGTAAAGAGAGTGCACTGGCACCACTGGGGATGCAGTTCAGTGAGTCCAGAGAGTGCAGTGGCACCACTGGGGATGCAGTCCACTGAGTCCAGAGAGTACACTGGCACCACTGGGGATGCAGTGCAGTGAGTCCAGAGAGTGCACTGTTAGCACTGGGGATGCAGTGCAGTGAGTCCAGAGAGTGCACTGGCACCAACTGGAGCTGCACTGCTGTGAGTCCTGAGATTGCACTTGCACCACTGGGGATGCACTGCAGTGAGTCCAGAGAGTGCACTGGACCACTGGAGATGCACTGCAGTGAGTCCAGAGACTTCACAGGCACCACTGGGGATGCAGTACAGTGAGTCCAGAGAGTGCACTGGCACCACTGGGGATTCAGTTCAGTGAGTCCAGAGAGTGAACTGGCACCACTGGGGATGTAGTGCAGTGAGTCCAGAGAGTGCACTGGCACCTCTGGGGATGCACCCCGGTGACTCCAGAGAGTGCACTGGCACCACTGGGGATGCACCACGGCAAGTCCAGAGAGTGCACTGTCAGCAATGGGGATGCAGTGCAGTGAGTCCAGAGAGTGCACTGGCACCACTGGGGATGCAGTGCAGTGAGTCCAGAGAGTGCACTGGCACCACTGGGGATGCAGTGCAGTGAGTCCAGAGAGTGCACTGGCACCACTGGGGATGCAGTGCAGTGAGTCCAGAGAGTGCACTGGCACCACTGGGGATGCACTACCGTGAGTCCAGAGAGTGCACTGGCACCACTAGGGATGCACTGCAGTGAGTCCAGAGAGTGCACTGGCACCACTGGGGATGCAGTGCAGTGAGTCCAGAGAGTGCACTGGCACCACTGGGGATGCAGTGCAGTGAGTCCAGAGAGTGCACTGGCACCACTGGGGATGCACTGCCGTGAGTCCAGAGAGTGCACTGGCACCACTGGGGATGCACTGCAGTGAGTCCAGAGAGTGCACTGGCACCACTGGAAATGCAGTGCAGTGAGTCCAGAGAGTGCACTGGCACCACTGGGGATGCAGTGCAGTGAGTCCAGAGAGTGCACTGGCACCACTGGGGATGCAGTGCAGTGAGTCCAGAGAGTGCACTGGCACCACTGGGGATGCACTGCCGTGAGTCCAGAGAGTGCACTGGCACCACTGGGGATGCACTGCAGTGAGTCCAGAGAGTGCACTGGCACCACTGGGGATGCACTGCAGTGAGTCCAGAGTGTGCACTGGCACCACTGGGGATGCACTGCAGTGAGTCCAGAGAGTGCACTGGCACCACTGGGGATGCACTGCCGTGAGTCCAGAGAGTGCACTGACACCACTGGGGATGCACTGCAGTGAGTCCAGAGAGTGCACTGGCACCACTGGGGATGCAGTGCAGTGAGTCCAGAGTGTGCACTGGCACCACTGGGGATGCAGTGCAGTGAGTCCAGAGAGTGCACTGTCAGCACTGGGGATGCAGTGCAGTGAGTGCAGAGAGTGAACTGGCAACACTGGGGATGCAGTGCAGTGAGTAAAGAGAGTGCACTGGCACCACTGGGGATGCAGTTCAGTGAGTCCAGAGAGTGCAGTGGCACCACTGGGGATGCAGTCCACTGAGTCCAGAGAGTACACTGGCACCACTGGGGATGCAGTGCAGTGAGTCCAGAGAGTGCACTGTTAGCACTGGGGATGCAATGCAGTGAGTCCAGAGAGTGCACTGGCACCAACTGGAGCTGCACTGCTGTGAGTCCTGAGATTGCACTTGCACCACTGGGGATGCACTGCAGTGAGTCCAGAGAGTGCACTGGACCACTGGGGATGCACTGCCGTGAGTCCAGAGAGTGCACTGGCACCACTGGGGATGCACTGCAGTGAGTCCAGAGAGTGCACTGGCACCACTGGGGATGCACTGCAGTGAGTCCAGAGTGTGCACTGGCACCACTGGGGATGCACTGCAGTGAGTCCAGAGAGTGCACTGGCACCACTGGGGATGCACTGCCGTGAGTCCAGAGAGTGCACTGACACCACTGGGGATGCACTGCAGTGAGTCCAGAGAGTGCACTGGCACCACTGGGGATGCAGTGCAGTGAGTCCAGAGTGTGCACTGGCACCACTGGGGATGCAGTGCAGTGAGTCCAGAGAGTGCACTGTCAGCACTGGGGATGCAGTGCAGTGAGTGCAGAGAGTGCACTGGCAACACTGGGGATGCAGTGCAGTGAGTAAAGAGAGTGCACTGGCACCACTGGGGATGCACTGCAGTGAGTCCAGAGAGTGCAGTGGCACCACTGGGGATGCAGTCCACTGAGTCCAGAGAGTACACTGGCACCACTGGGGATGCAGTGCAGTGAGTCCAGAGAGTGCACTGTCAGCACTGGGGATGCAGTGCAGTGAGTCCAGAGAGTGCACTGGCACCAACTGGAGCTGCACTGCTGTGAGTCCTGAGATTGCACTGGCACCACTGGGGATGCACTGCAGTGAGTCCAGAGAGTGCACTGGACCACTGGGGATGCAGTGCAGTGAGTCCAGAGAGTGCACTGGCACCACTGGGGATGCACTGCCGTGAGTCCAGAGAGTGCACTGGCACCACTGGGGATGCAGTGCAGTGAGTCCAGAGAGTGCACTGGCACCAACTGGAGCTGCACTGCTGTGAGTCCTGAGATTGCACTGGCACCACTGGGGATGCACTGCAGTGAGTCCAGAGAGTGCACTGGCACCACTGGGGATGCACTGCAGTGAGTCCAGAGAGTGCACTGGCACAACTGGGGATGCAGTGCAGTGAGTCCAGAGAGTGCACTGGCACCAATGGGGATGCAGTGCAGTGAGTCCAGAGAGTGCACTGGCACCACTGGGGATGCACTGCCGTGAGTCCAGAGAGTGCACTGGCACCACTGGGGATGCAGTGCAGTGAGTCCAGAGAGTGCACTGGCACCACTGGGGATGCACTTCCGTGAGTCCAGAGAGTGCACTGGCACCACTGGGGATGCAGTGCAGTGAGTCCAGAGAGTGCACTGGCACCACTGTTGATGCAGTGCAGTGAGTGCAGAGAGTGCACTGGCAACACTGGGGATGCAGTGCAGTGAGTAAAGAGAGTGCACTGACACCACTGGGGATGCAGTGCAGTGAGTCCAGAGAGTGCAGTGGCACCACTGGGGATGCACCCCGGTGAGTCCAGAGAGTGCACTGGCACCACTGGGGATGCACCCCGGCAAGTCCATAGAGTGCACTGTCACCACTGGGGTTGCAGTGCAGTGAGTCCAGAGAGTGCACTGGCCCCACTGGGGATGCAGTGCAGTGAGTCCAGAGAGTGCACTGGCACCACTGGGGATGCACTGCCGTGAGTCCAGAGAGTGCACTGGGATCACAGGGGAAGCAGTGCAGTGAGTGCAGAGAGTGCACTGGCACCACTGGCGATGCAGTGCAGTGAGTCCAGAGAGTGCACTGGCACCAGTGGGGATGCAGTGCAGTGAGTCCAGAGAGTGCCCCAGCACCACTGGGGATGCAGTGCAGTGAGTCCAGAGAGTGCAGTGGCACCACTGGGGATGCAGTGCAGTGAGTCCAGAGAGTGCACTGGCACCACTGGGGATGCAGTGCGGTGAGTCCAGAGTGCACTGGCACCACTGGGGATGCAGTGCAGTGAGTCAAGAGAGGTCACTGGCACCACTGGGGATGCACCCCGGTGAGTCCAGAGAGTGCACTGGCACCACTGGGGATGCACCCTGGCAAGTCCAGAGAGTGCACTGTCACCACTGGGGATGCAGTGCAGTGAGTCCAGAGAGTGCACTGGCAACACTGGGGATGCAGTGCAGTGAGTCCAGAGAGTGCACTGGTACCACTGGGGATGCACTGCAGTGAGTCCAGAGAGTGCACTGGCACTACTGGGGATGCAGTGCAATGAGTCCAAAGAGTGCACTGGCACTACTGGGGATGCAGTGCAATGAGTCCAAAGAGTGCACTGGCACCACTGGGGATGCAGTGCAGTGAGACCAGAGAGTGCACTGGTACCACTGGGGATGCACTCGGGTGAGTCCAGAGAGTGCACTGGTACCACTGGGGATGCACTCGGGTGAGTCCAGAGAGTGCATTGGCACCACTGGGGATGCAGTGCAGTGAGTCCAGAGAGTGCACTGGCACCACTGGGAATGCAACCCCGTGAGTCCAGAGAGTGCACTGGCACCACTGGGGATGCACCCCGGCAAGTCCAGAGAGTGCACTCTCTGGACTCACTGACGTGCATCCCCAGTGGTGCCATTGCACTCCCTGGA
This sequence comes from Anser brachyrhynchus, assembly GCF_964034855.1. Lineage (NCBI taxonomy): Eukaryota > Metazoa > Chordata > Aves > Anseriformes > Anatidae > Anser > Anser brachyrhynchus. Next base: position 330,407 of record NW_027664139.1, read on the forward strand.
CTCACTGCAGTGCATCCCCAGTGGTGCCAGTGCACTCACTGGACTCACTGTACTGCATCACAGGTGGTGCCAGTGCACTCTCTGGACTCACTGCACTGCATCCCCAGTGGTGCCAGTGCACTCTCTGGACTCACTGCACTGCATCCCTGTGGTGCCAGTGCACTCTCTGGACTCACTGCACTGCATCCCCAGTGGTGCCAGTGCACTCTCTGGACTCACTGCACTGCATCGCCAGTGGTGCCAGTGCGCTCTCTGGACTCACTGCACTGCATCCCAAGTGGTGCCAGTGCACTCTCTGGACTCAGTGCAGTGCATCCCCAGTGGTGCCAGTGCACTCTCTGGACCCACTGCAGTGCATCCCCACTGGTGCCAGTGCACTCTCTGGACTCACTGCAGTGCATCCCCACTGGTGCCAGTGCACTCTCTGGAGTCACTGCACTGCATCCCCAGAAGTGCCAGTGCACTCTCTGGAGTCACTGCACTGCATCCCCAGTGGTGCCAGTGCACTCTCTGGACTCACTCTACTGCATCCCCAGTGGTGGTAGTGTACTCTCTGGACTCACTGCAGTGCATCCCCTGTGGTGTCAGTGCACTCTCTGGACTCACTGCACTGCATCCCCAGTGGTGCCAGTGCACTCTCTGGAATCACTGCAGTGCATCCCCTGTGGTGCCAGTGCACTCTCTGGACTCACTGCACTGCATCACCTGTGGTGCCAGTGCACTCTCTGCACTCACTGCACTGCATCCCCAGTGGTGCCAGTGCACTCTCTGAACTCACCGCACTGCATCCCCAGTGGTGTCAGTGCACTCTCTGGACTCACTGCACTGCATCCCCAGTGGTGCCAGTGCACTCTCTGGACTCACCGCATTGCATCCCCAGTGGTGCCAGTGCACTCTCTGGACTCACTGCACTGCATCCCCAGTGGTGCCAGTGCACTCTCTGGAGTCACAGCACTGCCTCCTCAGTGGTGCCAGTCCACCCTCTGGACTCACTGCACTGCATCCCCAGTGGTGCCAGGGCACTCTCTGGACTCACTGCACCGCATCCCCAGTGGTGCCAGGGCACTCTCTGCCCTCACTGCAGTGCATCCCCAGTGGTGCCAGTGCACTCTCTGCACTCACTGCAGTGCATCCCCAGTGGTGCCAGTGCACTCTCTGGACTCACTGCACTGCATCCCCAGTGGTGACAGTGCACTCTCTGGACTCACTGCACTGCATCCCCAGTGGTGCCAGTGCACTCTCTGCACTCACTGAACTGCATCCCCAGTGGTGCCAGTACACTCTCTGGACTCACTGCAGTGCATCCGCAGTGGTGCCAGTGCACTCTCTGGACTCACTGCAGTGCATCCCCAGTAGTGCCAGTGCACTCTCTGGACTCACTGCGCTGCATCCCCAGTGGTGCCAGTGCACTCTCTGCACTCACTGCACTGCATCCCCAGTGGTGCCAGGGCACTCTCCGGACTCACTGCAGTGCATCCGCAGTGGTGCCAGTGCACTCTCTGGACTCACTGCAGTGCATCCCCAGTGGTGCCCGTGCACTCTCTGGACTCACTGCAGTGCATCCCCAGTGGTGCCAGTGCACTCTCTGGACTCACTGCATTGCATCCCCAGTGGTGCCAGTGCACTCTCTGCAGTCACTGCACTGCATCCCCAGTGGTGCCAGTGCACTCTCTGGAGTCACTGCACTGCATCCCCACTGGTGCCTGTGCAGTCTCTGGACTCACTACAGTTCATCCCCAGTGGAGCCAGTGCACTCTCTGGACTCACTGCACTGCATCCCCAGTGGTGCCAGTGCACTCTCTGGACTCAGTGCACTGCATCCCCACTGGTGCCAGTCCACTCTCTGGACTCACTGCACTGCATCCCCAGTGGTGCCAGTGGACTCTCTACACTCATGCACTGCATACCCAGTGGTGCCAGTGCACTCTTTGGACTCACTGCACTGCATGAACAGTGGTGCCAGTGCACTCTCTGGACTCACTGCACTGCATCCCCAGTGGTGCCAGTGTACTCTCCGGAATCACTGCACTGCATCCCCAGTGGTGTCAGTGCACTATCTGGACTCACTGCAGTGCATCCCCAGTGGTGCCAGTGCACTCTTTCGAGTCAGTGCACTGCATCCCCATTAGTGCCAGTGCAGTCTCTGGACTCACTGCATTGCATCCCCAGTGGTGCCAGTGCACTCTCTGCAGTCACTGCACTGCATCCCCAGTGGTGCCAGTGCACTCTCTGGAGTCACTGCACTGCATCCCCAGTGGTGCCTGTGCAGTCTCTGGACTCACTGCACTGCATCCCCAGTGGAGCCAGTGCACTCTCTGGACTCACTGCACTGCATCCCCAGTGGTGCCAGTGCACTCTCTGGACTCACTGCAGTGCATCCCCACTGGTGCCAGTGCACTCTCTGGACTCACTGCACTGCATCCCCACTGGTGCCAGTGCACTCTCTGGAGTCACTGCAGTGTATCCCCAGTGGTGCCAGTGCACTCTCTGGACTCACTAAACTGCATCCCCAGTGGTGCCAGAGCACTCTCTGGACTCACTGCATTGCATCCCCAGTGCTGCCAGTGCACTCTCTGGACTCACTGCACTGCATCGCCAGTGGTGCCAGTGCACTCTCTGGACTCACTGCAGTGCGTCCCAAGTGGTGCCAGTGCACTCTCTGGACTCACTGCACTGCATCCCCAGTTGTGCCAGTGCACTCTCTGGACTCACGGCAGTGCATCCCCAGTGGTGCCAGTGCACTCTCTGCACTCACTGCAGTGCATCCCCAGTGGTGCCAGTGTAATCTCTGGGCTCACTGCAGTGCACCCCCACTGGTGCCAGTGCACTCTCTGGACTCACTGCACTGCATCCCCAGTGGTGCCAGTGCACTCTCTGGACTCACCGGACTGCATCCCCAAGGTGCCAGTGCACTCTCTGGACTCAACTGCACTTCATCCCCAGTGCTGCCAGTGCACTCTCTGCACTCACTGAACTGCATCCCCAGTGGTGCCAGTGCACTCTCTGGACTCACTGCATTGCATCCCCAGTGGTGCCAGTGCACTCTCTGGACTCACTGCACTGCATCCCCAGTGGTGCCAGTGCACTCTCTGGACTCACTGCACTGCATCCCCAGTGGTGCCAGTGCACTCTCTGGACTCACTGCAGTGCATCCCCAGTGGTGCCAGGGCACTCTCTGCACTCACTGCACTGCATCCCCACTGGTGCCAGTGCACTCTCTGGACTCACTGCACTGCAACCCCAGTGGTGCCAGTGCACTCTCTGGACTCACTGCAGTGCACCCCCACTGGTGCCAGTGCACTCTCTGGACTCACTGCACTGCATCCCCAGTGGTGCCAGTGCACTCTCTGGACTCACCGCACTGCATCCCCAAGGTGCCAGTGCACTCTCTGGACTCAACTGCACTGCATCCCCAGTGCTGCCAGTGCACTCTCTGCACTCACTGAACTGCATCCCCAGTGGTGCCAGTGCACTCTCTGGACTCACTGCACTGCATCCCCAGTGGTGCCAGTGCACTCCCTGGACTCACTGCACTTCATCCCCAGTGGTGCCAGTGCACTCTCTGGACTCACTGCATTGCATCCCCAGTGGTGCCAGTGCACTCTCTGGACTCACTGCACTGCATCCCCAGTGGTGTCACTGCACTCTCAGGACTCACTGCACCGCATCACCATTGGTGCCAGGGCACTCTCCGGACTCACTGCAGTGCATCCGCAGTGGTGCCAGTGCACTCTTTCGAGTCACTGCAGTGCATCCCCAGTGGTGCCAGTGCACTCTCTGGACTCACTGCACTGCATCCCCAGTGGTGCCAGTGCACTCTCTGGAATCACTGCAGTGCATCCCCAGTGGTGCCAGTGCACTCTCTGGACTCATTGCACTGCATCACCAGTGGTGCCAGTGCACTCTCTGGACTCACTGCACTGCATCGCCAGTGGTGCCACTGCACTCTCTGGACTCACTGCAGTGCATCCCCAGTGGTGCCAGTGCACTCTCTGGACTCACTGAACTGCATCCCCAGTGGTGCCAGAGCACTCTCTGGACTCACTGCAGTGCATCCCCAGTGCTGCCAGTGCACTCTCTGGACTCACTGCACTGCATCGCCAGTGGTGCCAGTGCACTCTCTGGACTCACTGCACTGCATCACCAGTGGTGCCAGTGCACTCTCTGGACTCAGTGCACTGCATCCCCAGTGGTGCCAGTGCACTCTCTGGACTCACTGCAGTGCATCCCCAGTGGTGCCAGTGCACTCTCTGGACTCACTGCAGTGCGTCCCAAGTGGTGCCAGTGCACTCTCTGGACTCACTGCACTGCATCCCCAGTAGTGCCAGTGCACTCTCCGGAATCACTGCAGTGCATCCCCAGTGGTGCCAGTGCACTCTCTGGACTCACTGCAGTCCATCCCCAGTGGTGCCAGTGCACTCTCTGGACTCACGACAGTGCATCCCCATTGGTGCCAGTGTACTCTCTGCACTCTCTGCAGTGCATCCCCAGTGGTGCCAGTGTAATCTCTGGGCTCACTGCAGTGCACCCCCACTGGTGCCAGTGCACTCTCTGGACTCACTGCACTGCATCACCAGTGGTGCCAGTGCACTCTCTGGACTCACCGCACTGAATCCCCAAGGTGCCAGTGCACTCTCTGGACTCAACTGCACTGCATCCCCAGTGCTGCCAGTGCACTCTCTGCACTCACTGAACTCCATCCCCAGTGGTGCCAGTGCACTCTCTGGACTCACTGCAGTGCATCCCAAGTGGTGCCACTGCACTCTCTGGACTCACTGCACTTAATCCCCAGTGGTGCCAGTGCACTCTCCGGAATCACTGCAGTGCATCCCCAGTGGTGCCAGTGCACTCTCTGGACTCACTGCACTGCATCCACAGTGGTGCCAGTGCACTCTCTGGACTCACTGCATTGCATCCCCAGTGGTGCCAGTGCACTCTCTGGACTCACTGCACTGCATCCCCAGTGGTGCCAGTGCACTCTCTGGACTCACTGCACTGCATCCCCAGTGGTGCCAGGGCACTCTCTGCACTCACTGCACTGCATCCCCAGTGGTGCCAGTGCACTCTCTGGACTCACTGCACTGCAACCCCAGTGGTGCCAGTGCACTCTCTGGACTCACTGCAGTGCACCCCCACTGGTGCCAGTGCACCCCCACTGGTGCCAGTGCACTCTCTGGACTCACTGCACTGCATCCCCAGTGGTGCCAGTGCACTCTCTGGACTCACTGCACTGCATCCCCAAGGTGCCAGTGCACTCTCTGGACTCAACTGCACTGCATCCCCAGTGGTGCCAGTGCACTCTCTGGACTCACTGCACTTCATCCCCAGTGGTGCCAGTGCACTCTCTGGACTCACTGCATTGCATCCCCAGTGGTGCCAGTGCACTCTCTGGACTCACTGCACTGCATCCCCAGTGGTGTCACTGCACTCTCTGGACTCACTGCACTGCATCACCATTGGTGCCAGGGCACTCTCCGGACTCACTGCAGTGCATCCGCAGTGGTGCCAGTGCACTCTTTCGAGTCACTGCAGTGCATCCGCAGTGGTGCCAGTGCACTCTCTGGACTCACTGCACTGCATCCCCAGTGGTGCCAGTGCACTCTCTGGAATCACTGCAGTGCATCCCCAGTGGTGCCAGTGCACTCCCTGGACTCATTGCACTGCATCCCCAGTGGTGCCAGAGCACTCTCTGGACTCACTGCACTGCATCCCCAGTGGTGCCACTGCACTCTCTGGACTCACTGCACTGCATCACCATTGGTGCCAGTGCACTCTCTGGACTCACTGCAGTGCATCCGCAGTGGTGCCAGTGCACTCTTTTGAGTCACTGCAGTGCATCCCCAGTGGTGCCAGTGCACTCTCTGGACTCACTGCAGTGCATCCCCAGTGGTGCCAGTGCACTCTCTGGACTCACTGCACTGCATCCCCAGTGGTGCCAGTGCACTCTCTGGACTCACTGCAGTGCATCCCCAGTGGTGCCAGTGCACTCTCTGGACTCACTGCACTGCATCCCCAGTGGTGCCAGTGCACTCTCTGGAGTCGCAGCACTGCATCAACAGTGGTGCCTCTGCACTCTCTGGAGTCACTGCACTGCATCCCCAGTGCTGCCAGTGCACTCTCTGGACTCACTGCAGTGCATCGCCAGTGGTGCCAGTGCACTCTCTGGACACACTGCACTGCATCACCAGTGGTGCCAGTGCACTCTCTGGACTCACTGCACTGCATTACCAGTGGTGCCAGTGCGCTCTCTGGAGACACACTGCAGTGCATCTCCTCTGGTGCCAGTGCACTCTCTGGACTCACTGCAGTGCATCCCCAGTGGTGCCAGTGTACTCTCTGGACTCACGGCACTGCATCCCCAGTGGTGCCAGTGCAGTCTCTGGAGTCACTGTAGTGCATCCCCAGTGTTGCCAGGGCACTCTCTGTACTCACTGCAGTGCATCCCCAGTGGTGCCAGTGCACTCTCTGGACTCACTGCACTGCATCCCCAGTGGTGCCAGTGCACTCTCTGGACTCACTGCACTGCATCCCCAGTGGTGCCAGTGCACTCTCTGGACTCACTGCAGTGCATCCCCTGAGGTGCCAGTGCACTCTCTGGACTCACTGCAGTGCATCCCCAGTGGTGCCAGTGCACTCTCTGGACTCACTGCAGTGCATCCCTAGTGTTGCCAGTGCACTCTCTGGACTCACTGAACTGCATCCCCAGTGGTGCCAGTGCACTCTCTGGACTCACTGCACTGCATCTCCAGTGGAGCCAGTGCACTCTCTGGACTAACTGCATTGCATCCCCAGGGGTGCCAGTGCACTCTCTCGAATCACTGCAGTGCATCCCCTGTGGTGCCATTGCACTCTCTGGACTCACTGCACTGCATTCCCAGTGGTGCCAGTGCACTCTCTGGACTCACTGCATTTCATCCCCAGTGGTGCCAGTGCACTCTCTGGACTCACTGCACTGCATCACCAGTGGTGCCAGTGCACTCTCTGGACTCACTGCACTGCATTACCAGTGGTGCCAGTGCGCTCTCTGGACTCACTGCACTGCATCCCCAGTGGTGCCAGTGCACTCTCTGGACTCACTGCACTGCATCCCCAGTGGAGCCAGTGCACTCTCTGGACTAACTGCATTGCATCCCCAGTGGTGCCAGTGCACTCTCTGGAATCACTGCAGTGCATCCCCTGTGGTGCCATTGCACTCTCTGGACTCACTGCAGTGCATCCCCAGTGGTGCCAGTGCACTCTCTGGACACACTGCACTGCATCACCAGTGGCGCCAGTGCACTCTCTGGACTCACTGCACTGCATTACCAGTGGTGCCAGTGCGCTCTCTGGAGACACTGCAGTGCATCTCCTCTGGTGCCAGTGCACTCTCTGGACTCACTGCAGTGCATCCCCAGTCGTGCCAGTGTACTCTCTGGACTCACGGCACTGCATCCCCAGTGGTGCCAGTGCAGTCTCTGGAGTCACTGCAGTGCAGCCCCTGAGGTGCCAGTGCACTCTCTGGACTCACTGCAGTGCATCCCCAGTGGTGCCAGTGCACTCTCTGGACTCACTGCAGTGCATCCCTAGTGTTGCCAGTGCACTCTCTGGACTCACTGAACTGCATCCCCAGTGGTGCCAGTGCACTCTCTGGACTCACTGCACTGCATCCCCAGTGGAGCCAGTGCACTCTCTGGACTAACTGCATCGCATCCCCAGTGGTGCCAGTGCACTCTCTGGACTAACTGCATTGCATCCCCAGTGGTGCCAGTGCACTCTCTGGACTCACTGCAGTGCATCCCCAGTGGTGCCAGTGCACTCTCTGGACTCACTTCACTAAAGCCCCAGTGGTGCCAGAGCACTCTCTGGACTAATTTCACTGCATCCCCAGTGGTGCCAGGGCACTCTCCGGACTCACTGCAGTGCATCAGCAGTGGTGCCACTGCACTCTTTCGAGTCACTGCACTGCATCCCCAAGGTGGCAGTGCACTCTCTGGACTCACTGCAGTGCATCCCCAGTGGTGCCAGTGCACTCTCTGGACTCACTGCACTAAAGCCCCAGTGGTGCCAGAGCACTCTCTGGACTAATTGCACTGCATCCCCAGTGGTGCCAGGGCACTCTCCGGACTCACTGCAGTGCATCCGCAGTGGTGCCACTGCACTCTTTCGAGTCACTGCACTGCATACCCAAGGTGCCAGTGCACTCTCTGGGCTCACTGCAGTGCATACCCAGTGGTGCTAGGACACTCTCCGGACTCACTGCAGTGCATCAGCAGTGATGCCAGTGCACTATTTCGAGTCACTGCACTGCATCCCCAAGGTGCTAGTGCACTTTCTGGACTCACTGCAGTGCATCCCCAAGGTGCCAGTGCACTCTCTGGACTCATTGCAGTGCATCCCCAATGGTGCCACTGCACTCTCTGGACTCAATGCAGTGCATCCCCAGTGGTGCCACTGCACTCTCTGGACTCACTGCAGTGTAGCCCCAGTGGTGCAAGGGCACTCTCTGGACTCACTGCACTAAAACCCCAGTGGTGCCAGTGCACTCTCTGGAGTCACTGCAGTGCATCCCCTGTTGAGCCAGTGCACTCTCTGGACTCACTGCACTGCATCACCTGTGGTGCCAGTGCACTCTCTGGACTCACTGCACTGCATCCCCAGTGTTGCCAGTGCACTCTCTGGACTCACTGCAGAGCATCCCCAGTGTGCCAGTGCACTCTCTGGACTCACTGCAGTCCATCCCCAGTGGTGCCAGTGCACTCTCTGTAGTCACTGCGCTGCATCCCCAGTGGTGACAGTGCACTCCCTGGACTCACTGCAGTGCATCTCCAGTGGTGCCAGTGCACTCTCTGGACTCACTGCAGTGCATCCCCACTGGTGCCAGTGCACTCTCTGGACACACTGCACTGCATCCCCAGTGGTGCCAGTGCACTCTCTGGAATCACTGCAGTGCATCCCATGTGGTGCCATTGCACTCTCTGGACTCACTGCAGTGCATCCCCAGTGGAGCCAGTGCACTCTCTGGACTAACTGCATTGCATCCCCAGTGGTGCCAGTGCACTCTCTGGGCTCACTGCAGTGCATACCCAGTGGTGCTAGGGCACTCTCCGGACTCACTGCAGTGCATCAGCAGTGATGCCAGTGCACTATTTCGAGTCACTGCACTGCATCCCCAAGGTGCTAGTGCACTTTCTGGACTCACTGCAGTGCATCCCCAAGGTGCCAGTGCACTCTCTGGACTCACTGCACTGCATCCCCAATGGTGCCACTGCACTCTCTGGACTCAATGCAGTGCATCCCCAGTGGTGCCACTGCACTCTCTGGACTCACTGCAGTGTAGCCCCAGTGGTGCAAGGGCACTCTCTGGACTCACTGCACTAAAACCCCAGTGGTGCCAGTGCACTCTCTGGAGTCACTGCACTGCATCCCCAATGGTGCCACTGCACTCTCCGGACTCACTGCACTAAAACCCCAGTGGTGCCAGTGCACTCTCTGGACTCACTGCACTGCATCCCCAGTGGTGCCAGTGCACTCTCTGGAGACACTGCAGTGCATCCCCTGTTGAGCCAGTGCACTCTCTGGACTCACTGCACTGCATCCCCTGTGGTGCCAGTGCACTCTCTGGACTCACTGCACTGCATCCCCAGTGTTGCCAGTGCACTCTCTGGACTCACTGCACAGCATCCCCAGTGTGCCAGTGCACTCTCTGGACTCACTGCAGTCCATCCCCAGTGGTGCCAGTGCACTCTCTGTAGTCATTGCGCTGCATCCCCAGTGGTGACAGTGCACTCCCTGGACTCACTGCAGTGCATCCCGAGTGGTGCCAGTACACTCCCTGGACTCACTGCACTGCATCCCCAGTGGTGCCAGGGCACTCTCTGGACTCACTGCACTGCATCCCCAGTGGTGACAGTGGCTCTCTGGACTCACTGCACTGCATCCCCAGTGGTGCCAGTGCACTCTCTGGAGTCACTGCACTGCATCCCCAGTGGTGCCAGTGCACTCTCTGTACTCACTGCGCTGCATCCCCAGTGGTGCCAGTGCACAATCTGCAGTCACTGCAGTGTATCCCCAGTGGTGCCAGTGCACTCTCTGGACTCAGTGCATTGCATCCCAGTGGTGCCAGTGCACTCTCTGGACTCACTGCAGTGCAGCCCCAGTGCTGCCAGTGCACTCTCTGGACTCACTGCAGTGCATCCCCAGTGGTGCCAGTGCACTCTCTGGACTCACTGCAGTGCATCCCCAGTGGTGCCAGTGCACTCTTTGGACTCACTGCACTGCATCCCCAGTGGTGCCAGTGTAGTCTCTGGACTCACTGCAGTGCATCCCCAGTGGTGCCAGTGCACTCTTTGGACTCACTGCACTGCATCCCCAGTGGTGCCAGTGTAGTCTCTGGACTCACTGAACTGCATCCCCAGTGGTGCCAGTGCACAATCAGGACTCACTGCAGTGCAACACCAGTGGTGCCAGTGTACTCTCTGGACTCACTGCACTGCAACCCCAGTGGTGCCTGTGCAGTCTCTGGACTCAGTACATTGCATCCCCAGTGGTGCAAGTGCAGTCTCTGCACTCAGTGCAGTGCATTCCCACTGGTGCCAGTGCACTCTCTGGACCCACTGAAGTACACCCCCAGTGCTGCCAGTGCACTCTCTGGACTCACTGCAGTGCATCCCCAGTGGTGCCAGTGCACTCTCTGGACTCACTGCACAGCATCCCCAGTGGTGCCAGTGCGCTCTCTGGAGACACTGCAGTGCATCCCCAGTGATGCCAGTATACTCTCTGGACTCACGGCACTGCATCACCTGTGGTGCCAGTGCAGTCTCTGGTGTCACTGCACTGCATCCCCAGTGGTGCCAGTGTAGTCTCTGGACTCACTGAACTGCATCCCCAGTGGTGCCAGTGCACAATCAGGACTCACTGCAGTGCAACCCCAGTGGTGCCAGTGTACTCTCTGGACTCACTGCACTGCATCCCCAGTGGTGCCCCTGCACTCTCTGGACTCACTGCACTGCATCACCAGTGGTGCCACTGCACTCTTCGGACTCACCTGGGTGCATCCGAAGTGGTGCCAGTGCACTCTCTGGAGTCACTGCACTACATCCCCAGAGGTGCCCATGCACTCTCTGGACTCACTGCACTGCATCCCCAGTGGTGCCAGTGCACTCTCTGGACTCACGGCACTGCATCCCCACTGGTGCCAGTGCACTCTCTGGAATCACTGCAGTTCATCTCCTGTGGTGCCAGTGCACTCTCTGGACTCATTGCACTGCATCCCCAGTGGTGCCAGTGCACTCTCTGGACTCACTGCATTTCATCCCCAGTGGTGCCAGTGCACTCTCTGGACTCACTGCACTGCATCCGCAGTGGTGCCAGGGCACTTTTTCGAGTGACTGCACTGCATCCCCATTAGTGCCAGTGCAATCTCTGGACTCACTGCACTGCATCCCCAGTGGTGCCAATGCACTCTCTGGACTCACTACACTGCATCCCCAAGGTTCCAGTGCACTCTCTGGACTCACTTCAGTGCATCCCCAGTGGTGCCAGTGCACTCTCTGGACTCACTGCACTGCATCCCCAGTGGTGCCAATGCACTCTCTGGACTCACTGCACTGCACCCCCAGTGATGCCAGTGCACTCTCTGGACTCACTGCACTGCATCCCCAGTAGTGCCAGTGCACTCTCTGGACTCACTGCACTGCATCCCCAGTGGTACCAGTGCACTCTCTGGAGTCACTGCACTGCATCCCCATTGGTGCCAGTGCACTCTCTGGACTCACTGCACTGCATCCCCAGTGTTGCCAGGGCACTCTCTGGAGTCACTGCACTGCATCCCCAGTGGTGTCAGTGCACTCTCTGCACTCACTGCACTGCATCCCCAGTGGTGCCAGTGCACTCTCTGGACTCACTGCACTGCATCCCCAGTGGTGCCAGTGCACGCTCTGGAGTCACTGCACTGCATCCCCAGTGGTGCCAGTGCACTCTCTGGACTCACTGCAGTGCATCCCCAGTGGTGCCAGTGCACTCTCTGGACTCACTGCACTGCATCCCCAGTGGTGCCAGTGCACTCTCTGCACTCACTGCACTGCATCCCCAGTGATTCCAGTGCACTCTCTGGACTCACCGAGGTGCATCCCCAGTGGTGCCAGTGCACTCTCTGGACTCACTACACTGCATCTCCAGTGGTGCCAGTGCATTCTCTGGACTCACTGCAGTGCAGCCCCTGAGGTGCCAGTGCCCTCTCTGGACTCACTGCACTGCATCCCCAGTGGTGCCAGTGCACTCCCTGGACTCACTGCAGTGCATCCCCAGTGGTGCCAGTGCACTCTCTGCACTCACTGCACTGCATCCCCAGTGGTGCCAGTGCACTCTCTGGACTCACATCACTGAATGAACAGTGGTGCCAGTGCACTCTCTGGACTCACTGCACTGCATCCCCAGTGGTGCCAGTGTAGTCTCTGGACTCACTACACTACATCCCCAGTGGTGCTAGTGCAATCTCTGGACTCACGGCACTGCATCCCCAGTGATGCCAGTGCACTCTCTGGACTCACTGCAGTTTATCCCCAGTGGTGCCTGTGCACTCTCTGGACTCTCTGCACTGCATCCACAGTGGTGCCAGTGCACTCTCTGTTCTCACTGCAGTGCATCCCCAGTGGTGCCAGTGCACTCTCTGGACTCACTGCACTAAAGCCCCAGTGGTGCCAGTGCACTCACTGTACTGCATCCCCACTGGTGCCAGTACACTCTCTGGACTCACTGCACTGCATCCACAGTGGTGCCAGTGCACTCTCTGGACTCACTGCACTGCATCCCCAGTGGTGCCTGTGCACTCTCTGGACTCACTGCACTGCATCCCCAGTGGTGCCAGTGCACTCTCTGAGTCAGTGCACTGCATCCCCAGTGGTGCCAGTGCACTCTCTGGACTCACCGAGGTGCATCCCCAGTGGTGACAGTGCACTCTCTGGACTCACTGCAGTGCATCCCCAGTGGTCCAGTGCACTCTCTGGACTCACTGCAGTGCAGCCGCAGTGGTGCCAGTGCACTCTCTGTAGTCACTGCGCTGCATCCCCAGTGGTGCCAGTGCACTCTCTGGACTCACTGCCCTGCATCCCCAGTGGTGCCAGTGCACTCTCTGGACTCACTGTACTGCATCCCCAGTGGTGCCAGTGCACTCTCTGGACTCACTGAGCTGCATCCCCAGTGGTGCCAGAGCACTCTCTGGACTCACTGCAGTGCAACCCCAGTGGTGTCAGTGCACTCTCTGGGCTCACTGAACTGCATCCCCAGTGGTGCCAGTGCACTCTCTGGAATCACTGCAGTGCATCCCCTGTGGTGCCATTGCACTCTCTGGACTCACTGCACTGCATCCCCAGTGGTGCCAGTGCACTCTCTGGAGTCACTGAACTGCATCCCCCAGTGGAGCCAGTGCACTCTCTGGACTAACTGCATTGCATCCCCAGTGGTGCCAGTGCACTCTCTGGACTCACTGCACTGCATCCCCAGTGTTGCCAGTACACTCTCTGGACTCACAGCACTGCATCCCCAATGGGGCCACTGCACTCTCTGGACTCACTGCAGTGCATCCCCAGTGGTGCCAGTGCACTCTCTGGACTCACTGCACTAAAGCCCCAGTGGTGCCAGTGCACTCACTGTACTGCATCCCCACTGGTGCCAGTACACTCTCTGGACTCACTGCAGTGCATCCCCAGTGGTGCCAGTGCACTCTCTGGACTCACTGCAGTGCATTCCCAGTGGTGCCAGTGCACTCTCTGGACTCACTGCACTGCATCCCCAGTGGTGCCAGTGCACTCTCTGGACTCACTGCAGTGCATCCCCACTGGTGCCAGTGCACTTTCTGGACTCACTGCAGTGCATCCCCAGTGTGCCAGTGCACTCTCTGGACTCACTGCAGTGCATCCCCAGTGGTGCCAGAGCACTCTCTGTAGTCACTGCGCTGCATCCCCAGTGGTGACAGTACACTCTCTGGACTCACTGCACTGCATCCCCAGTGGTGCCAGTGAACTCTCTGGACTCACTGCAGTGGATCCCCAGTGGTGCCAGTGTACTCTCTGGACTCACTGCACTGCATCGCCAGTGGTGCCAGTGCACTCTCTGGACTCACTGCACTGCGTCCCCAGTGGTGCCAGTGCACTCTCTGGACTCACTGCACTGCATCCCCAGTGGTGCCAGTGCACTCTCTGGACTCACTGCAGTGCATCCCCAGTGGTGCCAGTGCACTCTCTGGACTCACTGCACTGCATCCCCAGTGCTGCCAGTGCACTTTCTGGACTCACTGCACTGCATCCCCAGTGCTGACCGTGCACTCTCTGGACTCACTGCAGTGCATCCCCAGTGGTGCCAGTGCACTCTCTGGACTCACTGCACTGCATCCCCAGTGCTGCCAGTGCACTTTCTGGACTCACTGCACTGCATCCCCAGTACTGACCGTGCACTCTCTGGACCCACTGCAGTGCACATCCAGTGGTGCCAGTGCCCTCTCTGTAGTCACTGCGCTGCATCCCAAGTGGTGCCAGTGCACTCTCTGGACCCACTGCAGTGCATCCCCAGTGGTGCCAGTGCACTCTCTGGACTCACTGCACTGCATCCCCAGTGGTGGCAGTGCACTCTCTGGACTCACTGCGCTTCATCCCCAGTGGTGCCAGTGCACAATCTGGAGTCACTGCAGTGTATCCCCAGTGGTGCCAGTGCACTCTCTATAGTCACTGCGCTGCATCCCCAGTGTTCCCAGTGCATTCTCTGGACTCACTGCGCTGCATCCCCAGTGGTGCCAGTGCCCTCTCTGGACTCACTGCAGTGCATCCCCAGTGGTTCCAGTGCACTCTCTGGACTCACTGCAATGTAGCCCCTGACGTGCCAGTGCACTCTCTGGACTCACTGCACTGCATCCCAAGTGGTGCCAGTGCACTCTCTGGACCCACTGCAGTGCATATCCAGTGGTGCCAGTGCACTCTCTGGAGCCACTGCACTGCATCCCCAGTGGTGCCAGTGCACTCTGTGGACTCACTGCACTGCATCCCCAGTGGTGACAGTGCACTCTCTGGACTCACTGCACAGCATCCCAAGTGGTGCCAGTGCACTCTCTGGACCCACTGCAGTGCATATCCAGTGGTGCCAGTGCCCTCTCTGTAGTCACTGCGCTGCATCCCAAGTGGTGCCAGTGCACTCTCTGGACCCACTGCAGTGCATATCCAGTGGTGCCAGTGCACTCTCTGGACCCACTGCAGTGCATCCCCAGTGGTGCCAGTGCACTCTGTGGACTCACTGCACTGCATCCGCAATGGTGCCAGTGCACTCTCTGGACTCACTGCACTGCATCCCCAGTGGTGCCAGTGCACTCTCTGGAATCATTGCACTGCATCCCAAGTGTGCCTGTGCACTCTCCGGACTCCCTGCACTGCATCCCCAGTGCTGCCAGTGCACTCTCTGGACTCACCGGGGTGCATCCCCAGTGGTGCCAGTGCACTCTCTGGAGTCACTGCAGTGCATCGCCAGTGGTGCCAGTGCACTCTCTGGACTCACCAGGGTGCATCATCAGTGGTGCCAGTGCACTCTCTGGACTCACTGCAGTGCATCCCCATTGGTGACAGTGCACTCTCTGGACTCACTGCATTTCATCCCCAGTGGTGCCAGTGCACTCTCTGGACTCATTGCACTGCATCCGCAGTGGTGCCAGGGCACTTTTTCGAGTCACTGCACTTCATCCCCATTAGTGCCAGTGAAATCTCTGGACTCACTGCAGTGCATCCCTAGTGGTGCCACTGCACTCTCTGGACTCAATGCAGTGCATCCCCAGTGGTGCCAGTGCACTCTCTGGACTCACTACACTGCATCCCCAAGGTTCCAGTGCACTCTCTGGACTCACTTCAGTGCATCCCCAGTGGTGCCAATGCACTCTCTGGACTCACTGCACTGCACCCCCAGTTGTGCCAGTGCACTCTGTGGACTCACTGCACTGCATCCCCAGTAGTGCCAGTGCACTCTCTGGACTCACTGCACTGCATCCCCAGTGGTACCAGTGCACTCTCTGGAGTCACTGCACTGCATCCCCATTGGTGCCAGTGCACTCTCTGGACTCACTGCACTGCATCCCCAGTGGTGCAAGGGCACTCTCTGGAGTCACTGCACTGCATCCCCAGTGGTGCCAGTGCACTCTCTGGACTCACTGCACTGCATCCCCAGTGGCGCCAGTGCACTCTCTGGAGTCACTGCACTGCATCCCCAGTGGTGCCAGTGCACTCTCTGGACTCACTGCACTGCATCCCCAGTGGTGCCAGTGCACTCCCTGGACTCACTGCAGTGCATCCCCAGTGGTGCCAGTGCACTCTCTGCACTCACTGCACTGCATCCCCAGTGGTGCAAGGGCACTCTCTGGAGTCACTGCACTGCATCCCCAGTGGTGCCAGTGCACTCTCTGGACTCACTGCACTGCATCCCCAGTGGTGCAAGGGCACTCTCTGGACTCACTGCACTGCATCCCTAGTGGTGCCAGTGCACTCTCTGGACTCACCGAGGTGCATCCCCAGTGGTGACAGTGCACTCTCTGCACTCACTGCAGTGCATCCCCAGTGGTCCAGTGCACTCTCTGGACTCACTGCAGTGCAGCCCCAGTGCTGCCAGTGCACTCTCTGGAGTCACTGCGCTGCATCCCCAGTGGTGCCAGTGCACTCTCTGGACTCACTGCACTGCATCCCCAGTGGTGCCAGTGCACTCTCTGGACTCACTGCACTGCATCCCCAGTGGTGCCAGTGCACTCTCTGGACTCACTGAGCTGCATCCCCAGTGGTGCCAGTGCACTCTCTGGACTCACTGAGCTGCATCCCCAGTGGTGCCAGTGTAATCTCTGGGCTCACTGCAGTGCAACCCCAGTGGTGCCAGTGCACTCTCTGGACTCACTGCACTGCATCCCCAGTGGTGCCAGTGCACCCTCTGGAATCACTGCAGTGCATCCCCTGTGGTGCCATTGCACTCTCTGGACTCACTGCAGTGCATCCCCAGTGGTGCCAGTGCACTCTCTGGAGTCACTGAACTGCATCCCCCAGTGGAGCCAGTGCACTCTCTGGACTAACTGCATTGCATCCCCAGTGGTGCCAGTGCACTCTCTGGAGTCACTGCACTGCATCCCCAGTGGTGCCAGTACACTCTCTGGACTCACAGCACTGCATCCCCAATGGGGCCACTGCACTCTCTGGACTCACTGCAGTGCATCCCAAGTGGTGCCAGTGCACTCTCTGGACTCACTGCATTAAAACCCCAGTGGTGTCAGTGGACTCTCTGGACCCACTGCAATACACCCCCAGTGGTGCCAGTGCACTCTCTGGACTCACTGCATTGCATCCTCAGTGGTGCCAGTGCACTCTCCAGACTCACTGCAGTGCATCCCCAGTGGTGCCAGTGCACTCTCTAGACTCACTGCACTGCATCCCCAGTGGTGCCAGTGCACTCTCTGCACTCACTGCACTGCATCCCCAGTGGTGCCAGTGCACTCTCTGGACTCACTGCAGTGCATCCCCAGTGTGCCAGTGCACTCTCTGGACTCACTACACTGCATCCCCAGTGGTGCCAGAGCACTCTCTGTAGTCACTGCGCTGCATCCCCAGTGGTGACAGTGCACTCTCTGGACTCACTGCACTGCATCCCCAGTGGTGCCAGTGAACTCTCTGGACTCACTGCAGTGGATCCCCAGTGGTGCCAGTGCACTCTCTGGACTCACTGCACTGCATCCCCAGTGGTGCCAGTGCACTCTCTGGACTCACTGCACTGCGTCCCCAGTGGTGCCAGTGCACTCTCTGGACTCACTGCACTGCATCACCAGTGGTGCCAGTGCACTCTCTGGACTCACTGCAGTGCATCCCCAGTGGTGCCAGTGCACTCTCTGGACTCACTGCACTGCATCCCCAGTGCTGCCAGTGCACTTTCTGGACTCACTGCACTGCATCCCCAGTGCTGACCGTGCACTCTCTGGAGTCACTGCACTGCATCCCCAGTGGTGCCAGTGCACTCTCTGGACTCACTGCACTGCATCCCCAGTGGCGCCAGTGCACTCTCTGGAGTCACTGCACTGCATCCCCAGTGGTGCCAGTGCACTCTTTCGAGTCACTGCACTGCATCCCCAGTGGTACCAGTGCACTCTCTGGACTCACTGCACTGCATCCCCAGTGGTGCCAGTGCACTCTCTGGAGTCACTGCACTGCATCCCCAGTGGTGCCTGTGCAGTCTCTGGACTCACTGCAGTGCATCCCCAGTGGTGCCAGTGCGCTCTCTGGACTCACTGCACTGCATCCCCAATGGTGCCAGTGCACTCTCTGCACTCACTGCACTGCATCCCCAGTGATTCCAGTGCACTCTCTGGACTCACCGAGGTGCATCCCCAGTGGTGCCAGTGCACTCTCTGGACTCACTACACTGCATCTCCAGCGGTGCCAGTGCATTCTCTGGACTCACTGCAGTGCAGCCCCTGAGGTGCCAGTGCCCTCTCTGGACTCACTGCACTGCATCCCCAGTGGTGCCAGTGCACTCCCTGGACTCACTGCAGTGCATCCCCAGTGGTGCCAGTGCACTCTCTGCACTCACTGCACTGCATCCCCAGTGGTGCCAGTGCACTCTCTGGACTCACATCACTGAATGAACAGTGGTGCCAGTGCACTCTCTGGACTCGCTGCACTGCATCCCCAGTGGTGCCAGTGTAGTCTCTGGACTCACTACACTGCATCCCCAGTGATGCCAGTGCACTCTCTGGACTCACTGCAGTTTATCCCCAGTGGTGCCTGTGCACTCTCTGGACTCTCTGCACTGCATCCCCAGTGGTGCCAGTGCACTCTCTGTTCTCACTGCAGTGCATCCCCAGTGGTGCCAGTGCACTCTCTGGACTCACTGCACTAAAGCCCCAGTGGTGCCAATGCACTCACTGTACTGCATCCCCACTGGTGCCAGTGCACTCTCTGGACTCACTGCACTGCATCCCCAGTGGTGCCAGTGCACTCTCTGGACTCACTGCACTGCATCCCCAGTGGTGCCTGTGCACTCTCTGGACTCACTGCACTGCATCCCCAGTGGTGCCAGTGCACTCTCTGATGTCAGTGCACTGCATCCCCAGTGGTGCCAGTGCACTCTCTGGACTCACCGAGGTGCATCCCCAGTGGTGACAGTGCACTCTCTGGACTCACTGCAGTGCATCCCCAGTGGTCCAGTGCACTCTCTGGACTCACTGCAGTGCAGCCCCAGTTGTGCCAGTGCACTCTCTGGAATCACTGCGCTGCATCCCCAGTGGTGCCAGTGCACTCTCTGGAGTCACTGCACTGCATCCCCAGTGGTGCCAGTGCACTCTCTGGACTCACTGAGCTGCATCCCCAGTGGTGCCAGAGCACTCTCTGGACTCAATGCAGTGCAACCCCAGTGGTGCCAGTGCACTCTCTGGACTCACTGCACTGCATCCCCAGTGGTGCCAGTGCACCCTCTGGAATCACTGCAGTGCATCCCCTGTGGTGCCATTGCACTCTCTGGACTCACTGCAGTGCATCAGCAGTGGTGCCAGTGCACTCTCTGGACTCACTGAACTGCATCCCCCAGTGGAGCCAGTGCACTCTCTGGACTAACTGCATTGCATCCCCAGTGGTGCCAGTGCACTCTCTGAACTCACTGCATTAAAACCCCAGTGGTGTCAGTGGACTCTCTGGACCCACTGCAATACACCCCCAGTGGTGCCAGTGCACTCTCTGGACTCACTGCATTGCATCCTCAGTGGTGCCAGTGCACTCTCCAGACTCACTGCAGTGCATCCCCAGTGGTGCCAGTGCACTCTCTGGACTCACTGCACTGCATCCCCAGTGGTGCCAGTGCACTCTCTGCACTCACTGCACTGCATCCCCAGCGGTGCCAGTGCACTCTCTGGACTCACTGCAGTGCATCCCCAGTGTGCCAGTGCACTCTCTGGACTCACTACACTGCATCCCCAGTGGTGCCAGAGCACTCTCCTTAGTCACTCCGCTGCATCCCCACTGGTGACAGTGCACTCTCTGGACTCACTGCACTGCATCACCAGTGGTGCCAGTGAACTCTCTGGACTCACTGCAGTGGATCCCCAGTGGTGCCAGTGCACTCTCTGGACTCACTGCACTGCATCGCCAGTGGTGCCAGTGCACTCTCTGGACTCACTGCACTGCGTCCCCAGTGGTGCCAGTGCACTCTCTGGACTCACTGCACTGCATCACCAGTGGTGCCAGTGCACTCTCTGGACTCACTGCAGTGCATCCCCAGTGGTGCCAGTGCACTCTCTGGACTCACTGCACTGCATCCCCAGTGCTGCCAGTGCACTTTCTGGACTCACTGCACTGCATCCCCAGTGCTGACCGTACACTCTCTGGACTCACTGCAGTGCATCCCCAGTGGTGCCAGTGCACTCTCTGGACTCACTGCACTTCATCCCCAGTGGTGCCAGTGCACTCTCAGGACTCACTGCACTGCATGCCCACTGCTGCCAGTGCACTCTCTGGACTCACTGCACTGCATGCCCAGTGGTGCCAGTGCACTCTCTGGACTCACTGCAGTGCATCAACTGTTGTGCTAGTGCACTCTCTGCACTCAGAGCAATGCATCCCCTGTGGTGCCAGTGCACTCTCTGGAGTCACTGCGCTGCATCCCCAGGGGTGCCAGTGCACTCTCTGGACTCACTGCAGTGAATCCCCAGTGGTGCCAGTGCACTCTCTGGAATCACTGCAGTGCATCCCCAGTGGTGCCAGTGCACTCTCTGGACTCACTGCAGTGCATCCCCACTGGTGCCAGTGCACTCTCTGGACTAACTGAACTGCATCCCCAGTGGTGCCAGTGCACTCTCTAGACTCACTGCAGTGCATCCCCAGTGGTGCCAGTGAACTCTCTGGACTCACTGCAGTGCATCTCCAGTGGTGCCAGGGCACTCTCTGCACCCACTGCAGTTCATCCCAACTGGTGCCAGTGCACTCTCTGGACTCACTGCACTGCATCCCCAGTGGTGCCAGTGCACTCTCTATAGTCACTACGCTGCATCCCCAGTGTTGCCAGTGCATTCTCTGGACTCACTGCGATGCATCCCCAGTGGTGCCAGTGCACTCTCTGGACTCACTGCAGTGCATCCCCAGTGGTGCCAGTGCACTCTCTGGACTCACTGCACTGCATCCCCAGTGGTGCCAGTGCACTCTCTGTAGTCACTCCGCTGCATCCCCACTGGTGACAGTGCACTCTCTGGACTCACTGCACTGCATCACCAGTGGTGCCACTGCACTCTTCGGACTCACCTGGGTGCATCCGAAGTGGTGCCAGTGCACTCTCTGGAGTCACTGCACTACATCCCCAGAGGTGCCACTGCACTCTCTGGACTCACCGGGGTGCATCCCCAGTGGTGCCAGTGCACTCTCTGGAGTCACTGCACTGCATCCCCACTGGTGCCAGAGCACTCTCTGGACTCACTGCAGTGCATCCCCAGTGGTGCCAGTGCACTCTCTGGAGTCACTGCACTGCATCCCCAGTGCTGCCAGTGCACTTTCTGGACTCACTGCACTGCATCCCCAGTGCTGACCGTGCACTCTCTGGACTCACTGCAGTGCATCCCCAGTGGTGCCAGTGCACTCTCTGGACTCACTGCACTTCATCCCCAGTGGTGCCAGTGCACTCTCTGCACTCACTGCACTGCATGCCCACTGCTGCCAGTGCACTCTCTGGACTCACTGCACTGCATGCCCAGTGGTGCCAGTGCACTCTCTGGACTCACTGCAGTGCATCAACTGTTGTGCTAGTGCACTCTCTGCACTCAGAGCAATGCATCCCCTGTGGTGCCAGTGCACTCTCTGGACTCACTGCACTGCATCCCCAGGGGTGCCAGTGCACTCTCTGGACTCACTGCAGTGAATCCCCAGTGGTGCCAGTGCACTCTCTGGAATCACTGCAGTGCATCCCCAGTGGTGCCAGTGCACTCTCTGGACTCACTGCAGTGCATCCCCACTGGTGCCAGTGCACTCTCTGGACTAACTGAACTGCATCCCCAGTGGTGCCAGTGCACTCTCCAGACTCACTGCAGTGCATCCCCAGTGGTGCCAGTGAACTCTCTGGACTCACTGCAGTGCATCTCCAGTGGTGCCAGGGCACTCTCTGCACCCACTGCAGTGCATCCCAACTGGTGCCAGTGCACTCTCTGGACTCACTGCACTGCATCCCCAGTGGTGCCAGTGCACTCTCTATAGTCACTACGCTGCATCCCCAGTGTTGCCAGTGCATTCTCTGGACTCACTGCGATGCATCCCCAGTGGTGCCAGTGCACTCTCTGGACTCACTGCAGTGCATCCCCAGTGGTGCCAGTGCACTCTCTGGACTCACTGCACTGCATCCCCAGTGGTGCCAGTGCACTTTCTGGACTCACTGCACTGCATCCCCAGTGCTGACCGTGCACTCTCTGGACTCACTGCAGTGCATACCCAGTGGTGCCAGTGCACTCTCTGGACTCACTGCACTGCATCCCCAGTGGTGCCAGTGCACTCTCTGCACTCACTGCACTGCATCCCCAGTGGTGCCAGTGCACTCTCTGGACTCACTGCAGTGCATCCCCAGTGGTGCCAGTGCACTCTCTGGACTCACTGCAATGTAGCCCCTGAGGTGCCAGTGCACTCTCTGGACTCACTGCACTGCATCCCCAGTGGTGCCAGTGCACTCTCTGGACTCACTGCACTGCATCCCCAGTGTTGCCAGTGCACTCTCTGGACTCACTGAACTGCATCCCCACTGGTGCCAGTGCCCTCTCTGGACTCACTGCACTGCATCCCAAGTGGTGCCAGTGCACTCTCTGGACCCACTGCAGTGCATATCCAGTGGTGCCAGTGCCCTCTCTGTAGTCACTGCGCTGCATCCCAAGTGGTGCCAGTGCACTCTCTGGACCCACTGCAGTGCATCCCCAGTGGTGCCAGTGCACTCTGTGGACTCACTGCACTGCATCCCCAGTGGTGGCAGTGCACTCTCTGGACTCATTGCGCTGCATCCCCAGTGGTGCCAGTGCACAATCTGGAGTCACTGCAGTGTATCCCCAGTGGTGCCAGTGCACTCTCTATAGTCACTGCGCTGCATCCCCAGTGTTGCCAGTGCCCTCTCTGGACTCACTGCAGTGCATCCCCAGTGGTGCCAGTGCACTCTCTGGACTCACTGCAATGTAGCCCCTGACGTGTCAGTGCACTCTCTGGACTCACTGCACTGCATCCCCAGTGGTGCCAGTGTACTCTCTGGACCCACTGCAGTGCATATCCAGTGGTGCCAGTGCACTCTCTGGACCCACTGCAGTGCATCCCCAGTGGTGCCAGTGCACTCTGTGGACTCACTGCACTGCATCCCCAATGGTGCCAGTGCACTCTCTGGACTCACTGCACTGCATCCCCAGTGGTGCCAGTGCACTCTCTGGACTCACTGCACTGCATCCCCAGTGTGCCTGTGCACTCTCCGGACTCCCTGCACTGCATCCCCAGTGTTGCCAGTGCACTCTCTGGACTCACCGGGGTGCATCCCCAGTGGTGCCAGTGCACTCTCTGGAGTCACTGCAGTGCATCCCCGGTGGTGCCAGTGCACTCTCTGGACTCCCTGCAGTGCATCACCAGTGTTGCCAGTGCACTCTCTGGACTCACTGAACTGCATCCCCAGTGGTGCCAGTGCACTCTCTGGAGTCACTGCGCTGCATCCCCAGGGGTGCCAGTGCACTCTCTGGAATCACTGCAGTGCATCCCCAGTGGTGCCAGTGCACTCTCTGGACTCACTGCAGTGCATCCCCAGTGGTGCCAGTGCACTCTCTGGACTCACTGCAGTGCATCCCCAGTGGTGCCAGTGCACTCTCTGTAGTCACTGCGCTGCATCCCCTGTGGTGACAGTGCACTCTGGACTCACTGCGCTGCATCCCCAGTGGTGCCAGTGCACAATCTGGAGTCACTGCACTGCATCTCCAGTGGTGCCAGTGCACTCTCTGGAGTCACTGCAGTGCATCTCCAGTGGTGCCAGGGCACTCTCTGCACCCACTGCAGTGCATCCCAACTGGTGCCAGTGCACTCTCTGGACTCACTGCACTGCATCCCCAGTGGTGCCAGTGCACTCTCTATAGTCACTGCGCTGCATCCCCAGTGTTGCCAGTGCATTCTCTGGACTCACTGCGATGCATCCCCAGCGGTGCCAGTGCACTCTCTGGACTCACTGCAGTGCATCCCCAGTGGTGCCAGTGCACTCTCTGGACTCACTGCACTGCATCCCCAGTGGTGCCAGTGCACTTTCTGGACTCACTGCACTGCATCCCCAGTGTTGCCAGTACACTCTCTGGACTCACAGCACTGCATCCCCAATGGGGCCACTGCACTCTCTGGACTCACTGCAGTGCATCCCCAGTGGTGCCAGTGCACTCTCTGCACTCACTGCACTGCATCCCCAGTGGTGCCAGTGCACTCTCTGGACTCACTGCAATGTAGCCCCTGAGGTGCCAGTGCACTCTCTGGACTCACTGCACTGCATCCCCAGTGGTGCCAGTGCACTCTCTGGACTCAGTGCAGTGAATCCCCAGTGGTGCCAGTGCACTCTCTGGAGTCACTGCACTGCATCCCCAGTGTTGCCAGTGCACTCTCTGGACTCACTGAACTGCATCCCCAGTGGTGCCAGTGCACTCTCTGGACTCACTGCAGTGCATCTCCAGTGGTGCCAGTGCACTCTCTGGACCCTCTGCATTGCATCCCCACTGGTGCCAGTGCCCTCTCTGGACTCACTGCACTGCATCCCCAGTGGTGCCAGTGCACTCTCTGGACCCACTGCAGTGCATCCCCAGTGGTGCCAGTGCACTCTCTGGACTCACTGCACTGCATCCCCAGTGGTGGCAGTGCACTCTCTGGACTCACTGCGCTGCATCCCCAGTGGTGCCAGTGCACAATCTGGAGTCACTGCAGTGTATCCCCAGTGGTGCCAGTGCACTCTCTATAGTCACTGCGCTGCATCCCCAGTGTTGCCAGTGCATTCTCTGGACTCACTGCGCTGCATCCCCAGTGGTGCCAGTGCACTCTCTGGACTCAGTGCAGTGAATCCCCAGTGGTGCCAGTGCACTCTCTGGACTCACTGCACTGCATCCCCAGTGTTGCCAGTGCACTCTCTGGACTCACTGAACTGCATCCCCACTGGTGCCAGTGCCCTCTCTGGACTCACTGCACTGCATCCCAAGTGGTGCCAGTGTACTCTCTGGACCCACTGCAGTGCATATCCAGTGGTGCCAGTGCCCTCTCTGTAGTCACTGCGCTGCCTCCCAAGTGGTGCCAGTGCACTCTCTGGACCCACTGCAGTGCATCCCCAGTGGTGCCAGTGCACTCTGTGGACTCACTGCACTGCATCCCCAGTGGTGGCAGTGCACTCTCTGGACTCACTGCGCTGCATCCCCAGTGGTGCCAGTGCACAATCTGGAGTCACTGCAGTGTATCCCCTGTGGTGCCAGTGCACTCTCTATAGTCACTGCGCTGCATCCCCAGTGTTGCCAGTGCATTCTCTGGACTCACTGCGCTGCATCCCCAGTGGTGCCAGTGCCCTCTCTGGACTCACTGCAGTGCATCCCCAGTGGTGCCAGTTCACTCTCTGGACTCACTGCAATGTAGCCCCTGACGTGCCAGTGCACTCTCTGGACTCACTGCACTGCATCCCAAGTGGTACCAGTGCACTCTCTGGACCCACTGCAGTGCATATCCAGTGGTGCCAGTGCACTCTCTGGACCCACTGCAGTGCATCCCCAGTGGTGCCAGTGCACTCTGTGGACTCACTGCACTGCATCCCCAATGGTGCCAGTGCACTCTCTGGACTCACTGCACTGCATCCCCAGTGGTGCCAGTGCACTCTCTGGACTCACTGCACTGCATCCCCAGTGTGCCTGTGCACTCTCCGGACTCCCTGCACTGCATCCCCAGTGTTGCCAGTGCACTCTCTGGACTCACCGGGGTGCATCCCCAGTGGTGCCAGTGCACTCTCTGGAGTCACTGCAGTGCATCCCCAGTGGTGCCAGTGCACTCTCTGGACTCACCAGGGTGCATCATCAGTGGTGCCAGTGCACTCTCTGGACTCACTGCAGTGCATCCCCATTGGTGACAGTGCACTCTCTGGACTCACTGCATTGCATCCCCAGTGATGCCAGTGCACTCTCTGGACTCACTGCAGTGAATCCCCGGTGGTGCCAGTGCACTCTCTGGACTCCCTGCAGTGCATCACCAGTGTTGCCAGTGCACTCTCTGGACTCACTGAACTGCATCCCCAGTGGTGCCAGTGCACTCTCTGGAGTCACTGCGCTGCATCCCCAGGGGTGCCAGTGCACTCTCTGGACTCACTGCAGTGAATCCCCAGTGGTGCCAGTGCACTCTCTGGAATCACTGCAGTGCATCCCCAGTGGTGCCAGTGCACTCTCTGGACTCACTGCAGTGCATCCCCAGTGGTGCCAGTGCACTCTCTGGACTCACTGCAGTGCATACCCAGTGGTGCCAGTGCACTCTCTGGACTAACTGAACTGCATCCCCAGTGGTGCCAGTGCACTCTCTGGACTCACTGCAGTGCATCCCCAGTGGTGCCAGTGAACTCTCTGGACTCACTGCAGTGCATCCCCAGTGGTGCCAGTGCACTCTCTGTAGTCACTGCGCTGCATCCCCTGTGGTGACAGTGCACTCTGGACTCACTGCGCTGCATCCCCAGTGGTGCCAGTGCACAATCTGGAGTCACTGCACTGCATCTCCAGTGGTGCCAGTGCACTCTCTGGAGTCACTGCAGTGCATCTCCAGTGGTGCCAGGGCACTCTCTGCACCCACTGCAGTGCATCCCAACTGGTGCCAGTGCACTCTCTGGACTCACTGCAGTGCATCCCCAGTGGTGCCAGTGCACTCTCTGGACTCACTGCAGTGCATCCCCACTGGTGCCAGTGCACTCTCTGGACTCACTGCACTGCATCCCCAGTGTTGCCAGTGCATTCTCTGGACTCACTGCGATGCATCCCCAGTGGTGCCAGTGCACTCTCTGGACTCACTGCACTGCATCCCCAGTGGTGCCAGTGCACTCTCTGGACTCACTGCACTGCATCCCCAGTGGTGCCAGGGCACTCTCTGAACTCACTGCACTGCATGCCCAGTGGTGCCAGTGCACTCTCTGGACTCACTGCATTTCATCCCCAGTGGTGCCAGTGCACTCTCTGGACTCAGTGCAGTGAATCCCCAGTGGTGCCAGTGCACTCTCTGGACTCACTGCACTGCATCCCCAGTGTTGCCAGTGCACTCTCTGGACTCACTGAACTGCATCCCCAGTGGTGCCAGTGCACTCTCTAGACTCACTGCAGTGCATCCCCAGTGGTGCCAGTGCACTCTCTGGACTCACTGCAGTGCATCTCCAGTGGTGCCAGGGCACTCTCTGCACCCACTGCAGTGCATCCCAACTGGTGCCAGTGCACTCTCTGGACTCACTGCACTGCATCCCCAGTGGTGCCAGTGCACTCTCTATAGTCACTACGCTGCATCCCCAGTGTTGCCAGTGCATTCTCTGGACTCACTGCGATGCATCCCCAGTGGTGCCAGTGCACTCTCTGGACTCACTGCAGTGCATCCCCAGTGGTGCCAGTGCACTCTCTGGACTCACTGCACTGCATCCCCAGTGGTGCCAGTGCACTCTCTGTAGTCACTCCGCTGCATCCCCACTGGTGACAGTGCACTCTCTGGACTCACTGCACTGCATCACCAGTGGTGCCACTGCACTCTTCGGACTCACCTGGGTGCATCCGAAGTGGTGCCAGTGCACTCTCTGGAGTCACTGCACTACATCCCCAGAGGTGCCACTGCACTCTCTGGACTCACTGCAGTGCATCCCCAGTGGTGCCAGTGCACTCTCTGGAGTCACTGCACTGCATCCCCACTGGTGCCAGAGCACTCTCTGGACTCACTGCAGTGCATCCCCAGTGGTGCCAGTGCACTCTCTGGACTCACTGCACTGCATCCCCAGTGCTGCCAGTGCACTTTCTGGACTCACTGCACTGCATCCCCAGTGCTGACCGTGCACTCTCTGGACTCACTGCAGTGCATCCCCAGTGGTGCCAGTGCACTCTCTGGACTCACTGCACTTCATCCCCAGTGGTGCCAGTGCACTCTCTGCACTCACTGCACTGCATGCCCACTGCTGCCAGTGCACTCTCTGGACTCACTGCACTGCATCCCCAGTGGTGCCAGTGCACTCTCTGGACTCACTGCAGTGCATCAACTGTTGTGCTAGTGCACTCTCTGCACTCAGAGCAATGCATCCCCTGTGGTGCCAGTGCACTCTCTGGAGTCACTGCGCTGCATCCCCAGGGGTGCCAGTGCACTCTCTGGACTCACTGCAGTGAATCCAAAGTGGTGCCAGTGCACTCTCTGGAATCACTGCAGTGCATCCCCAGTGGTGCCAGTGCACTCTCTGGACTCACTGCAGTGCAACCCCACTGGTGCCAGTGCACTCTCTGGACTAACTGAACTGCATCCCCAGTGGTGCCAGTGCACTCTCTAGACTCACTGCAGTGCATCCCCAGTGGTGCCAGTGAACTCTCTGGACTCACTGCAGTGCATCTCCGGTGGTGCCAGGGCACTCTCTGCACCCACTGCAGTGCATCCCAACTGGTGCCAGTGCACTCTCTGGACTCACTGCACTGCATCCCCAGTGGTGCCAGTGCACTCTCTATAGTCACTACGCTGCATCCCCAGTGTTGCCAGTGCATTCTCTGGACTCACTGCGATGCATCCCCAGTGGTGCCAGTGCACTCTCTGGACTCACTGCACTGCATCCCCACTGGTGCCAGTGCACTCTCTGGACTCACTGCACTGCATCCCCAGTGGTGCCAGTGCACTTTCTGGACTCACTGCACTGCATCCCCAGTGCTGACCGTGCACTCTCTGGACTCACTGCAGTGCATACCCAGTGGTGCCAGTGCACTCTCTGGACTCACTGCACTGCATCCCCAGTGGTGCCAGTGCACTCTCTGCACTCACTGCACTGCATCCCCAGTGGTGCCAGGGCACTCTCTGGACTCACTGCACTGCATGCCCAGTGGTGCCAGTGCACTCTCTGGACTCACTGCAATGTAGCCCCTGAGGTGCCAGTGCACTCTCTGGACTCACTGCACTGCATCCTCAGTGGTGCCAGTGCACTCTCTGGACTCACTGCACTGCATCCCCAGTGTTGCCAGTGCACTCTCTGGACTCACTGAACTGCATCCCCACTGGTGCCAGTGCCCTCTCTGGACTCACTGCACTGCATCCCAAGTGGTGCCAGTGCACTCTCTGGACCCACTGCAGTGCATATCCAGTGGTGCCAGTGCCCTCTCTGTAGTCACTGCGCTGCATCCCAAGTGGTGCCAGTGCACTCTCTGGACCCACTGCAGTGCATCCCCAGTGGTGCCAGTGCACTCTGTGGACTCACTGCACTGCATCCCCAGTGGTGGCAGTGCACTCTCTGGACTCACTGCGCTGCATCCCCAGTGGTGCCAGTGCACAATCTGGAGTCACTGCAGTGTATCCCCAGTGGTGCCAGTGCACTCTCTATAGTCACTGCGCTGCATCCCCAGTGTTGCCAGTGCCCTCTCTGGACTCACTGCAGTGCATCCCCAGTGGTGCCAGTGCACTCTCTGGACTCACTGCAATGTAGCCCCTGACGTGTCAGTGCACTCTCTGGACTCACTGCACTGCATCCCCAGTGGTGCCAGTGTACTCTCTGGACCCACTGCAGTGCATATCCAGTGGTGCCAGTGCACTCTCTGGACCCACTGCAGTGCATCCCCAGTGGTGCCAGTGCACTCTGTGGACTCACTGCACTGCATCCCCAATGGTGCCAGTGCACTGTCTGGACTCACTGCACTGCATCCCCAGTGGTGCCAGTGCACTCTCTGGACTCACTGCACTGCATCCCCAGTGTGCCTGTGCACTCTCCGGACTCCCTGCACTGCATCCCCAGTGTTGCCAGTGCACTCTCTGGACTCACCGGGGTGCATCCCCAGTGGTGCTAGTGCACTCTCTGGAGTCACTGCAGTGCATCCCCGGTGGTGCCAGTGCACTCTCTGGACTCCCTGCAGTGCATCACCAGTGTTGCCAGTGCACTCTCTGGACTCACTGAACTGCATCCCCAGTGGTGCCAGTGCACTCTCTGGAGTCACTGCGCTGCATCCCCAGGGGTGCCAGTGCACTCTCTGGAATCACTGCACTGCATCCCCAGTGGTGCCAGTGCACTCTCTGGACTCACTGCAGTGCATCCCCAGTGGTGCCAGTGCACTCTCTGGACTCACTGCAGTGCATCCCCAGTGGTGCCAGTGCACTCTCTGTAGTCACTGCGCTGCATCCCCTGTGGTAACAGTGCACTCTGGACTCACTGCGCTGCATCCCCAGTGGTGCCAGTGCACAATCTGGAGTCACTGCACTGCATCTCCAGTGGTGCCAGTGCACTCTCTGGAGTCACTGCAGTGCATCTCCAGTGGTGCCAGGGCACTCTCTGCACCCACTGCAGTGCATCCCAACTGGTGCCAGTGCACTCTCTGGACTCACTGCACTGCATCCCCAGTGGTGCCAGTGCACTCTCTATAGTCACTGCGCTGCATCCCCAGTGTTGCCAGTGCATTCTCTGGACTCACTGCGATGCATCCCCAGCGGTGCCAGTGCACTCTCTGGACTCACTGCAGTGCATCCCCAGTGGTGCCAGTGCACTCTCTGGACTCACTGGACTGCATCCCCAGTGGTGCCAGTGCACTTTCTGGACTCACTGCACTGCATCCCCAGTGCTGACCGTGCACTCTCTGGACTCATTGCAGTGCATACCCAGTGGTGCCAGTGCACTCTCTGGACTCACTGCACTGCATCCCCAGTGGTGCCAGTGCACTCTCTGCACTCACTGCACTGCATCCCCAGTGGTGCCAGGGCACTCTCTGAACTCACTGCACTGCATGCCCAGTGGTGCCAGTGCACTCTCTGGACTCACTGCAATGTAGCCCCTGAGGTGCCAGTGCACTCTCTGGACTCACTGCACTGCATCCCCAGTGGTGCCAGTGCACTCTCTGGACTCAGTGCAGTGAATCCCCAGTGGTGCCAGTGCACTCTCTGGACTCACTGCACTGCATCCCCAGTGTTGCCAGTGCACTCTCTGGACTCACTGAACTGCATCCCCAGTGGTGCCAGTGCACTCTCTGGACTCACTGCAGTGCATCTCCAGTGGTGCCAGTGCACTCTCTGGACCCTCTGCATTGCATCCCCACTGGTGCCAGTGCCCTCTCTGGACTCACTGCACTGCATCCCCAGTGGTGCCAGTGCACTCTCTGGACTCACTGCACGGCATCCCCACTGGTGCCAGTGCACTCTCTGGACTCACTGCACTGCATCCCCAGTGGTGGCAGTGCACTCTCTGGACTCACTGCGCTGCATCCCCAGTGGTGCCAGTGCACAATCTGGAGTCACTGCAGTGTATCCCCAGTGGTGCCAGTGCACTCTCTATAGTCACTGCGCTGCATCCCCAGTGTTGCCAGTGCATTCTCTGGACTCACTGCGCTGCATCCCCAGTGGTGCCAGTGCACTCTCTGGACTCACTGCATTGCATCCCCAGTGGTGCCAGTGCACTCTCTGGACTCACTGCACTGCATCCCCAGTGTTGCCAGTGCACTCTCTGGACTCACTGAACTGCATCCCCACTGGTGCCAGTGCCCTCTCTGGACTCACTGCACTGCATCCCAAGTGGTGCCAGTGCACTCTCTGGACCCACTGCAGTGCATATCCAGTGGTGCCAGTGCCCTCTCTGTAGTCACTGCGCTGCATCCCAAGTGGTGCCAGTGCACTCTCTGGACCCACTGCAGTGCATCCCCAGTGGTGCCAGTGCACTCTGTGGACTCACTGCACTGCATCCGCAGTGGTGGCAGTGCACTCTCTGGACTCACTGCGCTGCATCCCCAGTGGTGCCAGTGCACAATCTGGAGTCACTGCAGTGTATCCCCTGTGGTGCCAGTGCACTCTCTATAGTCACTGCGCTGCATCCCCAGTGTTGCCAGTGCATTCTCTGGACTCACTGCGCTGCATCCCCAGTGGTGCCAGTGCCCTCTCTGGACTCACTGCAGTGCATCCCCAGTGGTGCCAGTGCACTCTCTGGACTCACTGCAATGTAGCCCCTGACGTGCCAGTGCACTCTCTGGACTCACTGCACTGCATCCCAAGTGGTACCAGTGCACTCTCTGGACCCACTGCAGTGCATATCCAGTGGTGCCAGTGCACTCTCTGGACCCACTGCAGTGCATCCCCAGTGGTGCCAGTGCACTCTGTGGACTCACTGCACTGCATCCCCAATGGTGCCAGTGCACTCTCTGGACTCACTGCACTGCATCCCCAGTGGTGCCAGTGCACTCCCTGGACTCACTGCACTGCATCCCCAGTGTGCCTGTGCACTCTCCGGACTCCCTGCACTGCATCCCCAGTGTTGCCAGTGCACTCTCTGGACTCACCGGGGTGCATCCCCAGTGGTGCCAGTGCACTCTCTGGAGTCACTGCAGTGCATCCCCAGTGGTGCCAATGCACTCTCTGGACTCACCAGGGTGCATCATCAGTGGTGCCAGTGCACTCTCTGGACTCACTGCAGTGCATCCCCATTGGTGACAGTGCACTCTCTGGACTCACTGCATTGCATCCCCAGTGATGCCAGTGCACTCTCTGGACTCACTGCAGTGAATCCCCGGTGGTGCCAGTGCACTCTCTGGACTCCCTGCAGTGCATCACCAGTGTTGCCAGTGCACTCTCTGGACTCACTGAACTGCATCCCCAGTGGTGCCAGTGCACTCACTGGAGTCACTGCGCTGCATCCCCAGTGGTGCCAGTGCACTCTCTGGACTCACTGCAGTGAATCCCCAGTGGTGCCAGTGCACTCTCTGGACCCACTGCAGTGCATCCCCAGTGGTGCCAGTGCACTCTCTGGACTCACTGCAGTGCATCCCCAGTGGTGCCAGTGCACTCTCTGGAGTCACTGCACTGCATCCGCACTGGTGCCAGTGCACTCTCTGGACTAACTGAACTGCATCCCCAGTGGTGCCAGTGCACTCTCTGGACTCACTGCAGTGCATCCCCAGTGGTGCCAGTGAACTCTCTGGACTCACTGCAGTGCATCCCCAGTGGTGCCAGTGCACTCTCTGTAGTCACTGCGCTGCATCCCCTGTGGTGACAGTGCACTCTGGACTCACTGCGCTGCATCCCCAGTGGTGCCAGTGCACTCTCTGGAGTCACTGCAGTGCATCTCCAGTGGTGCCAGGGCACTCTCTGCACCCACTGCAGTGCATCCCAACTGGTGCCAGTGCACTCTCTGGACTCACTGCAGTGCATACCCAGTGGTGCCAGTGCACTCTCTGGACTCACTGCACTGCATCCCCAGTGGTGCCAGTGCACTCTCTGGACTCACTGCACTGCATCCCCAGTGGTGCCAGGGCACTCTCTGAACTCACTGCACTGCATGCCCAGTGGTGCCAGTGCACTCTCTGGACTCACTGCATTTCATCCCCAGTGGTGCCAGTGCACTCTCTGGACTCACTGCACTGCATCCCCAGTGGTGCCAGTGCACTCTCTGGACTCAGTGCAGTGAATCCCCAGTGGTGCCAGTGCACTCTCTGGACTCACTGCACTGCATCCCCAGTGTTGCCAGTGCACTCTCTGGACTCACTGAACTGCATCCCCAGTGGTGCCAGTGCACTCTCTGGACTCACTGCAGTGCATCTCCAGTGGTGCCAGTGCACTCTCTGGACCCTCTGCATTGCATCCCCACTGGTGCCAGTGCCCTCTCTGGACTCACTGCACTGCATCCCAAGTGGTGCCAGTGCACACTCTGGACCCACTGCAGTGCATCCCCAGTGGTGCCAGTGCACTCTCTGGACTCACTGCACTGCATCCCCAGTGGTGCCAGTGCACTCTCTGGACTCACTGCGCTGCATCCCCAGTGGTGCCAGTGCACTCTCTATAGTCACTGCGCTGCATCCCCAGTGTTGCCAGTGCATTCTCTGGACTCACTGCGCTGCATCCCCAGTGGTGCCAGTGCCCTCTTTGGACTCACTGCAGTGCATCCCCAGTGGTGCCAGTGCACTCTCTGGACTCACTGCAATGTAGCCCCTGACGTGCCAGTGCACTCTCTGGACTCACTGCACTGCATCCCAAGTGGTGCCAGTGCACTCTCTGGACCCACTGCAGTGCATATCCAGTGGTGCCAGTGCACTCTCTGGACCCACTGCAGTGCATCCCCAGTGGTGCCAGTGCACTCTGTGGACTCACTGCACTGCATCCCCAATGGTGCCAGTGCACTCTCTGGACTCACTGCACTGCATCCCCACTGGTGCCAGTGCACTCTCTGGACTCACTGCACTGCATCCCCAGTGTGCCTGTGCACTCTCCGGACTCCCTGCACTGCATCCCCAGTGTTGCCAGTGCACTCTCTGGACTCACCGGGGTACATCCCCAGTGGTGCCAGTGCACTCTCTGGACTCACTGCAGTGCAGCCCCAGTGGTGCCAGTGCACTCTCTGGACTCACCAGGGTGCATCATCAGTGGTGCCAGTGCACTCTCTGGACTCACTGCAGTGCATTCCCATTGGTGACAGTGCACTCTCTGGACTCCCTGCAGTGCATCACCAGTGTTGCCAGTGCACTCTCTGGACTCACTGAACTGCATCCCCAGTGGTGCCAGTGCACTCTCTGGACTCACTGCACTAAAAACCCAGTGGTGCCAGTGCACTCTCTGGAGTCAATGCAGTGCATCTCCAGTGGTGCCAGTGCACTCTCTGGACTCACTGCACTGCATCCCCACTGGTGCCAGTGCACTCTCTGGACTCACTGCACTGCATCCCCAGTGGTGCCAGTGCACTCCCTGGACTCACTGCAGTGCATCCCCAGTGGTGCCAGTGCACTCTATGGAGACACTGCACTGCATCCCCACTGGTGCCAGTGCACTCTCTGGACTCACTGCACTGCATCCCCAGTGGTGCCAGTGCACTCTCTGGACTCACTGCACTGCATCCCCAGTGGTGCCAGTGCACTCTCTGGAGTCACTGCACTGCATCCCCAGTGGTGCCAGTGCACTCTCTAGACTCACTGCACTGCATCCCCACTGGTGCCAGTGCACTCTCTGGACTCACTGCACTGCATCCCGACTGGTGCCAGTGCACTCTCTGGACTCACTGCACTGCATCCCCACTGCTGCCAGTGCACTCTCTGGAGTCACTGCACTGCATCCACAGTGGTGCCAGTGCACTCTCTGTAGTCACTGCACTGCATCCCCACTGGTGCCAATGCACTCTCTGGAGTCACTGCAGTGCATCCCCACTGGTGCCAGTGCACTCTCTGGAGTCACTGCACTGCATCCCCACTGGTGCCAGTGCACGGTCTGGAGTCACTGCACTGCATCCCCACTGCTACCAGTGCACTCTCTGGACTCACTGCACTGCATCCCCAGTGGTGCCAGTGCACTCTCTGGACTCACTGCACTGCAACCCCAGTGGTGCCAGTGCACTCTCTGGACTCACTGCACTGCATCCCCAGTGGTGCCAGTGCACTCTCTGGGCTCACTGCACTGCATCCCCAGTGGTGCCAGTACACTCTCTGGAGACACTGCACTGCATCCCCACTGGTGCCAGTGCACTCTCTGGACTCACTGCACTGCATTCC
Organism: Anser brachyrhynchus; assembly: GCF_964034855.1. NCBI lineage: Eukaryota > Metazoa > Chordata > Aves > Anseriformes > Anatidae > Anser > Anser brachyrhynchus. Next base: position 366,078 of record NW_027664139.1, read on the forward strand.
CACTGGTGCCAGTGAACTGCCTGGACTCACTGCACTGCATCCCCACTGGTGCCAGTGAACTGCCTGGACTCACTGCACTGCATCCCCAATGGTGCCAGTGCACTCTCTGGACTCACTGCACTGCATCCCCACTGGTGCCAGTGCACTCTCTGGACTCACTGCACTGCATCCCCAGTAGTGCCAGTGCACTTTCTGGAGTCACTGCACTGCATCCCTAGTGGTGCCAGTGCACTCTCTGGACTCACTGCACTGCATCCCCACTGGTGCCAGTGCACTCTCTAGAGTCACTGCACTGCATCCCCAGTGGTGCCAGTGCACTCTCTAGAGTCACTGCACTGATCCGCAGTGGTCCCAGTGCACTCTCTGGACCCACTGCACTGCATCCCCAGTGGTGCCAGTGCACTCTCTGGACTCACTGCACGGCATCCCCACTGGTGCCAGTGCACTCTCTGGAGTCACTGCACTGCATCCCCAGTGGTGCCAGTGCACTCTCTGGACTCACTGCTATGCATCCCCACTGGTGCCAATGCACTCTCTGGACTCACTGCACTGCATCCCCAGTAGTGCCAGTGCACTCTCTGGACTCACTGCACTGCATCCCCACTGGTGCCAGTGCACTATAAGGACTCACTGCACTGCATGCCCACTGGTGCCAGTGCACTCTCTGGACTCACTGCACTGCATCCCCACTGGTGCCAGTGCACTCTCTGGAGACACTGCACTGCATGCCCACTGGTGCCAGTGCACTCTCAGGACTCACTACACTGCATCCCCACTGGTGCCAGTGCACTCCCTAGAGTCACTGCACTCCAACCCCACTGGTGCCAGTGCACTCTCTAGAGTCACTGCACTGATCCGCAGTGGTGCCAGTGCACTCTCTGGACTCACTGCACTGCATCTCCACTGGTGCCAGTGCACTCTCTGGACTCACTACACTGCATCCCCACTGGTGCCAGTGCACTCTCTGGACTCACTGCAGTGCATCCCCACTGGTGCCAGTGAACTCTCTGGACTCACTGCACTGCATCCCCAGTGGTGCCAGTGCACTCTCTGGACTCACAGCACTGCATCCCCAATGGTGCCAGTGCACTCTCTGGACTCACTGCACTGCATCCCCAGTAGTGCCAGTGCACTTTCTGGAGTCACTGCACTGCATCCCTAGTCGTGCCAGTGAACTCTCTGGACTCACTGCACTGAATCCCCGGTGGTGCCAGTGCACTCTCTGGACTCACTGCACTGCATCCCCACTGGTGCCAGTGCACTCTCTGGAGTCACTGCACTGCATCCCCACTGGTGCCAGTGCACTCTAAGGACTCACTACACTGCACTGCATCCCCAGTGGTGCCAATGCACTCTCTGGACTCACTGCACTGCATCCCCACTGGTGCCAGTGCACTCTAAGGACTCACTACACTGCACTGCATCCCCAGTGGTGCCAATGCACTCTCTGGACTCACTGCACTGCATCCCCAGTGGTGCCAGTGCACTCTCTGGACTCACTGCACTGCATCCCCACTAGTGCCAGTGCACTTTCTGGATTCATTGCACTGCATCCCTAGTGGTGCCAGTGAACTCTCTGGACTCACTGCACTGAATCCCCGGTGGTGCCAGTGCACTCTCTGGACTCACTGCACTGCATCCCCAGTGGTGCCACTGCACTCTCTAGAGTCACTGCACTGCATCCCCACTGGTGCCAGTGCACTCTAAGGACTCACTACACTGCACTGCATCCCCAGTGGTGCCAATGCACTCTCTGGACTCACTGCACTGCATCCCCACTGGTGCCAGTGCACTCTAAGGACTCACTACACTGCACTGCATCCCCAGTGGTGCCAGTGCACTCTCTGGACTCACTGCACTGCATCCCCACTAGTGCCAGTGCACTTTCTGGATTCATTGCACTGCATCCCTAGTGGTGCCAGTGAACTCTCTGGACTCACTGCACTGCATCCCCAGTAGTGCCAGTGCACTCTCTGGACTCACTGCACTGCATCCCCAGTGGTGCCACTGCACTCTCTAGAGTCACTGCACTGCATCCCCACTGGTCCCAGTGCACTCTAAGGACTCACTGCACTGCATCCCCACTGGTGCCAGTGCACTCTCTGGACTCACTGCACTGCATCCCCAGTGGTGCCACTGCACTCTCTGGACTCACTGCACTGCATTCCCACTGGTGCCAGTGCACTCTCTGGACTCACTGCACTGAATCCCCACTGGTTCCAGTGCACTCTCTAGAGTCACTGCACTCCAACCCCAATGGTGCCAGTGCACTCTATGGAGTCACTGCACTGTTCCGCAGTGGTGTATGTGCACTCTCTGGACTCACTGCACTGCATCCCCACTGGTGCCAGTGCACTCTCTGGACTCACTGCACTGCATCCCCACTGGTGCCAGTGCACTCTCTGGACTCACTGCACTGCATCCCCACTGGTGCCAGTGCACTCTAAGGACTCACTGCACTGCATCCCCACTGGTGCCAGTGCACTCTCTGGACTCACTGCAGTGCATCCCCACTGGTGCCAGTGCACTCTCTGGAGTCACTGCACTGCATCCCCACTGGTGCCAGTGCACTCTCTGGAGTCACTGCACTGCATGCCCACTGGTGCCAGTGCACTCTCTGGACTCACTGCACTGCATCACCTCTGGTGCCAGTGCACTCTCTGGACTCACTGCACTGCATCCCCAGTGGTGCCAGTGCACTCTCTAGAGTCACTGCACTCCAACCCCACTGGTGCCAGTGCACTCTCTAGAGTCACTACACTGCATCCCCACTGGTACCAGTGCACTCTCTGGACTCACTGCACTGCATCCCCAGTGGTGCCAGTGCACTCTCTGGAGTCACTGCACTGCATCCCCACTGGTGCCAGTGCACTCTCTGGACTCACTGCACTGCATCCCCACTGCTGCCAATGCACTCTCTGGACTCACTGCACTGCATCCCCACTGGTTCCCGTGCATTCTCTGGACTCACTACACTGCATCCCCACTGGTGCCAGTGCACTCTCTGGACTCACTGCACTGCATCTCCACTGGTGCCAGTGCACTCTCTGGACTCACTGCACTGCATCCCCACTGGTGCCAGTGCACTCTCTGGACTCACTGCACTGCATCCCCAGAAGTGCCAGTGCACTCTCTGGAGTCACTGCACTGCATCCCAAGTGGTGCCAGTGAACTCTCTAGACTCACTGCACTGCATCCCCACTGGTGCCAGTGCACTCTCTGGACTCACTGCACTGCATCCCCAGTGGTGCCAGTGCACTCTCTGGACTCACTGCACTGCATCCCCACTGCTGCCAGTGCACTCTCTGGAGTCACTGCACTGCATCCCCACTGGTGCCAGTGCAGTCTCTGGAGTCACTGCACTGCATCCCCACTGGTCCCAATGCACTCTCTGTAGTCACTGCAGTGCATCCCCACTGGTGCCCGTGCACTCTCTGCAGTCACTGCACTGCATCCCCACTGGTGCCAGTGCACTGTCTGGACTCACTGCAGTGCATCACCACTGGTGCCAGTGCACTCTCTGGACTCACTGCACTGCATCCCCACTGGTGCCAGTGCACTCTCTGGAGTCACTGCTCTGCATCCCCAGTTTCGCCAGTACACTCTCTGGAGACACTGCACTGCATCCCCTCTGGTGCCAGTGCACTCTCTGGAGTCACTGCACTGCATTCCCACTGGTGCCAGTGCACTCTCTGGAGTCACTGTACTGCATCCCCACTGGTGCCAGTGAACTGCCTGGACTCACTGCACTGCATCCCCACTGGTGCCAGTGCACTCTCTGGACTCACTGCACTGCATCCCCAGTAGTGCCAGTGCACTTTCTGCAGTCACTGCACTGCCTCCCTAGTGGTGCCAGTGCACTCTCTGGACTCACTGCACTGCATCCCCACTGGTGCCAGTACACTCTCTAGAGTCACTACACTCCAACCCCACTGGTGCCAGTGCACTCTCTAGAGTCACTGCACTGATCCGAAGTGGTGCCAGTGCACTCTCTGGACTCACTGCACTGCATCCCCACTGGTGCCAGTGCACTCTCTGGACTCACTGCACGGCATCCCCACTGGTGCCAGTGCACTCTCTGGAGTCACTGCAGTGCATCCCCAGTGGTGCCAGTGCACTCTCTGGACTCACTGCACTGCATACCCACTGGTGTCAATGCACTCTCTGGACTCACTGCAGTGCATCCCCACTGGTGCCAGTGCACTCTCTGGACTCACTGCACTGCATCCCCACTGGTGCCAGTGCACTCTCTGGACTCACTGCACTGCATCCCCAGTGGTGCCAGTGCACTCTCTGGACTCACTGCACTGCATCCCCACTGGTGCCAGTGCACTCTCTGCACTCACTGCACTGCATCCCCACTGGTGCCAGTGCACTCTCAGGACTCACTACACTGCATCCCCTCTGGTGCCAGTGAATCTCTAGAGTCACTGCACTCCAACACCACTGGTGCCAGTGCACTCTCTAGAGTCACTGCACTGATCCGCAGTGGTGCCAGTGCACTCTTTGGACTCACTGCACTGCATCCTCACTGGTACCAGTGCACTCTCTGGACTCACTGCACTGCATCCCCACTGGTGCCAGTGCACTCTCTGGACTCACTGCACTGCAACCCCACCGGTGCCAGTGCACTCTCTGGACTCACTACACTGCATCCCCAGTGGTGCCAGTGCACTCTCTGGACTCACTGCACTGCATCCCCAGTGGTGCCAGTGCACTCTCTGGAGTCACTGCACTGCATCCCCACTGGTGCCAGTGCACTCTCTGGACTCACTGCACTGCATCCCCAGTAGTGCCAGTGCACTCTCTGGAGTCACTGCACTGCATCCCCACTGGTGCCAGTGCACTCTCTGGAGTCACTGCACTGCATCCCCAGTGGTGCCAGTGCACTCTCTGGACTCACTGCACTGCATCCCCACTGGTGGCAGTGCACTCTCTGGACTCACTGCACTGCAACCCCACTGGTGCCAGTGCACTCTCTGGACTCACTACACTGCATCCCCGGTGGTGCCAGTGCACTCTCTGGAGTCACTGCACTGCATCCCCACTGGTGCCAGTGAACTGCCTGGACTCACTGCACTGCATCCCTAGTGGTGCCAGTGCACTCTCTGGACTCACTGCACTGCATCCCCAGTAGTGCCAGTGCACTTTCTGCAGTCACTGCACTGCCTCCCTAGTGGTGCCAGTGCACTCTCTGGACTCACTGCACTGCATCCCCACTGGTGCCAGTGCACTCTCTAGAGTCACTACACTCCAACCCCACTGGTGCCAGTGCACTCTCTAGAGTCACTGCACTGATCCGAAGTGGTGCCAGTGCACTCCCTGGACTCACTGCACTGCATCCCCACTGGTGCCAGTGCACTCTCTGGACTCACTGCACGGCATCCCCACTGGTGCCAGTGCACTCTCTGGAGTCACTGCAGTGCATCCCCAGTGGTGCCAGTGCACTCTCTGGACTCACTGCACTGCATACCCACTGGTGTCAATGCACTCTCTGGAGTCACTGCACTGCATCCCTACTGGTGCCAGTGCACTCTCTGGACTCACTGCACTGCATCCCCACTGGTGCCAGTGCACTCTCTGCACTCACTGCACTGCATCCCCACTGGTGCCAGTGCACTCTCAGGACTCACTGCACTGCATCCCCTCTGGTGCCAGTGCACTCTCTAGAGTCACTGCACTCCAACCACACTGGTGCCAGTGCACTCTCTAGAGTCACTGCACTGATCCGCAGTGGTGCCAGTGCACTCTCTGGACTCACTGCACTGCATCCCCACTGGTACCAGTGCACTCTCTGGACTCACTGCACTGCATCCCCACTGGTACCGGTGCACTCTCTGGACTCACTACACTGCATCCCCACTGGTGCCAGTGCACTCTCTGGACTCACTGCACTGCATCCCCAGTGGTGCCAGTGCACTCTCTGGAGTCACTGCACTGCATCCCCACTGGTGCCAGTGCACTCTCTGGACTCACTGCACTGCATCCCCAGTAGTGCCAGTGCACTTTCTGGAGTCACTGCACTGCATCCCTAGTGGTGCCAGTGCACTCTCTGGAGTCACTGCACTGCATCCCCACTGGTGCCAGTGCACTCTCTGGAGTCACTGCACTGCATCCCCAGTGGTGCCAGTGCACTCTCTGGACTCACTGCAGTGCATCCCCACTGGTGCCAGTGCACTCTCTGGACTCACTGCACTGCAACCCCACTGGTGCCAGTGCACTCTCTGGACTCACTACACTGCATCCCCACTGGTGCCAGTGCAGTCTCTGGACTCACTGCAGTGCATCCCCGGTGGTGCCAGTGCACTCTCTGGACTCACTGCACTGCATCCCCACTGGTGCCAGTGCACTCTCTGGACTCACTGCACTGCATCCCCAGTAGTGCCAGTGCACTTTCTGGAGTCACTGCACTGCATCCCTAGTGGTGCCAGTGCACTCTCTGGACTCACTGCACTGCATCCCCAGTGGTGCCAGTGCACTCTCTGGACTCACTGCACTGCATCCCCTGTGGTGCCAGTGCACTCTCTGGACTCACTGCAGTGCATCCCCAGTGGTGCCAGTGCACTCTCTGGACTCACTGCAGTGCATCCCCAGTGGTGCCAGTGCACTCTCTGGAATCACTGCAGTGCATCCCCTGTGCTGCCATTGCACTCTCTGTACTCACTGCACTGCATCCCCACTGGTGCCAGTGCACTCTCTGTACTCACTGCACTGCATCCCCAGTGGAGCCAGAGCACTCTCTGGACTCACTGCATTGCATCCCCAGTGGTGCCAGTGCACTCTCTGGACTCACTGCACTGCATCCCCACTGGTGCCAGTGCACTCTCTGGACTCACTGCAGTGCATTCCCAGTTGTACCAATGCACTCTCTGGACTCACTGCACTGCATCACCAGTGGTGCCAGTGCACTCTCTGGAATCACTGCAGTGCATCCCCTGTGCTGCCATTGCACTCTCTGTACTCACTGCACTGCATCCCCAGTGGTGCCAGTGCACTCTCTGTACTCACTGCACTGCATCCCCAGTGGAGCCAGAGCACTCTCTGGACTCACTGCAGTGCATCCCCAGTGGTGCCAGTGCACTCTCTGGAGTCACTGCACTGCATCCCCAGTGGCGCCAGTACACTCTCTGGAGACACTGCACTGCATCCCCACTGGTGCCAGTGCACTCTCTGGACTCACTGCACTGCATCCCCACTGGTGCCAGTGCACTCTCTAGAGTCACTACACTCCAACCCCACTGGTGCCAGTGCACTCTCTAGAGTCACTGCACTGATCCGAAGTGGTGCCAGTGCACTCCCTGGACTCACTGCACTGCATCCCCACTGGTGCCAGTGCACTCTCTGGACTCACTGCACGGCATCCCCACTGGTGCCAGTGCACTCTCTGGAGTCACTGCAGTGCATCCCCAGTGGTGCCAGTGCACTCTCTGGACTCACTGCACTGCATACCCACTGGTGTCAATGCACTCTCTGGAGTCACTGCACTGCATCCCTACTGGTGCCAGTGCACTCTCTGGACTCACTGCACTGCATCCCCACTGGTGCCAGTGCACTCTCTGCACTCACTGCACTGCATCCCCACTGGTGCCAGTGCACTCTCAGGACTCACTGCACTGCATCCCCTCTGGTGCCAGTGCACTCTCTAGAGTCACTGCACTCCAACCACACTGGTGCCAGTGCACTCTCTAGAGTCACTGCACTGATCCGCAGTGGTGCCAGTGCACTCTCTGGACTCACTGCACTGCATCCCCACTGGTACCAGTGCACTCTCTGGACTCACTGCACTGCATCCCCACTGGTACCGGTGCACTCTCTGGACTCACTACACTGCATCCCCACTGGTGCCAGTGCACTCTCTGGACTCACTGCACTGCATCCCCAGTGGTGCCAGTGCACTCTCTGGAGTCACTGCACTGCATCCCCACTGGTGCCAGTGCACTCTCTGGACTCACTGCACTGCATCCCCAGTAGTGCCAGTGCACTTTCTGGAGTCACTGCACTGCATCCCTAGTGGTGCCAGTGCACTCTCTGGAGTCACTGCACTGCATCCCCACTGGTGCCAGTGCACTCTCTGGAGTCACTGCACTGCATCCCCAGTGGTGCCAGTGCACTCTCTGGACTCACTGCAGTGCATCCCCACTGGTGCCAGTGCACTCTCTGGACTCACTGCACTGCAACCCCACTGGTGCCAGTGCACTCTCTGGACTCACTACACTGCATCCCCACTGGTGCCAGTGCAGTCTCTGGACTCACTGCAGTGCATCCCCGGTGGTGCCAGTGCACTCTCTGGACTCACTGCACTGCATCCCCACTGGTGCCAGTGCACTCTCTGGACTCACTGCACTGCATCCCCAGTAGTGCCAGTGCACTTTCTGGAGTCACTGCACTGCATCCCTAGTGGTGCCAGTGCACTCTCTGGACTCACTGCACTGCATCCCCAGTGGTGCCAGTGCACTCTCTGGACTCACTGCACTGCATCCCCTGTGGTGCCAGTGCACTCTCTGGACTCACTGCAGTGCATCCCCAGTGGTGCCAGTGCACTCTCTGGACTCACTGCAGTGCATCCCCAGTGGTGCCAGTGCACTCTCTGGAATCACTGCAGTGCATCCCCTGTGCTGCCATTGCACTCTCTGTACTCACTGCACTGCATCCCCACTGGTGCCAGTGCACTCTCTGTACTCACTGCACTGCATCCCCAGTGGAGCCAGAGCACTCTCTGGACTCACTGCATTGCATCCCCAGTGGTGCCAGTGCACTCTCTGGACTCACTGCACTGCATCCCCACTGGTGCCAGTGCACTCTCTGGACTCACTGCAGTGCATTCCCAGTTGTACCAATGCACTCTCTGGACTCACTGCACTGCATCACCAGTGGTGCCAGTGCACTCTCTGGAATCACTGCAGTGCATCCCCTGTGCTGCCATTGCACTCTCTGTACTCACTGCACTGCATCCCCAGTGGTGCCAGTGCACTCTCTGTACTCACTGCACTGCATCCCCAGTGGAGCCAGAGCACTCTCTGGACTCACTGCAGTGCATCCCCAGTGGTGCCAGTGCACTCTCTGGAGTCACTGCACTGCATCCCCAGTGGCGCCAGTACACTCTCTGGAGACACTGCACTGCATCCCCACTGGTGCCAGTGCACTCTCTGGACTCACTGCACTGCATTCCCACTGGTGCCAGTGCACTCTCTGGAGTCACTGCACTGCATCCCCACTGGTGCCAGTGAACTGCCTGGACTCACTGCACTGCATCCCCACTGGTGCCAGTGCACTCTGTGGACTCACTGCACTGCATCCCCAGTAGTGACAGTGCACTTTCTGCAGTCACTGCACTGCCTCCCTAGTGGTGCCAGTGCACTCTCTGGACTCACTGCACTGCATCCCCACTGGTGCCAGTGCACTCTCTAGAGTCACTGCACTCCAACGCCACTGGTGCCAGTGCACTCTCTAGAGTCACTGCACTGATCCGAAGTGGTACCACTGCACTCTCTGGACTCACTGCACTGCATCCCCACTGGTGCCAGTGCACTCTCTGGACTCACTGCACGGCATCCCCACTGGTGCCAGTGCAGTCTCTGTAGTCACTGCAGTGCATCCCCAGTGGTGCCAGTGCACTCTCTGGACTCACTGCACTGCATCCCCACTGGTGCCAGTGCACTATAAGGACTCACTGCACTGCATTCCCAGTGGTGCCAGTGCACTCTCTGGACTCACTGCACTGCATCCCCACTGGTGCCAGTGCACTATAAGGACTCACTGCACTGCATCCCCAGTGGTGCCAGTGCACTCTCTGGACTCACTGCACTGCATCCCCACTGGTGCCAGTGCACTCTCTGCGCTCACTGCACTGCATCCCCACTGGTGCCAGTGCACTCTCAGGACTCACTACACTGCATCCCCACTGGTGCCAGTGCACTCTCTAGAGTCACTGCACTCCAACCCCACTGGTGCCAGTGCACTCTCTAGAGTCACTGCACTGATCCGCAGTGGTGCCAGTGCACTCTCTGGACTCACTGCACTGCATCCCCACTGGTGCCAGTGCACTCTATGGAGTCACTGCACTGCATCCCCACTGCTGCCAGTGCACTCTCTGGACTCAATGCACTGCATCCCCAGTGGTGCCAGTGCACTCTCTGGAGTCACTGCACTGCATCCCCACTGGTGCCAGTGCACTCTCTGGACTCAATGCACTACATCCCCACTGGTGCCAATGCACTCTCTGGACTCACTGCACTGCATCCCCACTGGTGCCAGTGCACTCTCTGGACTGACTGCACTGCATCCCCACTGGTGCCAGTGCAGTCTCTGTAGTCACTGCAGTGCATCCCCAGTGGTGCCAGTGCACTCTCTGGACTCACTGCACTGCATCCCCACTGGTGCCAGTGCACTCTCTGGACTCACTGCACTGCATCCCCAGTAGTGCCAGTGCACTTTCTGGAGTCACTGCACTGCAACCCCACTGGTGCCAGTGCACTCTCTGGACTCACTACACTGCATCCCCACTGGTGCCAGTGCACTCTCTGGAGTCACTGCACTGCATCCCCAGTGGTGCCAGTGCACTCTCTGGACTCACTGCACTGCATCCCCACTGCTGCCAGTGCACTCTCTGGAGTCACTGCACTGCATCCCCACTGGTGCCAGTGAACTCTCTGGACTCACTGCACTCCATCCCCACTGGTGCCAGTGCACTCTCTGGACTCACTGCAGTGCATCCCCAGTGGTGCCAGTGCACTCTCTGGACTCACTGCACTGCATCCCCAGTGGTGCCAGTGCACTCTCTGGACTTACTGCACTGCATCCCCAGTGGTGCCAGTGCACTCTCTGGACTCACTGCAGTGCATCCCCTGTGGTGCCAGTGCACTCTCTGTACTCACTTCAGTGCATCCCCAGTGGTGCCAGTGCACTCTCTGGACTCACTGCACTGCATCCCCAGTGGTGCCAGTGCACTCTCTGGACTCATTGCACTGCATCCCCAGTGGTGCCAGTGCACTCTCTGGAATCACTGCAGTGCATCCCCAGTGGTGCCAGTGCACTCTCTGTACTCACTGCACTGCATCCCCAGTGGTGCCAGTGCACTCTCTGTACTCACTGCACTGCATCCCCAGTGGAGCCAGAGCACTCTCTGGACTCACTGCATTGCATCCCCAGTGGTGCCAGTGCACTCTCTGGACTCACTGCACTGCATCCCCAGTGGTGCCAGTGCACTCTCTGGACTCACTGCACTGCATCCCCAGTGGTGCCAGTGCACTCTCTGGACTAACTGCACTGCATCCCCTGTGGTGCCAGGGCACTCTCCGGACTCACTGCAGTGCATTCGCAGTGGTGCCAGTGCACTCTTTGGACTCACTGCACTGCATCCCCATTAGTGCCAGGTCATTCTCTGGACTCACTGCAGTGCATCCCCAGTGTTGACAGTGCACTCTCTGGACTCACTGCACTGCATCCCCAGTGGTGCCAGTGCACTCTCTGGACACACTGCAGTGTATCCCCAGTGGTGCAAGGGCACTCTCTGGACTAACTGCACTAAAACCCCAGTGGTGCCAGTGCACTCTCTGGACTCACAGCACTGCATCCCCAATGGTGCCACTGCACTCTCTGGACTCACTGCAGTGCATCCCTAGTGGTGCCAGTGCACTCTCTGCACTCACTGCACTGCATCCCCAGTGGTGCCAGTGCACTCTCTGCACTCACTGAACTGCATCTCCAGTGATGCCAGTGCACTCTCTGGACTCAGTGCACTGCAGCCCCAGTGGTGCCAGTGCACTCTCTGGAGACACTGCAGTGCATCCCCAGTGTTGCCAGTGCACTCTCTGGAGTCACTGCTTTGCATCCCCACTGGTGCCATTGCACTCTCTGGACTGACTGCACTGCATCCCCACTGGTGCCAGTGCACTCTCTGCACTCACAGCACTGCATACCCACTGGTGCCAGTGCACTCTCTGGACTCACTGCACTGCATCCCCAGTGGTGCCAGTGCACTCTCTGGACTCACTGCACTGCATCCCCAGTGGTGCCAGTGCACTCTCTGGACTAACTGCACTGCATCCCCTGTGGTGCCAGGGCACTCTCCGGACGCACTGCAGTGCATTCGCAGTGGTGCCAGTGCACTCTTTGGACTCACTGCACTGCATCCCCATTAGTGCCAGGTCATTCTCTGGACTCACTGCAGTGCATCCCCAGTGTTGACAGTGCACTCTCTGGACTCACTGCACTGCATCCCCAGTGGTGCCAGTGCACTCTCTGGACACACTGCAGTGTATCCCCAGTGGTGCAAGGGCACTCTCTGGACTAACTGCACTAAAACCCCAGTGGTGCCAGTGCACTCTGGACTCACAGCACTGCATCCCCAATGGTGCCACTGCACTCTCTGGACTCACTACACTGCATCCCCACTGGTGCCAGTGCAGTCTCTGCAGTCACTGCAGTGCATCCCCAGTGGTGCCAGTGCACTCTTTGGACTCACTGCACTGCATCCCCACTGGTGCCAGTGCACTCTCTGGACTCACTGCACTGCATCCCCAGTAGTGCCAGTGCACTTTCTGGAGTAACTGCACTGCATCCCTAGTGGTGCCAGTGCACTCTCTGGACTCACTGCACTGCATCCCCAGTGGTGCCAGTGCACTCTCTGGACTCACTGCACTGCCTCACCAGTGGTGCCAGTGCACTCTCTGGACTCACTGCACTGCATCCCCACTGCTGCCAGTGCACTCTCTGGAGTCACTGCACTGCATCCCCACTGGTGCCAGTGAACTCTCTGGACTCACTGCACTCCATCCCCACTGGTGCCAGTGCACTCTCTGGACTCACTGCACTGCATCCCCACTGGTGCCAGTGCACTCTCTGGAATCACTGCACTGCATCCCCTGTGGTGCCAGTGCACTCTCTGGACTTAGTGCACTGCATCCCCAGTGGTGCCAGTGCACTCTCTGGACTCACTGCAGTGCATCCCCTGTGGTGCCAGTGCACTCTCTGGACTCACTGCACTGCATCCCCAGTGGTGCCAGTGCACTCTCTGGACTCACTGCACTGCATCCCCAGTGGTGCCAGTGCACTCTCTGGACTCACTGCACTGCATCCCCAGTGGTGCCAGTGCACTCTCTGGACTCACTGCAGTGCATTCCCACTGGTGCCAATGCACTCTCTGGACTCACTGCACTGCATCACCAGTGGTGCCAGTGCACTCTCTGGCATCACTGCAGTGCATCCCCTGTGCTGCCATTGCACTCTCTGTACTCACTGCACTGCATCCCCAGTGGTGCCAGTGCACTCTCTGTACTCACTGCACTGCATCCCCAGTGGAGCCAGAGCACTCTCTGGACTCACTGCATTGCATCCCCAGTGGTGCCAGTGCACTCTCTGGACTCACTGCACTACATCCCCACTGGTGCCAGTGCACTCTCTGGACTCACTGCACTGCATCCCCAGTGGTGCCAGTGCACTCTCTGGACTCACTGCACTGCATCCCCAGTGGTGCCAGTGCACTCTCTGGACACACTGCAGTGTATCCCCAGTGGTGCAAGGGCACTCTCTGGACTAACTGCACTAAAACCCCAGTGGTGCCAGTGCACTCTCTGGACTCACAGCACTGCATCCCCAATGGTGCCACTGCACTCTCTGCACTCACTGCACTGCATCCCCAGTGGTGCCAGTGCACTCTCTGCACTCACTGAACTGCATCCCCAGTGATGCCAGTGCACTCTCTGGACTCACTGCACTGCATCCCCAGTGGTGCCAGTGCACTCTCTGGAGACACTGCAGTGCATCCCCAGTGGTGCCAGTGCACTCTCTGGAGTCACTGCTTTGCATCCCCACTGGTGCCATTGCACTCTCTGAACTGACTGCACTGCATCCCCACTTGTGCCAGTGCACTCTCTGCACTCACTGCACTGCATACCCACTGGTGCCAGTGCACTCTCTGGACTCACTGCACTGCAACCCCACTGGTGCCAGTGCACTCTCTGGACTCACTACACTGCATCCCCACTGGTGCCAGTGCACTCTCTGGACTCACTGCACTGCACCCCACTGGTGCCAGTCGACTCTCTGGAGTCACTGCACTGCATCCCCACTGGTGCCAGTGCACTCTCTGGACTCACTGCACTGCATCCCCAGTGGCGCCAGTACACTCTCTGGAGACACTGCACATCATCCCCACTGGTGCCAGTGCACTCTCTGGACTCACTGCACTGCATTCCCACTGGTGCCAGTGCACTCTCTGGAGTCACTGCACTGCATCCCCACTGGTGCCAGTGCACTCTCTGGAGTCAGTGCACTGCATCCCCACTGGTGCCAGTGCACTCTGTGGACTCACTGCACTGCATCCCCAGTAGTGCCAGTGCACTTTCTGCAGTCACTGCACTGCCTCCCTAGTGGTGCCAGTGCACTCTCTGGACTCACTGCACTGCATCCCCACTGGTGCCAGTGCACTCTCTAGAGTCACTACACTCCAACCCCACTGGTGCCAGTGCACTCTCTAGAGTCACTGCACTGATCCGAAGTGGTGCCAGTGCACTCTCTGGAGTCACTGCACTGCATCCCCACTGGTACCAGTGCACTCTCTGGAGTCACTGCACTGCATCCCCACTGGTGCCAGTGCACTCTATGGAGTCACTGCACTGCATCCCCACTGGTGCCAGTGCACTCTCAGGACTCACTGCACTGCATCCCCAGTGGTGCCAGTGCAGTCTCTGGACTCACTGCACTGCATCCCCACTGGTGCCAGTGCACTCTCTGGTCTCACTGCACTACATCCCCACTGGTGCCAATGCACTCTCTGGACTCACTGCAGTGCATCCCCACTGGTGCCAGTGCACTCTCTGGACTGACTGCACTGCATCCCCACTGGTGCCAGTGCACTCTCTGGACTCACTGCACTGCATCCCCACTGGTGCCAGTGCACTCTCTGGACTCACTGCACTGCAACCCCACTGGTGCCAGTGCACTCTCTGGACTCACTACACTGCATCCCCACTGGTGCCAGTGCACTCTCAGGACTCACTGCACTGCATCCCCAGTGGTGCCAGTGCACTCTCTGGACTCACTGCACTGCATCCCCACTGGTGCCAGTGCACTCTCTGGACTCACTGCACTGCAACCCCACTGGTGCCAGTGCACTGTCTGGACTCACTACACTGCATCCCCACTGGTGCCAGTGCAGTCTCTGGAGTCACTGCAGTGCATCCCCAGTGGTGCCAGTGCACTATCTGGACTCACTGCACTGCATCCCCACTGGTGCCAGTGCACTCTCTGGACTCACTGCACTGCATCCCCAGTAGTGCCAGTGCACTTTCTGGAGTCACTGCACTGCATCCCTAGTGGTGCCAGTGCACTCTCTGGACTCACTGCACTGCAACCCCACTGGTGCCAGTGCACTCTCTGGACTCACTACACTGCATCCCCACTGGTGCCAGTGCACTCTCTGGACTCACTGCACTGCACCCCACTGGTGCCAGTCGACTCTCTGGACTCACTGCACTGCATCCCCACTGGTGCCAGTGCACTCTCTGGAGTCACTGCACTGCATCCCCAGTGGCGCCAGTACACTCTCTGGAGACACTGCACTGCATCCCCAGTGGTGCCAGTGCACTCTCTGAACTCACTGAACTGCATTCCCACTGGTGCCAGTGCACTCTCTGGAGTCACTGCACTGCATCCCCACTGGTGCCAGTGAGCTGCCTGGACTCACTGCACTGCATCCCCACTGGTGCCAGTGCACTCTGTGGACTCACTGCACTGCATCCCCAGTGGTGCCAGTGCACTTTCTGCAGTCACTGCACTGCCTCCCTAGTGGTGCCAGTGCACTCTCTGGACTCACTGCACTGCATCCCCACTGGTGCCAGTGCACTCTCTAGAGTCACTACACTCCAACCCCACTGGTGCCAGTGCACTCTCTAGAGTCACTGCACTGATCCGAAGTGGTGCCAGTGCACTCTCTGGACTCACTGCACTGCATCCCCAGTGGTACCAGTGCACTCTCTGGAGTCACTGCACTGCATCCCCACTGGTGCCAGTGCACTCTATGGAGTCACTGCACTGCATCCCCACTGGTGCCAGTGCACTCTCAGGACTCACTGCACTGCATCCCCAGTGGTGCCAGTGCAGTCTCTGGACTCACTGCACTGCATCCCCACTGGTGCCAGTGCACTCTCTGGACTCACTGCACTACATCCCCACTGGTGCCAATGCACTCTCTGGACTCACTGCAGTGCATCCCCACTGGTGCCAGTGCACTCTCTGGACTGACTGCACTGCATCCCCACTGGTGCCAGTGCACTCTCTGGACTCACTGCACTGCATCCCCACTGGTGCCAGTGCACTCTCTGGACTCACTGCACTGCAACCCCACTGGTGCCAGTGCACTCTCTGGACTCACTACACTGCATCCCCACTGGTGCCAGTGCACTCTCAGGACTCACTGCACTGCATCCCCAGTGGTGCCAGTGCACTCTCTGGACTCACTGCACTGCATCCCCACTGGTGCCAGTGCACTCTCTGGACTCACTGCACTGCAACCCCACTGGTGCCAGTGCACTCTCTGGACTCACTGCACTGCATTCCCAGTAGTGCCAGTGCACTTTCTGGAGTCACTGCACTGCATCCCTAGTGGTGCCAGTGCACTCTCTGGACTCACTGCACTGCAACCCCACTGGTGCCAGTGCACTCTCTGGACTCACTACACTGCATCCCCACTGGTGCCAGTGCACTCTCTGGACTCACTGCACTGCACCCCACTGGTGCCAGTCGACTCTCTGGACTCACTGCACTGCATCCCCACTGGTGCCAGTGCACTCTCTGGAGTCACTGCACTGCATCCCCAGTGGCGCCAGTACACTCTCTGGAGACACTGCACTGCATCCCCACTGGTGCCAGTGCACTCTCTGGACTCACTGCACTGCATTCCCACTGGTGCCAGTGCACTCTCTGGAGTCACTGCACTGCATCCCCACTGGTGCCAGTGAGCTGCCTGGACTCACTGCACTGCATCCCCACTGGTGCCAGTGCACTCTGTGGACTCACTGCACTGCATCCCCAGTAGTGCCAGTGCACTTTCTGCAGTCACTGCACTGCCTCCCTAGTGGTGCCAGTGCACTCTCTGGACTCACTGCACTGCATCCCCAGTAGTGCCAGTGCACTCTCTAGAGTCACTACACTCCAACCCCACTGGTGCCAGTGCACTCTCTAGAGTCACTGCACTGATCCGAAGTGGTGCCAGTGCACTCTCTGGACTCACTGCACTGCATCCCCACTGGTACCAGTGCACTCTCTGGAGTCACTGCACTGCATCCCCACTGGTGCCAGTGCACTCTATGGAGTCACTGCACTGCATCCCCACTGGTGCCACTGCACTCTCAGGACTCACTGCACTGCATCCCCAGTGGTGCCAGTGCAGTCTCTGGACTCACTGCACTGCATCCCCACTGGTGCCAGTGCACTCTCTGGACTCACTGCACTACATCCCCACTTGTGCCAATGCACTCTCTGGACTCACTGCAGTGCATCCCCACTGGTGCCAGTGCACTCTCTGGACTGACTGCACTGCATCCCCACTGGTGCCAGTGCACTCTCTGGTCTCACTGCACTGCATCCCCACTGGTGTCAGTGCACTCTCTGGACTCACTGCACTGCAACCCCACTGGTGCTAGTGCACTCTCTGGACTCACTACACTGCATCCCCACTGGTGCCAGTGCACTCTCAGGACTCACTGCACTGCATCCCCAGTGGTGCCAGTGCACTCTCTGGACTCACTGCACTGCATCCTCACTGGTTCCAGTGCACTCTCTGGACTCACTGCACTGCAACCCCACTGGTGCCAGTGCACTCTCTGGACTCACTACACTGCATCCCCACTGGTGCCAGTGACTCTCTGGAGTCACTGCAGTGCATCCCCAGTGGGTGCCAGTGCACTCTCTAGAGTCACTACACTCCAACCCCACTGGTGCCAGTGCACTCTATAGAGTCACTGCACTGATCCGAAGTGGTGCCAGTGCACTCTCTGGACTCACTGCACTGCATCCCCACTGGTACCAGTGCACTCTCTGGAGTCACTGCACTGCATCCCCACTGGTGCCAGTGCACTCTATGGAGTCACTGCACTGCATCCCCACTGGTGCCAGTGCACTCTCAGGACTCACTGCACTGCATCCCCAGTGGTGCCAGTGCAGTCTCTGGACTCACTGCACTGCATCCCCACTGGTGCCAGTGCACTCTCTGGACTCACTGCACTACATCCCCACTGGTGCCAATGCACTCTCTGGACTCACTGCAGTGCATCCCCACTGGTGCCAGTGCACTCTCTGGACTGACTGCACTGCATCCCCACTGGTGCCAGTGCACTCTCTGGACTCACTGCACTGCATCCCCACTGGTGCCAGTGCACTCTCTGGACTCACTGCACTGCAACCCCACTGGTGCCAGTGCACTCTCTGGACTCACTACACTGCATCCCCACTGGTGCCAGTGCACTCTCAGGACTCACTGCACTGCATCCCCAGTGGTGCCAGTGCACTCTCTGGACTCACTGCAGTGCATCCCCACTGGTGCCAGTGCACTCTCTGGACTCACTGCACTGCAACCCCACTGGTGCCAGTGCACTCTCTGGACTCACTACACTGCATCCCCACTGGTGCCAGTGCAGTCTCTGGAGTCACTGCAGTGCATCCCCAGTGGTGCCAGTGCACTCTCTGGACTCACTGCACTGCATCCCCACTGGTGCCAGTGCACTCTCTGGACTCACTGCACTGCATCCCCAGTAGTGCCAGTGCACTTTCTGGAGTCACTGCACTGCATCCCTAGTGGTGCCAGTGCACTCTCTGGACTCACTGCACTGCATCCCCAGTGGTGCCAGTGCACTCTCTGGACTCACTGCACTGCATCCCCACTGCTGCCAGTGCACTCTCTGGAGTCACTGCACTGCATCCCCACTGGTGCCAGTGAACTCTCTGGACTCACTGCACTCCATCCCCACTGGTGCCAGTGCACTCCCTGGACTCACTGCACTGCATCCCCAGTGGTGCCAGTGCACTCTATGGAATCACTGCACTGCATCCCCTGTGGTGCCAGTGCACTCTCTGGACTTACTGCACTGCATCCCCAGTGGTGCCAGTGCACTCTCTGGACTCACTGCAGTGCATCCCCTGTGGTGCCAGTGCACTCTCTGGACTCACTTCAGTGCATCCCCATTGGTGCCAGTGCACTCTCTGGACTCACTGCAGTGCATTCCCAGTGGTACCAATGCACTCTCTGGACTCACTGCACTGCATCACCAGTGGTGCCAGTGCACTCTCTGGAATCACTGCAGTGCATCCCCTGTGCTGCCATTGCACTCTCTGTACTCACTGCACTGCATCCCCAGTGGTGCCAGTGCACTCTCTGGACTCACTGCACTGCATCCCCAGTGGAGCCAGAGCACTCTCTGGACTCACTGCATTGCATCCCCAGTGGTGCCAGTGCACTCTCTGGACTTACTGCACTGCATCCCCAGTGGTGCCAGTGCACTCTCTGGACTCACTGCAGTGCATCCCCTGTGGTGCCAGTGCACTCTCTGGACTCACTTCAGTGCATCCCCAGTGGTGCCAGTGCACTCTCTGGACTCACTTCAGTGCATTCCCAGTGGTACCAATGCACTCTCTGGACTCACTGCACTGCATCACCAGTGGTGCCAGTGCACTCTCTGGAATCACTGCACTGCATCCCCTGTGCTGCCATTGCACTCTCTGTACTCACTGCACTGCATCCCCAGTGGTGCCAGTGCACTCTCTGTACTCACTGCACTCCATCCCCAGTGGAGCCAGAGCACTCTCTGGACTCACTGCATTGCATCCCCAGTGGTGCCAGTGCACTCTCTGGACTCACTGCACTGCATCCCCACTGGTGCCAGTGCACTCTCTGGACTCACTGCACTGCATCCCCAGTGGTGCCTGTGCACTCTCTGGAGTCACTGCTTTGCATCCCCACTGGTGCCAGTGCACTCTCTGGACTCACTGCACTACAGCCCCACTGCTGCCAGTGCACTCTCTGGAGTCACTGCACTGCATCCCCACTGGTACCAGTGCACTCTCTGGAGTCACTGCACTGCAACCCCACTGGTGCCAGTGCACTCTCTGGACTCACTGCACTGCATCCCCACTGGTGCCAGTGCACTCCCTGGAGTCACTGCACTGCATCCCCAGTGGTGCCAGTACACTCTCTGGAGACACTGCACTGCATCCCCACTGGTGCCAGTGCACTCTCTGGACTCACTGCACTGCATCCCCAGTGGTGCCAGTGCACTCTCTGGAGTCACTGCACTGCATCCCCACTGGTGCCAGTGAACTGCCTGGACTCACTGCACTGCATCCCCACTGGTGCCAGTGCACTCTCTGGACTCACTGCACTGCATCCCCAGTAGTGCCAGTGCACTTTCTGGAGTCACTGCACTGCCTCCCTAGTGGTGCCAGTGCACTCTCTGGACTCACTGCACTGCATCCCCACTGGTGTCAATGCACTCTCTGGAGTCACTGCACTGCATCCCTACTGGTGCCAGTGCACTCTCTGGACTCACTGCACTGCATCCCCACTGGTGCCAGTGCACTATAAGGACTCACTGCACTGCATCCCCAGTGGTGCCAGTGCACTCTCTGGACTCACTGCACTGCATCCCCACTGGTGCCAGTGCACTCTCTGCACTCACTGCACTGCATCCCCACTGGTGCCAGTGCACTCTCAGGACTCACTACACTGCATCCCCACTGGTGCCAGTGCACTCTCTAGAGTCACTGCACTCCAACCCCACTGGTGCCAGTGCACTCTCTAGAGTCACTGCACTGATCCGCAGTGGTGCCAGTGCACTCTCTGGACTCACTGCACTGCATCCCCACTGGTACCAGTGCACTCTCTGGACTCACTGCACTGCATCCCCACTGGTGCCAGTGCACTCTATGGAGTCACTGTACTGCATCCCCACTGGTGCCAGTGCACTCTCTGGACTCACTGCACTGCATCCCCAGTGGTGCCAGTGCAGTCTCTGGACTCACTGCACTGCATCCCCACTGGTGCCAATGCACTCTCTGGACTCAATGCACTACATCCCCACTGGTGCCAATGCACTCTCTGGACTCACTGCAGTGCATCCCCACTGGTGCCAGTGCACTCTCTGGACTGACTGCACTGCATCCCCACTGGTGCCAGTGCACTCTCTGGACTCACTGCACTGCATCCCCACTGGTGCCAGTGCACTCTAAGGACTCACTGCACTGCAACCCCACTGGTGCCAGTGCACTCTCTGGACTCACTACACTGCATCCCCAGTGGTGCCAGTGCACTCTCAGGACTCACTGCACTGCATCCCCAGTGGTGCCAGTGCACTCTCTGGACTCACTGCACTGCATCCCCACTGGTGCCAGTGCACTCTCTGGACTCACTGCACTGCATCTGCAGTAGTGCAAGTGCACTTTCTGGAGTCACTGCACTGCATCCCTAGTGGTGCCACTGCACTCTCTGGAGTCACTGCACTGCATCCCCACTGGTGCCTGTGCACTCTCTGGAGTCACTGCACTGCATCCCCAGTGGTGCCAGTGCACTCTCTGGACTCACTACACTGCATCCCCACTGGTGCCAGTGCACTCTCTGGACTCACTGCACTGCATCCCCACTGGTGCCAGTGCACTCTCTGGACTCACTACACTGCATCCCCACTGGTGCCAGTGCAGTCTCTGGAGTCACTGCAGTGCATCCCCAGTGGTGCCAGTGCACTCTCTGGACTCACTGCACTGCATCCCCACTGGTGCCAGTGCACTCTCTGGACTCACTGCACTGCATCCCCAGTAATGCCAGTGCACTTTCTGCAGTCACTGCACTGCATCCCTAGTGGTGCCAGTGCACTCTCTGGACTCACTGCACTGCATCCCCAGTGGTGCCAGTGCACTCTCTGGAGTCACTGCACTGCATCCCCAGTGGTGCCAGAGCACTCTCTGGACTCACTGCACTGCATCCCCACTGCTGCCAGTGCACTCTCTGGAGTCACTGCACTGCATCCCCACTGGTGCCAGTGTACTCTCTGGACTCACTGCACTGCATCCCCACTGGTGCCAGTGCACTCTCTGGACTCACTGCACTGCATCCCCAGTGGTGCCAGTGCACTCTCTGGAATCACTGCACTGCATCCCCTGTGGTGCCAGTGCACTCTCTGGACTTACTGCACTGCATCCCCAGTGGTGCCAGTGCACTCTCTGGACTCACTGCAGTGCATCCCCTGTGGTGCCAGTGCACTCTCTGGACTCACTGCAGTGCATCCCCAGTGGTGCCAGTGCACTCTCTGGACTCATTGCACTGCATCCCCAGTGGTGCCAGTGCACTCTCTGGACTCACTGCAGTGCATTCCCAGTGGTACCAATGCACTCTCTGGACTCACTGCACTGCATCCCCAGTGGTGCCAGTGCACTCTCTGGAATCACTGCAGTGCATCCCCTGTGCTGCCATTGCACTCTCAGGACTCACTGCACTGCATCCCCAGTGGTGCCAGTGCACTCTCTGGACTCACTGCACTGCATCCCCAGTGGTGCCAGTGCACTCTCTGGACTCACTGCACTGCATCCCCAGTGGTGCCAGTGCACTCTCTGGACTAACTGCACTGCATCCCCTGTGGTGCCAGGGCACTCTCCTGGACTCACTGCAGTGCATTCGCAGTGGTGCCAGTGCACTCTTTCGAGTCACTGCACTGCATCCCCATTAGTGCCAGGTTATTCTCTGGACTCACTGCAGTGCATCCCCAGTGTTGACAGTGCACTCTCTGGACTCACTGCACTGCAACCCCAGTGGTGCCAGTGCACTCTCTGGACACACTGCAGTGTATCCCCAGTGGTGCAAGGGCACTCTCTGGACTAACTGCACTAAAACCCCAGTGGTGCCAGTGCACTCTCTGGACTCACAGCACTGCATCCCCAATGGTGCCAGTGCACTCTCTGCACTCATTGAACTGCATCCCCAGTGATGCCAGTGCACTCTCTGACTCACTGCACTGCAGCCCCAGTGGTGCCAGTGCACTCTCTGGAGACACTGCAGTGCATCCCCAGTGGTGCCAGTGCACTCTCTGGAGTCACTGCTTTGCATCCCCACTGGTGCCAGTGCACTCTCTGGACTGACTGCACTGCATTCCCACTGGTGCCAGTGCACTCTCTGCACTCACAGCACTGCATAACCACTGGTGCCAGTGCACTCTCTGGACTCACTGCACTGCATCCCCACTGGTGCCAGTGCACTCTCTGGACTCACTGCACTGCAACCCCACTGGTGCCAGTGCACTCTCTGGACTCACTACACTGCATCCCCACTGGTGCCAGTGCAGTCTCTGCAGTCACTGCAGTGCATCCCCAGTGGTGCCAGTGCACTCTTTGGACTCACTGAACTGCATCCCCACTGGTGCCAGTGCACTCTCTGGACTCACTGCACTGCATCCCCAGTAGTGCCAGTGCACTTTCTGGAGTCACTGCACTGCATCCCTACTGGTGCCAGTGCACTCTCTGGACTCACTGCACTGCATCCCCAGTGGTGCCAGTGCACTCTCTGGACTCACTGCACTGCATCCCCAGTGGTGCCAGTGCACTCTCTGGACTCACTGCACTGCAACCCCACTGGTGCCAGTGCACTCTCTGGACTCACTGCACTGCATCCCCACTGGTGCCAGTGAACTCTCTGGACTCACTGCACTCCATCCCCACTGGTGCCAGTGCACTCTCTGGACTCACTGCACTGCATCCCCACTGGTGCCAGTGCACTCTCTGGACTCACTGCACTGCATCCCCACTGGTGCCAGTGCACTCTCTGGTCTTACTGCACTGCATCCCCAGTGGTGCCAGTGAACTCTCTGGACTCACTGCAGTGCATCCCCTGTGGTGCCAGTGCACTCTCTGGACTCACTGCAGTGCATCCCCAGTGGTGCCAGTGCACTCTCTGGACTCACTGCACTGCATCCCCAGTGGTGCCAGTGCACTTTCTGGACTCACTGCACTGCATCCCCAGTGCTGACCGTGCACTCTCTGGACTCACTGCAGTGCATCCCCTGTGCTGCCAGTGCACTCTCTGGACTCACTGCAGTGCATCCCCAGTGGTGCCAGTGCACTCTCTGGACTCACTGCACTGCATCCCCAGTGGTGCAAGTGCACTCTCTGGTCTCACTGCAGTGCATTCCCAGTGGTGCCCATGCACTCTCTGGACTCACTGCACTGCATCACCAGTGGTGCCAGTGCACTCTCTGGAATCACTGCAGTGCATCCCCTGTGCTGCCATTGCACTCTCTGTACTCACTGCACTGCATCCCCAGTGGTGCCAGTGCACTCTCTGTACTCACTGCACTGCATCCCCAGTGGAGCCAGAGCACTCTCTGGACTCACTGCATTGCATCCCCAGTGGTGCCAGTGCACTCTCTGGACTCACTGCACTGCATCCCCACTGGTGCCAGTGCACTCTCTGGACTCACTGCACTGCATCCCCAGTGGTGCCAGTGCACTCTCTGGACTAACTGCACTGCATCCCCTGTGGTGCCAGGGCACTCTCCGGACTCACTGCAGTGCATCCGCAGTGGTGCCAGTGCACTCTTTCGAATCACTGCACTGCATCCCCATTAGTGCCAGGTCATTCTCTGGACTCACTGCAGTGCATCCCCAGTGTTGACAGTGCACTCTCTGGACTCACTGCACTGCATCCCCAGTGGTGCCAGTGCACTCTCTGGACACACTGCAGTGTATCCCCAGTGGTGCAAGGGCACTCTCTGGACTAACTGCACTGCATCCCCAGTGGTGCCAGTGCACTCTCTGGATTCAAAACACTGCATCCCCAATGGTGCCACTGCACTCTCTGGACTCACTGCAGTGCATCCCCAGTCGTGCCAGTTCACTCTCTGCACTCACTGCACTGCATCCCCAGTGGTGCCAGTGCACTCTCTGGAGACACTGCACTGCATCCCCAGTGATGCCAGTGCACTCTCTGGACTCACTGCTTTGCATCCCCACTGGTGCCATTGCACTCTCTGAACTGACTGCACTGCATCCCCACTGGTGCCAGTGCACTCTCTGGACTCACTGCACTGCATACCCACTGGTGCCAGTGCACTCTCTGGACTCACTGCACTGCATCCCCAGTAGTGCCAGTGCACTTTCTGGAGTCACTGCACTGCATCCCTAGTGGTGCCAGTGCACTCTCTGGACTCACTGCACTGCATCCCCAGTGGTGCCAGTGCACTCTCTGGACTCACTGCACTGCATCCCCAGTAGTGCCAGTGCACTTTCTGGAGTCACTGCACCGCATCCCAAGTGGTGCCAGTGCACTCTCTGGACTCACTGCAGTGAATCCCTGGTGGTGCCAGTGCACTCTCTGGACTCACTGCACTGCATCCCCAGTGGTGCCAGTGCACTCTCTGGACTCACTGCACTGCATCCCCACTGGTGCCAGTGCACTCTCTGGACTCACTGCACTGCATCCCCACTGGTGCCAATGCACTCTCTGGACTCACTGCACTGCATCCCCACTGGTGCCAGTGCACTATAAGGACTCACTGCACTGCATGCCCACTGGTGCCAGTGCACTCTCTGGACTCACTGCACTGCATCCCCACTGGTGCCAGTGCACTCTCAGGACTCACTACACTGCATCCCCACTGGTGCCAGTGCACTCTCTAGAGTCACTGCACTCCAACCCCACTGGTGCCAGTGCACTCTCTAGAGTCACTGCACTTATCCGCAGTGGTGCCAGTGCACTCTCTCGACTCACTGCACTGCATCCCCAGTAGTGCCAGTGCACTCTCTGGACTCACTGCAGTGCATCCCCTGTGGGGCCAGTGCACTCTCTGGACTCACTGCACTGCATCCCCAGTGGTGCCAGTGCACTCTCTGGACTCACTGCACTGCATCCCCAGTGGTGCCAGTGCAATCTCTGGACTCACTGCACTGCATCACGACTTGTGCCAGTGCACTCTCTGGACTCACTGCACTGCATCCCCACTGGTGCCAGTGCACTCTCTGGACTCACTGCACTGCATCCCCAGTGGTGCCAGGGCACTCTCTGGACTCACTGCACTGCATCCCCACTGGTGCCAATGCACTCTCTGGAGTCACTGCAGTGCATCCCCACTGGTGCCAGTGCACTCTCTGGAGTCACTGCACTGCATCCCCACTGGTGCCAGTGCACGGTCTGGACTCACTGCAGTGCATCCCCAGTGGTGCCAGTGCACTCTCTGGAGTCACTGCACTGTATCCCCAGTGTTGCCAGTGCACTCTCTGGACTCACTGCACTGCATCCCCAGTGGTGCCAGTGCACTCTCTGGACTCACTGCACTGCATCCCCTGTGGTGCCAGTGCACTCTCTGGACTTACTGCACTGCATCCCCAGTGGTGCCAATGCACTCTCTGGACTAACTGCACTGCATCTCCTGTGGAGCCAGTGCACTCACGGGACTCACTGCACTGCATCCCCAGTGGTGCCAGTGCACTCTCTGGACTCACTGCACTGCATCCCCACTGGTGCCAGTGCACTCTCTGGACTCACTGCACTGCATCCCCTGTGGTGCCAGTGCACTCTCTGGAGTCACTGCACTGCATCCCCAGTGGTGCCAGTGCACTCTCTCGACTAACTGCACTGCATCCCCTGTGGTGCCAGGGCACTCTCCGGACTCACTGCAGTGCATCCGCAGTGGTGCCAGTGCACTCTTTCGAGTCACTGCACTGCATCCCCATTAGTGCCAGGTCATTCTCTGGACTCACTGCAGTGCATCCCCAGTGTTGACAGTGCACTCTCTGGACTCACTGCACTGCATCCCCAGTGGTGCCAGTGCACTCTCTGGACACACTGCAGTGTATCCCCAGTGGTGCAAGGGCACTCTCTGGACTAACTGCACTAAAACCCCAGTGGTGCCAGTGCACTCTCTGGACTCACTGCACTGCATCCCCAATGGTGCCACTGCACTCTCTGGACTCACTGCACTGCATCCCCAGTGGTGCCAGTGCACTCTCTGCACTCACTGCACTGCATCCCCAGTGGTGCCAGTGCACTCTCTGCACTCACTGAACTGCATCCCCAGTGATGCCAGTGCACTCTCTGGACTCACTGCACTGCATCCCCACTGGTGCCAGTGCACTCTCTGCACTCACTGCACTGCATACCCACTGGTGCCAGTGCACTCTCTGGACTCACTGCACTGCAACCCCACTGGTGCCAGTGCACTCTCTGGACTCACTACACTGCATCCCCACTGGTGCCAGTGCACTCTCTGGACTCACTGCACTGCACCTCCACTGGTGCCAGTCGACTCTCTGGACTCACTGCACTGCATCCCCAGTAGTGCCAGTGCACTTTCTGGAGTCACTGCACTGCATCCCAAGTGGTGCCAGTGCACTCTCTGGACTCACTGCACTGCATCCCCAGTGGTGCCAGTGCACTTTCTGGAGTCACTGCACTGCATCCCTAGTGGTGCCAGTGAACTCTCTGGACTCACTGCACTGCATCCCCACTGGTGCCAGTGCACTCTCTGGACTCACTGCACTGCATCCCCACTGGTGCCAGTGCACTCTCTGGAGTCACTGCACTGCATCCCCACTCGTGCCAATGCACTCTCTGGACTCACTGCACTGCATCCCCACTGGTGCCAGTGCACTATAAGGACTCACTGCACTGCATGCCCACTGGTGCCAGTGCACTCTCTGCACTCACTGCACTGCATCCCCACTGGAGCCAGTGCACTCTCAGGACTCACTACACTGCATCCCCACTGGTGTCAGTGCACTCTCTAGAGTCACTGCACTCCAACCCCACTGGTGCCAGTGCACTCTCTAGAGTCACTGCACTGATCCGCAGTGGTGCCAGTGCACTCTCTCGACTCACAGCACTGCATCCCCAGTAGTGCCAGTGGACTCTCTGTACTCACTGCAGTGCATCCCCTGTGGGGCCAGTGCACTCTCTGGACTCACTGCACTGCATCCCCAGTGGTGCCAGTGCACTCTCTGGACTCACTGCACTGCATCCCCAGTGGTGCCAGTGCACTCTCTGGACTCACTGCACTGCATCCCGACTGGTGCCAGTGCACTCTCTGGACTCACTGCACTGCATCCCCACTGGTGCCAGTGCACTCTCTGGACTCACTGCACTGCATCCCCAGTGGTGCCAGTGCACTCTCTGGAGTCACTGCACTGCATCCCCACTGGTGCCAATGCACTCTCTGGAGTCACTGCAGTGCATCCCCACTGGTGCCAATGCACTCTCTGGACTCACTGCACTGCATCCCCACTGGTGCCAGTGCACGGTCTGGACTCACTGAAGTGCATCCCCACTGGTGCCAGTGCACTCTCTGGACTCACTGCAGTGCATCCCCAGTGGTGCCAGTGCACTCTCTGGACTCACTGCACTGCATCCCCAGTGGGGCCAGTGCACTCTCTGGACTCACTGCACTGCATCCCCACTGGTGCCAATGCACTCTCTGTACTCACTGCACTGCAGCCCCACTGCTACCAGTGCACTCTCTGGACTCACTGCACTGCATCCCCACTGGTGCCAGTGCACTCTCTGGACTCACTGCACTGCATCCCCACTGGTGCCAGTGCACTCTCTGGACTCACTGCACTGCATCCCCACTGGTGCCAGTGCACTCTCTGGGCTCACTGCACTGCATCCCCAGTGGTGCCAGTACACTCTCTGGAGACACTGCACTGCATCCCCACTGGTGCCAGTGCACTCTCTGGACTCACTGCACTGCATCCCCACTGGTGCCAGTGCACTATAAGGACTCACTGCACTGCATCCCCAGTAGTGCCAGTACACTTTCTGGAGTCACTGCACTGCCTCCCTAGTGGTGCCAGTGCACTCTCTGGACTCACGACACTGCATCCCCACTGGTGCCAGTGCACTCCCTAGAGTCACTGCACTCCAACCCCACTGGTGCCAGTGCACTCTCTAGAGTCACTGCACTGATCCGCAGTGGTGCCAGTGCACTCTCTGGAGTCACTGCACTGCATCCCCACTGGTGCCAGTGCACTCACTGGACTCACTGCAGTGCATCCCCTGTGGGGCCAGTGCACTCTCTGGAGTCACTGCAGTGCATCCCCAGTGGTGCCAGTGTACTCTCTGGACTCACTGCACTGAATCCCCTGTGGTGCCAGTGCACTCTCTGGAGTCACTGCACTGCATCCCCAGTAGTGCCAGTGCACTCTCTGGACTCACTGCACTGCATCCCCACTGGTGCCAGTGCACTATAGGGACTCACTGCACTGCATACCCACTGGTGCCAGTGCACTCTCTGGACTCACTTCACTGCATCCCCAGTGGTGCCAGTGCACTCTCTGGACTCACTGCACTACATCCCCACTGGTGCCAGTGCACTCTCTGGAGTCACTGCAGTGCATCCCCACTGGTGCCAGTGCACTCTCTGGAGTCACTGCAATGCATCCCCAGTGGTGCCAGTGCACTCTCTGGAGTCACTACACTGCAACCACACTGGTGCCAGTGCACTCTCAGGAGTCACTGCACTGCATCCCCAGTGATGGCGGTGCACTCTCTGGACTCACTGCACTGCATCCCCACTGTTGCCAGTGCACTCTCTGGACTCACTGCACTGCATCCCCAGTGGTGCCACGGCACTCTCTGGACTCACTGCTTTGCATCCCCACTGGTACCATTGCACTCTCTGGAGTCACTGCACTGCAACCCCACTGGTGCCAGTGCACTCTCTGGACTCACTACACTGCATCTCCACTGGTGCCAGTGAAATCTCTGGACTCACTGCACTGCATCTCCACTGGTGCCAGTGCACTCTCTGGACTCACTGCACTGCATCCCCAGTAGTGCCAGTGCACTTTCTGGAGTCACTGCACCGCATCCCAAGTGGTGCCAGTGAACTCTCTGGACTCACTGCACTGCATCCCCAGTGGTGCCAGTGCACTCTCTGGACTCACTGCAGTGCATCCCCACTGGTGCCAGTGAACTCTCTGGACTCACTGCACTGCATCCCCAGTGGTGCCAGTGCACTCTCTGGACTAACTGCACTGCATCCCCATTGGTGCCTGTGCACTCTCTGGACTCACTGCACTGCATCCCCAGTAGTGCCAGTGCACTTTCTGGAGTCACTGCACTGCATCCCTAGTGGTGCCAGTGAACTCTCTGGACTCACTGCACTGAATCCCCGGTGGTGCCAGTGCACTCTCTGGACTCACTGCAGTGCAACCCCACTGGTGCCAGTGCACTCTCTGGAGTCACTGCACTGCATCCCCAGTGGTGCTAGTGCACTCTCTGCACTCACTGCACTGCATCCCCACTGGTGCCAGTGCACTCTAAGGACTCACTACACTGCACTGCATCCCCAGTGGTGCCAGTGCACTCTCTGGACTCACTGTACTGCATCCCCACTGGTGCCAGTGCACTCTCTGGACTCACTGCAGTGCATCCCCAGTAGTGCCAGTGCACTTTCTGGAGTCACTGCACTGCATCCCTAGTGGTGCCAGTGAACTCTCTGGACTCACTGCACTGCATCCCCAATGGTGCCAGTGCACTCTCTGGACTCACTGCACTGCATCCCCAGTGGTGCCACTGCACTCTCTGGAGTCACTGCAATGCATCCCCACTGGTGCCAGTGCACTCTAAGGACTCACTGCACTGCACTGCATCCCCAGTGGTGCCAGTGAACTCTCTGGAGTCACTGCACTGCATCCCCAGTGGTGCCAGTGCACTCTCTGGTCTCCCTGCACTGCATCCCCAGTGGTGCAAGTGCACTCTCTGGACTCACTGCACTGCATCCCCACTGGTGCCAGTGCACTCTCTGGACTCACTGCACTGCATCCCCAGTGGTGCCAGTGCACTCTCTGGACTCACTGCACTGCATCCCCACTGGTGCAACTGCACTCTCTGG
Source organism: Anser brachyrhynchus (assembly GCF_964034855.1). Lineage (NCBI taxonomy): Eukaryota > Metazoa > Chordata > Aves > Anseriformes > Anatidae > Anser > Anser brachyrhynchus. The sequence goes on from NW_027664139.1 coordinate 396,938, forward strand.
ACTCACTGCACTTCATTCCCACTGGTGCCAGTGCACTCTCTGCACTCACTGCACTGCATCCCCACTGGTGCCAGTGCACTCTCTGGACTCACTGCACTACATCCCCACTGGTGCCAGTGCACTCTCTAGAGTCACTGCACTCCAACCCCAATGGTGCCAGTGCACTCTATGGAGTCACTGCACTGCATCCCCAGTGGTGCCAGTGCACTCTCTGGACTCACTGCACTGCATCCCCACTGGTGCCAGTGCACTCTCTGGAGTCACTGCACTGCATCCCCACTGGTGCCAGTGCACTCTCTGGACTCACTGCACTGCATCCCCACTGGTGCCAGTGCACTCTCTGGACTCACTGCACTGCATGCCCACTGGTGCCAGTGCACTCTCTGGACTCACTGCACTGCATCCCCACTGGTGCCAGTGCACTCTCTGGAGTCACTGCACTGCATCCCCACTGGTGCCAGTGCACTCTCTGGACTCACTGCACTGCATCCCCAGTAGTGCCAGTGCACTTTCTGGAGTCACTGCACTGCATCCCCAGTGGTGCCAGTGAACTCTCTGGACTCACTGCACTGCATCCCCACTGGTGCCAGTGCACTCTCTGGACTCACTGCACTGCATGCCCACTGGTGCCAGTGCACTCTCAGGACTCACTACACTGCATCCCCACTGGTGCCAGTGCACTCTCTAGAGTCACTGCACTCCAACCCCACTGGCGCCAGTGCACTCTCTAGAGTCACTGCACTGATCCGCAGTGGTGCCAGTGCACTCTCTCGACTCACTGCACTGCATCCCCAGTAGTGCCAGTGGACTCTCTGGACTCACTGCAGTGCATCCCCTGTGGGGCCAGTGCACTCTCTGGACTCACTGCACTGCATCCCCAGTGGTGCCAGTGCACTCTCTGGACTCACTGCACTGCATCCGCAGTGGTGCCAGTGCAATCTCTGGACTCACTGCACTGCATCACGACTTGTGCCAGTGCACTCTCTGGACTCACTGCACTGCATCCCCACTGCTGCCAGTGCACTCTCTGGACTCACTGCACTGCATCCCCAGTGGTGCCAGTGCACTCTCTGGAGTCACTGCACTGCATCCCCACTGGTGCCAATGCACTCTCTGGAGTCACTGCACTGCATCCCCACTGGTGCCAGTGCACTCTCTGGAGTCACTGCACTGCATCCCCACTGGTGCCAGTGCACGGTCTGGACTCACTGCAGTGCATCCCCACTGGTGCCAGTGCACTCTCTGGAGTCACTGCACTGCATCCCCAGTGGTGCCAGTGCACTCTCTGGACTCACTGCAGTGCATCCCCACTGGTGCCAGTGCACTCTCTGGACTCACTGCACTGCATCCCCTGTGGTGCCAGTGCATTCTCTGGACTTACTGCACTGCATCCCCAGTTTTTCCAATGCACTCTCTGGACTAACTGCACTGCATCCCCTGTGGTGCCAGGGCACTCTCCGGACTCACTGCACTGCATCCCCAGTGGTGCCAGTGCACTCTCTGGACTCACTGCACTGCATCCCCACTGGTGCCAGTGCACTCTCTGGACTCACTGCACTGCATCCCCTGTGGTGCCAGTGCACTCTCTGGACTTACTGCACTGCATCCCCAGTGGTGCCAGTGCACTCTCTCGACTAACTGCACTGCATCCCCTGTGGTGCCAGGGCACTCTCCGGACTCACTGCACTGCATCCGCAGTGGTGCCAGTGCACTCTTTCGAGTCACTGCACTGCATCCCCATTAGTGCCAGGTCATTCTCTGGACTCACTGCAGTGCATCCCCAGTGTTGACAGTGCACTCTCTGTACTCACTGCACTGCATCCCCAGTGGTGCCAGTGCACTCTCTGCACTCACTGCACTGCATCCCCAGTGGTGCAAGGGCACTCTCTGGACTAACTGCACTAAAACCCCAGTGGTGCCAGTGCACTCTCTGGACTCACAGCACTGCATCCCCAATGGTGCCACTGCACTCTCTGGACTCACTGCAGTGCATCCCCAGTGGTGCCAGTGCACTCTCTGCACTCACTGCACTGCATCCCCAGTGGTGCCAGTGCACTCTCTGCATTCACTGAACTGCATCCCCAGTGATGCCAGTGCACTCTCTGGACTCACTGCACTGCATCCCCAGTGGTGCCAGTGCACTCTCTGGACTCACTGCTTTGCATCCCCACTGGTGCCATTGCACTCTCTGGACTGACTGCACTGCATCCCCACTGGTGCCAGTGCACTCTCTGCACTCACTGCACTGCATACCCACTGGTGCCAGTGCACTCTCTGGACTCACTGCACTGCAACCCCACTGGTGCCAGTGCACTCTCTGGACTCACTACACTGCATCCCCACTGGTGCCAGTGCACTCTCTGGACTCACTGCACTGCATCCCCACTGGTGCCAGTACACTCTCTGGACTCACTGCAGTGAATCCCCGGTGGTGCCAGTGCACTCTCTGGACTCACTGCACTGCATCCCCAGTGGTGCCAGTGCACTCTCTGGACTCACTGCACTGCATCCCCAGTGGTGCCAGTGCACTCTCTGGACTCACTGCACTGCATTCCCACTGGTGCCAGTGCACTCTCTGGACTCACTGCACTGCATCCCCAGTAGTTCCAGTGCACTTTCTGGAGTCACTGCACTGCATCCCTAGTGGTGCCAGTGAACTCTCTGGACTCACTGCACTGCATCCCCAGTGGTGCCAGTGCACTCTCTGGACTCACTGCACTGCATTCCCACTGGTGCCAGTGCACTCTCTGGACTCACTGCACTGCATCCCCAGTAGTTCCAGTGCACTTTCTGGAGTCACTGCACTGCATCCCTAGTGGTGCCAGTGAACTCTCTGGACTCACTGCACTGCATCCCCACTGGTGCCAGTGCACTCTCTGGAGTCACTGCACTGCATCCCCACTGGTGCCAATGCACTCTCTGGACTCACTGCACTGCATCCCCACTGGTGCCAGTGCACTATAAGGACTCACTGCACTGCATGCCCACTGGTGCCAGTGCACTCTCTGCACTCACTGCACTGCATCCCCACTGGTGCCAGTGCACTCTCAGGACTCACTACACTGCATCCCCACTGGTGTCAGTGCACTCTCTAGAGTCACTGCACTCCAACCCCACTGGTGCCAGTGCACTCTCTAGAGTCACTGCACTGATCCGCAGTGGTGCCAGTGCACTCTCTCGACTCACAGCACTACATCCCCAGTAGTGCCAGTGGACTCTCTGTACTCACTGCAGTCCATCCCCTGTGGGGCCAGTGCACTCTCTGGACTCACTGCACTGCATCCCCAGTGGTGCCAGTGCACTCTCTGGACTCACTGCACTGCATCCCCAGTGGTGCCAGTGCACTCTCTGGACTCACTGCACTGCATCCCGACTGGTGCCAGTGCACTCTCTGGACTCACTGCACTGCATCCCCAGTGGGGCCAGTGCACTCTCTGGACTCACTGCACTGCATCCCCACTGGTGCCAGTGCACTCTCTGGAGTCACTGCACTGCATCCCCACTGGTGCCAATGCACTCTCTGGAGTCACTGCAGTGCATCCCCACTGGTGCCAGTGCACTCTCTAGAGTCACTGCACTGCATCCCCACTGGTGCCAGTGCACGGTCTGGACTCACTGCAGTGCATCCCCAGTGGTGCCAGTGCACTCTCTGGAGTCACTGCACTGCATCCCCAGTGGTGCCAGTGCACTCTCTGGACTCACTGCACTGCATCCCCAGTGGGGCCAGTGCACTCTCTGGACTCACTGCACTGCATCCCCAGTGGTGCCAATGCACTCTCTGGACTCACTGCACTGCAGCCCCACTGCTGCCAGTGCACTCTCTGGACTCACTGCACTGCATCCCCACTGGTGCCAGTGCACTCTCTGGACTCACTGCACTGCAACCCCAGTGGTGCCAGTGCACTCTCTGGACTCACTGCACTGCATCCCCAGTGGTGCCAGTGCACTCTCTGGGCTCACTGCACTGCATCCCCAGTGGTGCCAGTACACTCTCTGGAGACACTGCACTGCATCCCCACTGGTGCCAGTGCACTCTCTGGACTCACTGCACTGCATCCCCACTGGTGCCAGTGCACTCTCTGGAATCACTGCACTGCATCCCCAGTAGTGCCAGTGCACTTTCTGGAGTCACTGCACTGCCTCCCTAGTGGTGCCAGTGCACTCTCTGGACTCACTACACTGTATCCCCACTGGTGCCAGTGCACTCTCTAGAGTCACTGCACTCCAACCCCACTGGTGCCAGTGCACTCTCTAGAGTCACTGCACTGATCCGCAGTGTTGCCAGTGCACTCTCTGGACTCACTGCACTGCATCCCCACTGGTGCCAGTGCACTCTCTGGACTCACTGCACGGCATCCCCACTGATGCCAGTGCACTCTCTGGAGTCACTGCAGTGCATCCCCAGTGGTGCCAGTGTACTCTCTGGACTCACTGCACTGAATCCCCGGTGGTGCCAGTGCACTCTCTGGAGTCACTGCACTGCATCCCCAGTAGTGCCAGTGCACTCTCTGGACTCACTGCACTGCATCCCCACTGGTGCCAGTGCACTATAGGGACTCACTGCACTGCATACCCACTGGTGCCAGTGCACTCTCTAGAGTCACTGCACTGATCCGCAGTGGTGCCAGTGCACTCTCTCGACTCACAGCACTGCATCCCCAGTAGTGCCAGTGGACTCTCTGTACTCACTGCAGTGCATCCCCTGTGGGGCCAGTGCACTCTCTGGACTCACTACACTGCATCCCCACTGGTGCCAGTGCACTCTCTGGACTCACTGCACTGCATCCCCAGTGGTGCCAGTGCACTCTCTTAACTCACTGCACTGCATCCCCACTGGTGCCAGTGCACTCTCTGGACTCACTGCACTGCATCCCCACTGCTGCCAGTGCACTCTCTGGACTCACTGCACTGCATCCCCAGTGGTGCCAGTGCACTCTCTGGACTCACTGCACTGCATCCCCACTGGTGCCAATGCACTCTCTGGAGTCACTGCAGTGCATCCCCACTGGTGCCAGTGCACTCTCTGGAGTCACTGCATTGCAACCCCACTGGTGCCAGTGCACGGTCTGGACTCACTGCACTGCATCCCCACTGGTGCCAGTGCACTCTCTGGAGTCACTGCACTGCATCCCCAGTGGTGCCAGTGCACTCTCTGGACTCACTGCACTGCATCCCCAGTGGGGCGAGTGCACTCTCTGGACTCACTGCACTGCATCCCCACTGGTGCCAATGCACTCTCTGGACTCACTGCACTGCAGCCCCACTGGTGCCAGTGCACTCTCTGGACTCACTGCACTGCATCCCCACTGGTGCCAGTACACTCTACACTCTCTGGAGACACTGCACTGCATCCCCACTGGTGCCAGTGCACTCTCTGGACTCACTGCACTGCATCCCCACTGGTGCCAGTGCACTCTCTGGACTCACTGCAGTGCATCCCCAGTAGTGCCAGTGCACTTTCTGGAGTCACTGCACTGCATCCCTAGTGGTGCCAGTGAACTCTCTGGACTCACTGCACTGCATCCCCAATGGTGCCAGTGCACTCTCTGGACTCACTGCACTGCATCCCCAGTGGTGCCACTGCACTCTCTGGAGTCACTGCAATGCATCCCCACTGGTGCCAGTGCACTCTAAGGACTCACTGCACTGCACTGCATCCCCAGTGGTGCCAGTGAACTCTCTGGAGTCACTGCACTGCATCCCCAGTGGTGCCAGTGCACTCTCTGGTCTCACTGCACTTCATCCCCAGTGGTGCCAGTGCACTCTCTGGACTCACTGCACTGCATCCCCAATGGTGCCAGTGCACTCTCTGGACTCACTGCACTGCATCCCCAGTGGTGCCAGTGCACTCTCTGGACTCACTGCACTGCATCCCCACTGGTGCAACTGCACTCTCTGGACTCACTAAACTGCATCCCCACTGGTGCCAGTGCACTCTCTGGACTCACTGCACTGCGTCCCCAGTGGTGCCAGTGCACTCTCTAGAGTCACTGCACTCCAACCCCACTGGTGCCAGTGCACTCTCTAGAGTCACTACACTGCATCCCCACTGCTACCACTCTCTGGACTCACTGCACTGCATCCCCAGTGGTGCCAGTGCACTCTCTGGACTCACTGCACTGCATCCCCACTGGTGCCAGTGCACTCTCTGGACTCACTGCACTGCATCCCCACTGCTGCCAATGCACTCTCTAGACTCACTGCACTGCAACCCCACTGGTGCCCGTGCATTCTCTGGACTCACTACACTGCATCTCCAGTGGTGCCAGTGCACTCTCTGGACTCACTGCACTGCATCCCCACTGGTGCCAGTGCACTCTCTGGACTCACTAAACTGCATCCCCACTGGTGCCAGTGCACTCTCTGGACTCACTGCACTGCATCCCCAGAAGTGCCAGTGCACTCTCTGGAGTCACTGCACTGCATCCCCAGTGGTGCCAGTGCACTCTCTGGACTCACTGCACTGCATCCCCACTGGTGCCAGTGCACTCTCTGGACTCACTGCACTGCATACCCACTGGTGCCAGTGCACTCTCTGGAGTCACTGCACTGCATCCCCACTGGTGCCAGTGAACTCTCTGGACTCACTGCACTGCATCCCCACTGGTGCCAGTGCACTCTCTGGACTCACTGCACTGCATCCCCAGTGGTGACAGTGCACTCTCTGGACTCACTGCACTGCATCCCCACTGCTGCCAGTGCACTCTCTGGACTCACTGCACGGCATCCCCACTGATGCCAGTGCACTCTCTGGAGTCACTGCAGTGCATCCCCAGTGGTGCCAGTGTACTCTCTGGACTCACTGCACTGAATCCCCGGTGGTGCCAGTGCACTCTCTGGAGTCACTGCACTGCATCCCCAGTAGTGCCAGTGCACTCTCTGGACTCACTGCACTGCATCCCCACTGGTGCCAGTGCACTATAGGGACTCACTGCACTGCATACCCACTGGTGCCAGTGCACTCTCTAGAGTCACTGCACTGATCCGCAGTGGTGCCAGTGCACTCTCTCGACTCACAGCACTGCATCCCCAGTAGTGCCAGTGGACTCTCTGTACTCACTGCAGTGCATCCCCTGTGGGGCCAGTGCACTCTCTGGACTCACTGCACTGCATCCCCAGTGGTGCCAGTGCACTCTCTTAACTCACTGCACTGCATCCCCACTGGTGCCAGTGCACTCTCTGGACTCACTGCACTGCATCCCCACTGCTGCCAGTGCACTCTCTGGACTCACTGCACTGCATCCCCAGTGGTGCCAGTGCACTCTCTGGACTCACTGCACTGCATCCCCACTGGTGCCAATGCACTCTCTGGAGTCACTGCAGTGCATCCCCACTGGTGCCAGTGCACTCTCTGGAGTCACTGCATTGCAACCCCACTGGTGCCAGTGCACGGTCTGGACTCACTGCACTGCATCCCCACTGGTGCCAGTGCACTCTCTGGAGTCACTGCACTGCATCCCCAGTGGTGCCAGTGCACTCTCTGGACTCACTGCACTGCATCCCCAGTGGGGCGAGTGCACTCTCTGGACTCACTGCACTGCATCCCCACTGGTGCCAATGCACTCTCTGGACTCACTGCACTGCAGCCCCACTGGTGCCAGTGCACTCTCTGGACTCACTGCACTGCATCCCCACTGGTGCCAGTACACTCTACACTCTCTGGAGACACTGCACTGCATCCCCACTGGTGCCAGTGCACTCTCTGGACTCACTGCACTGCATCCCCACTGGTGCCAGTGCACTCTCTGGACTCACTGCAGTGCATCCCCAGTAGTGCCAGTGCACTTTCTGGAGTCACTGCACTGCATCCCTAGTGGTGCCAGTGAACTCTCTGGACTCACTGCACTGCATCCCCAATGGTGCCAGTGCACTCTCTGGACTCACTGCACTGCATCCCCAGTGGTGCCACTGCACTCTCTGGAGTCACTGCAATGCATCCCCACTGGTGCCAGTGCACTCTAAGGACTCACTGCACTGCACTGCATCCCCAGTGGTGCCAGTGAACTCTCTGGAGTCACTGCACTGCATCCCCAGTGGTGCCAGTGCACTCTCTGGTCTCACTGCACTTCATCCCCAGTGGTGCCAGTGCACTCTCTGGACTCACTGCACTGCATCCCCACTGGTGCCAGTGCACTCTCTGGACTCACTGCACTGCATCCCCAGTGGTGCCAGTGCACTCTCTGGACTCACTGCACTGCATCCCCACTGGTGCAACTGCACTCTCTGGACTCACTAAACTGCATCCCCACTGGTGCCAGTGCACTCTCTGGACTCACTGCACTGCATCCCCACTGGTGCCAGTGCACTCTCTGGAGTCACTGCACTGCATCCCCACTGGTGCCAGTGCACTCTCTGCACTCACTGCACTGCATCCCCAGTGGTGACAGTGCACTCTCTGGACTCACTGCACTGCGTCCCCAGTGGTGCCAGTGCACTCTCTAGAGTCACTGCACTCCAACCCCACTGGTGCCAGTGCACTCTCTAGAGTCACTACACTGCATCCCCACTGCTACCACTCTCTGGACTCACTGCACTGCATCCCCAGTGGTGCCAGTGCACTCTCTGGACTCACTGCACTGCATCCCCACTGGTGCCAGTGCACTCTCTGGACTCACTGCACTGCATCCCCACTGCTGCCAATGCACTCTCTAGACTCACTGCACTGCAACCCCACTGGTGCCCGTGCATTCTCTGGACTCACTACACTGCATCTCCAGTGGTGCCAGTGCACTCTCTGGACTCACTGCACTGCATCCCCACTGGTGCCAGTGCACTCTCTGGACTCACTAAACTGCATCCCCACTGGTGCCAGTGCACTCTCTGGACTCACTGCACTGCATCCCCAGAAGTGCCAGTGCACTCTCTGGAGTCACTGCACTGCATCCCCAGTGGTGCCAGTGCACTCTCTGGACTCACTGCACTGCATCCCCACTGGTGCCAGTGCACTCTCTGGACTCACTGCACTGCATACCCACTGGTGCCAGTGCACTCTCTGGAGTCACTGCACTGCATCCCCACTGGTGCCAGTGAACTCTCTGGACTCACTGCACTGCATCCCCACTGGTGCCAGTGCACTCTCTGGACTCACTGCACTGCATCCCCAGTGGTGACAGTGCACTCTCTGGACTCACTGCACTGCATCCCCACTGCTGCCAGTGCACTCTCTGGACTCACTGCACTGCATCCCCAGTGGTGCCAGTGCACTCTCTGGAGTCACTGCACTGCATCCCCACTGGTGCCAATGCACTCTCTGGAGTCACTGCAGTGCATCCCCACTGGTGCCTGTGCACTCTCTGGAGTCACTGCACTGCATCCCCACTGCTACCAGTGCACTGTCTGGACTCACTGCAGTGCATCACCACTGGTGCCAGTGCACTCTCTGGAGTCACTGCACTGCATCCCCACTGGTGCCAGTGCACTCTCTGGAGTCACTGCACTGCATCCCCACTGGTGCCAGTGCACTCTCTGGAGTCACTGCACTGCATCCCCAGTGGTGCCAGTGCACTCTCTGGACTCACTGCACTGCATCCCTAGTGGTGCCAGTGCACTCTCTGGAGTCACTGCTTTGCATCCCCACTGGTGCCAATGCACTCTCTGGACTCACTGCACTGCAGCCCCACTGCTGCCAGTGCACTCTCTGGAGTCACTGCACTGCATCCCTAGTGGTGCCAGTGAACTCTCTGGACTCACTGCACTGAATCCCCGGTGGTGCCAGTGCACTCTCTGGACTTACTGCACTGCATCCCCACTGGTGCCAGTGCACTCTCTGGAGTCACTGCACTGCATCCCCAGTAGTTCCAGTGCACTTTCTGGAGTCACTGCACTACATCCCTAGTGGTGCCAGTGAACTCTCTGGACTCACTGCACTGAATCCCCGGTGGTGCCAGTGCACTCTCTGGACTCACTGCACTGCATCCCCACTGGTGCCAGTGCACTCTCTGGACTCACTGCACTGCATCCCCACTGGTGCCAGTGCACTATAAGGACTCACTGCACTGCATGCCCACTGGTGCCAGTGCACTCTCTAGAGTCACTGCACTCCAACCCCACTGGTGCCAGTTCACTCTCTAGAGTCACTGCACTGATCCGCAGTGGTGCCAGTGCACTCTCTGGACTCACTGCACTGCATCCCCACTGGTACCAGTGCACTCTCTGGACTCACTGCACTGCATCCCCAGTGGTGCCAGTGCACTCTCTGGACTCACTGAACTGCATCCCCAGTAGTGCCAGTGCACTTTCTGAACTCACTGCACTGCATCCCTAGTGGTGCCAGTGCACTCTCTGGAGTCACTGCACTGCATCCCCAGTGGTGACAGTGCACTCTCTGGACTCACTGCAGTGCATCCCCTGTGGTGCCAGTGCACTCTCTGGAGTCACTGCTTTGCATCCCCACTGGTGCCAGTGCATTCACTGGACTCACTGCACTGCATCTCCAGTGTTGCCAGTGCACTCTCTGGACTGACTACACTGCATCCCCACTGGTGCCAGTGCACTCTCTGGACTCACTGCACTGCATCCCCAGTGGTGCCAGTGCACTCTCTGGACTCACTGCACTGCATCCCCACTGGTGCCAGAGCACTCTCTGGACTCACTGCACTGCATGCGCACTGGTGCCAGTGCACTCTCTGGACTCACAGCACTGCATCCCCACTGGTGCCAGTGCACTCTCTGGACTCACTGCACTGCATCCCCAGTAGTGCCAGTGGATTCTCTGTACTCACTGCAGTGCATTCCCTGTGGTGCCAGTGCACTCTCTGGACTCACTGCAGTGCATCCCCAGTGGTGCCAGTGCACTCTCTGGACTCACTGCACTGCATCCCCAGTGGTGCCAGTGCACTCTCTGGACTCACTGCACTGCATCCCGACTGGTGCCAGTGCACTCTCTGGACTCACTGCACTGCATCCCCACTGCTGCCAGTGCACTCTCTGGAGTCACTGCACTGCATCCCCACTGGTGCCAATGCACTCTCTGGAGTCACTGCAGTGCATCCCCACTGGTGCCAGTGCACTCTCTGGAGTCACTGCACTGCATCCCCACTGGTGCCAGTGCACTCTCTGGACTCACTGCAGTGCACCCCCACTGGTGCCAGTGCACTCTCTGGACTCACTGCACTGAATCCCCACTGGTGCCAGTGCACTCTCTGGACTCACTGCACTGCATCCCCAGTGGTGCCAGTGCACTCTCTGGACTCACTGCACTGCATCCCCAGTGGTGCCAGTGCACTCTCTGGACTCACTGCACTGCATCCCCAGTGGTGCCAGTGCACTCTCTAGAGTCACTGCACTCCAACCCCACTGGTGCCAGTGCACTCTATGGAGTCACTGCACTGATCCTCAGTGGAGTCAGTGCACTCTCTGGACTCACTGCACTGCATCCCCACTGGTGCCAGTGCACTCTCTGGACTCACTGCACTGCATCCCTAGTGGTGCCAGTGCACTCTCTGGAGTCACTGCACTGCATCCCCACTGGTGCCAGTGCACTCTCTGCACTCACTGCACTGCATCCCCACTGGTGCCAGTGCACTCTATGGAGTCACTGCACTGATCCTCAGTGGAGTCAGTGCACTCTCTGGACTCACTGCAGTGCACCCCCACTGGTGCCAGTGCACTCTCTGGACTCACTGCACTGAATCCCCACTGGTGCCAGTGCACTCTCTGGACTCACTGCACTGCATCCCTAGTGGTGCCAGTGCACTCTCTGGAGTCACTGCACTGCATCCCCACTGGTGCCAGTGCACTCTCTGCACTCACTGCACTGCATCCCCACTGGTGCCAGTGCACTCTCTGGACTCACTGCAGTGCATCCCCAGTGGTGCCAGTGCACTCTCTGGACTGACTGCACTGCATCCCCACTGGTGCCAGTGCACTCTCTGCACTCACTGCACTGCATCCCCACTGGTGCCAGTGCACTCTCTGGACTCACTGCACTGAATCCCCACTGGTGCCAGTGCACTCTCTGGACTCACTGCACTGCATCCCCAGTGGTGCCAGTGCACTCTCTGGACTCACTGCACTGCATCCCCACTGGTGCCAGTGCACTCTCTGCACTCACTGCACTGCATCCCCACTGGTGCCAGTGCACTCTCTGGACTCACTGCACTGAATCCCCACTGGTGCCAGTGCACTCTCTGGACTCACTGCACTGCATCCCCAGTGGTGCCAGTGCACTCTCTGGACTCACTGCACTGCATCCCCAGTGGTGCCAGTGCACTCTCTGGACTCACTGCACTGCATCCCCAGTGGTGCCAGTGCACTCTCTAGAGTCACTGCACTCCAACCCCACTGGTGCCAGTGCACTCTATGGAGTCACTGCACTGATCCTCAGTGGAGTCAGTGCACTCTCTGGACTCACTGCACTGCATCCCCACTGGTGCCAGTGCACTCTCTGGAGTCACTGCAGTGCATCCCCACTGGTGCCAGTGCACTCTCTGGACTCACTGCACTGCATCCCCAGTGGTGCCAGTGCACTCTCTGGACTCACTGCACTGCATCCCCAGTGGTGCCAGTGCATTCTCCGGAGACACTGCAGTGCATCCCCAGTGGTGCTAGTGCACTCTCTGGGCTCACTGCACTGCATTCCCACTGGTGCCAGTGCACTCTCTGGACTCACTGCACTGCATCCCCACTGGTGCCAGTGCACTCTCTGGACTGACTGCACTGCATCCCCACTGGTGCCAGTGCACTCTCTGGAGTCACTGCACTGCCTACCCACTGGTGCCAGTGCACTCTCTGGCGTCACTGCACTGCAACACCACTGTTGCCAGTGCACTCTCTGGAGTCACTACACTGCATCCCCACTGGTGCCAGTGCACTCTCTGGACTCACTGCACTGCATCCCCACTGGTGCCAATGCACTCTCTGGACTCACTGCACTGCAGCCCCACTGCTGCCAGTGCACTCTCTGGACTCACTGCACTGCATCCCCACTGGTGCCAGTGCACTCTCTGGACTCACTGCACTGCATCCCCACTGGTGCCAGTGAACTCTCTGGACTCACTGCACTGCATCCCCACTGGTGCCAGTGAACTCTCTGGACTCACTGCACTGCATCCCCAGTAGTGCCAGTGCACTTTCTGGAGTCACTGCACTGCATCCCTGGTGGTGCTAGTGAACACTCTGGACTCACTGCACTGCATCCCCACTGGTGACAGTGCACTCTCTGGACTCACTGCACGGCATCCCCACTGGTGCCAGTGCACTCTCTGGAGTCACTGCAGTGCATCCCCAGTGGTGCCAGTGCACTCTCTGGAGTCACTGCAGTGCATCCCCACTGGTGCCAGTGCACTCTCTGGACTCACTGCACTGCATCCCCACTGGTGCCAGTGCAATCTAAGGACTCACTGCACTGCATGCCCACTGGTGCCAGTGCACTCTCTGGACTCACTGCACTGCATCCCCACTGGTGCCAGTGCACTCTCTGGACTCACTGCAGTGCATCCCCACTGGTGCCAGTGCACTCTCTGGACTCACTGCACTGCATCCCCACTGGTGCCAGTGCACTCTCTGGAGTCACTGCACTGCATCCCCAGTGGTGCCAGTGCACTCTCTGGACTCACTGCACTGCATCCCCACTGGTGCCAGTGCACTCTCTGGACTCACTGCACTGCATCCCCACTGGTGCCAGTGCACTCTCTGGACTCACTGCACTGCATCCCCACTGGTGCCAGTGCACTCTCTGGAGTCACTGCACTGCATCCCCACTGGTGCCACTATACTCTCTGGAGACACTGCACTGCATCCCCACTGGTGCCAGTGAACTGCCTGGACTCACTGCACTGCATCCCCACTGGTGCCAGTGAACTGCCTGGACTCACTGCACTGCATCCCCACTGGTGCCAGTGCACTCTCTGGATTCACTGCACTGCAACCCCACTGGTGCCAGTGAACTCTCTGGACTCACTACACTGCATCCCCACTGGTGCCAGTGCACTCTCTGGAGTCACTGCACTGCATCCCCACTGGTGCCAGTGCACTATAAGGACTCACTGAACTGCATCCCCACTGGTGCCAGTGCACTCTGTGGACTCACTGCACTGCATCCCCAGTAGTGCCAGTGAACTCTCTGGACTCACTGCACTGCATCCCCACTGGTGCCAGTGCACTCTCTGGAGTCACTGGACTGCATCCCCACTGGTGCCAGTGAACTCTCTGGACTCACTGCACTGCATCCCCACTGCTACCAGTGCACTCCCTGGAATCACTGCCCTGCATCCCCACTGGTGCCAGTGCACTCTCTGGACTCACTGCACTGCATCCCCACTGCTGCCAGTGCACTCTCTGGAGTCACTGCACTGCATCCCCAGTGGTGCCAGTGCACTCTCTGGACTCACTGCACTGCATCCCCAGTGGTGCCAGTGCACTCTCTGGAGTCACTGCACTGCATCCCCACTGGTGCCAGTGCACTCTCTGGACTCACTGCACTGCATCCCCAGTGGTGCCAATGCACTCTCTGGACTCACTGCACTGCATCCCCAGTGGTGCCAGTGCACTCTCTGGACTCACTGCACTGCATCCCCACTGGTGCCAGTGCACTCTCTAGAGTCACTGCACTCCAACCCCACTGGTACCAGTGCACTCTCTGGACTCACTGCACTGCATCCCCACTGGTGCCAGTGCACTGTCTGGAGTCACTGCACTGCATCCCCACTGGTGCCAGTGCACTCTCTGGACTCACTGCACTGCATCCCCACTGGTGCCAGTGCACTTTCTGGAGTCACTGCACTGCATCCCTAGTGGTGCCAGTGAACTCTCTGGACTCACTGCACTGAATCCCCGGTGGTGCCAGTGCACTCTCTGGACTCACTGCACTGCATCCCCACTGGTGCCAGTGCACTCTCTGGACTCACTGCTTTGCATCCCCACTGGTGCCATTGCACTCTCTGGACTGACTGCACTGCATCCCCAGTGGTGCCAGTGCACTCTCTGGACTCACTGCACTGCAACCCCACTGGTGCCAGTGCACTCTCTGGACTCACTGCACTGCATCCCCACTGGTGCCAGTGAACTCTCTGGACTCACTGCACTGCATCCCCACTGGTGCCAATGCACTCTCTGGACTCACTGCACTGCAGCCCCACTGCTGCCAGTGCACTCTCTGGACTCACTGCACTGCATCCCCACTGGTGCCAGTGCACTCTCTGGACTCACTGCACTGCATCCCCACTGGTGCCAGTGAACTCTCTGGACTCACTGCACTGCATCCCCACTGGTGCCAGTGAACTCTCTGGACTCACTGCACTGCATCCCCAGTAGTGCCAGTGCACTTTCTGGAGTCACTGCACTGCATCCCTGGTGGTGCTAGTGAACTCTCTGCACTCACTGCACTGCATCCCCACTGGTGCCAGTGCACTCTCTGGACTCACTGCAATGCATCCCCAGTGGTGCCAGTGCACTCTCTGGAGTCACTGCACTGCAACCCCACTGGTGCCAGTGCACTCTCTGGAGTCACTGCACTCGAACCCCACTGGTGCCAGTGCACTCTCTGGACTCACTGCACTGCATCCCCACTGGTGCCAGTGCAATCTAAGGACTCACTGCACTGCATACCCCACTGGTGCCAGTGCACTCTCTGGACTCACTGCACTGCATCCCCAGTGGTGCCAGTGCACTCTCTGGACTCACTGCAGTGCATCCCCACTGGTGCCAGTGCACTCTCTGGACTCACTGCACTGCATCCCCACTGGTGCCAGTGCACTCTCTGGAGTCACTGCACTGCATCCCCAGTGGTGCCAGTGCACTCTCTGGACTCACTGCACTGCATCCCCACTGGTGCCAGTGCACTCTCTGGACTCACTGCACTGCAACCCCACTGGTGCCAGTGCACTCTCTGGACTCACTGCACTGCATCCCCACTGGTGCCAGTGCACTCTCTGGAGTCACTGCACTGCATCCCCACTGGTGCCACTATACTCTCTGGAGACACTGCAATGCATTCCCAGTGGTGCCAGTGCACTCTCTGGAGTCACTGCACTGCAACCCCAGTGGTGCCAGTGAACTGCCTGGACTCACTGCACTGCATCCCCACTGGTGCCAGTGCACTCTCTGGATTCACTGCACTGCAACCCCACTGGTGCCAGTGAACTCTCTGGACTCACTACACTGCATCCCCACTGGTGCCAGTGCACTCTCTGGAGTCACTGCACTGCATCCCCACTGGTGCCAGTGCACTATAAGGACTCACTGCACTGCATCCCCACTGGTGCCAGTGCACTCTCTGGACTCACTGCACTGCATCCCCAGTAGTGCCAGTGAACTCTCTGGACTCACTGCACTGCATCCCCACTGGTGCCAGTGCACTCTATGGAGTCACTGGACTGCATCCCCACTGGTGCCAGTGAACTCTCTGGACTCACTGCACTGCATCCCCACTGCTACCAGTGCACTCCCTGGACTCACTGCCCTGCATCCCCACTGGTGCCAGTGCACTCTCTGGACTCACTGCACTGCATCCCCACTGCTGCCAGTGCACTCTCTGGAGTCACTGCACTGCATCCCCAGTGGTGCCAGTGCACTCTCTGGACTCACTGCACTGCATCCCCAGTGGTGCCAGTGCACTCTCTGGAGTCACTGCACTGCATCCCCACTGGTGCCAGTGCACTCTCTGGACTCACTGCACTGCATCCCCAGTGGTGCCAATGCACTCTCTGGACTCACTGCACTGCATCCCCAGTGGTGCCAGTGCACTCTCTGGAGTCACTGCAGTGCATCCCCACTGGTGCCAGTGCACTCTCTAGAGTCACTGCACTCCAACCCCACTGGTACCAGTGCACTCTCTGGACTAACTGCACTGCATCCCCACTGGTGCCAGTGCACTGTCTGGAGTCACTGCACTGCATCCCCACTGGTGCCAGTGCACTCTCTGGACTCACTGCACTGCATCCCCACTGGTGCCAGTGCACTCTCTAGACTCACTGCACTGCATCCCCACTGCTGCCAGTGCACTCTCTGGAGTCACTGCACTGCATCCCCACTGGTGCCAGTGCACTCTCTGGACTCACTGCACTGCATCCCCAGTGGTGCCAGTGCACTCTCTGGAGTCACTGCACTGCATTCCCACTGGTGCCAATGCACTCTCTGGACTCACTGCACTGCATCCCCACTGGTGCCAGTACACTCTCTGGAGACACTGCAGTGCATCCCCACTGGTTCCAGTGCACTCTCTCAACTCACTGCACTGCATTCCCACTGGTGCCAGTGCACTCTCTGGACTCACTGCTTTGCATCCCCACTGGTGCCATTGCACTCTCTGGACTGACTGCACTGCATCCCCACTGAAGCCAGTGCACTCTCTGGACTCACTGCACTGCAACCCCACTGGTGCCAGTGAACTCTCTGGACTCACTGCACTGCATCCCCAGTAGTGCCAGTGCACTTTCTGGAGTCACTGCACTGCATCCCTGGTGGTGCTAGTGAACTCTCTGCACTCACTGCACTGCATCCCCACTGGTGCCAGTGCACTCTCTGGACTCACTGCAATGCATCCCCAGTGGTGCCAGTGCACTCTCTGGAGTCACTGCACTGCAACCCCACTGGTGCCAGTGCACTCTCTGGAGTCACTGCACTCGAACCCCACTGGTGCCAGTGCACTCTCTGGACTCACTGCACTGCATCCCCACTGGTGCCAGTGCAATCTAAGGACTCACTGCACTGCATGCCCCACTGGTGCCAGTGCACTCTCTGGACTCACTGCAGTGCATCCCCACTGGTGCCAGTGCACTCTCTGGACTCACTGCACTGCATCCCCACTGGTGCCAGTGCACTCTCTGGAGTCACTGCACTGCATCCCCAGTGGTGCCAGTGCACTCTCTGGACTCACTGCACTGCATCCCCACTGGTGCCAGTGCACTCTCTGGACTCACTGCACTGCAACCCCACTGGTGCCAGTGCACTCTCTGGACTCACTGCACTGCATCCCCACTGGTGCCAGTGCACTCTCTGGAGTCACTGCACTGCATCCCCACTGGTGCCACTATACTCTCTGGAGACACTGCAATGCATTCCCAGTGGTGCCAGTGCACTCTCTGGAGTCACTGCACTGCAACCCCAGTGGTGCCAGTGAACTGCCTGGACTCACTGCACTGCATCCCCACTGGTGCCAGTGCACTCTCTGGATTCACTGCACTGCAACCCCACTGGTGCCAGTGAACTCTCTGGACTCACTACACTGCATCCCCACTGGTGCCAGTGCACTCTCTGGAGTCACTGCACTGCATCCCCACTGGTGCCAGTGCACTATAAGGACTCACTGCACTGCATCCCCACTGGTGCCAGTGCACTCTCTGGACTCACTGCACTGCATCCCCAGTAGTGCCAGTGAACTCTCTGGACTCACTGCACTGCATCCCCACTGGTGCCAGTGCACTCTCTGGAGTCACTGGACTGCATCCCCACTGGTGCCAGTGAACTCTCTGGACTCACTGCACTGCATCCCCACTGCTACCAGTGCACTCCCTGGACTCACTGCCCTGCATCCCCACTGGTGCCAGTGCACTCTCTGGACTCACTGCACTGCATCCCCACTGCTGCCAGTGCACTCTCTGGAGTCACTGCACTGCATCCCCAGTGGTGCCAGTGCACTCTCTGGACTCACTGCACTGCATCCCCAGTGGTGCCAGTGCACTCTCTGGAGTCACTGCACTGCATCCCCACTGGTGCCAGTGCACTCTCTGGACTCACTGCACTGCATCCCCAGTGGTGCCAATGCACTCTCTGGACTCACTGCACTGCATCCCCAGTGGTGCCAGTGCACTCTCTGGAGTCACTGCAGTGCATCCCCACTGGTGCCAGTGCACTCTCTAGAGTCACTGCACTCCAACCCCACTGGTACCAGTGCACTCTCTGGACTAACTGCACTGCATCCCCACTGGTGCCAGTGCACTGTCTGGAGTCACTGCACTGCATCCCCACTGGTGCCAGTGCACTCTCTGGACTCACTGCACTGCATCCCCACTGGTGCCAGTGCACTCTCTAGACTCACTGCACTGCATCCCCACTGCTGCCAGTGCACTCTCTGGAGTCACTGCACTGCATCCCCACTGGTGCCAGTGCACTCTCTGGACTCACTGCACTGCATCCCCAGTGGTGCCAGTGCACTCTCTGGAGTCACTGCACTGCATTCCCACTGGTGCCAATGCACTCTCTGGACTCACTGCACTGCATCCCCACTGGTGCCAGTACACTCTCTGGAGACACTGCAGTGCATCCCCACTGGTTCCAGTGCACTCTCTCAACTCACTGCACTGCATTCCCACTGGTGCCAGTGCACTCTCTGGACTCACTGCTTTGCATCCCCACTGGTGCCATTGCACTCTCTGGACTGACTGCACTGCATCCCCACTGGTGCCAGTGCACTCTCTGGACTCACTGCACTGCAACCCCACTGGTGCCAGTGCACTCTCTGGACTCACTGCACTGCATCCCCACTGGTGCCAGTGAACTCTCTGGACTCACTGCACTGCATCCCCACTGGTGCCAGTGCACTCTCTGGACTCATTGCACTGCATCCCCAGTGGTGCCAGTGCACTCTCTGGAGTCACTGCACTGCATCCCCATTGCTGCCAGTGCACTCTCTGGACTCACTGCACTGCATCCCCACTGGTGCCAGTGCAGTCTATGGACTCACTGCACTGCAACCCCACTGGTGCCAGTGCACTCTCTGGACTCACTGCACTGCATCCCCACTGGTGCCAGTGCACTCTCTGGAGTCACTGCACTGCATCCCCACTGGTGCCAGTGCACTCTCTGGACTCACTGCACTGCATCCCCAGTAGTGCCAGTGCACTTTCTGGACTCACTGCACTGCATCCCTAGTGGTGCCAGTGCACTCTCTGGACTCACTGCACTGCATCCCCACTGGTGACAGTGCACTCTCTGGACTCACTGCACTGCATCCCCACTGGTACCAGTGAACTCTCTGGACTCACTGCACTGCATCCCCACTAGTGCCAGTGCACTGTCTGGACTCACTGCAGTGCATCCCCACTGAAGCCAGTGCACTCTCTGCACTCACTGCACTGCATCCCCACTGGTGCCAGTGCACTCTCTAGAGTCACTGCACTCCAACCCCACTGGTACCAGTGCACTCTCTGGACTCACTGCACTGCATCCCCACTGCTGCCAGAGCACTCTCTGGAGTCACTGCACTGCATCCCTACTGGTGCCAGTGCACTCTCTGGACTCACTGCACTGCATCCCCAGTGGTGCCAGTGCACTCTCTAGACTCACTGCACTGCATCCCCACTGGTGCCAGTGCACTCTCTGGAGTCACTGCACTGCATCCCCAGTGGTGCCAGTGCACTCTCTGGACTCACTGCACTGCATCCCCACTGGTGCCAGTGCACTCTCTGGACTCACTGCACTGCATCCCCACTGGTGTCAATGCACTCTCTGGACTCACTGCACTGCATCCCCACTGGTGCCAGTGCACTCTCTGGAGACACTGCAGTGCATCCCCACTGGTTCCAGTGCACTCTCTCAACTCACTGCACTGCATTCCCACTGGTGCCAGTGCACTCTCTGGACTCACTGCTTTGCATCCCCACTGGTGCCATTGCACTCTCTGAACTGACTGCACTGCATCCCCACTGGTGCCAGTGCACTCTCTGGACTCACTGCACTGCATCCCCACTGGTGCCAGTGCACTCTCTGGACTCACTGCACTGCATGCCCACTGGTGCCAGTGAACTCTCTGGACTCACTGCACTGCATCCCCACTGGTGCCAGTGCACTCTCTGGAGTCACTGCACTGCATCCCCAGTGGTGCCACTGCACTCTCTGGACTCACTGCACTGCATCCCCAGTGGTGCCAGTGCACTCTCTGGACTCACTGCACTGCATCCCCACTGGTGCCAGTGCACTCTCTGGAGTCACTGCACTGCAACCCCACTGGTGCCAGTGCACTCTCTGGACTCACTACACTGCATCCCCACTGGTGCCAGTGCACTCTCTGGACTCATCGCACTGCATCCCCACTGGTACCAGTGCACTCTCTGGACTCACTGCACTGCATCCCCACTGGTGCCAGTGCACTTTCTGGAGTCACTGCACTGCATCCCTAGTGGTGCCAGTGCACTTTCTGGAGTCACTGCACTGCATCCCCAGTGATGCCAGTGCACTCTCTGGACTCACTGCACTGCATCCCCACTGGTGCCAATGCACTCTCTGGACTCACTGCACTGCATCCCCACTGGTGCCAGTGCACTGTCTGGACTCACTGCAGTGCATCCCCACTGGTGCCAGTGCTCTCTCTGGAGTCACTGCACTGCATCCCCACTGGTGCCAGTGAACTCTCTGGACTCACTGCACTGCATCCCCAGTGGTGCCAGTGCACTCTCTGGACTCACTACACTGCATCCCCACTGGTGCCAGTGCACTCTCTGGACTCACTGCACTGCATCCCCACTGGTGCCAGTGCACTTTATGGAGTCACTGCACTGCATCCCTGGTGGTGCCAGTGAACTCTCTGGACTCACTGCACTGCATCCCCAGTGGTGACAGTGCACTCTCTGGACTCACTGCACGACATCCCCAGTGGTGCCAGTGCACTCTCTGGAGTCACTGCAGTGCATCCCCAGTGGTGCCAGTGTACTCTCTGGAGTCACTGCACTGCATCCCCACTGGTGCCAATGCACTCTCTGGACTCACTGAACTGCATCCCCACTGGTGCCAGTGCACTCTCTGGACTCACTGCACTGCATCCCCACTGGTGCCAGTGCAATCTAAGGACTCACTGCACTGCATCCCCACTGGTGCCAGTGCACTCTCTGGACTCACTGCACTGCATCCCCACTGGTGCCAGTGCACTCTCTGGACTCACTGCACTGCACCCCCACTGGTGCCAGTGCACTCTCTGGACTCACTGCACTGCATCCCCAGTAGTGCCAGTGCACTTTCTGGAGTCACTGCACTGCATCCCTAGTGGTGCCAGTGAACTCTCTGGACTCACTGCACTGCATCCCCAGTGGTGCCAGTGCACTCTCTGGACTCACTGCACTGCATCCCCAGTGGTGCCAGTGCACTCTCTGGACTCACTGCACTACATCCCCACTGGTGCCAATGCACTCTCTGGACTCACTGCAGTGCATGCCCACTGGTGCCAGTGCACTCTCTGGACTCACTACACTGCATCCCCAGTAGTGCCAGTGCACTCTCTGGAGTCACTGCACTGCATCCCCACTGGTGCCAGTGAACTCTCTGGACTCACTGCACTGCATCCCCAGTGGTGCCAGTGCACTCTCTGGACTCACAGCACTGCATCCCCAATGGTGCCACTGCACTCTCTGGACTCACTGCACTGCATCCCCACTGGTGCCAGTGCACTCTCTGGACTGACTGCACTGCATCCCCACTGCTGCCAGTGCACTCTCTGCACTCACTGCACTGCATCCCCAGTGGTGCCAGTGCACTCTCTGGAGTCACTGCACTGCATCCCCACTGGTGCCAATGCACTCTCTGGAGTCACTGCAGTGCATCCCCAGTGGTGCCAGTGCACTGTCTGGAGTCACTGCACTGCATCCCCCGTGGTGCCAGTGCACTCTCTGGAGTCACTGCACTGCATCCCCACTGGTGCCAGTGCACTTTCTGGACTCACTGCAGTGCATCCCCACTGGTGCCAGTCCACTCTCTGGAGTCACTGCACTGCATCCCCACTGCTGCCAGTGCACTCTCTGGACTCACTGCACTGCAGCCCCACTGCTGCCAGTGCACTCTATGGACTGACTGCACTGCATCCCCAGTGGTGCCAGTGCACTCTCTGGACTCACTGCACTGCATCCCCAGTAGTGCCAGTGCACTTTCTGGAGTCACTGCACCGCATCCCAAGTGGTGCCAGTGAACTCTCTGGACTCACTGCACTGCATCCCCACTGGTGCCAGTGCACTCTCTGGACTCACTGCACTGCATCCCCAGTGGTGCCAGTGCACTCTCTGGACTCCCTGCACTGCATCCCCACTGGTGCAAGTGCACTCTCTGGAGTCACTGCACTGCATCCCCACTGGTGCCAGTGCACTCTTCGGACCCACTGCACTGCATCCCAACTGGTGCCAGTGCACTCTCTGGACTCACTGCACTGCATCCCCACTGGTGCCAGTGCACTCTCTGGGCTCACTGCACTGCAACCCCACTGCTGCCAGTGCACTCTCTGGAGTCACTGCACTGCATGCCCACTGGTGCCAGTGCACTCTCTGGACTCACTGCACTGCAACCCCACTGGTGCCAGTGCACTCTCTGGACTCACTGCACTGCATCCCCACTGGTGCCAATGCACTCTCTGGGCTCACTGCAGTGCATCCCCAGTGGTGCCAGTATACTCTCTGAAGACACTGCACTGCATCCCCACTGGTGCCAGTGAACTGCCTGGACTCACTGCACTGCATCCCCACTGGTGCCAGTGCACTCTCTGGACTCACTGCACTGCATCCCCAGTGGTGCCAGTGCACTCTCTGGAGTCACTGCACTGCATCCCCACTGGTGCCAGTGCACTCTCTGGACTCACTACACTGCAACCCCACTGGTGCCAGTGAACTCTCTGGACTCACTACACTGCATCCCCACTGGTGCCAGTGCACTCTCTGGACTCACTGCACTGCATCCCCACTGGTGCCAGTGCACTCTCTGGAGTCACTGCACTGCATCCCCACTGGTGCCAGTGCACTCTCTGGACTCACTGCACTGCATCCCCACTGGTGCCAGTGCACTCTCTGGAGTCACTGCACTGCATCCCCACTGGTGCCAATGCACTCTCTGGAGTCACTGCAGTGCATCCCCACTGGTGCCCGTGCACTCTCTGCAGTCACTGCACTGCATCCCCACTGGTGCCCGTGAACTCTCTGGACTCACTGCACTGCATCCCCAGTGGTTCCAGTGCACTCTCTGGACTCACTGCACTGCATCCCCAGTGGTGCCAGTGCACTCTCTGGACTCACTGCACTGCATCCCCACTGCTGCCAGTGCACTCTCTGCACTCACTGCACTGCATCCCCACTGGTGACAGTGCACTCTCTAGAGTCACTGCACTGATCCGCAGTGGTGCCAGTGCACTCTCTGAACTCACTGCACTGCATCTCCACTGGTACCAGTGCACTCTCTGGACTCACTGCACTGCATCCCCACTGGTGCCAATGCACTCTCTGGACTCACTGCAGTGCATCCCCACTGGTGCCAGTGCACTCTCTGGAGTCACTGCACTGCATCCCCAGTGGTGCCAGTGAACTCTCTGGACTCACTGCACTGCATCCCCACTGGTGCCAGTGCACTCTCTGGACTCACTGCACTGCATCCCCAGTGGTGCCAGTGCACTCTCTGGACTCACTGCACTGCATCCCCACTGGTGCCAGTGCACTCTCTGGACTCACTGCACTGCATCCCCACTGCTGCCAGAGCACTCTCTGGAGTCACTGCACTGCATCCCCACTGGTGCCAGTGCACTTTCTGGACTCACTGCACTGCATCCCCACTGGTGCCAGTGCACTCTCTAGACTCACTGCACTGCATCCCCACTGGTGCCAGTGCACTCTCTGGAGTCACTGCACTGCATCCCCACTGGTGCCAGTGCACTCTCTGGACTCACTGCACTGCATCCCCACTGCTGCCAGTGCAATCTCTGGAGTCACTGCACGGCATCCCCACTGGTGCCAGTGCACTCTCTGGACTCACTGCACTGCATCCCCAGTGGTGCCAGTGCACTCTCTGGAGACACTGCAGTGCATCCCCACTGGTTCCAGTGCACTCTCTCAACTCACTGCACTGCATTCCCACTGGTGCCAGTGCACTCTCTGGAGTCACTGCACTGCATCCCCAGTGGTGCCAGTGCACTCTCTGGACTCACTGCACTGCATCTCCACTGCTGCCAGTGCACTCTCTGGACTCACTGCACTGTATTCCCACTGGTGCCAGTGCACTCTCTGGACTCACTGCACTGCAACCCCACTGGTGCCAGTGCACTCTCTGGACTCACTACACTGCATCCCCACTGTTGTCAGTGCACTCTCTGGACTCACTGCACTGCATTCCCACTGGTGCCAGTGCACTCTCTGGACTCACTGCACTGCAACCCCACTGGTGCCAGTGCACTCTCTGGACTCACTGCACTGCATCCCCAGTGGTGCCAGTGCACTCTCTGGACTGACTGCACTGCATCCCCACTGGTGCCAGTGCAGTCTATGGAGTCACTGCACTGCATCCCCAGTGGTGCCAGTGCACTGTCTGGACTCACTGCACTGCATACCCAGTAGTGCCAGTGCACTTTATGGAGTCACTACACTGCATCCCTAGTGGAGCCAGTGCACTCTCTGGACTCACTGCACTGCATCCCCACTGGTGCCAGTGCACTCTCTGGACTCACTGCACTGCATCCCCACTGGCGCCAGTGCAGTCTATGGAGTCACTGCACTGCATCCCCAGTGGTGCCAGTGCACTGTCTGGACTCACTGCAGTGCATCCCCACTGGTGCCAGTGCACTCTCTGGAGTCACTGCACTGCATCCCCACTGGTGCCAGTGCACTCTCTGGACTCACTGCACTGCATCCCCAGTAGTGCCAGTGCACTTTCTGGACTCACTGCACTGCATCCCTAGTGGTGCCAGTGCACTCTCTGGACTCACTGCACTGCATCCCCACTGGTGACAGTGCACTCTCTGGACTCACTGCACTGCATCCCCACTGGTGCCAGTGAACTCTCTGGACTCACTGCACTGCATCCCCAGTGGTGCCAGTGGACTCTCTGGACTCACTGCAGTGCATCCCCAGTGGTGCCAGTGCACTGTCTGGACTCACTGCACTGCATCCCGACTGGTGCCAGTGCACTCTCTGGAGTCACTGCACTGCATTCCCACTGGTGCCAGTGCACTCTCAGGACTCACTGCACTGCATCCCCACTGGTGCCAGTGCACTCTCTGGACTCACTGCAATGCATCCCCAGTGGTGCCAGTGCACTCTCTGGAGTCACTGCACTGCAACCCCACTGGTGCCAGTGCACTCTCTGGAGTCACTGCACTGCATCCCCAGTGATGCCAGTGCACTCTCTGGACTCACTGCACTGCATCCCCACTGGTGCCAGTGCACTCTCTGGAGACACTGCAGTGCATCCTCAGTGGTGCCAGTGCACTCTCTGGAGTCACTGCTTTGCATCCCCACTGGTGCCATTGCACTCTCTGGACTGACTGCACTGCATCCCCACTGGTGCCAGTGCACTCTCTGGACTCACTACACTGCATCCCCAGTGGTGCCAGTGCACTCTCTGGACTCACTGCACTGCATCTCCACTGGTGCCAGTGCACTCTCTGGACTCACTGCACTGCATCCCCAGTAGTGCCAGTGCACTTTCTGGACTCACTGCAGTGCATCCCCACTGGTGCCAGTGCACTCTCTGGACTCACTGCACTGCATCCCCAGTGGTGCCAGTGCACTCTCTGGAGTCACTGCACTGCATCCCCAGTGGTGCCAGTGCACTCTCTGGACTCACTGCACTGCATCCCCACTGCTGCCAGTGCACTCTCTGGAGTCACTGCACTGCATCCCCACTGCTGCCAGTGCACTCTCTGGAGTCACTGCACTGCATCCCCACTGGTGACAGTGCACTCTCTGGACTCACTGCACTGCATCCCCACTGGTGCCAGTGAACTCTCTGGACTCACTGCACTGCATCCCCAGTGGTGCCAGTGCACTCTCTGGACTCACTGCAGTGCATCCCCAGTGGTGCCAGTGCACTGTCTGGACTCACTGCACTGCATCCCGACTGGTGCCAGTGCACTCTCTGGAGTCACTGCACTGCATCCCCACTGGTGCCAGTGCACTCTCAGGACTCACTGCACTGCATCCCCACTGGTGCCAGTGCACTCTCTGGACTCACTGCAATGCATTCCCAGTGGTGCCAGTGCACTCTCTGGAGTCACTGCACTGCAACCCCAGTGGTGCCAGTGCACTCTCTGGAGTCACTGCACTGCATCCCCAGTGATGCCAGTGCACTCTCTGGACTCACTGCACTGCATCACCACTGGTGCCAGTGCACTCTCTGGAGACACTGCAGTGCATCTCCAGTGGTGCCAGTGCACTCTCTGGAGTCACTGCTTTGCATCCCCACTGGTGCCATTGCACTCTCTGGACTGACTGCACTGCATCCCCACTGGTGCCAGTGCACTCTCTGCACTCACTGCACTGCATACCCACTGGTGCCAGTGCACTCTCTGGAGTCACTGCACTGCAACCCCACTGGTGCCAGTGCACTCTCTGGAGTCACTACACTGCATCCCCAATGGTGCCAGTGCACTCTCTGGACTCACTGCACTGCATCTCCACTGGTGCCAGTGCACTCTCTGGACTCACTGCACTGCATCCCCAGTAGTGCCAGTGCACTTTCTGGACTCACTGCAGTGCATCCCCACTGGTGCCAGTGAACTCTCTGGACTCACTGCACTGCATTCCCAGTGGTGCCAGTGCACTCTCTGGACTCACTGCACTGCATCCCCTCTGGTGCCAGTGCACTTTCTGGAGTCACTGCACTGCATCCCTAGTGGTGCCAGTGAACTCTCTGGACTCACTGCACTGAATCCCCGGTGGTGCCAGTGCACTCTCTGGACTCACTGCACTGCATCCCCACTGGTGCCAGTGCACTCTCTGGAGTCACTGCAGTGCATCCCCAGTGGTGCCAGTGCACTCTCTGGACTCACTGCACTGCATCCCCACTGGTGCCAGTGCACTCTAAGGACTCACTACACTGCACTGCATCCCCAGTGGTGCCAGTGAACTCTCTGGACTCACTGCACTGCATCCCCACTGGTGCCAGTGCAGTCTCTGGACTCACTGCACTGCATCCCCACTGGTGCCAGTGCACTGTCTGGACTCACTGCAGTGCATCCCCACTGGTGCCAGTGCACTCTCTGGAGTCACTGCACTGCATCCCCACTGGTGCCAGTGAACTCTCTGGACTCACTGCACTGCATCCCCACTGGTGCCAGTGCACTCTCTGGACTCACTGCACTGCATCCCCAGTAGTGCCAGTGCACTTTCTGGACTCACTGCACTGCATCCCTAGTGGTGCCAGTGCACTCTCTGGAGTCACTGCACTGCATCCCCACTGGTACCAGTGCACTCTCTGGACTCACTGCACTGCATCCCAAGTGGTGCCAGTGAACTCTCTGGACTCACTGCACTGCATCCCCACTGGTGCCAGTGCACTCTCTGGAATCACTGCAGTGCATCCCCAGTGGTGCCAGTGCACTGTCTGGACTCGCTGCACTGCATCCCGACTGGTGCCAGTGCACTCTCTGGAGTCACTGCACTGCATCCCCACTGGTGCCAGTGCACTCTCAGGACTCACTGCACTGCATCCCCACTGGTGCCAGTGCACTCTCTGGACTCACTGCAATGCATCCCCAGTGGTGCCAGTGCACTCTCTGGACTCACTGCACTGCAACCCCACTGGTGCCAGTGCACTCTCTGGAGTCACTGCACTGCATCCCCAGTGATGCCAGTGCACTCTCTGGACTCACTGCACTGCATCCCCACTGGTGCCAGTGCAATCTCAGGAGACACTGCAGTGCATCCCCAGTGGTTCCAGTGCACTCTCTGGAGTCACTGCTTTGCATCACCACTGGTGCCATTGCACTCTCTGGACTGACTGCACTGCATCCCCACTGGTGCCAGTGCACTCTCTGGAGTCACTGCACTGCATCCCCAGTGGTGCCAGTGCACTCTCTGGAGTCACTGCACTGCAACCCCACTGGTGCCAGTGCACTCTCTGGACTCACTACACTGCATCCCCAGTGGTGCCAGTGCACTCTCTGGACTCACTGCACTGCATCTCCACTGGTGCTAGTGCACTCTCTGGACTCACTGCACTGCATCCCCACTGGTGCCAGTGCACTTTCTGGACTCACTGCAGTGCATCCCCACTGGTGCCAGTGCACTCTCTGGAGTCACTGCACTGCATCCCCACTGGTGCCAGTGAACTCTCTGGACTCACTGCACTGCATCCCCACTGGTGCCAGTGAACTCTCTGGACTCACTGCACTGCATTCCCAGTGGTGCCAGTGCACTCTCTGGACTCACTGCACTGCATCCCCAGTGGTGCCAGTGCACTTTCTGGAGTCACTGCACTGCATCCCCACTGGTGCCAGTGCACTCTCCGGACTCACTGCACTGCATCCCCACTAGTGCCAGTGCACTCTAAGGACTCACTACACTGCACTGCATCCCCAGTGGTGCCAGTGAACTCTCTGGACTCACTGCACTGCATCCCCAGTGGTGCCAGTGAACTCTCTGGACTCACTGCACTGCATCCCCAGTGGTGCCAGTGCACTCTCTGGACTCACTGCACTGCATCCCCACTGGTGCCAGTGCACTCTCTGGACTCACTGCACTACATCCCCACTGGTGCCAGTGCACTCTCTGGACTCACTGCACTGCATCCCCACTGGTGCCAGTGCACTCTCTGGAGTCACTGCTTTGCATCCCCACTGGTGCCAGTGCACTCTCTGGACTCACTGCACTACATCCCCACTGGTGCCAGTGCACTCTCTGGACTCACTGCACTGCATCCCCACTGGTGCCAGTGCACTCTCTGGACTCACTGCACTGCATCCCCACTGCTGCCAGAGCACTCTCTGGAGTCACTGCACTGCATCCCCACTGGTGCCAGTGCACTCTCTGGACTCACTGCACTGCATCACCACTGCTGCCAGTGCACTCTCTAGACTCACTGCACTGCATCCCCACTGGTGCCAGTGCACTCTCTGGACTCACTGCACTGCAACCCCACTGGTGCCAGTGCACTCTCTGGACTCACTGCACTGCATCCCCACTGGTGCCAGTGCACTCTCTGGAGTCAGTGCACTGCATCCCCACTGGTGCCAATGCACTCTCTGGACTCACTGCACTGCATCCCCAGTGGTGCCAGTGCACTCTCTGGAGACACTGCAGTGCATCCGCACTGGTTCCAGTGCACTCTCTCAACGCACTGCACTGCATTCCCACTGGTGCCAGTGCACTCTCTGGACTCACTGCTTTGCATTCCCACTGGTGCCATTGCACTCTCTGGACTCACTGCACTGCATCCCCACTGGTGCCAGTGCACTCTCTGGACTCACTGCACTGCATCCCCACTGGTGCCAGTGCACTCTCTGGACTCACTGCACTGCATCCCCACTGGTGCCAGTGCACTCTCTGGACTCACTGCACTGCATCTCCAGTAGTGCCAGTGCACTTTCTGGAGTCACTGCACTGCATCCCCAGTGGTGCCAGTGCACTCTCTGGACTCACTGCACTGCATTCCCACTGGTGCCAGTGCACTCTCTGGACTCACTGCTTTGCATCCCCACTGGTGCCAGTGCAGTCTCTGCAGTCACTGCACTGCATCCCCACTGGTGCCAGTGCACTCTCTGGACTCACTGCTTTGCATCCCCACTGGTGCCAGTGCACTCTCTGGAGTCACTGCTTTGCATCCCCACTGGTGCCAGTGCACTCTCTGGAGTCACTGCTTTGCATCCCCACTGGTGCCAGTGCACTCTCTGGACTCACTGCACTACATCCCCACTGGTGCCAGTGCACTCTCTGGACTCACTGCACTGCATTCCCAGTGGTGCCAGTGCACTCTCTGGACTCACTGCACTGCATCCCCACTGGTGCCAGTGCACTTTCTGGAGTCACTGCACTGCATCCCTAGTGGTGCCAGTGAACTCTCTGGAGTCACTGCACTGAATCCCCGGTGGTGCCAGTGCACTCTCTGGACTCACTGCACTGCATCCCCACTGGTGCCAGTGCACTCTCTGGAGTCACTGCAGTGCATCCCCACTGGTGCCAGTGCACTCTCTGGACTCACTGCACGGCATTCCCACTGGTGCCAGTGCACTCTCTGGAGTCACTGCAGTGCATCCCCAGTGGTGCCAGTGCACTCTCTGGACTCACTGCACTGCATCCCCACTGGTGCCAGTGCACTATAAGGACTCACTGCACTGCATCCCCAGTGGTGCCAGTGCACTCTCTGGACTCACTGCACTGCATCCCCACTGGTGCCAGTGCACTATAAGGACTCACTGCACTGCATCCCCAGTGGTGCCAGTGCACTCTCTGGACTCACTGCACTGCATCCCCACTGGTGCCAGTGCACTCTCTGCACTCACTGCACTGCATCCCCACTGGTGCCAGTGCACTCTCAGGACTAACTACACTGCATCCCCACTGGTGCCAGTGCACTCTCTAGAGTCACTGCACTCCAACCCCACTGGTGCCAGTGCACTCTCTAGAGTCACTGCACTGCATCCCCACTGCTGCCAGAGCACTCTCTGGAGTCACTGCACTGCATCCCCACTGGTGCCAGTGCACTCTCTGGACTCACTGCACTGCATCACCACTGCTGCCAGTGCACTCTCTAGACTCACTGCACTGCATCCCCACTGGTGCCAGTGCACTCTCTGGACTCACTGCACTGCAACCCCACTGGTGCCAGTGCACTCTCTGGACTCACTGCACTGCATCCCCACTGGTGCCAGTGCACTCTCTGGAGTCAGTGCACTGCATCCCCACTGGTGCCAATGCACTCTCTGGACTCACTGCACTGCATCCCCAGTGGTGCCAGTGCACTCTCTGGAGACACTGCAGTGCATCCGCACTGGTTCCAGTGCACTCTCTCAACTCACTGCACTGCATTCCCACTGGTGCCAGTGCACTCTCTGGACTCACTGCTTTGCATTCCCACTGGTGCCATTGCACTCTCTGGACTCACTGCACTGCATCCCCACTGGTGCCAGTGCACTCTCTGGACTCACTGCACTGCATCCCCACTGGTGCCAGTGCACTCTCTGGACTCACTGCACTGCATCCCCACTGGTGCCAGTGCACTCTCTGGACTCACTGCACTGCATCTCCAGTAGTGCCAGTGCACTTTCTGGAGTCACTGCACTGCATCCCCAGTGGTGCCAGTGCACTCTCTGGACTCACTGCACTGCATTCCCACTGGTGCCAGTGCACTCTCTGGACTCACTGCTTTGCATCCCCACTGGTGCCATTGCACTCTCCGGACTCACTGCAGTGCATCCCCACTGGTGCCAGTGCACTCTCTGGACTCACTGCACTGCATCCCCAGTGGTGCCAGTGCACTCTATGGAGACACTGCAGTGCATCCCCAGTGGTGCCAGTGCACTCTCTGGTGTCACTGCTTTGCATCCCCACTGGTGCCAGTGCACTCTCTGGACTGACTGCACTGCATCCCCACTGGTGCCAATGCACTCTCTGGACTCACTGCACTGCATCCCCAGTAGTGCCAGTGCACTTTCTGGAGTCACTTCACTGCATCCCTAGTGGTGCCAGTGCACTCTCTGGAGTCACTGCACTGCATCCCCAGTGGTGCCAGTGCACTCTCTGGACTCACTGCACTGCCTCCCCAGTGGTGCCAGTGCACTCTCTGGAGTCACTGCTCTGCATCCCCACTGGTGCCAGTGCACTCTCTGGACTCACTGCAGTGCATCCTCACTGGTGCCAGTGCACTCCCTGGACTCACTGCACTGCATCCCCAGTGGTGCCAGTGCACTCTCTGGACTCACTGCACTGCATCCCCACTGGTGCCAGTGCACTCTCTGGACTCACTGCACTGCATCCCCAGTGGTGCCAGTGCACTCTCTGGACTCACTGCACTGCATCCCCACTGGTGCCAGTGCACTCTCTGGAGTCACTGCACGACATCCCCACTGGTGCCAGTGCACTCTCTGGACTCACTGCAATGCATCCCCAGTGGTGCCAGGGCACTCTCTGGACTCA
Organism: Anser brachyrhynchus; assembly: GCF_964034855.1. Lineage (NCBI taxonomy): Eukaryota > Metazoa > Chordata > Aves > Anseriformes > Anatidae > Anser > Anser brachyrhynchus. The sequence goes on from NW_027664139.1 coordinate 429,682, forward strand.
CTGCACTGCAAACCCACTGGTGCCAGTGCACTCTCTGGAGTCACTGCACTGCATCCCCAGTGATGCCAGTGCACTCTCTGGACTCACTGCACTGCATCCCCACTGCTGCCAGTGCACTCTATGGAGACACTGCAGTGCATCCCCAGTGGTGCCAGTGCACTCTCTGGTGTCACTGCTTTGCATCCCCACTGGTGCCAGTGCACTCTCTGGACTGACTGCACTGCATCCCCACTGGTGCCAGTGCACTCTCTGGACTCACTGCACTGCATCCCCAAGAGTGCCAGTGCACTTTCTGGAGTCACTGCACTGCATCCCTAGTGGTGCCAGTGCACTCTCTGGACTCACTGCACTGAATCCCCGGTGGTGCCAGTGCACTCTCTGGACTCACTGCACTGCATCCCCAGTGGTGCCAGTGCACTCTCTGGACTCACTGCACTGCATCCCCAGTGGTGCCAGTGCACTCTCTGGGCTCACTGCACTGCATCCCCACTGGTGCCAGTGGACTCTCTGGACTCACTGCACTGCATCCCCACTGGTGCCAGTGCACTTTCTGGAGTCACTGCACTGCATCCCTAGTGGTGCCAGTGAACTCTCTGGAGTCACTGCACTGAATCCCCGGTGGTGCCAGTGCACTCTCTGGACTCACTGCACTGCATCCCCACTGGTGCCAGTGCACTCTCTGGAGTCACTGCAGTGCATCCCCACTGGTGCCAGTGCACTCTCTGGACTCACTGCACTGCATCCCCACTGGTGCCAGTGCACTCTAAGGACTCACTACACTGCACTGCATCCCCAGTGGTGCCAGTGAACTCTCTGGACTCACTGCACTGCATCCCCAGTGGTGCCAGTGAACTCTCTGGACTCACTGCACTGCATCCCCAGTGGTGCCAGTGCACTCTCTGGACTCACTGCACTGCATCCCCACTGGTGCCAGTGCACTCTCTGGACTCACTGCACTACATCCCCACTGGTGCCAGTGCACTCTCTGGACTCACTGCACTGCATCCCCACTGGTGCCAGTGCACTCTCTGGAGTCACTGCTTTGCATCCCCACTGGTGCCAGTGCACTCTCTGGACTCACTGCACTACATCCCCACTGGTGCCAGTGCACTCTCTGGACTCACTGCACTGCATCCCCACTGGTGCCAGTGCACTCTCTGGACTCACTGCACTGCATCCCCACTGCTGCCAGAGCACTCTCTGGAGTCACTGCACTGCATCCCCACTGGTGCCAGTGCACTCTCTGGACTCACTGCACTGCATCACCACTGCTGCCAGTGCACTCTCTAGACTCACTGCACTGCATCCCCACTGGTGCCAGTGCACTCTCTGGACTCACTGCACTGCAACCCCACTGGTGCCAGTGCACTCTCTGGACTCACTGCACTGCATCCCCACTGGTGCCAGTGCACTCTCTGGAGTCAGTGCACTGCATCCCCACTGGTGCCAATGCACTCTCTGGACTCACTGCACTGCATCCCCAGTGGTGCCAGTGCACTCTCTGGAGACACTGCAGTGCATCCGCACTGGTTCCAGTGCACTCTCTCAACTCACTGCACTGCATTCCCACTGGTGCCAGTGCACTCTCTGGACTCACTGCTTTGCATTCCCACTGGTGCCATTGCACTCTCTGGACTCACTGCACTGCATCCCCACTGGTGCCAGTGCACTCTCTGGACTCACTGCACTGCATCCCCACTGGTGCCAGTGCACTCTCTGGACTCACTGCACTGCATCCCCACTGGTGCCAGTGCACTCTCTGGACTCACTGCACTGCATCTCCAGTAGTGCCAGTGCACTTTCTGGAGTCACTGCACTGCATCCCCAGTGGTGCCAGTGCACTCTCTGGACTCACTGCACTGCATTCCCACTGGTGCCAGTGCACTCTCTGGACTCACTGCTTTGCATCCCCACTGGTGCCATTGCACTCTCCGGACTCACTGCAGTGCATCCCCACTGGTGCCAGTGCACTCTCTGGACTCACTGCACTGCATCCCCAGTAGTGCCAGTGCACTCTATGGAGACACTGCAGTGCATCCCCAGTGGTGCCAGTGCACTCTCTGGTGTCACTGCTTTGCATCCCCACTGGTGCCAGTGCACTCTCTGGACTGACTGCACTGCATCCCCACTGGTGCCAGTGCACTCTCTGGACTCACTGCACTGCATCCCCAGTAGTGCCAGTGCACTTTCTGGAGTCACTTCACTGCATCCCCACTGGTGCCAGTGCACTCTCTGGAGTCACTGCTCTGCATCCCCAGTGGTGCCAGTGCACTCTCTGGACTCACTGCAGTGCATCCCCACTGGTGCCAGTGCACTCCCTGGACTCACTGCACTGCATCCCCAGTGGTGCCAGTGCACTCTCTGGACTCACTGCACTGCATCCCCACTGGTGCCAGTGCACTCTCTGGACTCACTGCACTGCATCCCCAGTGGTGCCAGTGCACTCTCTGGACTCACTGCACTGCATCCCCACTGGTGCCAGTGCACTCTCTGGAGTCACTGCACGACATCCCCACTGGTGCCAGTGCACTCTCTGGACTCACTGCAATGCATCCCCAGTGGTGCCAGGGCACTCTCTGGACTCACTGCACTGCAAACCCACTGGTGCCAGTGCACTCTCTGGAGTCACTGCACTGCATCCCCAGTGATGCCAGTGCACTCTCTGGACTCACTGCACTGCATCCCCAGTGGTGCCAGTGCACTCTATGGAGACACTGCAGTGCATCCCCAGTGGTGCCAGTGCACTCTCTGGTGTCACTGCTTTGCATCCCCACTGGTGCCAGTGCACTCTCTGGACTGACTGCACTGCATCCCCACTGGTGCCAGTGCACTCTCTGGACTCACTGCACTGCATCCCCAAGAGTGCCAGTGCACTTTCTGGAGTCACTGCACTGCATCCCTAGTGGTGCCAGTGCACTCTCTGGACTCACTGCACTGAATCCCCGGTGGTGCCAGTGCACTCTCTGGACTCACTGCACTGCATCCCCAGTGGTGCCAGTGCACTCTCTGGACTCACTGCACTGCATCCCCAGTGGTGCCAGTGCACTCTCTGGGCTCACTGCACTGCATCCCCACTGGTGCCAGTGGACTCTCTGGACTCACTGCACTGCATCCCCACTGGTGCCAGTGCACTCTCTGGAGTCACTGCACTTCATCCCCAGTGGTGCCAGTGCACTCTCTGGACTCACTGCACTGCATCCCCACTGCTGCCAGTGCACTCTCTGGACTCACTGCACTGCAACCCCACTGGTGCCAGTGCACTCTCTGGACTCACTACACTGCATCCCCACTGGTGCCAGTGCACTCTCTGGACTCACTGCACTGCATCCCCAGTGGTGCCAGTGCACTCTCTGGACTCACTGCACTGCATCCCCAGTGGTGCCAGTACACTCTAAGGACTCACTACACTGCACTGCATCCCCAGTGGTGCCAGTGAACTCTCTGGACTCACTGCACTGCATCCCCAGTGGTGACAGTGCACTCTCTGGACTCACTGCACTGCATCACCACTGGTGCCAGTGCACTCTCTGGACTCACTGCACTGCATCCCCACTGGTGCCAGTGCACTCTCTGGACTCACTGCACTACATCCCCACTGGTGCCAGTGCACTCTCTGCACTCACTGCACTGCATCCCCACTGGTGTCAGTGCACTCTCTGGAGTCACTGCTTTGCATACCCACTAGTGCCAGTGCACTCTCTGGACTCACTAAACTGCATCCCCACTGGTGCCAGTGCACTCTGTGGGCTCACTGCACTGCATCCCCACTGGTGCCAGTGGACTCTCTGGACTCACTGCACTGCATCCCCAGTGGTGCCAGTGCACTCTCTGGAGTCACTGCACTGCATCCCCACTGGTGCCAGTGCACTCTCTGGACTCACTGCACTGCATCCCCAGTGGTGCCAATGCACTCTCTGGACTCACTGCACTGCATCCCCACTGGTGCCAGTGCACTCTCTGGACTCACTAAACTGCATCCCCACTGGTGCCACTGCACTCTCTGGAGACACTGCAGTGCATCCCCACTGGTTCCAGTGCACTCTCTCAACTCACTGCACTGCATTCCCACTGGTGCGAGTGCACTCTCTGGACTCACTGCTTTGCATCCCCACTGGTGCCATTGCACTCTCTGGACTCACTGCACTGCATCCCCACTGGTGCCAGTGCACTCTCTGGAGTCACTGCTTTGCATCCCCACTGGTGCCAGTGCACTCTCTGGACTCACTGCACTACATCCCCAAAGGTGCCAGTGCACTCTCTGGACTCACTGCTTTGCATCCCCACTGGTGCCATTGCACTCTCTGGACTGACTGCACTGCATCCCCAGTGGTGCCAGTGCACTCTCTGGACTCACTGCACTGCATCCCCAGTGTTGCCAGTGCACTCTCTGGGCTCAATGCACTGCACACCCACTGGTGCCAGTGGACTCTCTGGACTCACTGCACTGCATCCCCACTGGTGCCAGTGCACTCTCTGGACTCACTGCACTGCATCCCCACTGCTGCCAGTGCACTCTCTGGACTCACTGCACTGCATCCCCACTGGTTCCAGTGCACTCTCTCAACTCACTGCACTGCATTCCCACTGGTGCCAGTGCACTCTCTGGACTCAATACACTGCATCCCCACTGGTGCCAGTGCACTCTCTGGACTCACTGCACTGCATCCCCACTGGTGCCAGTGCACTCTCTGGACTCACTGCACTGCATCCCGACTGGTGCCAGTGCACTCTCTGGACTCACTGCACTGCATCTCCAGTAGTGCCAGTGCACTTTCTGGAGTCACTGCACTGCATCCCTAGTGGTGCCAGTGCACTCTCTGGACTCACTGCACTGCATCCCCAGTGGTGCCACGGCACTCTCTGGACTCACTGCACTGCATCCCCACTGGTGCCAGTGCACTCTCTGGAGTCACTGCACTGCATCCCCACTGGTGCCAGTGCACTCTCTGGACTCACTGCACTGCATCCCCACTGGTGCCAGTGCACTCTCTGGACTCACTGCACTGCATCCCCAGTGGTGCCAGTGCACTCTCTGGACTCACTGCACTGCATCCCCACTGGTGCCAGTGCACTCTCTGGACTCACTGCACTGCATCCCCTGTAGTGCCAGTGCACTTTCTGGACTCACTGCACTGCATCCCCACTGGTGCCAGTGAACTCTCTGGAGTCACTGCACTGCATCCCCACTGGTGCCAGTGCACTCTCTGGACTCACTGCACTGCATCCCCACTGGTGCCAGTGAACTCTCTGGACTCACTGCACTGCATCCCCACTGGTGCCAGTGCACTCTCTGGACTCATTGCAATGCACGCCCCCTGGTGCCAGTGCACTCTCGGGACTCACTGCACTGCATCCCCACTGGTGCCAGTGCACTCTCTGCACTCACTGCACTGCATCCCCACTGGTGCCAGTGCACTCTCTGGACTCACTGCACTGCATCCCCACTGGTGCCAGTGCACTCTCTAGAGTCACTACACTGAATCCCCACTGGTGCCAGTTCACTCTCTAGAGTCACTGCACTGATCCGCAGTGGTGCCAGTGCACTCTCTGGACTCACTGCACTGCATCCCCACTGGTACCAGTGCACTCTCTGGACTCACTGCACTGCATCCCCACTGGTGCCAGTGCACTCTAAGGACTCACTACACTGCACTGCATCCCCAGTGGTGCCAGTGAACTCTCTGGACTCACTGCACTGCATCCCCACTGGTGCCAGTGCACTCTCTGGACTCACTGCACTGCATCCCCACTGGTGCCAGTGCACTCTCTGGACTCACTGCACTGCATCCCCAGTAGTGCCAGTGCACTCTCTGGACTCACTGCACTGCATCCCCAGTGGTGCCAGTGCACTCTCTGGACTCACTGCACTGCATCCCCAGTGGTGCCAGTGCACTCTCTGGACTCACTGCACTGCATCCCCACTGCTGCCAGTGCACTCTCTGGACTCACTGCACTGCATCCCCAGTGGTGCCAGTGCACTCTCTGGACTCACTGCACTGCATCCCCACTGGTGCCAGTGCACTCTCTGGACTCACTGCACTGAATCCCCACTGCTCACAGTGCACTCTCAGGAGTCACTGCACTCCAACCCCACTGGTGCCAGTGCACTCTATGGAGTCACTGCACTTATCCCCACTAGTGCCAGTGCACTCTCTGGACTCACTGCACTGCATCCCCAGTGGTGCCAGTGCACTCTCTGGACTCACTGCACTGCATCCCCAGTGGTGCCAGTGCACTCTCTGGAGTCACTGCACTGCATCCCCACAGATGCCAGTGCACTCTCTGGACTCACTGCACTGCATCCCCACTGGTGCCAGTGCACTATCTGAACTCACTGCACTGCATCCCCATTGATACCAGTGTACTCTCCGGAGACACTGCAGTGCATCCCCAGTTGTTGCTAGTGCACTCTCTGGAGTCACTGCACTGCATTCCCACTGGTGCCAGTGCACTCTCTGGAGTCACTGCTTTGCATCCCCACTGGTGCCAGTTCACTCTCTAGAGTCACTGCACTGATCCGCAGTGGTGCCAGTGCACTCTCTGGACTCACTGCACTGCATCCCCACTGGTACCAGTGCACTCTCTGGACTCACTGCACTGCATCCCCACTGGTGCCAGTGCACTCTCTGGACTCACTGCACTGCATCCCCAGTGGTGCCAGTGCACTCTCTGGACTCACTGCACTGCATCCCCACTGGTGCCAGTGCACTCTCTGCACTCACTGCTCTGCATCCCCACTGGTGCCAGTGCACTTTCTGGAGTCACTGCACTGCATAACCACTGTTGACAGTGCACTCTCTGGACTCACTACACTGCATCCCCACTGGTGCCAATGCACTCTCTGGACTCACTGCACTGCATCCCCAGTGGTGCCAGTGCACTCTCTGGACTCACTGCACTGCATCCCCACTGGTGCCAGTACACTCTCTGGACTCACTGCACTGCATCCCCAGTAGTTCCAGTGCACTCTCTGGAGTCACTGCACTGCATCCCCACTGGTGCCAGTGCACTCTCTGGACTCACTGCACTGCATCCCCAGTGGTGCCAGTGCACTCTCTGGACTCACTGCACTGCATCCCCACTGGTGCCAATGCACTCTCTGGACTCACTGCACTGCATAACCACTGCTGCCAGTGCACTCTCTGGAGACACTGCAGTGCATCCGCACTGGTTCCAGTGCACTCTCTCAACTCACTGCACTGCATTCCCACTGGTGCCAGTGCACTCTCTGGACTCACTGCTTTGCATCCCCACTGGTGCCATTGCACTATCTGGACTGACTGCACTGCATCCCCAGTGGTGCCAGTGCACTTTCTGGACTCACTGCACTGCATCCCCACTGGTGCCAGTGCACTCTCTGGGCTCACTACACTGCATCCCCACTGGTGCCAGTGGACTCTCTGGACTCACTGCACTGCATCCCCACTGGTGCCAATGCACTCTCTGGACTCACTGCACTGCATCCCCAGTGGTGCCAGTGCACTCTCTGGACTCACTGCACTGCATCCCCACTGGTGCCAGTGCACTCTCTAGAGTCGCTGCACTGCATCCCCACTGCTGCCAGTGCACTCTCTGGAGTCACTGCACTGCATCACCAGTAGTGCCAGTGAACTCTCTGGACTCACTGCACTGCATCCCCAGTGGTGCCAGTGCACTCTCTGGACTCACTGCACTGCATCCCCAGTGGTGCCAGTGAACTCTCTGGACTCACTGCACTGCATCCCCAGTGGTGCCAGTGCACTCTCTGGACTCACTTCACTGCATCCCCAGTGGTGCCAGTGCATTCTCTGGAGTCACTGCACTGCATCCCCAGTGGTGCCAGTACACTCTCTGGACTCACTGCACTGCATCCCCAGTGGTGCCAGTGCACTCTCTGGACTCACTCCACTGCATCCCCACTGGTGCCAGTGCACTCTCTGGACTCACTGCTCTGCATCCCCACTGGTGCCAGTGCACTTTCTGGAGTCACTGCACTGCATAACCACTGTTGACAGTGCACTCTCTGGACTCACTACACTGCATCCCCACTGGTGCCAATGCACTCTGTGGACTCACTGCACTGCATCCCCAGTGGTGCCAGTGCACTCTCTGGACTCACTGCACTGCATCCCCACTGGTGCCAGTGCACTCTCTAGAGTCGCTGCACTGCATCCCCACTGGTGCCAGTGCACTTTCTGGAGTCACTGCACTGCATGCCAAGCGGTGCCAGTGAACTCTCTCAGGACTCACTGCACTGCATCCCCACGTGGTGCCAGTGCACTCTCTGGACTCACTGCACTGCATCCCCACTGGTGCCAGTGCACTCTCTGGACTCACTTCACTGCATCCCTACTGGTGCCAGTGCACTCTCTGGAGTCACTGCACTGCATCCCCACTGGTGCCAGTACACTCTCTGGACTCACTGCACTGCATCCCCACTGGTGCCAGTGCACTCTCTGGACTCACTGCACTGCATCCCCACTGGTGCCAGTGCACTCTCTAGAGTCACTACACTGAATCCCCACTGGTGCCAGTTCACTCTCTAGAGTCACTGCACTGATCCGCAGTGGTGCCAGTGCACTCTCTGGACTCACTGCACTGCATCCCCACTGGTACCAGTGCACTCTCTGGACTCACTGCACTGCATCCCCACTGGTGCCAGTGCACTCTAAGGACTCACTACACTGCACTGCATCCCCAGTGGTGCCAGTGAACTCTCTGGACTCACTGCACTGCATCCCCACTGGTGCCAGTGCACTCTCTGGACTCACTGCACTGCATCCCCACTGGTGCCAGTGCACTCTCTGGACTCACTGCACTGCATCCCCAGTAGTGCCAGTGCACTCTCTGGACTCACTGCACTGCATCCCCAGTGGTGCCAGTGCACTCTCTGGACTCACTGCACTGCATCCCCAGTGGTGCCAGTGCACTCTCTGGACTCACTGCACTGCATCCCCACTGCTGCCAGTGCACTCTCTGGACTCACTGCACTGCATCCCCAGTGGTGCCAGTGCACTCTCTGGACTACACTGCATCCCCACTGGTGCCAGTGCACTCTCTGGACTCACTGCACTGCATCCCCAGTGGTGCCAGTGCACTCTCTGGACTCACTGCACTGCATCCCGACTGGTGCCAGTGCACTCTCTGGACTCACTGCACTGCATCTCCAGTAGTGCCAGTGCACTTTCTGGAGTCACTGCACTGCATCCCTAGTGGTGCCAGTGCACTCTCTGGACTCACTGCACTGCATCCCCAGTGGTGCCAATGCACTCTCTGGACTCACTGCACTGCATCCCCACTGGTGCCAGTGCACTCTCTGGAGTCACTGCACTGCATCCCCACTGGTGCCAGTGCACTGTCTGGACTCACTGCACTGCATCCCCACTGGTGCCAGTGCACTCTCTGGAGTCACTGCACTGCATCCCCACTGGTGCCAGTGAACTCTCTGGAGACACTGCACTGCATCCCCAGTGATGCCAGTGCACTCTCTGGACTCACTGCACTGCATCCCCAGTAGTGCCAGTGAACTCTCTGGACTCACTGCACTGCATCCCCACTGGTGCCAGTGCACTCTCTGGACTCATTGCACTGCACGCCCACTGGTGCCAGTGCACTCTCGGGACTCACTGCACTGCATCCCCACTGGTGCCAGTGCACTCTCTGCACTCACTGCACTGCATCCCCAGTGGTGCCAGTGCACTCTCTGGACTCACTGCACTGCATCCCCAGTGGTGCCAGTGCACTCTCTGGACTCACTGCACTGCATCCCCACTGGTGCCAGTTCACTCTCTAGAGTCACTGCACTGATCCGCAGTGGTGCCAGTGCACTCTCTGGACTCACTGCACTGCATCCCCACTGGTACCAGTGCACTCTCTGGACTCACTGCACTGCATCCCCACTGGTGCCAGTGCACTCTCTGGAGTCACTGCAATGCATCCCCAGTGGTGCCAGTGCACTCTCTGGAGACACTGCAGTGCATCCCCACTGGTGCCTGTGCACTCTCTGGACTCACTGCACTGCAACCCCACTGGTGCCAGTGCACTCTCTGGACTCACTACACTGCATCCCCACTGGTGCCAGTGCACACTCTGGACTCACTGCACTGCATCTCCACTGGTGCCAGTGCACTCTCTGGACTCACTGCACTGCATCCCCAGTAGTGCCAGTGCACTTTCTGGAGTCACTGCACTGCATCTCCAGTAGTGCCAGTGCACTTTCTGGAGTCACTGCACTGCATCCCTAGTGGTGCCAGTGCACTCTCTGGACTCACTGCACTGCATCCCCAGTGGTGCCACGGCACTCTCTGGACTCACTGCACTGCATCCCCACTGGTGCCAGTGCACTCTCTGGACTCACTGCACTGCATCCCCAGTGGTGCCAGTGCACTCTCTGGACTCACTGCAGTGCATCCCCACTGGTGCCAGTGCACTCTCTGGAGTCACTGCACTGCATCCCCACTGGTGCCAGTGCACTGTCTGGACTCACTGCACTGCATCCCCACTGGTGCCAGTGCACTCTCTGGAGTCACTGCACTGCATCCCCACTGGTGCCAGTGAACTCTCTGGACTCACTGCACTGCATGCCCACTGCTGCCAGTGCACTCTCTGGACTCACTGCACTGCATCCCCACTAGTGCCAGTGAACTCTCTGGACTCACTGCACTGCATCCCCACTGGTGCCAGTGCACTCTCTGGACTCATTGCACTGCACGCCCACTGGTGCCAGTGCACTCTCGGGACTCACTGCACTGCATCCCCACTGGTGCCAGTGCACTCTCTGCACTCACTGCACTGCATCCCCACTGGTGCCAGTGCACTCTCTGGACTCACTGCACTGCATCCCCACTGGTGCCAGTACACTCTCTAGAGTCACTGCACTGAATCCCCACTAGTGCCAGTTCACTCTCTAGAGTCACTGCACTGATCCGCAGTGGTGCCAGTGCACTCTCTGGACTCACTGCACTGCATCCCCACTGGTACCAGTGCACTCTCTGGACTCACTGCACTGCATCCCCACTGGTGCCAGTGCACTCTCTGGACTCACTGCACTGCAACCCCACTGGTGCCAGTGCACTCTCTGGACTCACTACACTGCATCCCCACTGGTGCCAGTGCACTCTCTGGACTCACTGCACTGCATCTCCACTGGTGCCAGTGCACTCTCTGGACTCACTGCACTGCATCCCCAGTAGTGCCAGTGCACTTTCTGGAGTCACTGCACTGCATCTCCAGTAGTGCCAGTGCACTTTCTGAAGTCACTGCACTGCATCCCCACTGCTGCCAGTGCACTCTCTAGACTCACTGCACTGCATCCCCAGTGGTGCCACGGCACTCTCTGGACTCACTGCACTGCATCCCCACTGGTGCCAGTGCACTCTCTGGAGTCACTGCACTGCATCCCCACTGGTGCCAGTGCACTCTCTGGAGTCACTGCACTGCATCCCCACTAGTGCCAGTGCACTGTCTGGACTCACTGCAGTGCATCCCCACTGGTGCCAGTGCACTCTCTGGAGTCACTGCACTGCATCCCCACTGGTGCCAGTGAACTCTCTGGACTCACTGCACTGCATGCCCACTGGTGCCAGTGCACTCTCTGGACTCACTGCACTGCATCCCCAGTAGTGCCAGTGAACTCTCTGGACTCACTGCACTGCATCCCCACTGGTGCCAGTGCACTCTCTGGACTCATTGCACTGCACGCCCACTGGTGCCAGTGCACTCTCGGGACTCACTGCACTGCATCCCCACTGGTGCCAGTGCACTCTCTGCACTCATTGCACTGCATCCCCAGTGGTGCCAGTGCACTCTCTGGACTCACTGCACTGCATTCCCACTGGTGCCAGTGCACTCTCTAGAGTCACTGCACTGATCCGCAGTGGTGCCTGTTCACTCTCTGGACTCACTGCACTGCATCCCCACTGGTACCAGTGCACTCTCTGGACTCACTGCACTGCATCCCCACTGGTGCCAGTGCACTCTCTGGACTCACTGCACTGCATCCCCACTGGTGCCAATGCACTCTCTGGACTCACTGCACTGCATAACCACTGCTGCCAGTGCACTCTCTGGAGACACTGCAGTGCATCCGCACTGGTTCCAGTGCACTCTCTCAACTCACTGCACTGCATTCCCACTGGTGCCAGTGCACTCTCTGGACTCACTGCTTTGCATCCCCACTGGTGCCATTGCACTGTCTGGACTGACTGCACTGCATCCCCACTGGTGCCAGTGCACTCTCTGTACTCACTGCACTGCATCCCCACTGGTGCCAGTGCACTCTCTGGGCTCACTGAACTGCATCCCCACTGGTGCCAGTGGACTCTCTGGACTCACTGCACTGCATCCCCACTGGTGCCAGTGCACTCTCTGGAGTCACTGCACTGCATCCCCAGTGGTGCCAGTGCACTCTCTGGACTCACTGCACTGCATCCCCACAGATGCCAGTGCACTCTCTGCACTCACTGCACTGCATCCCCACTGGTGCCAGTGCACTCTCTGGACTCACTGCACTGCAACCCCACTGGTGCCAGTGCACTCTCTGGACTCACTACACTGCATCCCCAGTGGTGCCAGTGCACTCTCTGGACTCACTGCACTGCATCCCCAGTGGTGCCAGTGCACTCTCTGGACTCACTGCACTGCATCCCCACTGGTGCCAGTGCACTCTCTGGACTCACTGCACTGCATCTCCAGTAGTGCCAGTGCACTTTCTGGAGTCACTGCACTGCATCCCTAGTGGTGCCAGTGCACTCTCTGGACTCACTGCACTGCATCCCCAGTGGTGCCACGGCACTCTCTGGACTCACTGCACTGCATCCCCACTGGTGCCAGTGCACTCTCTGGACTCACTGCACTGCATCCCCACTGCTGCCAGTGCACTCTCTGGACTCACTGCACTGTATTCCCACTGGTGCCAGTGCACTCTCTGGACTCACTGCACTGCAACCCCACTGGTGCCAGTGCACTCTCTGGACTCACTACACTGCATCCCCACTGCTGCCAGTGCACTCTCTGGACTCACTGCACTGCATTCCCACTGGTGCCAGTGCACTCTCTGGACTCACTGCACTGCAACCCCACTGGTGCCAGTGCACTCTCTGGACTCACTGCACTGCATCCCCAGTGGTGCCAGTGCACTCTCTGGACTGACTGCACTGCATCCCCACTGGTGCCAGTGCACTCTCTGGACTCACTGCACGGCATCCCCACTGGTGCCAGTGCAGTCTCTGGAGTCACTGCAGTGCATCCCCAGTGGTGCCAGTGCACTCTCTGGACTCACTGCACTGCATACCCACTGGTGTCAATGCACTCTCTGGAGTCACTGCACTGCATCCCTACTGGTGCCAGTGCACTCTCTGGACTCACTGCACTGCATCCCCAGTGGTGCCAGTGCACTATAAGGACTCACTGCACTGCATCCCCAGTGGTGCCAGTGCACTCTCTGGACTCACTGCACTGCATCCCCACTGGTGCCAGTGCACTCTCTGCACTCACTGCACTGCATCCCCACTGGTGCCAGTGCACTCTCACGACTCACTACACTGCATCCCCTCTGGTGCCAGTGCACTCTCTAGAGTCACTGCACTCCAACCCCACTGGTGCCAGTGCACTCTCTAGAGTCACTGCACTGATCCGCAGTGGTGCCAGTGCACTCTCTGGACTCACTGCACTGCATCCCCACTGGTACCAGTGCACTCTCTGGACTGACTGCACTGCATCCCCACTGGTGCCAGTGCACTCTCTGGACTCACTGCACTGCAACCCCACCGGTGCCAGTGCACTCTCGGGACTCACTACACTGCATCCCCACTGCTGCCAGTGCACTCTCTGGACTCACTGCACTGCATCCCCAGTGGTGCCAGTGCACTCTCTGGAGTCACTGCACTGCATCCCCACTGGTGCCAGTGCACTCTCTGGACTCACTGCACTGCATCCCCAGTAGTGCCAGTGCACTTTCTGGAGTCACTGCACTGCATCCCTAGTGGTGCCAGTGCACTCTCTGGAGCCACTGCACTGCATCCCCACTGGTGCCAGTGCACTCTCTGGAGTCACTGCACTGCATCCCCAGTGGTGCCAGTGCACTCTCTGGACTCACTGCAGTGCATCCCCACTGGTGCCAGTGCACTCTCTGGACTCACTGCACTGCAACCCCACTGGTGCCAGTGCACTCTCTGGACTCACTACACTGCATCCCCACTGGTGCTAGTGCAGTCTCTGGACTCACTGCAGTGCATCCCCGGTGGTGCCAGTGCACTCTCTGGACTCACTGCACTGCATCCCCACTGGTGCCAGTGCACTCTCTGGACTCACTGCACTGCATCCCCAGTAGTGCCAGTGCACTTTCTGGAGTCACTGCACTGCATCCCTAGTGGTGCCAGTGCACTCTCTGGACTCACTGCACTGCATCCCCAGTGGTGCCAGTGCACTCTCTGGTCTCACTGCACTGCATCCCCAGTGGTGCCAGTGCACTCTCTGGACTCACTGCACTGCATCCCCACTACTGCCATTGCACTCTCTGGAGTCACTGCACTGCATCCCAACTGGTGCCAGTGCACTCTCTGGACTCACTGCACTGCAACCCCACTGGTGCCAGTGCACTCTCTGGACTCACTGCACTGCATCCCCAGTGGTGCCAGTGCACTCTCTGGACTCACTGCACTGCATCCCCTGTGGTGCCAGTGCACTCTCTGGACTCACTTCAGTGCATCCCCAGTGGTGCCAGTGCTCTCTCTGGACTCACTGCAGTGCATCCCCAGTGGTGCCAGTGCACTCTCTGGACTCATTGCACTGCATCCCCAGTGGTGCCAGTGCACTCTCTGGACTCACTGCAGTACATTCCCAGTGGTACCAATGCACTCTCTGGACTCACTGCACTGCATCACCAGTGGTGCCAGTGCACTCTCTGGAATCACTGCAGTGCATCCCCTGTGCTGCCATTGCACTCTCTGTACTCACTGCACTGCATCCCCACTGGTGCCAGTGCACTCTCTGTACTCACTGCACTGCATACCCAGTGGAGCCAGAGCACTCTCTGACCTCACTGCATTGCATCCCCAGTGGTGCCAGTGCACTCTCTGGACTCACTGCACTGCATCCCCACTGGTGCCAGTGCACTCTCTGGACTCACTGCAGTGCATTCCCAGTGGTACCAATGCACTCTCTGGACTCACTGCACTGCATCACCAGTGGTGCCAGTGCACTCTCTGGAATCACTGCAGTGCATCCCCTGTGCTGCCATTGCACTCTCTGTACTCACTGCACTGCATCCCCAGTGGTGCCAGTGCACTCTCTGGACTCACTGCAGTGCATCCCCAGTGGTGCCAGTGCACTCTCTGGACTCATTGCACTGCATCCCCAGTGGTGCCAGTGCACTCTCTGGACTCACTGCAGTGCATTCCCAGTGGTATCAATGCACTCTCTGGACTCACTGCACTGCATCACCAGTGGTGCCAGTGCACTCTCTGGAATCACTGCACTGCATCCCCACTGGTGCCAGTGCACTCTTTGGACTCACTGCACTGCATCCCCATTAGTGCCAGGTCATTCTCTGGACTCACTGCAGTGCATCCCCAGTGTTGACAGTGCACTCTCTGGACTCACTGCACTGCATCCCCAGTGGTGCCAGTGCACTCTCTGGACACACTGCAGTGTATCCCCAGTGGTGCAAGGGCACTCTCTGGACTAACTGCACTAAAACCCCAGTGGTGCCAGTGCACTCTCTGGACTCACAGCACTGCATCCCCAATGGTGCCACTGCACTCTCTGGACTCACTGCAGTGCATCCCCAGTGGTGCCAGTGCACTCTCTGCAGTCACTGCACTGCATCCCCAGTGGTGCCAGTGCACTCTCTGCACTCACTGAACTGCATCTCCAGTGATGCCAGTGCACTCTCTGGACTCACTGCACTGCAGCCCCAGTGGTGCCAGTGCACTCTCTGGAGACACTGCAGTGCATCCCCAGTGGTGCCAGTGCACTCTCTGGAGTCACTGCTTTGCATCCCCACTGGTGCCATTGCACTCTCTGGACTGACTGCACTGCATCCCCACTGGTGCCAGTGCACTCTCTGCACTCACAGCACTGCATACCCACTGGTGCCAGTGCACTCTCTGGACTCACTGCACTGCATCCCCAGTGGTGCCAGTGCACTCTCTGGACTCACTGCACTGCATCCCCTGTGGTGCCAGGGCACTCTCCGGACTCACTGCAGTGCATTCGCAGTGGTGCCAGTGCACTCTTTGGACTCACTGCACTGCATCCCCATTAGTGCCAGGTCATTCTCTAGACTCACTGCAGTGCATCCCCAGTGTTGACAGTGCACTCTCTGGACTCACTGCACTGCATCCCCAGTGGTGCCAGTGCACTCTCTGGACACACTGCAGTGTATCCCCAGTGGTGCAAGGGCACTCTCTGGACTAACTGCACTAAAACCCCAGTGGTGCCAGTGCACTCTCTGGACTCACAGCACTGCATCCCCAATGGTGCCACTGCACTCTCTGGACTCACTAAACTGCATCCCCACTGGTGCCAGTGCAGTCTCTGCAGTCACTGCAGTGCATCCCCAGTGGTGCCAGTGCACTCTTTGGACTCACTGCACTGCATCCCCACTGGTGCCAGTGCACTCTCTGGACTCACTGCACTGCATCCCCAGTAGTGCCAGTGCACTTTCTGGAGTCACTGCACTGCATCCCTAGTGGTGCCAGTGCACTCTCTGGACTCACTGCACTGCATCCCCAGTGGTGCCAGTGCACTCTCTGGACTCACTGCACTGCATCACCAGTGGTGCCAGTTCACTCTCTGGACTCACTGCACTGCATCCCCACTGCTGCCAGTGCACTCTCTGGAGTCACTGCACTGCATCCCCACTGGTGCCAGTGAATTCTCTGGACTCACTGCACTCCATCCCCACTGGTGCCAGTGCACTCTCTGGACTCACTGCACTGCATCCCCACTGGTGCCAGTGCACTCTCTGGAATCACTGCACTGCATCCCCTGTGGTGCCAGTGCACTCTCTGGACTTACTGCACTGCATCCCCAGTGGTGCCAGTGCACTCTCTGGACTCACTGCAGTGCATCCCCTGTGGTGCCAGTGCACTCTCTGGACTCACTGCACTGCATCCCCAGTGGTGCCAGTGCACTCTCTGGACTCACTGCACTGCATCCCCAGTGGTGCCAGTGCACTCTCTGGACTCACTGCAGTGCATCCCCAGTGGTGCCAGTGCACTCTCTGGACTCACTGCAGTGCATCCCCACTGGTGCCAGTGCACTCTCTGGACTCACTGCACTGCATCACCAGTGGTGCCAGTGCACTCTCTGGCTTCACTGTAGTGCATCCCCTGTGCTGCCATTGCACTCTCTGTACTCACTGCACTGCATCCCCAGTGGTGCCAGTGCACTCTCTGTACTCACTGCACTGCATCCCCAGTGGAGCCAGAGCACTCTCTGGACTCACTGCATTGCATCCCCAGTGGTGCCAGTGCACTCTCTGGACTCACTCCACTGCATCCCCACTGGTGCCAGTGCACTCTCTGGACTAACTGCACTGCATCCCCTGTGGTGCCAGGGCACTCTCCGGACTCACTGCAGTGCATCCGCAGTCGTGCCAGTGCACTCTTTCGAGTCACTGCACTGCATCCCCAGTGGTGCCAGTGCACTCTCTGGACTCACTGCAGTGCATCCCCACTGGTGCCAGTGCACTCTCTGGACTCACTGCACTGCAACCCCACTGGTGCCAGTGCACTCTCTGGACTCACTACACTGCATCCCCACTGGTGCCAGTGCAGTCTCTGGACTCACTGCAGTGCATCCCCGGTGGTGCCAGTGCACTCTCTGGACTCACTGCACTGCATCCCCACTGGTGCCAGTGCACTCTCTGGACTCACTGCACTGCATCCCCAGTAGTGCCAGTGCACTTTCTGGAGTCACTGCACTGCATCCCTAGTGGTGCCAGTGCACTCTCTGGACTCACTGCACTGCATCCCCAGTGGTGCCAGTGCACTCTCTGGACTCACTGCACTGCATCCCCAGTGGTGCCAGTGCACTCTCTGGACTCACTGCACTGCATCCCCACTACTGCCATTGTACTCTCTGGAGTCACTGCACTGCATCCCCACTGGTGCCAGTGAACTCTCTGGACTCACTGCACTCCATCCCCAGTGGTGCCAGTGCACTCTCTGGACTCACTGCACTGCATCCCCAGTGGTGCCAGTGCACTCTCTGGACTCACTGCACTGCATCCCCTGTGGTGCCAGTGCACTCTCTGGACTCACTTCAGTGCATCCCCAGTGGTGCCAGTGCACTCTCTGGACTCACTGCAGTGCATCCCCAGTGGTGCCAGTGCACTCTCTGGACTCATTGCACTGCATCCCCAGTGGTGCCAGTGCACTCTCTGGACTCACTGCAGTACATTCCCAGTGGTACCAATGCACTCTCTGGACTCACTGCACTGCATCACCAGTGGTGCCAGTGCACTCTCTGGAATCACTGCAGTGCATCCCCTGTGCTGCCATTGCACTCTCTATACTCACTGCACTGCATCCCCACTGGTGCCAGTGCACTCTCTGTACTCACTGCACTGCATCCCCAGTGGAGCCAGAGCACTCTCTGGACTCACTGCATTGCATCCCCAGTGGTGCCAGTGCACTCTCTGGACTCACTGCACTGCATCCCCACTGGTGCCAGTGCACTCTCTGGACTCACTGCAGTGCATTCCCAGTGGTACCAATGCACTCTCTGGACTCACTGCACTGCATCCCCAGTGGTGCCACTGCACTCTCTGGAATCACTGCAGTGCATCCCCTGTGCTGCCATTGCACTCTCTGTACTCACTGCACTGCATCCCCAGTGGTGCCAGTGCACTCTCTGTACTCACTGCACTGCATCCCCAGTGGAGCCAGAGCACTCTCTGGACTCACTGCAGTGCATCCCCAGTGGTGCCAGTGCACTCTCTGGAGTCACTGCACTGCATCCCCAGTGGCGCCAGTACACTCTCTGGAGACACTGCACTGCATCCCCACTGGTGCCAGTGCACTCTCTGGACTCACTGCACTGCATTCCAACTGGTGCCAGTGCACTCTCTGGAGTCACTGCACTGCATCCCCACTGGTGCCAGTGAACTGCCTGGACTCACTGCACTGCATCCCCACTGGTGCCAGTGCACTCTGTGGACTCACTGCACTGCATCCCCAGTAGTGCCAGTGCACTTTCTGCAGTCACTGCACTGCCTCCCTAGTGGTGCCAGTGCACTCTCTGCACTCACTGCACTGCATCCCCACTGGTGCCAGTGCACTCTCTAGAGTCACTGCACTCCAACCCCACTGGTGCCAGTGCACTCTCTAGAGTCACTGCACTGATCCGAAGTGGTACCACTGCACTCTCTGGACTCACTGCACTGCATCCCCACTGGTGCCAGTGCACTCTCTGGACTCACTGCACGGCATTCCCACTGGTGCCAGTGCACTCTCTGGAGTCACTGCAGTGCATCCCCAGTGGTGCCAGTGCACTCTCTGGACTCACTGCACTGCATCCCCACTGGTGCCAGTGCACTATAAGGACTCACTGCACTGCATCCCCAGTGGTGCCAGTGCACTCTCTGGACTCACTGCACTGCATCCCCACTGGTGCCAGTGCACTATAAGGACTCACTGCACTGCATCCCCAGTGGTGCCAGTGCACTCTCTGGACTCACTGCACTGCATCCCCACTGGTGCCAGTGCACTCTCTGCACTCACTGCACTGCATCCCCACTGGTGCCAGTGCACTCTCAGGACTCACTACACTGCATCCCCACTGGTGCCAGTGCACTCTCTAGAGTCACTGCACTCCAACCCCACTGGTGCCAGTGCACTCTCTAGAGTCACTGCACTGATCCGCAGTGGTGCCAGTGCACTCTCTGGACTCACTGCACTGCATCCCCACTGGTGCCAGTGCACTCTATGGAGTCACTGCACTGCATCCCCACTGCTGCCAGTGCACTCTCTGGACTCACTGCACTGCATCCCCAGTGGTGCCAGTGCACTCTCTGGAGTCACTGCACTGCATCCCCACTGGTGCCAGTGCACTCTCTGGACTCAATGCACTACATCCCCACTGGTGCCAATGCACTCTCTGGACTCACTGCACTGCATCCCCACTGGTGCCAGTGCACTCTCTGGACTGACTGCACTGCATCCCCACTGGTGCCAGTGCAGTCTCTGTAGTCACTGCAGTGCATCCCCAGTGGTGCCAGTGCACTCTCTGGACTCACTGCACTGCATCCCCACTGGTGACAGTGCACTCTCTGGACTCACTGCACTGCATCCCCAGTGCTGCCAGTGCACTTTCTGGAGTCACTGCACTGCATCCCTAGTGGTGCCAGTGCACTCTCTGGACTCACTGCACTGCATCCCCAGTGGTGCCAGTGCACTCTCTGGAGACACTGCACTGCATCCCCAGTGGTGCCAGTGCACTCTCTGGACTCACTGCACTGCATCCCCACTGCTGCCAGTGCCCTCTCTGGAGTCACTGCACTGCATCCCCACTGGTGCCAGTGAACTCTCTGGACTCACTGCACTCCATCCCCACTGGTGCCAGTGCACTCTCTGGACTCACTGCAGTGCATCCCCAGTGGTGCCAGTGCACTCTCTGGACTCACTGCACTGCATCCCCAGTGGTGCCAGTGCACTCTCTGGACTTACTGCACTGCATCCCCAGTGGTGCCAGTGCACTCTCTGGACTCACTGCAGTGCATCCCCTGTGGTGCCAGTGCACTCTCTGTACTCACTTCAGTGCATCCCCAGTGGTGCCAGTGCACTCTCTGGACTCACTGCAGTGCATCCCCAGTGGTGCCAGTGCACTCTCTGGACTCATTGCACTGCATCCCCAGTGGTGCCAGTGCACTCTCTGGACTCACTGCAGTGCATTCCCAGTGGTATCAATGCACTCTCTGGACTCACTGCACTGCATCACCAGTGGTGCCAGTGCACTCTCTGGAATCACTGCAGTGCATCCCCAGTGGTGCCAGTGCACTTTCTGGAGTCACTGCACTGCATCCCCAGTGGTGCCAGTGCACTCTCTGTACTCACTGCACTGCATCCCCAGTAGAGCCAGAGCACTCTCTGGACTCACTGCATTGCATCTCCAGTGGTGCCAGTGCACTCTCTGGACTCACTGCACTGCATCCCCAGTGGTGCCAGTGCACTCTCTGGACTCACTGCACTGCATCCCCAGTGGTGCCAGTGCACTCTCTGGACTAACTGCACTGCATCCCCTGTGGTGCCAGGGCACTCTCCGGACTCACTGCAGTGCATTCGCAGTGGTGCCAGTGCACTCTTTGGACTCACTGCACTGCATCCCCATTAGTGCCAGGTCATTCTCTGGACTCACTGCAGTGCATCCCCAGTGTTGACAGTGCACTCTCTGGACTCACTGCACTGCATCCCCAGTGGTGCCAGTGCACTCTCTGGACACACTGCAGTGTATCCCCAGTGGTGCAAGGGCACTCTCTGGACTAACTGCACTAAAACCCCAGTGGTGCCAGTGCACTCTCTGGACTCACAGCACTGCATCCCCAATGGTGCCACTGCACTCTCTGGACTCACTGCAGTGCATCCCCAGTGGTGCCAGTGCACTCTCTGCACTATCTGCACTGCATCCCCAGTGGTGCCAGTGCACTCTCTGCACTCACTGAACTGCATCTCCAGTGATGCCAGTGCACTCTCTGGACTCACTGCACTGCAGCCCCAGTGGTGCCAGTGCACTCTCTGGAGACACTGCAGTGCATCCCCAGTGGTGCCAGTGCACTCTCTGGAGTCACTGCTTTGCATCCCCACTGGTGCCATTGCACTCTCTGGACTGACTGCACTGCATCCCCACTGGTGCCAGTGCACTCTCTGCACTCACAGCACTGCATCCCCACTGGTGCCAGTGCACTCTCTGGAGTCACTGCACTGCATCCCCAGTGGTGCCAGTGCACTCTCTGGACTCACTGCACTGCATCCCCAGTGGTGCCAGTGCACTCTCTGGACTAACTGCACTGCATCTCCTGTGGTGCCAGGGCACTCTCCGGACTCACTGCAGTGCATTCGCAGTGGTGCCAGTGCACTCCTTGGACTCACTGCACTGCATCCCCATTAGTGCCAGGTCATTCTCTGGACTCACTGCAGTGCATCCCCAGTGTTGACAGTGCACTCTCTGGACTCACTGCACTGCATCCCCAGTGGTGCCAGTGCACTCTCTGGACACACTGCAGTGTATCCCCAGTGGTGCAAGGGCACTCTCTGGACTAACTGCACTAAAACCCCAGTGGTGCCAGTGCACTCTCTGGACTCACAGCACTGCATCCCCAATGGTGCCACTGCACTCTCTGGACTCACTACACTGCATCCCCACTGCTGCCAGTGCAGTCTCTGCAGTCACTGCAGTGCATCCCCAGTGGTGCCAGTGCACTCTTTGGACTCACTGCACTGCATCCCCACTGGTGCCAGTGCACTCTCTGGACTCACTGCACTGCATCCCCAGTAGTGCCAGTGCACTTTCTGGAGTCACTGCACTGCATCCCTAGTGGTGCCAGTGCACTCTCTGGACTCACTGCACTGCATCCCCAGTGGTGCCAGTGCACTCTCTGGACTCACTGCACTGCATCACCAGTGGTGCCAGTGCACTCTCTGGACTCACTGCACTGCATCCCCACTGCTGCCAGTGCACTCTCTGGAGTCACTGCACTGCATCCCCACTGGTGCCAGTGAACTCTCTGGACTCACTGCACTCCATCCCCACTGGTGCCAGTGCACTCTCTGGACTCACTGCACTGCATCCCCACTGGTGCCAGTGCACTCTCTGGAATCACTGCACTGCATCCCCTGTGGTGCCAGTGCACTCTCTGGACTTACTGCACTGCATCCCCAGTGGTGCCAGTGCACTCTCTGGACTCACTGCAGTGCATCCCCTGTGGTGCCAGTGCACTCTCTGGACTCACTGCACTGCATCCCCAGTGGTGCCAGTGCACTCTCTGGACTCACTGCACTGCATCCCCAGTGGTGCCAGTGCACTCTCTGGACTCACTGCACTGCATCCCCAGTGGTGCCAGTGCACTCTCTGGACTCACTGCAGTGCATTCCCACTGGTGCCAATGCACTCTCTGGACTCACTGCACTGCATCACCAGTGGTGCCAGTGCACTCTCTGGCATCACTGCAGTGCATCCCCTGTGCTGCCATTGCACTCTCTGTACTCACTGCACTGCATCCCCAGTGGTGCCAGTGCACTCTCTGTACTCACTGCACTGCATCCCCAGTGGAGCCAGAGCACTCTCTGGACTCACTGCATTGCATCCCCAGTGGTGCCAGTGCACTCTCTGGACTCACTGCACTACATCCCCACTGGTGCCAGTGCACTCTCTGGACTCACTGCACTGCATCCCCAGTGGTGCCAGTGCACTCTCTGGACTAACTGCACTGCATCCCCTGTGGTGCCAGGGCACTCTCCGGACTCACTGCAGTGCATCCGCAGTCGTGCCAGTGCACTCTTTCGAGTCACTGCACTGCATCCCCATTAGTGCCAGGTCATTCTCTGGACTCACTGCAGTGCATCCCCAGTGTTGACAGTGCACTCTCTGGACTCACTGCACTGCATCCCCAGTGGTGCCAGTGCAGTCTCTGGACACACTGCAGTGTATCCCCAGTGGTGCAAGGGCACTCTCTGGACTAACTGCACTAAAACCCCAGTGGTGCCAGTGCACTCTCTGGACTCACAGCACTGCATCCCCAATGGTGCCACTGCACTCTCTGCACTCACTGCACTGCATCCCCAGTGGTGCCAGTGCACTCTCTGCACTCACTGAAATGCATCCCCAGTGATGCCAGTGCACTCTCTGGACTCACTGCACTGCATCCCCAGTGGTGCCAGTGCACTCTCTGGAGACACTGCAGTGCATCCCCAGTGGTGCCAGTGCACTCTCTGGAGTCACTGCTTTGCATCCCCACTGGTGCCATTGCACTCTCTGAACTGACTGCACTGCATCCCCTGTGGTGCCAGTGCACTCTCTGCACTCACTGCACTGCATACCCACTGGTGCCAGTGCACTCTCTGGACTCACTGCACTGCAACCCCACTGGTGCCAGTGCACTCTCTGGACTCACTACACTGCATCCCCACTGGTGCCAGTGCACTCTCTGGACTCACTGCACTGCACCCCACTGGTGCCAGTCGACTCTCTGGAGTCACTGCACGGCATCCCCACTGGTGCCAGTGCACTCTCTGGACTCACTGCACTGCATCCCCAGTGGCGCCAGTACACTCTCTGGAGACACTGCACATCATCCCCACTGGTGCCAGTGCACTCTCTGGACTCACTGCACTGCATTCCCACTGGTGCCAGTGCACTCTCTGGAGTCACTGCACTGCATCCCCACTGGTGCCAGTGCACTCTCTGGAGTCAGTGCACTGCATCCCCGCTGGTGCCAGTGCACTCTGTGGACTCACTGCACTGCATCCCCTGTAGTGCCAGTGCACTTTCTGCAGTCACTGCACTGCCTCCCTAGTGGTGCCAGTGCACTCTCTGGACTCACTGCACTGCATCCCCACTGGTGCCAGTGCACTCTCTAGAGTCACTACACTCCAACCCCACTGGTGCCAGTGCACTCTCTAGAGTCACTGCACTGATCCGAAGTGGTGCCAGTGCACTCTCTGGACTCACTGCACTGCATCCCCACTGGTACCAGTGCACTCTCTGGAGTCACTGCACTGCATCCCCACTGGTGCCAGTGCACTCTATGGAGTCACTGCACTGCATCCCCACTGGTGCCAGTGCACTCTCAGGACTCACTGCACTGCATCCCCAGTGGTGCCAGTGCAGTCTCTGGACTCACTGCACTGCATCCCCACTGGTGCCAGTGCACTCTCTGGACTCACTGCACTACATCCCCACTGGTGCCAATGCACTCTCTGGACTCACTGCACTGAATCCCCGGTGGTGCCAGTGCACTCTCTGGACTTACTGCACTGCATCCCCACTGGTGCCAGTGCACTCTCTGGACTCACTGCACTGCATCCCCAGTGGTGCCAGTGCACTCTCTGGACTCACTGCACTGCAACCCCACTGGTGCCAGTGCACTCTCTGGACTCACTACACTGCATCCCCACTGGTGCCAGTGCACTCTCAGGACTCACTGCACTGCATCCCCAGTGGTGCCAGTGCACTCTCTGGACTCACTGCACTGCATCCCCACTGGTGCCAGTGCACTCTCTGGACTCACTGCACTGCAACCCCACTGGTGCCAGTGCACTCTCTGGACTCACTACACTGCATCCCCACTGGTGCCAGTGCAGTCTCTGGAGTCACTGCAGTGCATCCCCAGTGGTGCCAGTGCACTCTCTGGACTCACTGCACTGCATCCCCACTGGTGCCAGTGCACTCTCTGGACTCACTGCACTGCATCCCCAGTAGTGCCAGTGCACTTTCTGGAGTCACTGCACTGCATCCCTAGTGGTGCCAGTGCACTCTCTGGACTCACTGCACTGCAACCCCACTGGTGCCAGTGCACTCTCTGGACTCACTGCACTGCACCCCACTGGTGCCAGTCGACTCTCTGGACTCACTGCACTGCATCCCCACTGGTGCCAGTGCACTCTCTGGAGTCACTGCACTGCATCCCCAGTGGCGCCAGTACACTCTCTGGAGACACTGCACTGCATCCCCACTGGTGCCAGTGCACTCTCTGGACTCACTGCACTGCATCACCAGTGGTGCCAGTGCACTCTCTGGAGTCACTGCACTGCATCCCCAGTGGCGCCAGTACACTCTCTGGAGACACTGCACTGCATCCCCAGTGGTGCCAGTGCACTCTCTGTACTCACTGCACTGCATCCCCAGTGGAGCCAGAGCACTCTCTGGACTCACTGCATTGCATCCCCAGTGGTGCCAGTGCACTCTCTGGACTCACTGCACTGCATCCCCACTGGTGCCAGTGCACTCTCTGGACTCACTGCACTGCATCCCCACTGGTGCCAGTGCACTCTCTGGACTCACTGCACGGCATTCCCACTGGTGCCAGTGCACTCTCTGGAGTCACTGCAGTGCATCCCCAGTGGTGCCAGTGCACTCTCTGGACTCACTGCACTGCATCCCCACTGGTGCCAGTGCACTATAAGGACTCACTGCACTGCATCCCCAGTGGTGCCAGTGCACTCTCTGGACTCACTGCACTGCATCCCCACTGGTGCCAGTGCACTATAAGGACTCACTGCACTGCATCCCCAGTGGTGCCAGTGCACTCTCTGGACTCACTGCACTGCATCCCCACTGGTGCCAGTGCACTCTCTGCACTCACTGCACTGCATCCCCACTGGTGCCAGTGCACTCTCAGGACTCACTACACTGCATCCCCACTGGTGCCAGTGCACTCTCTAGAGTCACTGCACTCCAACCCCACTGGTGCCAGTGCACTCTCTGGACTCACTGCACTGCATCCCCAGTGGTGCCAGTGCACTCTCTGGACTCACTGCACTGCAACCCCACTGGTGCCAGTGCACTCTCTGGACTCACTACACTGCATCCCCACTGGTGCCAGTGCACTCTCAGGACTCACTGCACTGCATCCCCAGTGGTGCCAGTGCACTCTCTGGACTCACTGCACTGCATCCCCACTGGTGCCAGTGCACTCTCTGGACTCACTGCACTGCAACCCCACTGGTGCCAGTGCACTCTCTGGACTCACTACACTGCATCCCCACTGGTGCCAGTGCAGTCTCTGGAGTCACTGCAGTGCATCCCCAGTGGTGCCAGTGCACTCTCTGGACTCACTGCACTGCATCCCCACTGGTGCCAGTGCACTCTCTGGACTCACTGCACTGCATCCCCAGTAGTGCCAGTGCACTTTCTGGAGTCACTGCACTGCATCCCTAGTGGTGCCAGTGCACTCTCTGGACTCACTGCACTGCAACCCCACTGGTGCCAGTGCACTCTCTGGACTCACTGCACTGCACCCCACTGGTGCCAGTCGACTCTCTGGACTCACTGCACTGCATCCCCACTGGTGCCAGTGCACTCTCTGGAGTCACTGCACTGCATCCCCAGTGGCGCCAGTACACTCTCTGGAGACACTGCACTGCATCCCCACTGGTGCCAGTGCACTCTCTGGACTCACTGCACTGCATCACCAGTGGTGCCAGTGCACTCTCTGGAGTCACTGCACTGCATCCCCAGTGGCGCCAGTACACTCTCTGGAGACACTGCACTGCATCCCCAGTGGTGCCAGTGCACTCTCTGTACTCACTGCACTGCATCCCCAGTGGAGCCAGAGCACTCTCTGGACTCACTGCATTGCATCCCCAGTGGTGCCAGTGCACTCTCTGGACTCACTGCACTGCATCCCCACTGGTGCCAGTGCACTCTCTGGACTCACTGCACTGCATCCCCACTGGTGCCAGTGCACTCTCTGGACTCACTGCACGGCATTCCCACTGGTGCCAGTGCACTCTCTGGAGTCACTGCAGTGCATCCCCAGTGGTGCCAGTGCACTCTCTGGACTCACTGCACTGCATCCCCACTGGTGCCAGTGCACTATAAGGACTCACTGCACTGCATCCCCAGTGGTGCCAGTGCACTCTCTGGACTCACTGCACTGCATCCCCACTGGTGCCAGTGCACTATAAGGACTCACTGCACTGCATCCCCAGTGGTGCCAGTGCACTCTCTGGACTCACTGCACTGCATCCCCACTGGTGCCAGTGCACTCTCTGCACTCACTGCACTGCATCCCCACTGGTGCCAGTGCACTCTCAGGACTCACTACACTGCATCCCCACTGGTGCCAGTGCACTCTTTAGAGTCACTGCACTCCAACCCCACTGGTGCCAGTGCACTCTCTAGAGTCACTGCACTGCATCCCCAGTGGTGCCAGTGCACTCTCTGGACTCACTGCACTGCATCCCCACTGGTGCCAGTGCACTCTATGGAGTCACTGCACTGCATCCCCACTGCTGCCAGTGCACTCTCTGGACTCACTGCACTGCATCCCCAGTGGTGCCAGTGCACTCTCTGGAGTCACTGCACTGCATCCCCACTGGTGCCAGTGCACTCTCTGGACTCAATGCACTACATCCCCACTGGTGCCAATGCACTCTCTGGACTCACTGCACTGCATCCCCACTGGTGCCAGTGCACTCTCTGGACTGACTGCACTGCATCCCCACTGGTGCCAGTGCAGTCTCTGTAGTCACTGCAGTGCATCCCCAGTGGTGCCAGTGCACTCTCTGGACTCACTGCACTGCAACCCCACTGGTGCCAGTGCACTCTCTGGACTCACTGCACTGCACCCCACTGGTGCCAGTCGACTCTCTGGACTCACTGCACTGCATCCCCACTGGTGCCAGTGCACTCTCTGGAGTCACTGCACTGCATCCCCAGTGGCGCCAGTACACTCTCTGGAGACACTGCACTGCATCCCCACTGGTGCCAGTGCACTCTCTGGACTCACTGCACTGCATCACCAGTGGTGCCAGTGCACTCTCTGGCTTCACTGTAGTGCATCCCCTGTGCTGCCATTGCACTCTCTGTACTCACTGCACTGCATCCCCAGTGGTGCCAGTGCACTCTCTGTACTCACTGCACTGCATCCCCAGTGGAGCCAGAGCACTCTCTGGACTCACTGCATTGCATCCCCAGTGGTGCCAGTGCACTCTCTGGACTCACTGCACTGCATCCCCACTGGTGCCAGTGCACTCTCTGGACTCACTGCACTGCATCCCCACTGGTGCCAGTGCACTCTCTGGACTCACTGCACGGCATTCCCACTGGTGCCAGTGCACTCTCTGGAGTCACTGCAGTGCATCCCCAGTGGTGCCAGTGCACTCTCTGGACTCACTGCACTGCATCCCCACTGGTGCCAGTGCACTATAAGGACTCACTGCACTGCATCCCCAGTGGTGCCAGTGCACTCTCTGGACTCACTGCACTGCATCCCCACTGGTGCCAGTGCACTATAAGGACTCACTGCACTGCATCCCCAGTGGTGCCAGTGCACTCTCTGGACTCACTGCACTGCATCCCCACTGGTGCCAGTGCACTCTCTGCACTCACTGCACTGCATCCCCACTGGTGCCAGTGCACTCTCAGGACTCACTACACTGCATCCCCACTGGTGCCAGTGCACTCTCTAGAGTCACTGCACTCCAACCCCACTGGTGCCAGTGCACTCTCTAGAGTCACTGCACTGATCCGCAGTGGTGCCAGTGCACTCTCTGGACTCACTGCACTGCATCCCCACTGGTGCCAGTGCACTCTATGGAGTCACTGCACTGCATCCCCACTGCTGCCAGTGCACTCTCTGGACTCACTGCACTGCATCCCCAGTGGTGCCAGTGCACTCTCTGGAGTCACTGCACTGCATCCCCACTGGTGCCAGTGCACTCTCTGGACTCAATGCACTACATCCCCACTGGTGCCAATGCACTCTCTGGACTCACTGCACTGCATCCCCATTAGTGCCAGGTCATTCTCTGGACTCACTGCAGTGCATCCCCAGTGTTGACAGTGCACTCTCTGGACTCACTGCACTGCATCCCCAGTGGTGCCAGTGCACTCTCTGGACACACTGCAGTGTATCCCCAGTGGTGCAAGGGCACTCTCTGGACTAACTGCACTAAAACCCCAGTGGTGCCAGTGCACTCTCTGGACTCACAGCACTGCATCCCCAATGGTGCCACTGCACTCTCTGGACTCACTGCAGTGCATCCCCAGTGGTGCCAGTGCACTCTCTGCACTCACTGCACTGCATCCCCAGTGGTGCCAGTGCACTCTCTGCACTCACTGAACTGCATCTCCAGTGATGCCAGTGCACTCTCTGGACTCACTGCACTGCAGCCCCAGTGGTGCCAGTGCACTCTCTGGAGACACTGCAGTGCATCCCCAGTGGTGCCAGTGCACTCTCTGGAGTCACTGCTTTGCATCCCCACTGGTGCCATTGCACTCTCTGGACTGACTGCACTGCATCCCCACTGGTGCCAGTGCACTCTCTGCACTCACAGCACTGCATACCCACTGGTGCCAGTGCACTCTCTGGACTCACTGCACTGCATCCCCAGTGGTGCCAGTGCACTCTCTGGACTCACTGCACTGCATCCCCAGTGGTGCCAGTGCACTCTCTGGACTAACTGCACTGCATCCCCTGTGGTGCCAGGGCACTCTCCGGACTCACTGCAGTGCATTCGCAGTGGTGCCAGTGCACTCTTTGGACTCACTGCACTGCATCCCCATTAGTGCCAGGTCATTCTCTGGACTCACTGCAGTGCATCCCCAGTGTTGACAGTGCACTCTCTGGACTCACTGCACTGCATCCCCAGTGGTGCCAGTGCACTCTCTGGACACACTGCAGTGTATCCCCAGTGGTGCAAGGGCACTCTCTGGACTAACTGCACTAAAACCCCAGTGGTGCCAGTGCACTCTCTGGACTCACAGCACTGCATCCCCAATGGTGCCACTGCACTCTCTGGACTCACTACACTGCATCCCCACTGGTGCCAGTGCAGTCTCTGCAGTCACTGCAGTGCATCCCCAGTGGTGCCAGTGCACTCTTTGGACTCACTGCACTGCATCCCCACTGGTGCCAGTGCACTCTCTGGACTCACTGCACTGCATCCCCAGTAGTGCCAGTGCACTTTCTGGAGTCACTGCACTGCATCCCTAGTGGTGCCAGTGCACTCTCTGGACTCACTGCACTGCATCCCCAGTGGTGCCAGTGCACTCTCTGGACTCACTGCACTGCATCCCCTGTGGTGCCAGTGCACTCTCTGGACTCACTGCACTGCATCCCCACTGCTGCCAGTGCACTCTCTGGAGTCACTGCACTGCATCCCCACTGGTGCCAGTGAACTCTCTGGACTCACTGCACTCCATCCCCACTGGTGCCAGTGCACTCTCTGGACTCACTGCACTGCATCCCCACTGGTGCCAGTGCACTCTCTGGAATCACTGCACTGCATCCCCTGTGGTGCCAGTGCACTCTCTGGACTCACTGCACTGCATCCCCAGTGGTGCCAGTGCACTCTCTGGACTCACTGCACTGCATCCCCAGTGGTGCCAGTGCACTCTCTGGACTCACTGCACTGCATCCCCACTGGTGCCAGTGCACTCTCTGGACTCACTGCAGTGCATTCCCACTGGTGCCAATGCACTCTCTGGACTCACTGCACTGCATCACCAGTGGTGCCAGTGCACTCTCTGGCATCACTGCAGTGCATCCCCTGTGCTGCCATTGCACTCTCTGTACTCACTGCACTGCATCCCCAGTGGTGCCAGTGCACTCTCTGTACTCACTGCACTGCATCCCCAGTGGAGCCAGAGCACTCTCTGGACTCACTGCATTGCATCCCCAGTGGTGCCAGTGCACTCTCTGGACTCACTGCACTACATCCCCACTGGTGCCAGTGCACTCTCTGGACTCACTGCACTGCATCCCCAGTGGTGCCAGTGCACTCTCTGGACTAACTGCACTGCATCCCCTGTGGTGCCAGGGCACTCTCCGGACTCACTGCAGTGCATCCGCAGTCGTGCCAGTGCACTCTTTCGAGTCACTGCACTGCATCCCCATTAGTGCCAGGTCATTCTCTGGACTCACTGCAGTGCATCCCCAGTGTTGACAGTGCACTCTCTGGACTCACTGCACTGCATCCCCAGTGGTGCCAGTGCAGTCTCTGGACACACTGCAGTGTATCCCCAGTGGTGCAAGGGCACTCTCTGGACTAACTGCACTAAAACCCCAGTGGTGCCAGTGCACTCTCTGGACTCACAGCACTGCATCCCCAATGGTGCCACTGCACTCTCTGCACTCACTGCACTGCATCCCCAGTGGTGCCAGTGCACTCTCTGCACTCACTGAAATGCATCCCCAGTGATGCCAGTGCACTCTCTGGACTCACTGCACTGCATCCCCAGTGGTGCCAGTGCACTCTCTGGAGACACTGCAGTGCATCCCCAGTGGTGCCAGTGCACTCTCTGGAGTCACTGCTTTGCATCCCGACTGGTGCCATTGCACTCTCTGAACTGACTGCACTGCATCCCCTGTGGTGCCAGTGCACTCTCTGCACTCACTGCACTGCATACCCACTGGTGCCAGTGCACTCTCTGGACTCACTGCACTGCAACCCCACTGGTGCCAGTGCACTCTCTGGACTCACTACACTGCATCCCCACTGGTGCCAGTGCACTCTCTGGACTCACTGCACTGCACCCCACTGGTGCCAGTCGACTCTCTGGAGTCACTGCACTGCATCCCCACTGGTGCCAGTGCACTCTCTGGACTCACTGCACTGCATCCCCAGTGGCGCCAGTACACTCTCTGGAGACACTGCACATCATCCCCACTGGTGCCAGTGCACTCTCTGGACTCACTGCACTGCATTCCCACTGGTGCCAGTGCACTCTCTGGAGTCACTGCACTGCATCCCCACTGGTGCCAGTGCACTCTCTGGAGTCAGTGCACTGCATCCCCACTGGTGCCAGTGCACTCTGTGGACTCACTGCACTGCATCCCCTGTAGTGCCAGTGCACTTTCTGCAGTCACTGCACTGCCTCCCTAGTGGTGCCAGTGCACTCTCTGGACTCACTGCACTGCATCCCCACTGGTGCCAGTGCACTCTCTAGAGTCACTACACTCCAACCCCACTGGTGCCAGTGCACTCTCTAGAGTCACTGCACTGATCCGAAGTGGTGCCAGTGCACTCTCTGGACTCACTGCACTGCATCCCCACTGGTACCAGTGCACTCTCTGGAGTCACTGCACTGCATCCCCACTGGTGCCAGTGCACTCTATGGAGTCACTGCACTGCATCCCCACTGGTGCCAGTGCACTCTCAGGACTCACTGCACTGCATCACCAGTGGTGCCAGTGCAGTCTCTGGACTCACTGCACTGCATCCCCACTGGTGCCAGTGCACTCTCTGGACTCACTGCACTACATCCCCACTGGTGCCAATGCACTCTCTGGACTCACTGCACTGAATCCCCGGTGGTGCCAGTGCACTCTCTGGACTTACTGCACTGCATCCCCACTGGTGCCAGTGCACTCTCTGGACTCACTGCACTGCATCCCCAGTGGTGCCAGTGCACTCTCTGGACTCACTGCACTGCAACCCCACTGGTGCCAGTGCACTCTCTGGACTCACTACACTGCATCCCCACTGGTGCCAGTGCACTCTCAGGACTCACTGCACTGCATCCCCAGTGGTGCCAGTGCACTCTCTGGACTCACTGCACTGCATCCCCACTGGTGCCAGTGCACTCTCTGGACTCACTGCACTGCAACCCCACTGGTGCCAGTGCACTCTCTGGACTCACTACACTGCATCCCCACTGGTGCCAGTGCAGTCTCTGGAGTCACTGCAGTGCATCCCCAGTGGTGCCAGTGCACTCTCTGGACTCACTGCACTGCATCCCCACTGGTGCCAGTGCACTCTCTGGACTCACTGCACTGCATCCCCAGTAGTGCCAGTGCACTTTCTGGAGTCACTGCACTGCATCCCTAGTGGTGCCAGTGCACTCTCTGGACTCACTGCACTGCAACCCCACTGGTGCCAGTGCACTCTCTGGACTCACTGCACTGCACCCCACTGGTGCCAGTCAACTCTCTGGACTCACTGCACTGCATCCCCACTGGTGCCAGTGCACTCTCTGGAGTCACTGCACTGCATCCCCAGTGGCGCCAGTACACTCTCTGGAGACACTGCACTGCATCCCCACTGGTGCCAGTGCACTCT
Source organism: Anser brachyrhynchus (assembly GCF_964034855.1). Lineage (NCBI taxonomy): Eukaryota > Metazoa > Chordata > Aves > Anseriformes > Anatidae > Anser > Anser brachyrhynchus. The sequence continues at coordinate 463,386 of NW_027664139.1, forward strand.
CTGGACTCACTGCACTGCATTCCCAGTGGTGCCAGTGCACTCTCTGGAGTCACTGCACTGCATCCCCACTGGTGCCAGTGAGCTGCCTGGACTCACTGCACTGCATCCCCACTGGTGCCAGTGCACTCTGTGGACTCACTGCACTGCATCCCCAGTAGTGCCAGTGCACTTTCTGCAGTCACTGCACTGCCTCCCTAGTGGTGCCAGTGCACTCTCTGGACTCACTGCACTGCATCCCCACTGGTGCCAGTGCACTCTCTAGAGTCACTACACTCCAACCCCACTGGTGCCAGTGCACTCTCTAGAGTCACTGCACTGATCCGAAGTGGTGCCAGTGCACTCTCTGGACTCACTGCACTGCATCCCCACTGGTACCAGTGCACTCTCTGGAGTCACTGCACTGCATCCCCACTGGTGCCAGTGCACTCTATGGAGTCACTGCACTGCATCCCCACTGGTGCCAGTGCACTCTCAGGACTCACTGCACTGCATCCCCAGTGGTGCCAGTGCACTCTCTGGACTCACTGCACTGCATCCTCACTGGTTCCAGTGCACTCTCTGGACTCACTGCACTGCAACCCCACTGGTGCCAGTGCACTCTCTGGACTCACTACACTGCATCCCCACTGGTGCCAGTGCAGTCTCTGGAGTCACTGCAGTGCATCCCCAGTGGGTGCCAGTGCACTCTCTAGAGTCACTACACTCCAACCCCACTGGTGCCAGTGCACTCTCTAGAGTCACTGCACTGATCCGAAGTGGTGCCAGTGCACTCTCTGGACTCACTGCACTGCATCCCCACTGGTACCAGTGCACTCTCTGGAGTCACTGCACTGCATCCCCACTGGTGCCAGTGCACTCTATGGAGTCACTGCACTGCATCCCCACTGGTGCCAGTGCACTCTCAGGACTCACTGCACTGCATCCCCAGTGGTGCCAGTGCAGTCTCTGGACTCACTGCACTGCATCCCCACTGGTGCCAGTGCACTCTCTGGACTCACTGCACTACATCCCCACTGGTGCCAATGCACTCTCTGGACTCACTGCAGTGCATCCCCACTGGTGCCAGTGCACTCTCTGGACTGACTGCACTGCATCCCCACTGGTGCCAGTGCACTCTCTGGACTCACTGAAATGCATCCCCACTGGTGCCAGTGCACTCTCTGGACTCACTGCACTGCAACCCCACTGGTGCCAGTGCACTCTCTGGACTCACTACACTGCATCCCCACTGGTGCCAGTGCACTCTCAGGACTCACTGCACTGCATCCCCAGTGGTGCCAGTGCACTCTCTGGACTCACTGCAGTGCATCCCCACTGGTGCCAGTGCACTCTCTGGACTCACTGCACTGCAACCCCAGTGGTGCCAGTGCACTCTCTGGACTCACAGCACTGCATCCCCACTGGTGCCAGTGCAGTCTCTGGAGTCACTGCAGTGCATCCCCAGTGGTGCCAGTGCACTCTCTGGACTCACTGCACTGCATCCCCACTGGTGCCAGTGCACTCTCTGGACTCACTGCACTGCATCCCCAGTAGTGCCAGTGCACTTTCTGGAGTCACTGCACTGCATCCCTAGTGGTGCCAGTGCACTCTCTGGACTCACTGCACTGCATCCCCAGTGGTGCCAGTGCACTCTCTGGACTCACTACACTGCATCCCCACTGGTGCCAGTGCACTCTCTGGACTCACTGCACTGCACCCCACTGGTGCCATTCGACTCTCTGGAGTCACTGCACTGCATCCCCACTGGTGCCAGTGCACTCTCTGGACTCACTGCACTGCATCCCCAGTGGCGCCAGTACACTCTCTGGAGACACTGCACATCATCCCCACTGGTGCCAGTGCACTCTCTGGACTCACTGCACTGCATTCCCACTGGTGCCAGTGCACTCTCTGGAGTCACTGCACTGCATCCCCACTGGTGCCAGTGCACTCTGTGGACTCACTGCACTGCATCCCCAGTAGTGCCAGTGCACTTTCTGCAGTCACTGCACTGCCTCCCTAGTGGTGCCAGTGCACTCTCTGGACTCACTGCACTGCATCCCCACTGGTGCCAGTGCACTCTCTAGAGTCACTACACTCCAACCCCACTGGTGCCAGTGCACTCTCTAGAGTCACTGCACTGATCCGAAGTGGTGCCAGTGCACTCTCTGGACTCACTGCACTGCATCCCCACTGGTACCAGTGCACTCTCTGGAGTCACTGCACTGCATCCCCACTGGTGACAGTGCACTCTATGGAGTCACTGCACTGCATCCCCACTGGTGCCAGTGCACTCTCAGGACTCACTGCACTGCATCCCCAGTGGTGCCAGTGCACTCTCTGCACTCACTGCACTGCATCCCCACTGGTGCCAGTGCACTCTCTGGACTCACTGCACTACATCCCCACTGGTGCCAATGCACTCTCTGGACTCACTGCAGTGCATCCCCACTGGTGCCAGTGCACTCTCTGGACTGACTGCACTGCATCCCCACTGGTACCAGTGCACTCTCTGGACTCACTGCACTGCATCCCCACTGGTGCCAGTGCACTCTCTGGACTCACTGCACTGCAACCCCACTGGTGCCAGTGCACTCTCTGGACTCACTACACTGCATCCCCACTGGTGCCAGTGCACTCTCAGGACTCACTGCACTGCATCCCCAGTGGTGCCAGTGCACTCTCTGGACTCACTGCACTGCATCCCCACTGGTGCCAGTGCACTCTCTGGACTCACTGCACTGCAACCCCACTGGTGCCAGTGCACTCTCTGGACTCACTACACTGCATCCCCACTGGTGCCAGTGCAGTCTCTGGAGTCACTGCAGTGCATCCCCAGTGGTGCCAGTGCACTCTCTGGACTCACTACACTGCATCCCCACTGGTGCCAGTGCACTCTCTGGACTCACTGCACTGCACCCCACTGGTGCCAGTCGACTCTCTGGACTCACTGCACTGCATCCCCACTGGTGCCAGTGCACTCTCTGGAGTCACTGCACTGCATCCCCAGTGGTGCCAGTGCACTCTCTGGACTCACTGCACTGCATCCCCAGTGGAGCCAGAGCACTCTCTGGACTCACTGCATTGCATCCCCAGTGGTGCCAGTGCACTCTCTGGACTTACTGCACTGCATCCCCAGTGGTGCTAGTGCACTCTCTGGACTCACTGCAGTGCATCCCCTGTGCTGCCATTGCACTCTCTGTACTCACTGCACTGCATCCCCAGTGGTGCCAGTGCACTCTCTGGACTCACTGCACTGCATCCACAGTGGAGCCAGAGCACTCTCTGGACTCACTGCATTGCATCCCCAGTGGTGCCAGTGCACTCTCTGGACTTACTGCACTGCATCCCCAGTGGTGCCAGTGCACTCTCTGGACTCACTGCAGTGCATCACCTGTGGTGCCAGTGCACTCTCTGGACTCACTTCAGTGCATCCCCAGTGGTGCCAGTGCACTCTCTGGACTCACTGCAGTGCATCCCCAGTGGTGCCAGTGCACTCTCTGGACTCATTGCACTGCATCCCCAGTGGTGCCAGTGCACTCTCTGGACTCACTGCAGTGCATTCCCAGTGGTACCAATGCACTCTCTGGACTCACTGCACTGCATCCCCAGTGGTGCCAGTGCACTCTCTGGAATCACTGCACTGCATCCCCTGTGCTGCCATTGCACTCTCTGTACTCACTGCACTGCATCCCCAGTGGTGCCAGTGCACTCTCTGTACTCACTGCACTGCATCCCCAGTGGAGCCAGAGCACTCTCTGGACTCACTGCATTGCATCCCCAGTGGTGCCAGTGCACTCTCTGGACTCACTGCACTGCATCCCCACTGGTGCCAGTGCACTCTCTGGACTCACTGCACTGCATCCCCAGTGGTGCCAGTGCACTCTCTGGAGTCACTGCTTTGCATCCCCACTGGTGCCAATGCACTCTCTGGACTCACTGCACTGCAGCCCCACTGCTGCCAGTGCACTCTCTGGAGTCACTGCACTGCATCCCCACTGGTACCAGTGCACTCTCTGGAGTCACTGCACTGCAACCCCACTGGTGCCAGTGCACTCTCTGGACTCACTGCACTGCATCCCCACTGGTGCCAGTGCACTCCCTGGAGTCACTGCACTGCATCCCCACTGGTGCCAGTACACTCTCTGGAGACACTGCACTGCATCCCCACTGGTGCCAGTGCACTCTCTGGACTCACTGCACTGCATCCCCAGTGGTGCCAGTGCACTCTCTGGAGTCACTGCACTGCATCCCCACTGGTGCCAGTGAACTGCCTGGACTCACTGCACTGCATCCCCACTGGTGCCAGTGCACTCTCTGGACTCACTGCACTGCATCCCCAGTAGTGCCAGTGCACTTTCTGGAGTCACTGCACTGCCTCCCTAGTGGTGCCAGTGCACTCTCTGGACTCACTGCACTGCATCCCCACTGGTGCCAGTGCACTCTCTAGAGTCACTGCACTCCAACCCCACTGGTGCCAGTGCACTCTCTAGAGTCACTGCACTGATCCGAAGTGGTGCCAGTGCACTCTCTGGACTCACTGCACTGCATCCCCACTGGTGCCAGTGCACTCTCTGGACTCACTGCACGGCATCCCCACTGGTGCCAGTGCACTCTCTGGAGTCACTGCACTGCATCCCCAGTGGTGCCAGTGCACTCTCTGGACTCACTGCACTGCATCCCCACTTGTGTCAATGCACTCTCTGGAGTCACTGCACTGCATCCCTACTGGTGCCAGTGCACTCTCTGGACTCACTGCACTGCATCCCCACTGGTGCCAGTGCACTATAAGGACTCACTGCACTGCATCCCCAGTGGTGCCAGTGCACTCTCTGGACTCACTGCACTGCATCCCCACTGGTGCCAGTGCACTCTCTGCACTCACTGCACTGCATCCCCACTGGTGCCAGTGCACTCTCAGGACTCACTGCACTGCATCCCCACTGGTGCCAGTGCACTCTCTGGACTCACTGCACTACATCCCCAGTGGTGCCAATGCACTCTCTGGACTCACTGCAGTGCATCCCCACTGGTGCCAGTGCACTCTCTGGACTGACTGCACTGAATCCCCACTGGTGCCAGTGCACTCTCTGGACTCACTGCCCTGCATCCCCACTGGTGCCAGTGCACTCTCTGGACTCACTACACTGCATCCCCACTGGTGCCAGTGCACTCTCAGGACTCACTGCACTGCATCCCCAGTGGTGCCAGTGCACTCTCAGGACTCACTGCACTGCATCCCCAGTGGTGCCAGTGCACTCTCTGGACTCACTGCACTGCATCCCCACTGGTGCCAGTGCACTCTCTGGAGTCACTGCACTGCAACCCCACTGGTGCCAGTGCACTCTCTGGACTCACTACACTGCATCCCCACTGGTGCCAGTGCAGTCTCTGGAGTCACTGCAGTGCATCCCCAGTGGTGCCAGTGCACTCTCTGGACTCACTGCACTGCATCCCCACTGGTGCCAGTGCACTCTCTGGACTCACTGCACTGCATCCCCAGTAGTGCCAGTGCACTCTCTGGACTCACTGCACTGCATCCCCACTGCTGCCAGTGCACTCTCTGGAGTCACTGCACTGCATCCCCACTGGTGCCAGTGCACTCTCTGGACTCACTACACTGCATCCCCACTGGTGCCAGTGCACTCTCAGGACTCACTGCACTGCATCCCCAGTGGTGCCAGTGCACTCTCTGGACTCACTGCACTGCATCCCCAGTGGTGCCAGTGCACTCTCTGGACTCACTGCACTGCATCCCCAGTGGTGCCAGTGCACTCTCTGGACTCACTGCACTGCATCCCCACTGGTGCCAGTGCACTCTCTGGAGTCACTGCACTGCAACCCCACTGGTGCCAGTGCACTCTCTGGACTCACTACACTGCATCCCCACTGGTGCCAGTGCAGTCTCTGGAGTCACTGCAGTGCATCCCCAGTGGTGCCAGTGCACTCTCTGGACTCACTGCACTGCATCCCCTGTGGTGCCAGTGCACTCTCTGGACTCACTGCACTGCATCCCCAGTGGTGCCAGTGCACTCTCTGGACTCACTGAAGTGCATCCCCTGTGGTGCCAGTGCACTCTCTGGACTCACTTCAGTGCATCCCCAGTGGTGCCAGTGCACTCTCTGGACTCACTGCAGTGCATCCCCAGTGGTGCCAGTGCACTCTCTGGACTCATTGCACTGCATCCCCAGTGGTGCCAGTGCACTCTCTGGACTCACTGCAGTGCATTCCCAGTCGTACCAATGCACTCTCTGGACTCACTGCACTGCATCACCAGTGGTGCCAGTGCACTCTCTGGAATCACTGCACTGCATCCCCTGTGCTGCCAGTGCACTCTCTGTACTCACTGCACTGCATCCCCAGTGGTGCCAGTGCACTCTCTGTACTCACTGCACTGCATTCCCACTGGTGCCAGTGCACTCTCTGGAGTCACTGCACTGCATCCCCACTGGTGCCAGTGAACTGCCTGGACTCACTGCACTGCATCCCCACTGGTGCCAGTGCACTCTCTGGACTCACTGCACTGCATCCCCAGTAGTGCCAGTGCACTTTCTGGAGTCACTGCACTGCCTCCCTAGTGGTGCCAGTGCACTCTCTGGACTCACTGCACTGCATCCCCACTGGTGCCAGTGCACTCTCTAGAGTCACTGCACTCCAACCCCACTGGTGCCAGTGCACTCTCTAGAGTCACTGCACTGATCCGAAGTGGTGCCAGTGCACTCTCTGCACTCACTGCACTGCATCCCCACTGGTGCCAGTGCACTCTCTGGACTCACTGCACGGCATCCCCACTGGTGCCAGTGCACTCTCTGGAGTCACTGCAGTGCATCCCCAGTGGTGCCAGTGCACTCTCTGGACTCACTGCACTGCATCCCCACTGGTGTCAATGCACTCTCTGGAGTCACTGCACTGCATCCCTACTGGTGCCAGTGCACTCTCTGGACTCACTGCACTGCATCCCCACTGGTGCCAGTGCACTATAAGGACTCTCTGCACTGCATCCCCAGTGGTGCCAGTGCACTCTCTGGACTCACTGCACTGCATCCCCACTGGTGCCAGTGCACTCTCTGCACTCACTGCACTGCATCCCCACTGGTGCCAGTGCACTCTCAGGACTCACTACACTGCATCCCCACTGGTGCCAGTGCACTCTCTAGAGTCACTGCACTCCAACCCCACTGGTGCCAGTGCACTCTCTAGAGTCACTGCACTGATCCGCAGTGGTGCCAGTGCACTCTCTGGACCACTGCACTGCATCCCCACTGGTACCAGTGCACTCTCTGGACTCACTGCACTGCATCCCCACTGGTGCCAGTGCACTCTATGGAGTCACTGTACTGCATCCCCACTGGTGCCAGTGCACTCTCTGGACTCACTGCACTGCATCCCCAGTGGTGCCAGTGCAGTCTCTGGACTCACTGCACTGCATCCCCACTGGTGCCAGTGCACTCTCTGGACTCAATGCACTACATCCCCACTGGTGCCAATGCACTCTCTGGACTCACTGCAGTGCATCCCCACTGGTGCCAGTGCACTCTCTGGACTGACTGCACTGCATCCCCACTGGTGCCAGTGCACTCTCTGGACTCACTGCACTGCATCCCCACTGGTGCCAGTGCACTCTAAGGACTCACTGCACTGCAACCCCACTGGTGCCAGTGCACTCTCTGGACTCACTACACTGCATCCCCAGTGGTGCCAGTGCACTCTCAGGACTCACTGCACTGCATCCCCAGTGGTGCCAGTGCACTCTCTGGACTCACTGCACTGCATCCCCACTGATGCCAGTGCACTCTCTGGACTCACTGCACTGCATCTGCAGTAGTGCAAGTGCACTTTCTGGAGTCACTGCACTGCATCCCTAGTGGTGCCAGTGCACTCTCTGGAGTCACTGCACTGCATCCCCACTGGTGCCAGTGCACTCTCTGGACTCACTGCACTGCATCCCCAGTGGTGCCAGTGCACTCTCTGGACTCACTGCACTGCATCCCCACTGGTGCCAGTGCACTCTCTGGACTCACTGCACTGCAACCCCACTGGTGCCAGTGCACTCTCTGGACTCACTACACTGCATCCCCACTGGTGCCAGTGCAGTCTCTGGAGTCACTGCAGTGCATCCCCAGTGGTGGCAGTGCACTCTCTGGACTCACTGCACTGCATCCCCACTGGTGCCAGTGCACTCTCTGGACTCACTGCACTGCATCCCCAGTAATGCCAGTGCACTTTCTGCAGTCACTGCACTGCATCCCTAGTGGTGCCAGTGCACTCTCTGGACTCACTGCACTGCATCCCCAGTGGTGCCAGTGCACTCTCTGGAGTCACTGCACTGCATCCCCAGTGGTGCCAGAGCACTCTCTGGACTCACTGCACTGCATCCCCACTGGTGCCAGTGCACTCTCTGGAGTCACTGCACTGCATCCCCACTGGTGCCAGTGCACTCTCTGGACTCACTGCACTGCATCCCCACTGGTGCCAGTGCACTCTCTGGACTCACTGCACTGCATCCCCAGTGGTGCCAGTGCACTCTCTGGAATCACTGCACTGCATCCCCTGTGGTGCCAGTGCACTCTCTGGACTTACTGCACTGCATCCCCAGTGGTGCCAGTGCACTCTCTGGACTCACTGCAGTGCATCCCCTGTGGTGCCAGTGCACTCTCTGGACTCACTGCAGTGCATCCCCAGTGGTGCCAGTGCACTCTCTGGACTCATTGCACTGCATCCCCAGTGGTGCCAGTGCACTCTCTGGACTCACTGCAGTGCATTCCCAGTGGTACCAATGCACTCTCTGGACTCACTGCACTGCATCACCAGTGGTGCCAGTGCACTCTCTGGAATCACTGCAGTGCATCCCCTGTGCTGCCATTGCACTCTCAGGACTCACTGCACTGCATCCCCAGTGGTGCCAGTGCACTCTCTGGACTCACTGCACTGCATCCCCAGTGGAGCCAGAGCACTCTCTGGACTCACTGCAGTGCATCCCCAGTGGTGCCAGTGCACTCTCTGGACTCACTGCACTGCATCCCCAGTGGTGCCAGTGCACTCTCTGGACTCACTGCACTGCATCCCCAGTGGTGCCAGTGCACTCTCTGGACTAACTGCACTGCATCCCCTGTGGTGCCAGGGCACTCTCCTGGACTCACTGCAGTGCATTCGCAGTGGTGCCAGTGCACTCTTTCGAGTCACTGCACTGCATCCCCATTAGTGCCAGGTTATTCTCTGGACTCACTGCAGTGCATCCCCAGTGTTGACAGTGCACTCTCTGGACTCACTGCACTGCAACCCCAGTGGTGCCAGTGCACTCTCTGGACACACTGCAGTGTATCCCCAGTGGTGCAAGGGCACTCTCTGGACTAACTGCACTAAAACCCCAGTGGTGCCAGTGCACTCTCTGGACTCACAGCACTGCATCCCCAATGGTGCCACTGCACTCTCTGCACTCACTGCACTGCATCCCCAGTGGTGCCAGTGCACTCTCTGCACTCATTGAACTGCATCCCCAGTGATGCCAGTGCACTCTCTGGACTCACTGCACTGCAGCCCCAGTGGTGCCAGTGCACTCTCTGGAGACACTGCAGTGCATCCCCAGTGGTGCCAGTGCACTCTCTGGAGTCACTGCTTTGCATCCCCACTGGTGCCAGTGCACTCTCTGGACTGACTGCACTGCATTCCCACTGGTGCCAGTGCACTCTCTGCACTCACAGCACTGCATAACCACTGGTGCCAGTGCACTCTCTGGACTCACTGCACTGCATCCCCACTGGTGCCAGTGCACTCTCTGGAATCACTGCACTGCATCCCCTGTGCTGCCATTGCACTCTCTGTACTCACTGCACTGCATCCCCAGTGGTGCCAGTGCACTCTCTGGACTCACTGCACTGCATCCCCAGTGGAGCCAGAGCACTCTCTGGACTCACTGCATTGCATCCCCAGTGGTGCCAGTGCACTCTCTGGACTCACTGCACTGCATCCCCACTGGTGCCAGTGCACTCTCTGGACTCACTGCACTGCATCCCCAGTGGTGCCAGTGCACTCTCTGGAGTCACTGCTTTGCATCCCCACTGGTGCCAATGCACTCTCTGGACTCACTGCACTGCAGCCCCACTGCTGCCAGTGCACTCTCTGGAGTCACTGCACTGCATCCCCACTGGTACCAGTGCACTCTCTGGAGTCACTGCACTGCAACCCCACTGGTGCCAGTGCACTCTCTGGACTCACTGCACTGCATCCCCACTGGTGCCAGTGCACTCCCTGGAGTCACTGCACTGCATCCCCACTGGTGCCAGTACACTCTCTGGAGACACTGCACTGCATCCCCACTGGTGCCAGTGCACTCTCTGGACTCACTGCACTGCATCCCCAGTGGTGCCAGTGCACTCTCTGGAGTCACTGCACTGCATCCCCACTGGTGCCAGTGAACTGCCTGGACTCACTGCACTGCATCCCCACTGGTGCCAGTGCACTCTCTGGACTCACTGCACTGCATCCCCAGTAGTGCCAGTGCACTTTCTGGAGTCACTGCACTGCCTCCCTAGTGGTGCCAGTGCACTCTCTGGACTCACTGCACTGCATCCCCACTGGTGCCAGTGCACTCTCTAGAGTCACTGCACTCCAACCCCACTGGTGCCAGTGCACTCTCTAGAGTCACTGCACTGATCCGAAGTGGTGCCAGTGCACTCTCTGGACTCACTGCACTGCATCCCCACTGGTGCCAGTGCACTCTCTGGACTCACTGCACGGCATCCCCACTGGTGCCAGTGCACTCTCTGGAGTCACTGCACTGCATCCCCAGTGGTGCCAGTGCACTCTCTGGACTCACTGCACTGCATCCCCACTTTTGTCAATGCACTCTCTGGAGTCACTGCACTGCATCCCTACTGGTGCCAGTGCACTCTCTGGACTCACTGCACTGCATCCCCACTGGTGCCAGTGCACTATAAGGACTCACTGCACTGCATCCCCAGTGGTGCCAGTGCACTCTCTGGACTCACTGCACTGCATCCCCACTGGTGCCAGTGCACTCTCTGCACTCACTGCACTGCATCCCCACTGGTGCCAGTGCACTCTCAGGACTCACTGCACTGCATCCCCACTGGTGCCAGTGCACTCTCTGGACTCACTGCACTACATCCCCAGTGGTGCCAATGCACTCTCTGGACTCACTGCAGTGCATCCCCACTGGTGCCAGTGCACTCTCTGGACTGACTGCACTGAATCCCCACTGGTGCCAGTGCACTCTCTGGACTCACTGCCCTGCATCCCCACTGGTGCCAGTGCACTCTCTGGACTCACTACACTGCATCCCCACTGGTGCCAGTGCACTCTCAGGACTCACTGCACTGCATCCCCAGTGGTGCCAGTGCACTCTCAGGACTCACTGCACTGCATCCCCAGTGGTGCCAGTGCACTCTCTGGACTCACTGCACTGCATCCCCACTGGTGCCAGTGCACTCTCTGGAGTCACTGCACTGCAACCCCACTGGTGCCAGTGCACTCTCTGGACTCACTACACTGCATCCCCACTGGTGCCAGTGCAGTCTCTGGAGTCACTGCAGTGCATCCCCAGTGGTGCCAGTGCACTCTCTGGACTCACTGCACTGCATCCCCACTGGTGCCAGTGCACTCTCTGGACTCACTGCACTGCATCCCCAGTAGTGCCAGTGCACTCTCTGGACTCACTGCACTGCATCCCCACTGCTGCCAGTGCACTCTCTGGAGTCACTGCACTGCATCCCCACTGGTGCCAGTGCACTCTCTGGACTCACTACACTGCATCCCCACTGGTGCCAGTGCACTCTCAGGACTCACTGCACTGCATCCCCAGTGGTGCCAGTGCACTCTCTGGACTCACTGCACTGCATCCCCAGTGGTGCCAGTGCACTCTCTGGACTCACTGCACTGCATCCCCAGTGGTGCCAGTGCACTCTCTGGACTCACTGCACTGCATCCCCACTGGTGCCAGTGCACTCTCTGGAGTCACTGCACTGCAACCCCACTGGTGCCAGTGCACTCTCTGGACTCACTACACTGCATCCCCACTGGTGCCAGTGCAGTCTCTGGAGTCACTGCAGTGCATCCCCAGTGGTGCCAGTGCACTCTCTGGACTCACTGCACTGCATCCCCTGTGGTGCCAGTGCACTCTCTGGACTCACTGCACTGCATCCCCAGTGGTGCCAGTGCACTCTCTGGACTCACTGAAGTGCATCCCCTGTGGTGCCAGTGCACTCTCTGGACTCACTTCAGTGCATCCCCAGTGGTGCCAGTGCACTCTCTGGACTCACTGCAGTGCATCCCCAGTGGTGCCAGTGCACTCTCTGGACTCATTGCACTGCATCCCCAGTGGTGCCAGTGCACTCTCTGGACTCACTGCAGTGCATTCCCAGTCGTACCAATGCACTCTCTGGACTCACTGCACTGCATCACCAGTGGTGCCAGTGCACTCTCTGGAATCACTGCACTGCATCCCCTGTGCTGCCAGTGCACTCTCTGTACTCACTGCACTGCATCCCCAGTGGTGCCAGTGCACTCTCTGTACTCACTGCACTGCATTCCCACTGGTGCCAGTGCACTCTCTGGAGTCACTGCACTGCATCCCCACTGGTGCCAGTGAACTGCCTGGACTCACTGCACTGCATCCCCACTGGTGCCAGTGCACTCTCTGGACTCACTGCACTGCATCCCCAGTAGTGCCAGTGCACTTTCTGGAGTCACTGCACTGCCTCCCTAGTGGTGCCAGTGCACTCTCTGGACTCACTGCACTGCATCCCCACTGGTGCCAGTGCACTCTCTAGAGTCACTGCACTCCAACCCCACTGGTGCCAGTGCACTCTCTAGAGTCACTGCACTGATCCGAAGTGGTGCCAGTGCACTCTCTGCACTCACTGCACTGCATCCCCACTGGTGCCAGTGCACTCTCTGGACTCACTGCACGGCATCCCCACTGGTGCCAGTGCACTCTCTGGAGTCACTGCAGTGCATCCCCAGTGGTGCCAGTGCACTCTCTGGACTCACTGCACTGCATCCCCACTGGTGTCAATGCACTCTCTGGAGTCACTGCACTGCATCCCTACTGGTGCCAGTGCACTCTCTGGACTCACTGCACTGCATCCCCACTGGTGCCAGTGCACTATAAGGACTCTCTGCACTGCATCCCCAGTGGTGCCAGTGCACTCTCTGGACTCACTGCACTGCATCCCCACTGGTGCCAGTGCACTCTCTGCACTCACTGCACTGCATCCCCACTGGTGCCAGTGCACTCTCAGGACTCACTACACTGCATCCCCACTGGTGCCAGTGCACTCTCTAGAGTCACTGCACTCCAACCCCACTGGTGCCAGTGCACTCTCTAGAGTCACTGCACTGATCCGCAGTGGTGCCAGTGCACTCTCTGGACTCACTGCACTGCATCCCCACTGGTACCAGTGCACTCTCTGGACTCACTGCACTGCATCCCCACTGGTGCCAGTGCACTCTATGGAGTCACTGTACTGCATCCCCACTGGTGCCAGTGCACTCTCTGGACTCACTGCACTGCATCCCCAGTGGTGCCAGTGCACTCTCTGGACTCACTGCACTGCATCCCCACTGGTGCCAGTGCACTCTCTGGACTCAATGCACTACATCCCCACTGGTGCCAATGCACTCTCTGGACTCACTGCAGTGCATCCCCACTGGTGCCAGTGCACTCTCTGGACTGACTGCACTGCATCCCCACTGGTGCCAGTGCACTCTCTGGACTCACTGCACTGCATCCCCACTGGTGCCAGTGCACTCTAAGGACTCACTGCACTGCAACCCCACTGGTGCCAGTGCACTCTCTGGACTCACTACACTGCATCCCCAGTGGTGCCAGTGCACTCTCAGGACTCACTGCACTGCATCCCCAGTGGTGCCAGTGCACTCTCTGGACTCACTGCACTGCATCCCCACTGATGCCAGTGCACTCTCTGGACTCACTGCACTGCATCTGCAGTAGTGCAAGTGCACTTTCTGGAGTCACTGCACTGCATCCCTAGTGGTGCCAGTGCACTCTCTGGAGTCACTGCACTGCATCCCCACTGGTGCCAGTGCACTCTCTGGACTCACTGCACTGCATCCCCAGTGGTGCCAGTGCACTCTCTGGACTCACTGCACTGCATCCCCACTGGTGCCAGTGCACTCTCTGGACTCACTGCACTGCAACCCCACTGGTGCCAGTGCACTCTCTGGACTCACTACACTGCATCCCCACTGGTGCCAGTGCAGTCTCTGGAGTCACTGCAGTGCATCCCCAGTGGTGGCAGTGCACTCTCTGGACTCACTGCACTGCATCCCCACTGGTGCCAGTGCACTCTCTGGACTCACTGCACTGCATCCCCAGTAATGCCAGTGCACTTTCTGCAGTCACTGCACTGCATCCCTAGTGGTGCCAGTGCACTCTCTGGACTCACTGCACTGCATCCCCAGTGGTGCCAGTGCACTCTCTGGAGTCACTGCACTGCATCCCCAGTGGTGCCAGAGCACTCTCTGGACTCACTGCACTGCATCCCCACTGGTGCCAGTGCACTCTCTGGAGTCACTGCACTGCATCCCCACTGGTGCCAGTGCACTCTCTGGACTCACTGCACTGCATCCCCACTGGTGCCAGTGCACTCTCTGGACTCACTGCACTGCATCCCCAGTGGTGCCAGTGCACTCTCTGGAATCACTGCACTGCATCCCCTGTGGTGCCAGTGCACTCTCTGGACTTACTGCACTGCATCCCCAGTGGTGCCAGTGCACTCTCTGGACTCACTGCAGTGCATCCCCTGTGGTGCCAGTGCACTCTCTGGACTCACTGCAGTGCATCCCCAGTGGTGCCAGTGCACTCTCTGGACTCATTGCACTGCATCCCCAGTGGTGCCAGTGCACTCTCTGGACTCACTGCAGTGCATTCCCAGTGGTACCAATGCACTCTCTGGACTCACTGCACTGCATCACCAGTGGTGCCAGTGCACTCTCTGGAATCACTGCAGTGCATCCCCTGTGCTGCCATTGCACTCTCAGGACTCACTGCACTGCATCCCCAGTGGTGCCAGTGCACTCTCTGGACTCACTGCACTGCATCCCCAGTGGAGCCAGAGCACTCTCTGGACTCACTGCAGTGCATCCCCAGTGGTGCCAGTGCACTCTCTGGACTCACTGCACTGCATCCCCAGTGGTGCCAGTGCACTCTCTGGACTCACTGCACTGCATCCCCAGTGGTGCCAGTGCACTCTCTGGACTAACTGCACTGCATCCCCTGTGGTGCCAGGGCACTCTCCTGGACTCACTGCAGTGCATTCGCAGTGGTGCCAGTGCACTCTTTCGAGTCACTGCACTGCATCCCCATTAGTGCCAGGTTATTCTCTGGACTCACTGCAGTGCATCCCCAGTGTTGACAGTGCACTCTCTGGACTCACTGCACTGCAACCCCAGTGGTGCCAGTGCACTCTCTGGACACACTGCAGTGTATCCCCAGTGGTGCAAGGGCACTCTCTGGACTAACTGCACTAAAACCCCAGTGGTGCCAGTGCACTCTCTGGACTCACAGCACTGCATCCCCAATGGTGCCACTGCACTCTCTGCACTCACTGCACTGCATCCCCAGTGGTGCCAGTGCACTCTCTGCACTCATTGAACTGCATCCCCAGTGATGCCAGTGCACTCTCTGGACTCACTGCACTGCAGCCCCAGTGGTGCCAGTGCACTCTCTGGAGACACTGCAGTGCATCCCCAGTGGTGCCAGTGCACTCTCTGGAGTCACTGCTTTGCATCCCCACTGGTGCCAGTGCACTCTCTGGACTGACTGCACTGCATTCCCACTGGTGCCAGTGCACTCTCTGCACTCACAGCACTGCATAACCACTGGTGCCAGTGCACTCTCTGGACTCACTGCACTGCATCCCCACTGGTGCCAGTGCACTCTCTGGACTCACTGCACTGCAACCCCACTGGTGCCAGTGCACTCTCTGGACTCACTACACTGCATCCCCACTGGTGCCAGTGCAGTCTCTGCAGTCACTGCAGTGCATCCCCAGTGGTGCCAGTGCACTCTTTGGACTCACTGCACTGCATCCCCACTGGTGCCAGTGCACTCTCTGGACTCACTGCACTGCATCACCACTGGTGCCAGTGCACTCTCTGGACTCACTGCACTGCATCCCCACTGGTGCCAATGCACTCTCTGGACTCACTGCACTACATCCCCACTGGTGCCAGTGCACTCTCTGCACTCACTGCACTGCATCCCCACTGGTGTCAGTGCACTCTCTGGAGTCACTGCTTTGCATACCCACTAGTGCCAGTGCACTCTCTGGACTCACTGCACTACATCCCCACTGGTGCCAGTGCACTCTCTGGACTCACTGCACTGCATCCCCACTGGTGCAACTGCACTCTCTGGACTCACTGCACTGCATCCCCACTGGTGCCAGTGCACTCTCTGGGCTCACTGCACTGCATCCCCACTGGTGCCAGTGGACTCTCTGGACTCACTGCACTGCATCCCCAGTGGTGCCAGTGCACTCTCTGGAGTCACTGCACTGCATCCCCACTGGTGCCAGTGCACTCTCTGGACTCACTGCACTGCATCCCCAGTGGTGCCAGTGCACTCTCTGGACTCACTGCACTGCATCCCCAGTGGTGCCAGTGCACTCTCTGGACTCACTGCACTGCAACCCCAGTAGTGCCAGTGCACTTTCTGGAGTCACTGCACTGCATCCCTACTGGTGCCAGTGCACTCTCTGGACTCACTGCACTGCATCCCCAGTGGTGCCAGTGCACTCTCTGGACTCACTGCACTGCATCCCCAGTGGTGCCAGTGCACTCTCTGGACTCACTGCACTGCAACCCCACTGGTGCCAGTGCACTCTCTGGACTCACTGCACTGCATCCCCACTGGTGCCAGTGAACTCTCTGGACTCACTGCACTCCATCCCCAGTGGTGCCAGTGCACTCTCTGGACTCACTGCACTGCATCCCCACTGGTGCCAGTGCACTTTCTGGAATCACTGCAGTGCATCCCCAGTGGTGCCAGTGCACTCTCTGGTCTTACTGCACTGCATCCCCAGTGGTGCCAGTGAACTCTCTGGACTCACTGCAGTGCATCCCCTGTGGTGCCAGTGCACTCTCTGGACTCACTGCAGTGCATCCCCAGTGGTGCCAGTGCACTCTCTGGACTCACTGCACTGCATCCCCAGTGGTGCCAGTGCACTTTCTGGACTCACTGCACTGCATCCCCAGTGCTGACCGTGCACTCTCTGGACTCACTGCAGTGCATCCCCAGTGGTGCCAGTGCACTCTCTGGACTCACTGCAGTGCATCCCCAGTGGTGCCAGTGCACTCTCTGGACTCACTGCACTGCATCCCCAGTGGTGCAAGTGCACTCTCTGGTCTCACTGCAGTGCATTCCCAGTGGTGCCAATGCACTCTCTGGACTCACTGCACTGCATCACCAGTGGTGCCAGTGCACTCTCTGGAATCACTGCAGTGCATCCCCTGTGCTGCCATTGCACTCTCTGTACTCACTGCACTGCATCCCCAGTGGTGCCAGTGCACTCTCTGTACTCACTGCACTGCATCCCCAGTGGAGCCAGAGCACTCTCTGGACTCACTGCATTGCATCCCCAGTGGTGCCAGTGCACTCTCTGGACTCACTGCACTGCATCCCCAGTGGTGCCAGTGCACTCTCTGGACTCACTGCACTGCATCCCCAGTGGTGCCAGTGCACTCTCTGGACTAACTGCACTGCATCCCCTGTGGTGCCAGGGCACTCTCCGGACTCACTGCAGTGCATCCGCAGTGGTGCCAGTGCACTCTTTCGAATCACTGCACTGCATCCCCATTAGTGCCAGGTCATTCTCTGGACTCACTGCAGTGCATCCCCAGTGTTGACAGTGCACTCTCTGGACTCACTGCACTGCATCCCCAGTGGTGCCAGTGCACTCTCTGGACACACTGCAGTGTATCCCCAGTGGTGCAAGGGCACTCTCTGGACTAACTGCACTGCATCCCCAGTGGTGCCAGTGCACTCTCTGGATTCACAGCACTGCATCCCCAATGGTGCCACTGCACTCTCTGGACTCACTGCAGTGCATCCCCAGTCGTGCCAGTTCACTCTCTGCACTCACTGCACTGCATCCCCAGTGGTGCCAGTGCACTCTCTGGAGACACTGCACTGCATCCCCAGTGATGCCAGTGCACTCTCTGGACTCACTGCTTTGCATCCCCACTGGTGCCATTGCACTCTCTGAACTGACTGCACTGCATCCCCACTGGTGCCAGTGCACTCTCTGCACTCACTGCACTGCATACCCACTGGTGCCAGTGCACTCTCTGGACTCACTGCACTGCAACCCCACTGGTGCCAGTGCACTCTCTGCACTCACAGCACTGCATCCCCACTGGTGCCAGTGCACTCTCTGGACTCACTGCACTGCACCTCCACTGGTGCCAGTCGACTCTCTGGACTCACTGCACTGCATCCCCAGTAGTGCCAGTGCACTTTCTGGAGTCACTGCACCGCATCCCAAGTGATGCCAGTGAACTCTCTGGACTCACTGCACTGCATCCCCACTGGTGCCAGTGCACTCTCTGGACTCACTGCAGTGAATCCCCGGTGGTGCCAGTGCACTCTCTGGACTCACTGCCGTGCATCCCCAGTGGTGCCAGTGCACTCTCTGGACTCACTGCACTGCATCCCCACTGGTGCCAGTGCACTCTCTGGACTCACTGCACTGCATCCCCACTGGTGCCAATGCACTCTCTGGACTCACTGCACTGCATCCCCACTGGTGCCAGTGCACTATAAGGACTCACTGCACTGCATGCCCACTGGTGCCAGTGCACTCTCTGGACTCACTGCACTGCATCCCCACTGGTGCCAGTGCACTCTCAGGACTCACTACACTGCATCCCCACTGGTGCCAGTGCACTCTCTAGAGTCACTGCACTCCAACCCCACTGGTGCCAGTGCACTCTCTAGAGTCACTGCACTGATCCGCAGTGGTGCCAGTGCACTCTCTGGACTCACTGTACTGCATCCCCAGTAGTGCCAGTGGACTCTCTGTACTCACTGCAGTGCATCCCCTGTGGGGCCAGTGCACTCTCTGGACTCACTGCACTGCATCCCCAGTGGTGCCAGTGCAATCTCTGGACTCACTGCACTGCATCACGACTTGTGCCAGTGCACTCTCTGGACTCACTGCACTGCATCCCCACTGCTGCCAGTGCACTCTCTGGACTCACTGCACTGCATCCCCAGTGGTGCCAGTGCACTCTCTGGACTCACTGCACTGCATCCCCACTGGTGCCAATGCACTCTCTGGAGTCACTGCAGTGCATCCCCACTGGTGCCAGTGCACTCTCTGGAGTCACTGCACTGCATCCCCACTGGTGCCAGTGCACGGTCTGGACTCACTGCAGTGCATCCCCAGTGGTGCCAGTGCACTCTCTGGAGTCACTGCACTGCATCCCCAGTGGTGCCAGTGCACTCTCTGGACTCACTGCAGTGCATCCCCACTGGTGCCAGTGCACTCTCTGGACTCACTGCACTGCATCCCCTGTGGTGCCAGTGCACTCTCTGGACTTACTGCACTGCATCCCCAGTGGTGCCAATGCACTCTCTGGACTAACTGCACTGCATCTCCTGTGGTGCCAGTGCACTCTCGGGACTCACTGCACTGCATTCCCAGTGGTGCCAGTGCACTCTCTGGACTCACTGCACTGCATCCCCACTGGTGCCAGTGCACTCTCTGGACTCACTGCACTGCATCCCCTGTGGTGCCAGTGCACTCTCTGGAGTCACTGCACTGCATCCCCAGTGGTGCCAGAGCACTCTCTGGACACACTGCAGTGTATCCCCAGTAGTGCAAGGGCACTCTCTGGACTAACTGCACTAAAACCCCTGTGGTGCCAGTGCACTCTCTGGACTCACTGCACTGCATCGCCAATGGTGCCACTGCACTCTCTGGACTCACTGCAGTGCATCCCCTGTGGTGCCAGTGCACTCTCTGCACTCACTGCACTGCATCCCCAGTGGTGCCAGTGCACTCTCTGCACTCACTGAACTGCATCGCCAGTGATGCCAGTGCACTCTCTGGACTCACTGCACTGCATCCCCACTGGTGCCAGTGCACTCTCTGCACTCACTGCACTGCATACCCACTGGTGCCAGTGCACTCTCTGGACTCACTGCACTGCAACCCCACTGGTGCCAGTGCACTCTCTGGACTCACTACACTGCATCCCCACTGGTGCCAGTGCACTCTCTGGACTCACTGCACTGCACCTCCACTGGTGCCAGTCGACTCTCTGGACTCACTGCACTGCATCCCCAGTAGTGCCAGTGCACTTTCTGGAGTCACTGCACTGCATCCCAAGTGGTGCCAGTGCACTCTCTGGACTCACTGCACTGCATCCCCAGTGGTGCCAGTGCACTTTCTGGAGTCACTGCACTGCATCCCTAGTGGTGCCAGTGAACTCTCTGGACTCACTGCACTGCATCCCCAGTGGTGCCAGTGCACTCTCTGGACTCACTGCACTGCATCCCCACTGGTGCCAGTGCACTCTCTGGAGTCACTGCACTGCATCCCCACTCGTGCCAATGCACTCTCTGGACTCACTGCACTGCATCCCCACTGGTGCCAGTGCACTATAAGGACTCACTGCACTGCATGCCCACTGGTGCCAGTGCACTCTCTGCACTCACTGCACTGCATCCCCACTGGTGCCAGTGCACTCTCAGGACTCACTACACTGCATCCCCACTGGTGCCAGTGCACTCTCTAGAGTCACTGCACTCCAACCCCACTGGTGCCAGTGCACTCTCTAGAGTCACTGCACTGATCCGCAGTGGTGCCAGTGCACTCTCTCGACTCACAGCACTGCATCCCCAGTAGTGCCAGTGGACTCTCTGTACTCACTGCAGTGCATCCCCTGTGGGGCCAGTGCACTCTCTGGACTCACTGCACTGTATCCCCAGTGGTGCCAGTGCACTCTCTGGACTCACTGCACTGCATCCCCAGTGGTGCCAGTGCACTCTCTGGACTCACTGCACTGCATCCCGACAGGTGCCAGTGCACTCTCTGGACTCACTGCACTGCATCCCCACTGGTGCCAGTGCACTCTCTGGACTCACTGCACTGCATCCCCAGTGGTGCCAGTGCACTCTCTGGAGTCACTGCACTGCATCCCCACTGGTGCCTGTGCACTCTCTGGACTCACTGCACTGCATCCCCAGTAGTGCCAGTGCACTTTCTGGAGTCACTGCACTGCATCCCTAGTGGTGCCAGTGAACTCTCTGGACTCACTGCACTGCATCCCCAGTGGTGCCAGTGCACTCTCTGGACTCACTGCACTGCAACCCCACTGGTGCCAGTGCACTCTCTGGAGTCACTGCACTGCATCCCCAGTGGTGCCAGTGCACTCTCTGCACTCACTGCACTGCATCCCCACTGGTGCCAGTGCACTCTAAGGACTCACTACACTGCACTGCATCCCCAGTGGTGCCAGTGCACTCTCTGGACTCACTGTACTGCATCCCCACTGGTGCCAGTGCACTCTCTGGACTCACTGCAGTGCATCCCCACTGGTGCCAGTGCACTCTCTGGAGTCACTGCACTGCATCCCCACTCGTGCCAATGCACTCTCTGGACTCACTGCACTGCATCCCCACTGGTGCCAGTGCACTATAAGGACTCACTGCACTGCATGCCCACTGGTGCCAGTGCACTCTCTGCACTCACTGCACTGCATCCCCACTGGTGCCAGTGCACTCTCAGGACTCACTACACTGCATCCCCACTGGTGTCAGTGCACTCTCTAGAGTCACTGCACTCCAACCCCACTGGTGCCAGTGCACTCTCTAGAGTCACTGCACTGATCCGCAGTGGTGCCAGTGCACTCTCTCGACTCACAGCACTGCATCCCCAGTAGTGCCAGTGGACTCTCTGTACTCACTGCAGTGCATCCCCTGTGGGGCCAGTGCACTCTCTGGACTCACTGCACTGCATCCCCAGTGGTGCCAGTGCACTCTCTGGACTCACTGCACTGCATCCCCAGTGGTGCCAGTGCACTCTCTGGACTCACTGCACTGCATCCCGACTGGTGCCAGTGCACTCTCTGGACTCACTGCACTGCATCCCCACTGGTGCCAGTGCACTCTCTGGACTCACTGCACTGCATCCCCAGTGGTGCCAGTGCACTCTCTGGACTAACTGCACTGCATCCCCATTGGTGCCTGTGCACTCTCTGGACTCACTGCACTGCATCCCCAGTAGTGCCAGTGCACTTTCTGGAGTCACTGCACTGCATCCCTAGTGGTGCCAGTGAACTCTCTGGACTCACTGCACTGAATCCCCGGTGGTGCCAGTGCACTCTCTGGACTCACTGCACTGCAACCCCACTGGTGCCAGTGCACTCTCTGGAGTCACTGCACTGCATCCCCAGTGGTGCCAGTGCACTCTCTGCACTCACTGCACTGCAGCCCCACTGGTGCCAGTGCACTCTAAGGACTCACTACACTGCACTGCATCCCCAGTGGTGCCAGTGCACTCTCTGGACTCACTGTACTGCATCCCCACTGGTGCCAGTGCACTCTCTGGACTCACTGCACTGCATCCCTAGTGGTGCCAGTGAACTCTCTGGACTCACTGCACTGCATCCCCAATGGTGCCAGTGCACTCTCTGGACTCACTGCACTGCATCCCCAGTAGTGCCAGTGCACTCTCTGGAGTCACTGCAATGCATCCCCACTGGTGCCAGTGCACTCTAAGGACTCACTGCACTGCACTGCATCCCCAGTGGTGCCAGTGAACTCTCTGGAGTCACTGCACTGCATCCCCAGTGGTGCCAGTGCACTCTCTGGTCTCACTGCACTGCATCCCCAGTGGTGCAAGTGCACTCTCTGGACTCACTGCACTGCATCCCCACTGGTGCCAGTGCACTCTCTGGACTCACTGCACTGCATCCCCAGTGGTGCCAGTGCACTCTCTGGACTCACTGCACTGCATCCCCACTGGTGCAACTGCACTCTCTGGACTCACTGCACTTCATTCCCACTGGTGCCAGTGCACTCTCTGCACTCACTGCACTGCATCCCCACTGGTGCCAGTGCACTCTCTGGACTCACTGCACTACATCCCCACTGGTGCCAGTGCACTCTCTAGAGTCACTGCACTCCAACCCCAATGGTGCCAGTGCACTCTATGGAGTCACTGCACTGCATCCCCAGTGGTGCCAGTGCACTCTCTGGACTCACTGCACTGCATCCCCACTGGTGCCAGTGCACTCTCTGGAGTCACTGCACTGCATCCCCACTGGTGCCAGTGCACTCTCTGGACTCACTGCACTGCATCCCCACTGGTGCCAGTGCACTCTCTGGACTCACTGCACTGCATGCCCACTGGTGCCAGTGCACTCTCTGGACTCACTGCACTGCATCCCCAGTGGTGCCAGTGCACTCTCTGGAGTCACTGCACTGCATCCCCACTGGTGCCAGTGCACTCTCTGGACTCACTGCACTGCATCCCCAGTAGTGCCAGTGCACTTTCTGGAGTCACTGCACTGCATCCCCAGTGGTGCCAGTGAACTCTCTGGACTCACTGCACTGCATCCCCACTGGTGCCAGTGCACTCTCTGGACTCACTGCACTGCATGCCCACTGGTGCCAGTGCACTCTCAGGACTCACTACACTGCATCCCCACTGGTGCCAGTGCACTCTCTAGAGTCACTGCACTCCAACCCCACTGGCGCCAGTGCACTCTCTAGAGTCACTGCACTGATCCGCAGTGGTGCCAGTGCACTCTCTTGACTCACTGCACTGCATCCCCAGTAGTGCCAGTGGACTCTCTGGACTCACCGCAGTGCATCCCCTGTGGGGCCAGTGCACTCTCTGGACTCACTGCACTGCATCCCCACTGGTGCCAGTGCACTCTCTGGACTCACTGCACTGCATCCGCAGTGGTGCCAGTGCAATCTCTGGACTCACTGCACTGCATCACGACTTGTGCCAGTGCACTCTCTGGACTCACTGCACTGCATCCCCACTGCTGCCAGTGCACTCTCTGGACTCACTGCACTGCATCCCCAGTGGTGCCAGTGCACTCTCTGGAGTCACTGCACTGCATCCCCACTGGTGCCAATGCACTCTCTGGAGTCACTGCACTGCATCCCCAGTGGTGCCAGTGCACTCTCTGGAGTCACTGCACTGCATCCCCACTGGTGCCAGTGCACGGTCTGGACTCACTGCAGTGCATCCCCACTGGTGCCAGTGCACTCTCTGGAGTCACTGCACTGCATCCCCAGTGGTGCCAGTGCACTCTCTGGACTCACTGCAGTGCATCCCCACTGGTGCCAGTGCACTCTCTGGACTCACTGCACTGCATCCCCTGTGGTGCCAGTGCACTCTCTGGACTTACTGCACTGCATCCCCAGTTTTTCCAATGCACTCTCTGGACTAACTGCACTGCATCCCCTGTGGTGCCAGGGCACTCTCCGGACTCACTGCACTGCGTCCCCAGTGGTGCCAGTGCACTCTCTGGACTCACTGCACTGCATCCCCACTGGTGCCAGTGCACTCTCTGGAGTCACTGCACTGCATCCCCTGTGGTGCCAGTGCACTCTCTGGACTTACTGCACTGCATCCCCAGTGGTGCCAGTGCACTCTCTCGACTAACTGCACTGCATCCCCTGTGGTGCCAGGGCACTCTCCGGACTCACTGCACTGCATCCGCGATAGCCAGTGCACTCTTTCGAGTCACTGCACTGCATCCCCATTAGTGCCAGGTCATTCTCTGGACTCACTGCAGTGCATCCCCAGTGTTGACAGTGCACTCTCTGTACTCACTGCACTGCATCCCCAGTGGTGCCAGTGCACTCTCTGGACACACTGCAGTGTATCCCCAGTGGTGCAAGGGCACTCTCTGGACTAACTGCACTAAAACCCCAGTGGTGCCAGTGCACTCTCTGGACTCACAGCACTGCATCCCCAATGGTGCCACTGCACTCTCTGGACTCACTGCAGTGCATCCCCAGTGGTGCCAGTGCACTCTCTGCACTCACTGCACTGCAACCCCAGTGGTGCCAGTGCACTCTCTGCACTCACTGAACTGCATCCCCAGTGATGCCAGTGCACTCTCTGGACTCACTGCACTGCATCCGCAGTGGTGCCAGTGCACTCTCTGGACTCACTGCTTTGCATCCCCACTGGTGCCATTGCACTCTCTTGACTGACTGCACTGCATCCCCACTGGTGCCAGTGCACTCTCTGCACTCACTGCACTGCATACCCACTGGTGCCAGTGCACTCTCTGGACTCACTGCACTGCAACCCCACTGGTGCCAGTGCACTCTCTGGACTCACTACACTGCATCCCCAGTGGTGCCAGTGCACTCTCTGGACTCACTGCACTGCATCCCCACTGGTGCCAGTGCACTCTCTGGAGTCACTACACTGCATCCCCACTGGTGCCAATGCACTCTCTGGACTCACTGCACTGCATCCCCACTGGTGCCAGTGCACTATAAGGACTCACTGCACTGCATGCCCACTGGTGCCAGTGCACTCTCTGCACTCACTGCACTGCATCCCCACTGGTGCCAGTGCACTCTCAGGACTCACTACACTGCATCCCCACTGGTGTCAGTGCACTCTCTAGAGTCACTGCACTCCAACCCCACTGGTGCCAGTGCACTCTCTAGAGTCACTGCACTGCATCCGCAGTGGTGCCAGTGCACTCTCTCGACTCACAGCACTGCATCCCCAGTAGTGCCAGTGGACTCTCTGTACTCACTGCAGTGCATCCCCTGTGGGGCCAGTGCACTCTCTGGACTCACTGCACTGCATCCCCAGTGGTGCCAGTGCACTCTCTGGACTCACTGCACTGCATCCCCAGTGGTGCCAGTGCACTCTCTGGACTCACTGCACTGCATCCCGACTGGTGCCAGTGCACTCTCTGGACTCACTGCACTGCATCCCCCGTGGTGCCAGTGCACTCTCTGGACTCACTGCACTGCATCCCCACTGGTGCCAGTGCACTCTCTGGAGTCACTGCACTGCATCCCCACTGGTGCCAATGCACTCTCTGGAGTCACTGCAGTGCATCCCCACTGGTGCCAGTGCACTCTCTAGAGTCACTGCACTGCATCCCCACTGGTGCCAGTGCACGGTCTGGACTCACTGCAGTGCATCCCCAGTGGTGCCAGTGCACTCTCTGGAGTCACTGCACTGCATCCCCAGTGGTGCCAGTGCACTCTCTGGACTCACTGCACTGCATCCCCAGTGGGGCCAGTGCACTCTCTGGACTCACTGCACTGCATCCCCAGTGGTGCCAATGCACTCTCTGGACTCACTGCACTGCAGCCCCACTGCTGCCAGTGCACTCTCTGGACTCACTGCACTGCATCCCCACTGGTGCCAGTGCACTCTCTGGACTCACTGCACTGCAACCCCAGTGGTGCCAGTGCACTCTCTGGACTCACTGCACTGCATCCCCAGTGGTGCCAGTGCACTCTCTGGGCTCACTGCACTGCATCCCCAGTGGTGCCAGTACACTCTCTGGAGACACTGCACTGCATCCCCACTGGTGCCAGTGCACTCTCTGGACTCACTGCACTGCATCCCCACTGGTGCCAGTGCACTCTCTGGAATCACTGCACTGCATCCCCAGTAGTGCCAGTGCACTTTCTGGAGTCACTGCACTGCCTCCCTAGTGGTGCCAGTGCACTCTCTGGACTCACTACACTGCATCCCCACTGGTGACAGTGCACTCTCTAGAGTCACTGCACTCCAACCCCACTGGTGCCAGTGCACTCTCTAGAGTCACTGCACTGATCCGCAGTGGTGCCAGTGCACTCTCTGGACTCACTGCACTGCATCCCCACTGGTGCCAGTGCACTCTCTGGACTCACTGCACGGCATCCCCACTGATGCCAGTGCACTCTCTGGAGTCACTGCAGTGCATCCCCAGTGGTGCCAGTGTACTCTCTGGACTCACTGCACTGAATCACCGGTGGTGCCAGTGCACTCTCTGGAGTCACTGCACTGCATCCCCAGTAGTGCCAGTGCACTCTCTGGACTCACTGCACTGCATCCCCACTGGTGCCAGTGCACTATAGGGACTCACTGCACTGCATACCCACTGGTGCCAGTGCACTCTCTAGAGTCACTGCACTGATCCGCAGTGGTGCCAATGCACTCTCTCGACTCACAGCACTGCATCCCCAGTAGTGCCAGTGGACTCTCTGTACTCACTGCAGTGCATCCCCTGTGGGGCCAGTGCACTCTCTGGACTCACTGCACTGCATCCCCAGTGGTGCCAGTGCACTCTCTGGACTCACTGCACTGCATCCCCACTGGTGCCAGTGCACTCTCTTAACTCACTGCACTGCATCCCCACTGGTGCCAGTGCACTCTCTGGACTCACTGCACTGCATCCCCACTGCTGCCAGTGCACTCTCTGGACTCACTGCACTGCATCCCCAGTGGTGCCAGTGCACTCTCTGGACTCACTGCACTGCATCCCCACTGGTGCCAATGCACTCTCTGGAGTCACTGCAGTGCATCCCCACTGGTGCCAGTGCACTCTCTGGAGTCACTGCATTGCATCCCCACTGGTGCCAGTGCACGGTCTGGACTCACTGCAGTGCATCCCCACTGGTGCCAGTGCACTCTCTGGAGTCACTGCACTGCATCCCCAGTGGTGCCAGTGCACTCTCTGGACTCACTGCACTGCATCCCCAGTGGGGCGAGTGCACTCTCTGGACTCACTGCACTGCATCCCCACTGGTGCCAATGCACTCTCTGGACTCACTGCACTGCAGCCCCACTGGTGCCAGTGCACTCTCTGGACTCACTGCACTGCATCCCCACTGGTGCCAGTACACTCTACACTCTCTGGAGACACTGCACTGCATCCCCACTGGTGCCAGTGCACTCTCTGGACTCACTGCACTGCATCCCCACTGGTGCCAGTGCACTCTCTGGACTCACTGCAGTGCATCCCCAGTAGTGCCAGTGCACTTTCTGGAGTCACTGCACTGCATCCCTAGTGGTGCCAGTGAACTCTCTGGACTCACTGCACTGCATCCCCAATGGTGCCAGTGCACTCTCTGGACTCACTGCACTGCATCCCCAGTGGTGCCACTGCACTCTCTGGAGTCACTGCAATGCATCCCCACTGGTGCCAGTGCACTCTAAGGACTCACTGCACTGCACTGCATCCCCAGTGGTGCCAGTGAACTCTCTGGAGTCACTGCACTGCATCCCCAGTGGTGCCAGTGCACTCTCTGGTCTCACTGCACTGCATCCCCAGTGGTGCCAGTGCACTCTCTGGACTCACTGCACTGCATCCCCACTGGTGCCAGTGCACTCTCTGGACTCACTGCACTGCATCCCCAGTGGTGCCAGTGCACTCTCTGGACTCACTGCACTGCATCCCCACTGGTGCAACTGCACTCTCTGGACTCACTAAACTGCATCTCCACTGGTGCCAGTGCACTCTCTGGACTCACTGCACTGCATCCCCACTGGTGCCAGTGCACTCTCTGGAGTCACTGCACTGCATCCCCACTGGTGCCAGTGCACTCTCTGCACTCACTGCACTGCATCCCCACTGGTGCCAGTGCACTCTCTGGACTCACTGCACTGCGTCCCCAGTGGTGCCAGTGCACTCTCTAGAGTCACTGCACTCCAACCCCACTGGTGCCAGTGCACTCTCTAGAGTCACTACACTGCATCCCCACTGCTACCACTCTCTGGACTCACTGCACTGCATCCCCAGTGGTGCCAGTGCACTCTCTGGACTCACTGCACTGCATCCCCACTGGTGCCAGTGCACTCTCTGGACTCACTGCACTGCATCCCCACTGCTGCCAATGCACTCTCTAGACTCACTGCACTGCAACCCCACTGGTGCCCGTGCATTCTCTGGACTCACTACACTGCATCTCCAGTATTGCCAGTGCACTCTCTGGACTCACTGCACTGCATCCCCACTGGTGCCAGTGCACTCTCTGGACTCACTAAACTGCATCCCCACTGGTGCCAGTGCACTCTCTGGAGTCACTGCACTGCATCCCCACTGGTGCCAGTGCACTCTCTGGACTCACTGCACTGCATCCCCACTGGTGCCAGTGCACTCTCTGGACTCACTGCACTGCATACCCACTGGTGCCAGTGCACTCTCTGGAGTCACTGCAGTGCATCCCCACTGGTGCCAGTGAACTCTCTGGACTCACTGCACTGCATCCCCACTGGTGCCAGTGCACTCTCTGGACTCACTGCACTGCATCCCCAGTGGTGACAGTGCACTCTCTGGACTCACTGCACTGCATCCCCACTGCTGCCAGTGCACTCTCTGGACTCACTGCACTGCATCCCCAGTGGTGCCAGTGCACTCTCTGGAGTCACTGCACTGCATCCCCACTGGTGCCAATGCACTCTCTGGAGTCACTGCAGTGCATCCCCACTGGTGCCTGTGCACTCTCTGGAGTCACTGCACTGCATCCCGACTGCTACCAGTGCACTGTCTGGACTCACTGCAGTGCATCACCACTGGTGCCAGTGCACTCTCTGGAGTCACTGCACTGCATCCCCACTGGTGCCAGTGCACTATAAGGACTCACTGCACTGCATCCCCACTGGTGCCATTGCACTCTCTGGAGTCACTGCACTGCATCCCCAGTGGTGCCAGTGCACTCTCTGGACTCACTGCACTGCATCCCCACTGGTGCCAGTGCACTCTCTGGAGTCACTGCTTTGCATCCCCACTGGTGCCAATGCACTCTCTGGACTCACTGCACTGCAGCCCCACTGCTGCCAGTGCACTCTCTGGAGTCACTGCACTGCATCCCTAGTGGTGCCAGTGAACTCTCTGGACTCACTGCACTGAATCCCCGGTGGTGCCAGTGCACTCTCTGGACTCACTGCACTGCATCCCCACTGGTGCCTGTGCACTCTCTGGAGTCACTGCACTGCATCCCGACTGCTACCAGTGCACTGTCTGGACTCACTGCAGTGCATCACCACTGGTGCCAGTGCACTCTCTGGAGTCACTGCACTGCATCCCCACTGGTGCCAGTGCACTATAAGGACTCACTGCACTGCATCCCCACTGGTGCCATTGCACTCTCTGGAGTCACTGCACTGCATCCCCAGTGGTGCCAGTGCACTCTCTGGACTCACTGCACTGCATCCCCACTGGTGCCTGTGCACTCTCTGGAGTCACTGCACTGCATCCCGACTGCTACCAGTGCACTGTCTGGACTCACTGCAGTGCATCACCACTGGTGCCAGTGCACTCTCTGGAGTCACTGCACTGCATCCCCACTGGTGCCAGTGCACTATAAGGACTCACTGCACTGCATCCCCACTGGTGCCATTGCACTCTCTGGAGTCACTGCACTGCATCCCCAGTGGTGCCAGTGCACTCTCTGGACTCACTGCACTGCATCCCCACTGGTGCCAGTGCACTCTCTGGAGTCACTGCTTTGCATCCCCACTGGTGCCAATGCACTCTCTGGACTCACTGCACTGCAGCCCCACTGCTGCCAGTGCACTCTCTGGAGTCACTGCACTGCATCCCTAGTGGTGCCAGTGAACTCTCTGGACTCACTGCACTGAATCCCCGGTGGTGCCAGTGCACTCTCTGGACTTACTGCACTGCATCCCCACTGGTGCCAGTGCACTCTCTGGAGTCACTGCACTGCATCCCCAGTAGTTCCAGTGCACTTTCTGGAGTCACTGCACTACATCCCTAGTGGTGCCAGTGAACTCTCTGGACTCACTGCACTGAATCCCCGGTGGTGCCAGTGCACTCTCTGGACTCACTGCACTGCATCCCCACTGGTGCCAGTGCACTCTCTGGACTCACTGCACTGCATCCCCACTGGTGCCAGTGCACTATAAGGACTCACTGCACTGCATGCCCACTGGTGCCAGTGCACTCTCTAGAGTCACTGCACTCCAACCCCACTGGTGCCAGTTCACTCTCTAGAGTCACTGCACTGATCCGCAGTGGTGCCAGTGCACTCTCTGGACTCACTGCACTGCATCCCCACTGGTACCAGTGCACTCTCTGGACTCACTGCACTGCATCCCCAGTGGTGCCAGTGCACTCTCTGGACTCACTGAACTGCATCCCCAGTAGTGCCAGTGCACTTTCTGAACTCACTGCACTGCATCCCTAGTGGTGCCAGTGCACTCTCTGGAGTCACTGCACTGCATCCCCAGTGGTGACAGTGCACTCTCTGGACTCACTGCAGTGCATCCCCTGTGGTGCCAGTGCACTCTCTGGAGTCACTGCTTTGCATCCCCACTGGTGCCAGTGCATTCACTGGACTCACTGCACTGCATCTCCAGTGTTGCCAGTGCACTCTCTGGACTGACTACACTGCATCCCCACTGGTGCCAGTGCACTCTCTGGACTCACTGCACTGCATCCCCACTGGTGCCAGTGAACTCTCTGGACTCACTGCACTGCATCCCCAGTGGTGCCAGTGCACTGTCTGGACTCACTGCACTGCATCCCCACTGGTGCCAGTGCACTCTCTGGACTCACTGCACTGCATGCGCACTGGTGCCAGTGCACTCTCTGGACTCACTGCACTGCATCCCCACTGGTGCCAGTGCACTCTCTGGACTCACTGCACTGCATCCCCAGTAGTGCCAGTGGATTCTCTGTACTCACTGCAGTGCATTCCCTGTGGTGCCAGTGCACTCTCTGGACTCACTGCAGTGCATCCCCAGTGGTGCCAGTGCACTCTCTGGACTCACTGCACTGCATCCCCAGTGGTGCCAGTGCACTCTCTGGACTCACTGCACTGCATCCCCACTGCTGCCAGTGCACTCTCTGGAGTCACTGCACTGCATCTCCAGTGGTGCCAGTGCACTCTCTGGAGTCACTGCACTGCATCCCCAGTGGTGCCAATGCACTCTCT
Organism: Anser brachyrhynchus; assembly: GCF_964034855.1. NCBI lineage: Eukaryota > Metazoa > Chordata > Aves > Anseriformes > Anatidae > Anser > Anser brachyrhynchus. The sequence goes on from NW_027664139.1 coordinate 495,298, forward strand.
GGAGTCACTGCAGTGCATCCCCACTGGTGCCAGTGCACTCTCTGGAGTCACTGCACTGCATCCCCATTGCTGCCAGTGCACTCTCTGGACTCACTGCAGTGCATCCCCACTGGTGCCAGTGCACTCTCTGGAGTCACTGCACTGCATCCCCAGTGGTGCCACTGCACTCTCTGGACTCACTGCACTGCATTCCCACTGGTTCCAGTGCACTCTGTCAACTCACTGCACTGCATTCCCACTGGTGCCAGTGCACTCTCTGGACTCACTGTTTGCATCCCCACTGGTGCCAGTGCACTCTCTGGAGTCACTGCAGTGCATCCCCACTAGTGCCAGTGCACTCTCTGGACTCACTGCACTGCATCCCCACTGGTGCCAGTGCACTCTCTGGAGTCACTGCACTGCATCCCCACTGGTGCCAGTGCACTCTCTGGACTCACTGCACTGCATCCCCAGTGGTGCCAGTGCACTCTCTGGACTCACTGCACTGCATCCCCACTGGTTCCAGTGCACTCTGTCAACTCACTGCACTGCATTCCCACTGGTGCCAGTGCACTCTCTGGACTCACTGCTTTGCATCCCCACTGGTGCCAGTGCACTCTCTGGAGTCACTGCAGTGCATCCCCACTAGTGCCAGTGCACTCTCTGGACTCACTGCACTGCATCTCCACTGGTGCCAGTGCACTCTCTGGAGTCACTGCACTGCATCCCCACTGGTGCCAGTGCACTCTCTGGAGTCACTGCACTGCATCCCCAGTGGTGCCACTGCACTCTCTGGACTCACTGCACTGCATCCCCACTGGTTCCAGTGCACTCTGTCAACTCACTGCACTGCATTCCCACTGGTGCCAGTGCACTCTCTGGACTCACTGCACTGCATCCCCACTGGTGCCAGTGAACTCTCTGGACTCACTGCACTGCATCCCCACTAGTGCCAGTGCACTCTCTGGACTCACTGCACTGCATCCCCACTGGTGTCAGTGCACTCTCTGGAGTCACTGCACTGCATCCCCACTGGTGCCAGTGCACTCTCTGGACTCACTGCAGTGCATCCGCACTGGTGCCAGTGAACTCTCTGGAGTCACTGCACTGCATCCCCACCGGTGCCAGTGAACTCTCTGGACTCACTGCACTGCATCCCCACTGCTGCCAGTCACTCTCTGGACTCACTGCACTGCATCCCCACTGGTGCCAGTGCACTCTCTGGACTCACTGCACTGCATCCCTAGTGGTGCCAGTGCACTCTCTGGAGTCACTGCACTGCATCCCCACTGGTGCCAGTGCACTCTCTGGACTCACTGCACTGCATCCCCACTGGTGCCAGTGGACTCTCTGCACTCACTGCACTGCATCCCCACTGGTGCCAGTGCACTCTCTGGACTCACTGCAGTGCATCCCCAGTGGTGCCAGTGCACTCTCTGGACTGACTGCACTGCATCCCCACTGGTGCCAGTGCACTCTCTGCACTCACTGCACTGCATCCCCACTGGTGCCAGTGCACTCTCTGGACTCACTGCACTGAAACCCCACTGGTGCCAGTGCACTCTCTAGAGTCACTGCACTCCAACCCCACTGGTGCCAGTGCACTCTATGGAGTTGTTAGTGTTGGGGAGAATCGAATGGATGTTCTATTAATGTTTCTCAGGTGATGGATCATATGGTATAATTAAATATTATTAAATGTACTTACATTATCAAGTAATCTATGTATACTGGAAACCTAGGGAGTACATTGAACATTTAAAGGAATCGTTGAAGGGGAACCCTGGGAGGGAACAGGTACAACCTGACCTTGGATAAGGGCCTGGAGATGATGAAATGAGTTGAAGCAGAACCAAGGAGCGGAGGGAGCATGCGTCGAGTGAGAAAGGTGAAAGAGTTTAGCGGAGAGGAAGACTCCTTACTTCATCTGGACGACCACCTGGACGACCACCAGAGTGCGCCACGCATGTGCAAAGGGGAGGGGAGCTAATTAGAATGAAAAGCGAGGCTGATGTTGCAACCTGTAATGAATATGTATACCTGACGCAATATTGTATGTATAAATAACGGCTGGGAAGTAACGGGACTTGAAGCCAGATTTGGGCACCTGCCCCGGCTTCCAGCGCTGAATAAAGCACCTTCATATAATCACTTGGTGGTTATGTGGTTGCTACGCTAACATTTTGGCGACCCAGATGGGACAGCGTGGGCACTGCTGAGGCGGATCGTGTCTCGGTTTCGCTCCAGCCGGCACCGAGGGATTCTCGGGGAGCAGTCGACCACGACCGACCTCCGCTGCTCACGACGTACCACTGGAGTGGTAAGCAAAGGTGCTTTCAACTTTGGGTATTCGGTACCGATTTGGTTGGGAAAGCCTGCCGGTCAGACGCAGCGAAAGCCACGCTCGGTTGGGCAGGGAGCTCCCGGGGTAAGCCTAGGCGCCGTCCGTTAGACAGAGCGAAAGCTCTGCAGGTTCGGCATTGGTAACTGTATTGGTTTGTGCTGAAGGGTCAGCACCAGGTATTATTGGTATGTAGAAAGCGTGCTGCTGCTGCTCCGGCAGCTTTTTAGCGAAAAGCACGCTGCTGCTCCGGCAGCTTTTGGGAAAGCACACTGCTGCTCCGGCAGCTTCTGGAAAGTGTGCTGTTGCTGCTCCGGCAGCTTTCGGGAGAGTGTGTTGCTGCAGCTTTCGGGAGAGTGTGTTGCTGCAGCTTTCGGGAGAGTGTGTTGTTGCTCCGGCAGCTTTCGGGAGAGTGTGTTGTTGCTCCAGCAGCTTTCGGGAGAGTGTGTTGCTGCAGCTTTCGGGAGAGTGTGTTGTTGCTCCAGCAGCTTTCGGGAGAGTGTGTTGCTGCAGCTTTCGGGAAAGTGTGTTGTTGCTCCGGTAGCTTTCGGGAGAGTGTGTTGTTGCTCCAGCAGCTTTCGGGAGAGTGTGTTACTGTAGCTTTCGGGAGAGTGTGTTGCTGCAGCTTTCGGGAGAGTGTGTTGTTGCTCCGGCAGCTTTCGGAAGAGTGTGTTGCTGCTCCGGCAGCTTTCGGGAGAGTGTGTTGCTGCTCCGGCAGCTTTCGGGAGAGTGTGTTGCTGCAGCTTTCGGGAGAGTGTGTTGTTGCTCCGGCAGCTTTCGGGAGAGTGTGTTGTTGCTCCGGCAGCTTTCGGAAGAGTGTGTTGCTGCTCCGGCAGCTTTCGGGAGAGTGTGTTGCTGCTCCGGCAGCTTTCGGGAGAGTGTGTTGCTGCAGCTTTCGGGAGAGTGTGTTGTTGCTCCGGCAGCTTTCGGGAGAGTGTGTTGTTGCTCCAGCAGCTTTCGGGAGAGTGTGTTGCTGCAGCTTTCAGGAGAGTGTGTTGTTGCTCCGGCAGCTTTCGGGAGAGTGTGTTGTTGCTTCAGCAGCTTTCGGGAGAGTGTGTTGTTGCTCCAGCAGCTTTCGGGAGAGTGTGTTGCTGCAGCTTTCGGGAGAGTGTGTTGTTGCTCCGGCAGCTTTCGGGAGAGTGTGTTGCTGCAGCTTTCAGGAGAGTGTGTTGTTGCTCCGGCAGCTTTCGGGAGAGTGTGTTGTTGCTCCAGCAGCTTTCGGGAGAGTGTGTTGTTGCTGCTGCAGCTTTCGGGAGAGTGTGTTGTTGCTCCGGCAGCTTTCGGGAGAGTGTGTTGCTGCAGCTTTCGGGAGAGTGTGTTGTTGCTCCGGCAGCTTTCGGGAGAGTGTGTTGTTGCTCCAGCAGCTTTCGGGAGAGTGTGTTGCTGCAGCTTTCGGGAGAGTGTGTTGTTGCTCCGGCAGCTTTCGGGAGAGTGTGTTGTTGCTGCAGCTTTCGGGAGAGTGTGTTGCTGCTCCGGCAGCTTTCGGGAGAGTGTGTTGCTGCTCCGGCAGCTTTCGGGAGAGTGTGTTGCTGCTCCGGCAGCTTTCGGGAGAGTGTGTTGCTGCTCCGGCAGCTTTCGGAAGAGTGTGTTGCTGCTCCGGCAGCTTTCGGGAGAGTGTGTTGCTGCTTCGGCAGCTTTCGGGAGAGTGTGTTGCTGCTCCGGCAGCTTTTGGGTCCGTATCATAAGCTCAAAATGAAAAAGATTAAAGAAATTCTGGGAAAAGATGTACCTATCCCGCGGACATCCCCGCTGGGGTGTTTGCTAGCACACTGGAAAGAGGGAGGTTTTGGTCAAGAAATGCGGAAAGGAAAGCTGATTGATTATTGTAATATTTGGTGGCCACAGTATAAACTAGAGGACCAAGAAACTTGGCCTGAGAATGGAACATTGCAATATAATACAATTTTACAATAATGCTATTTTGTAAGTGGGAAGGAAAATATGATGAACTGCCGTATGTGGAATTATTCTTTTATTTGCGCCGAAAGCCTGAATGGCAGCATGCTTGTGGAATAATGGTGCTTGAAGTTTAAACTGAGGAACGTTGTTGTGCATGTACTAAGGAGGGACGCTGTATACAGCATCAGGCAATAGAGAATAATAAGTATTATGGGAAATAATATAATATAATAATATAATAATGTATATAATAATATAATAATGTATATAATAATATAATATAATAATATAATAATGGAAATATTGATCTGGAAGTTGCGCCGTCGGCTCCGCCGGAAGAGCCAGGACAGGGAGGGAAAAGAGAAAAGGAAGATAGCAGTAGTGATGGAGAATCCCCGACTTTAGCCTCCCCTGTGTCACATAGGACCCGGCAACAGCGAAGGGCAGGGGAAACTATAAATGAAGAGGGAAGGAAAATAATCGCTCCCCTCAGGCAAGCAGTGGGGACAGAAGGACCGGTATATGTCAAGGTGCCTTTTTCAGCTGGGGATTTAATGATATGGAAGCAAGCAGCTGGCACCTACAGGGAAAACCCAGATAAAGTAGCTAGGATAATGAAAATGATAATTAAAACCCAAAATCCCGATTGGGATGATCTCCAGGTGATCCTGGATACTTTGATGGATTCAACAGAAAAGGACATGGTATTACGGGCAGCCAGAGAGAGAGCCCGAGAAGATATACGTAATGGATTAGTGCTTGGAAATCTAGATCAAAACTTCCCCACCGAGGATCCCCAATGGGATTATAACACAGGGGATGGAATAAGGAGGCTGAAGAGATATCAAGATTGGGTACAAATCGGGGTACAGAATGCCATGCCCCGGACCATAAATTGGTCAAAATTGTATAATGTCAGGCAAGAAAAAGCGGAATCACCTTCCGCCTTTTAGAGAGATTGAAAGAAACTAAAGAGCCCTTGATAAAAATTCAAATAGGAAATAAGGAAGTAAAATTTCTAATTGATACAGGGGCCACATATTCAGTGCTCAATAGATTAAGTGGTAAAATAGGGGAAAAGAAGACTACTATTGTAGGTGTCACCGGGAAGGAGGAAATACGGCCGTTCTTACAACCCCTTGATTTACGGTTTGGAGGCAAAGAAATTACGCATGAATTTTTATATGTACCTGAGTGCCCTATTCCTCTTTTGGGACGGGATTTGCTAACTAAACTAAACGCTACCATAATGTTTGAAGATGGAGAATTGATTATGAAAATCCCGGAATCAAAAGTGGGACAAATATTAATGATTAAAGAGAAGGCTGTTCCTCATATACCAAAAGAGGTAGAAAATGCAGTAATGCCTGCTGTCTGGGAAACAGACGTGCCTGGAAAATCAAAACTAGCCCAGCCAGTAAAAATTGAACTTAAGGAAGGGGCCCGACCGGTACGGATTAAACAGTACCCATTGAAGCTAGAAGCTAGGCTAGGAATAGTAAAGATTATAGATAAATTTCTTAGCCACCACATTCTGGAGGAATGCAAATCTGAATATAATACCCCAATTTTCCCAGTAAAGAAACCTAATGGGGAATACAGGCTAGTGCAGGACCTTAGGGCAATAAACGAAATAACAAAAGATATTCACCCAGTGGTGGCTAATCCTTATACATTGTTAACATCTGTAAAAGGAAAATATAAGTGGTTTACTGTAATTGATTTAAAAGATGCCTTCTTCTGCATACCCATTGACAAGGAAAGTAGAAAGCTTTTTGCTTTTGAATGGGAAAATCCACGGAACGGACGAAAGATGCAACTAACCTGGACAAGGTTGCCTCAAGGATTCAAGAATAGCCCGACCCTCTTCGGCAGTCAACTAGCTAAAGAAATAGAAGACTGGATTAACCAAGGACAAATTCAGGTACCAAAGGATCGATACCTGCTGTTACAATATGTGGACGATATATATTAATAGCTACCAAAGGAGAGTCAGAATGTATTCAGGTAACTGTTGATATTTTGAATCAATTGGGACTAAATGGGTACAAGGTTTCTAAACAAAAGGCACAAATCGCGTGCACAACAGTAATTTATTTGGGATGTGAAATTTCTCAAGGACAAAGAAAATTGGGAGTTAACCGAATACAAGCTATTTGTGAAATCCCCGAGCCGCGAAATCTGCACGAACTACGGGCTTTCCTAGGTATGGCCGGGTGGTGTAGATTGTGGGTAATAGACTATGGACTCATAGCAAAGCCCCTCTATGAAACCCAAAAGGCCTGTACATTTACCTGGGGAAAGCCACAACAAGAGGCCTTTAAGAAATTAAAAGAAGCCCTGATAAAGGCGCCTGCCTTGGGCTTGCCAGACTTATCAAAGGACTTTCAGCTGTTTGTGCATGAGAGACAACGATTGGCATTAGGAGTACTGACCCAGCGACTTGGGAGCTGGAAAAGACCTGTGGGGTATTTTTCTAAACAATTGGATGCGGTAAGCGCCGGATGGCCCTCGTGTTTAAGGGCCGTGGCAGCCACAGTCCTTTTAATACAGGCAAAAGGGGGGCCATTGGCTATCGCCCAGCCAAATGAATCTTAAGAACTACTAACCTATTGAACCCAGCAGTGTTTCTAGGAACAACTGCGGAGGAAGGAGACCTCAGTCATGATTGCGTGGAGATCATCGAACATAACTATGCCAGCAGAACAGACTTAAAAGATCAGCCTCTGGAGAGACCAGATTGGGAACTTTTCACGGATGGAAGCAGCTTCGTGGAAAATGGGACTCGTTATGCAGGATACGCAGTAACTACATCAAAGGTAGTGATCGAGGCAAATTCCCTACCTCCGGGGACTTCAGCCCAACGAGCAGAAATAGTCGCCCTGACGCGGGCCCTGGAACTAAGCGAGGGTAAGAATGTGAATATTTGGACAGATTCAAAATATGCATTCGGGGTAGTCCACGTACATGGGGCATTATGGAAAGAAAGGGGAATGCTATCCTCATAAGGGACTAATATAAAATATCAGGAAGAAATATTGAAATTAATAACAGCTGTACAGAAACCCCAACAGGTGGCCATAATGCATTGTAAAGCTCATCAAGGAGGGATGTCAGAGATTGCAGAAGGTAACAGATTGGCAGATTTGACGGCCCGGAAGGTCGCGCGTGAAGTACGGAAAGTAATGGCTCTAATTCCATCGAAGGTAGGCCTCTCTTGTTTTAAATTACCTAAAAACCCAAAGTATTCAGCAGAAGATGAGAGACTTGCAAATTTGATGAAGGCCCAGAAGAATCCTGACGGCTGGTATGTGACTGCGACAGGACAACTTATAATGCCTCCTATAGTAATGCGAGAAATCTTACAAATAAAACATAATGAATGTCACTGGGGTGCAGAAGCAATGGTGACCTATTTGAAACGAGGTGTCATCTCGGTACACATGTTAACAATGGCAAAGTCAGTAATGTCAAAATGTGAGCTTTGCTTAAAGAATAACCCGGTAGCAAGGAAACATGCTGAGATGGGGAGAACTAGAGCTGGAATAGAGCCTGGAGATTACTGGCAAATAGATTTCGTGGAACTGCCTAAAGCAAGAGGTTATAAATACCTATTGGTAGGGGTTGATACTTTTTCAGGATGGCCAGAGGCCCTTCCCTGTCGAACCAACCAAGCTAAAGAAACGGTAAAATGGTTACTACGGGAAATAGTCCCTAGATTTGGTGTACCATTGGGTATTTCTTCAGACAGGGGACCACATTTCATTGCCAATGTGGTTAAGGAGGTTAGTAGGTTACTAGGAATTACCTGGAACTTACATACCCCATGGAGGCCTCAAGCTAGTGGTCAAGTAGAGAGGATGAACCAAACTTTAAAAGGACAATTAAGCAAAATCTGTCAGGAGGCTAAGATACAGTGGCCACAGGCCTTACCGATAGCTTTGCTAAGAATTAGAATAAAGCCAGCCAAGAAGTGGGATGTCAGTAAGTCCCTATGAAATCATGTATGGAAAACCTTATGAGTCTCCTGAACCGAACCCGAATATGCATGTTACCGGTAAACAGGATGTATATAATTATGTTTTAATAGTAATGAAAATACTTGCTCTTGGTATGAGTGAAGTATTTTCAAAGGGGGGAAATGTTAGTGTTGGGGAGAATCGAATGGATGTTCTATTAATGTTTCTCAGGTGATGGATCATATGGTATAATTAAATATTATTAAATGTACTTACATTATCAAGTAATCTATGTATACTGGAAACCTAGGGAGTACATTGAACATTTAAAGGAATCGTTGAAGGGGAACCCTGGGAGGGAACAGGTACAACCTGACCTTGGATAAGGGCCTGGAGATGATGAAATGAGTTGAAGCAGAACCAAGGAGCGGAGGGAGCATGCGTCGAGTGAGAAAGGTGAAAGAGTTTAGCGGAGAGGAAGACTCCTTACTTCATCTGGACGACCACCTGGACGACCACCAGAGTGCGCCACGCATGTGCAAAGGGGAGGGGAGCTAATTAGAATGAAAAGCGAGGCTGATGTTGCAACCTGTAATGAATATGTATACCTGACGCAATATTGTATGTATAAATAACGGCTGGGAAGTAACGGGACTTGAAGCCAGATTTGGGCACCTGCCCCGGCTTCCAGCGCTGAATAAAGCACCTTCATATAATCACTTGGTGGTTATGTGGTTGCTACGCTAACAGAGTCACTGCACTGATCCTCAGTGGAGTCAGTGCACTCTCTGGACTCACTGCACTGCATCCCCACTGGTGCCAGTGCACTCTCTGGAGTCACTGCAGTGCATCCCCACTGGTGCCAGTGCACTCTCTGGACTCACTGCACTGCATCCCCAGTGGTGCCAGTGCACTCTCTGGACTCACTGCACTGCATCCCCAGTGGTGCCAGTGCATTCTCCGGAGACACTGCAGTGCATCCCCAGTGGTGCTAGTGCACTCTCTGGGCTCACTGCACTGCATTCCCACTGGTGCCAGTGCACTCTCTGGACTCACTGCACTGCATCCCCACTGGTGCCTGTGCACTCTCTGGACTCACTGCACTGCATCCCCACTGGTGCCAGTGCACTCTCTGGACTCACTGCACTGCCTACCCACTGGTGCCAGTGCACTCTCTGGCGTCACTGCACTGCAACCCCACTGTTGCCAGTGCACTCTCTGGAGTCACTACACTGCATCCCCACTGGTGCCAGTGCACTCTCTGGACTCACTGCACTGCATCCCCACTGGTGCCAATGCACTCTCTGGACTCACTGCACTGCAGCCCCACTGCTACCAGTGCACTCTCTGGACTCACTGCACTGCATCCCCACTGGTGCCAGTGCACTCTCTGGACTCACTGCACTGCATCCCCACTGGTGCCAGTGAACTCTCTGGACTCACTGCACTGCATCCCCACTGGTGCCAGTGAACTCTCTGGACTCACTGCACTGCATCCCCACTGGTGCCAGTGAACTCTCTGGACTCACTGCACTGCATCCCCACTGGTGACAGTGCACTCTCTGGACTCACTGCACGGCATCCCCACTGGTGCCAGTGCACTCTCTGGAGTCACTGCAGTGCATCCCCAGTGGTGCCAGTGCACTCTCTGGAGTCACTGCACTGCATCCCCACTGGTGCCAGTGCACTCTCTGGACTCACTGCACTGCATCCCCACTGGTGCCAGTGCAATCTAAGGACTCACTGCACTGCATGCCCACTGGTGCCAGTGCACTCTCTGGACTCACTGCACTGCATCCCCACTGGTGCCAGTGCACTCTCTGGACTCACTGTAGTGCATCCCCACTGGTGCCAGTGCACTCTCTGGACTCACTGCACTGCATCCCCACTGGTGCCAGTGCACTCTCTGGAGTCACTGCACTGCATCCCCAGTGGTGCCAGTGCACTCTCTGGACTCACTGCACGGCATCCCCACTGGTGCCAGTGCACTCTCTGGAGTCACTGCAGTGCATCCCCAGTGGTGCCAGTGCACTCTCTGGAGTCACTGCACTGCATCCCCACTGGTGCCAGTGCACTCTCTGGACTCACTGCACTGCATCCCCACTGGTGCCAGTGCAATCTAAGGACTCACTGCACTGCATGCCCACTGGTGCCAGTGCACTCTCTGGACTCACTGCACTGCATCCCCACTGGTGCCAGTGCACTCTCTGGACTCACTGCACTGCAACCCCACTGGTGCCAGTGCACTCTCTGGACTCACTGCACTGCATCCCCACTGGTGCCAGTGCACTCTCTGGAGTCACTGCACTGCATCCCCACTGGTGCCACTATACTCTCTGGAGACACTGCACTGCATCCCCACTGGTGCCAGTGAACTGCCTGGACTCACTGCACTGCATCCCCACTGGTGCCAGTGAACTGCCTGAACTCACTGCACTGCATCCCCACTGGTGCCAGTGCACTCTCTGGATTCACTGCACTGCAACCCCACTGGTGCCAGTGAACTCTCTGGACTCACTACACTGCATCCCCACTGGTGCCAGTGCACTCTCTGGAGTCACTGCACTGCATCCCCACTGGTGCCAGTGCACTATAAGGACTCACTGCACTGCATCCCCACTGGTGCCAGTGCACTCTGTGGACTCACTGCACTGCATCCCCAGTAGTGCCAGTGAACTCTCTGGACTCACTGCACTGCATCCCCACTGGTGCCAGTGCACTCTCTGGAGTCACTGGACTGCATCCCCACTGGTGCCAGTGAACTCTCTGGACTCACTGCACTGCATCCCCACTGCTACCAGTGCACTCCAAGGACTCACTGCCCTGCATCCCCACTGGTGCCAGTGCACTCTCTGGACTCACTGCACTGCATCCCCACTGCTGCCAGTGCACTCTCTGGAGTCACTGCACTGCATCCCCAGTGGTGCCAGTGCACTCTCTGGACTCACTGCACTGCATCCCCAGTGGTGCCAGTGCACTCTCTGGAGTCACTGCACTGCATCCCCACTGGTGCCAGTGCACTCTCTGGACTCACTGCACTGCATCCCCAGTGGTGCCAATGCACTCTCTGGACTCACTGCACTGCATCCCCAGTGGTGCCTGTGCACTCTCTGGAGTCACTGCACTGCATCCCCACTGGTGCCAGTGCACTCTCTAGAGTCACTGCACTCCAACCCCACTGGTACCAGTGCACTCTCTGGACTCACTGCACTGCATCCCCAGTGGTGCCAGTGCACTCTCTGGACTCACTGCACTGCATCCCCACTGGTGCCAGTGCACTCTCTGGACTCACTGCACTGCATCCCCACTGGTGCCAGTGCACTCTCTAGACTCACTGCACTGCATCCCCACTGCTGCCAGTGCACTCTCTGGAGTCACTGCACTGCATCCCCACTGGTGCCAGTGCACTCTCTGGACTCACTGCACTGCATCCCCAGTGGTGCCAGTGCACTCTCTGGAGTCACTGCACTGCATTCCCACTGGTGCCAATGCACTCTCTGGACTCACTGCACTGCATCCCCACTGGTGCCAGTGCACTCTCTGGAGACACTGCAGTGCATCCCCACTGGTTCCAGTGCACTCTCTCAACTCACTGCACTGCATTCCCACTGGTGCCAGTGCACTCTCTGGACTCACTGCTTTGCATCCCCACTGGTGCCATTGCACTCCCTGGACTGACTGCACTGCATCCCCACTGGTGCCAGTGCACTCTCTGGACTCACTGCACTGCAACCCCACTGGTGCCAGTGCACTCTCTGGACTCACTGCACTGCATCCCCACTGGTGCTAGTGAACTCTCTGGACTCACTGCACTGCATCCCCACTGGTGCCAATGCACTCTCTGGACTCACTGCACTGCAGCCCCACTGCTGCCAGTGCACTCTCTGGACTCACTGCACTGCATCCCCAGTGGTGCCAGTGCACTCTCTGGACTCACTGCACTGCATCCCCACTGGTGCCAGTGAACTCTCTGGACTCACTGCACTGCATCCCCACTGGTGCCAGTGAACTCTCTGGACTCACTGCACTGCATCCCCAGTAGTGCCAGTGCACTTTCTGGAGTCACTGCACTGCATCCCTGGTGGTGCTAGTGAACTCTCTGGACTCACTGCACTGCATCCCCACTGGTGACAGTGCACTCTCTGGACTCACTGCACGGCATCCCCACTGGTGCCAGTGCACTCTCTGGAGTCACTGCACTCGAACCCCACTGGTGCCAGTGCACTCTCTGGACTCACTGCACTGCATCCCCACTGGTGCCAGTGCAATCTAAGGACTCACTGCACTGCATGCCCACTGGTGCCAGTGCACTCTCTGGACTCACTGCACTGCATCCCCACTGGTGCCAGTGCACTCTCTGGACTCACTGCAGTGCATCCCCACTGGTGCCAGTGCACTCTCTGGACTCACTGCACTGCATCCCCACTGGTGCCAGTGCACTCTCTGGAGTCACTGCACTGCATCCCCAGTGGTGCCAGTGCACTCTCTGGACTCACTGCACTGCATCCCCACTGGTGCCAGTGCACTCTCTGGACTCACTGCACTGCAACCCCACTGGTGCCAGTGCACTCTCTGGACTCACTGCACTGCATCCCCACTGGTGCCAGTGCACTCTCTGGAGTCACTGCACTGCATCCCCACTGGTGCCACTATACTCTCTGGAGACACTGCACTGCATCCCCACTGGTGCCAGTGAACTGCCTGGACTCACTGCACTGCATCCCCACTGGTGCCAGTGAACTGCCTGGACTCACTGCACTGCATCCCCACTGGTGCCAGTGCACTCTCTGGATTCACTGCACTGCAACCCCACTGGTGCCAGTGAACTCTCTGGACTCACTACACTGCATCCCCACTGGTGCCAGTGCACTCTCTGGAGTCACTGCACTGCATCACCACTGGTGCCAGTGCACTATAAGGACTCACTGCACTGCATCCCCACTGGTGCCAGTGCACTCTCTGGACTCACTGCACTGCATCCCCAGTAGTGCCAGTGAACTCTCTGGACTCACTGCACTGCATCCCCACTGGTGCCAGTGCACTCTCTGGAGTCACTGTACTGCATCCCCACTGGTGCCAGTGAACTCTCTGGACTCACTGCACTGCATCCCCACTGCTACCAGTGCACTCCCTGGACTCACTGCCCTGCATCCCCACTGGTGCCAGTGCACTCTCTGGACTCACTGCACTGCATCCCCACTGCTGCCAGTGCACTCTCTGGAGTCACTGCACTGCATCCCCAGTGGTGCCAGTGCACTCTCTGGACTCACTGCACTGCATCCCCAGTGGTGCCAGTGCACTCTCTGGAGTCACTGCACTGCATCCCCACTGGTGCCAGTGCACTCTCTGGACTCACTGCACTGCATCCCCAGTGGTGCCAATGCACTCTCTGGACTCACTGCACTGCATCCCCAGTGGTGCCAGTGCACTCTCTGGAGTCACTGCACTGCATCCCCACTGGTGCCAGTGCACTCTCTAGAGTCACTGCACTCCAACACCACTGGTACCAGTGCACTCTCTGGACTCACTGCACTGCATCCCCACTGGTGCCAGTGCACTGTCTGGAGTCACTGCACTGCATCCCCACTGGTGCCAGTGCACTCTCTGGACTCACTGCACTGCATCCCCACTGGTGCCAGTGCACTCTCTAGACTCAGTGCACTGCATCCCCACTGCTGCCAGTGCACTCTCTGGAGTCACTGCACTGCATCCCCACTGGTGCCAGTGCACTCTCTGGACTCACTGCACTGCATCCCCAGTGGTGCCAGTGCACTCTCTGGAGTCACTGCACTGCATTCCCACTGGTGCCAATGCACTCTCTGGACTCACTGCACTGCATCCCCACTGGTGCCAGTGCACTCTCTGGAGACACTGCAGTGCATCCCCACTGGTTCCAGTGCACTCTCTCAACTCACTGCACTGCATTCCCACTGGTGCCAGTGCACTCTCTGGACTCACTGCTTTGCATCCCCACTGGTGCCATTGCACTCCCTGGACTGACTGCACTGCATCCCCACTGGTGCCAGTGCACTCTCTGGACTCACTGCACTGCAACCCCACTGGTGCCAGTGCACTCTCTGGACTCACTGCACTGCATCCCCACTGGTGCCAGTGAACTCTCTGGACTCACTGCACTGCATCCCCACTGGTGCCAGTGCACTCTCTGGACTCATTGCACTGCATCCCCAGTGGTGCCAGTGCACTCTCTGGACTCACTGCACTGCATCCCCACTGGTGCCAGTGCACTCTCTGGACTCACTGCACTGCATCCCCAGTAGTGCCAGTGCACTTTCTGGAGTCACTGCACTGCATCCCTAGTGGTGCCAGTGCACTCTCTGGACTCACTGCACTGCATCCCCAGTGGTGCCAGTGCACTCTCTGGACTCACTGCACTCCATCCCCACTGGTGCCAGTGTACTCTCTGGAGTCACTGCACTGCATCCCCACTAGTGCCAGTGCACTGTCTGGACTCACTGCAGTGCATCCCCACTGGAGCCAGTGCACTCTCTGCACTCACTGCACTGCATCCCCACTGGTGCTAGTGCACTCTCTAGAGTCACTGCACTCCAACCCCACTGGTACCAGTGCACTCTCTGGACTCACTGCACTGCATTCCCACTGCTGCCAGAGCACTCTCTGGAGTCACTGCACTGCATCCCCAGTGGTGCCAGTGCACTCTCTGGACTCACTGCACTGCATCCCCACTGGTGCCAGTGCACTCTCTGGAGACACTGCAGTGCATCCCCACTGGTTCCAGTGCACTCTCTCAACTCACTGCACTGCATTCTCACTGGTGCCAGTGCACTCTCTGGACTCACTGCTTTGCATCCCCACTGGTGCCATTGCACTCTCTGAACTGACTGCACTGCATCCCCACTGGTGCCAGTGCACTCTCTGGACTCACTGCACTGCATCCCCACTGGTGCCAGTGCACTCTCTGGACTCACTGCACTGCATCCCCACTGGTGCCAGTGAACTCTCTGGACTCACTGCACTGCATCCCCACTGGTGCCAGTGCACTCTCTGGAGTCACTGCACTGCATCCCCAGTGGTGCCACTGCACTCTCTGGACTCACTACACTGCATCCCCACTGGTGCCAGTGCACTCTCTCGACTCATCGCACTGCATCCCCACTGGTGCCAGTGCACTCTCTGGACTCACTGCACTGCATCCCCACTGGTGCCAGTGCACTTTCTGGAGTCACTGCACTGCATCCCTAGTGGTGCCAGTGCACTCTCTGGACTCACTGCACTGCATCCCCAGTGATGCCAGTGCACTCTCTGGACTCACTGCACTGCATCCCCACTGGTGCCAATGCACTCTCTGGACTCACTGCACTGCATCCCCACTGGTGCCAGTGCACTGTCTGGACTCACTGCAGTGCATCCCCACTGGTGCCAGTGCACTCTCTGGAGTCACTGCACTGCATCCCCACTGGTGCCAGTGAACTCTCTGGACTCACTGCACTGCATCCCCAGTGGTGCCAGTGCACTCTCTGGACTCACTACACTGCATCCCCACTGGTGCCAGTGCACTCTCTGGACTCACTGCACTGCATCCCCACTGGTGCCAGTGCACTCTCTGGACTCACTGCACTGCATCCCCACTGGTGCCAGTGCACTCTCTGGACTCACTGCACTGCATCCCCACTGGTGCCAGTGCACTCTCTGGACTCACTGCACTGCATCCCCACTGGTGCCAGTGCAATCTAAGGACTCACTGCACTGCATCCCCACTGGTGCCAGTGCACTCTCTGGACTCACTGCACTGCATCCCCACTGGTGCCAGTGCACTCTCTGGACTCACTGCACTGCACCCCCACTGGTGCCAGTGCACTCTCTGGACTCACTGCACTGCATCCCCAGTAGTGCCAGTGCACTTTCTGGAGTCACTGCACTGCATCCCTAGTGGTGCCAGTGAACTCTCTGGACTCACTGCACTGCATCCCCAGTGGTGCCAGTGCACTCTCTGGACTCACTGCACTGCATCCCCAGTGGTGCCAGTGCACTCTCTGGACTCACTGCACTACATCCCCACTGGTGCCAATGCACTCTCTGGACTCACTGCAGTGCATGCCCACTGGTGCCAGTGCACTCTCTGGACTCACTACACTGCATCCCCAGTAGTGCCAGTGCACTCTCTGGAGTCACTGTACTGCATCCCCACTGGTGCCAGTGAACTCTCTGGACTCACTGCACTGCATCCCCACTGCTACCAGTGCACTCCCTGGACTCACTGCCCTGCATCCCCACTGGTGCCAGTGCACTCTCTGGACTCACTGCACTGCATCCCCACTGCTGCCAGTGCACTCTCTGGAGTCACTGCACTGCATCCCCAGTGGTGCCAGTGCACTCTCTGGACTCACTGCACTGCATCCCCAGTGGTGCCAGTGCACTCTCTGGAGTCACTGCACTGCATCCCCACTGGTGCCAGTGCACTCTCTGGACTCACTGCACTGCATCCCCAGTGGTGCCAATGCACTCTCTGGACTCACTGCACTGCATCCCCAGTGGTGCCAGTGCACTCTCTGGAGTCACTGCACTGCATCCCCACTGGTGCCAGTGCACTCTCTAGAGTCACTGCACTCCAACACCACTGGTACCAGTGCACTCTCTGGACTCACTGCACTGCATCCCCACTGGTGCCAGTGCACTGTCTGGAGTCACTGCACTGCATCCCCACTGGTGCCAGTGCACTCTCTGGACTCACTGCACTGCATCCCCACTGGTGCCAGTGCACTCTCTAGACTCAGTGCACTGCATCCCCACTGCTGCCAGTGCACTCTCTGGAGTCACTGCACTGCATCCCCACTGGTGCCAGTGCACTCTCTGGACTCACTGCACTGCATCCCCAGTGGTGCCAGTGCACTCTCTGGAGTCACTGCACTGCATTCCCACTGGTGCCAATGCACTCTCTGGACTCACTGCACTGCATCCCCACTGGTGCCAGTGCACTCTCTGGAGACACTGCAGTGCATCCCCACTGGTTCCAGTGCACTCTCTCAACTCACTGCACTGCATTCCCACTGGTGCCAGTGCACTCTCTGGACTCACTGCTTTGCATCCCCACTGGTGCCATTGCACTCCCTGGACTGACTGCACTGCATCCCCACTGGTGCCAGTGCACTCTCTGGACTCACTGCACTGCAACCCCACTGGTGCCAGTGCACTCTCTGGACTCACTGCACTGCATCCCCACTGGTGCCAGTGAACTCTCTGGACTCACTGCACTGCATCCCCACTGGTGCCAGTGCACTCTCTGGACTCATTGCACTGCATCCCCAGTGGTGCCAGTGCACTCTCTGGACTCACTGCACTGCATCCCCACTGGTGCCAGTGCACTCTCTGGACTCACTGCACTGCATCCCCAGTAGTGCCAGTGCACTTTCTGGAGTCACTGCACTGCATCCCTAGTGGTGCCAGTGCACTCTCTGGACTCACTGCACTGCATCCCCAGTGGTGCCAGTGCACTCTCTGGACTCACTGCACTCCATCCCCACTGGTGCCAGTGTACTCTCTGGAGTCACTGCACTGCATCCCCACTAGTGCCAGTGCACTGTCTGGACTCACTGCAGTGCATCCCCACTGGAGCCAGTGCACTCTCTGCACTCACTGCACTGCATCCCCACTGGTGCTAGTGCACTCTCTAGAGTCACTGCACTCCAACCCCACTGGTACCAGTGCACTCTCTGGACTCACTGCACTGCATTCCCACTGCTGCCAGAGCACTCTCTGGAGTCACTGCACTGCATCCCCAGTGGTGCCAGTGCACTCTCTGGACTCACTGCACTGCATCCCCACTGGTGCCAGTGCACTCTCTGGAGACACTGCAGTGCATCCCCACTGGTTCCAGTGCACTCTCTCAACTCACTGCACTGCATTCTCACTGGTGCCAGTGCACTCTCTGGACTCACTGCTTTGCATCCCCACTGGTGCCATTGCACTCTCTGAACTGACTGCACTGCATCCCCACTGGTGCCAGTGCACTCTCTGG
The DNA here is from genome assembly GCF_964034855.1 of Anser brachyrhynchus. Classification (NCBI taxonomy): domain Eukaryota; kingdom Metazoa; phylum Chordata; class Aves; order Anseriformes; family Anatidae; genus Anser; species Anser brachyrhynchus. The sequence continues at coordinate 513,470 of NW_027664139.1, forward strand.
ACTCACTGCACTGCATCCCCACTGGTGCCAGTGCACTCTCTGGACTCACTGCACTGCATCCCCACTGGTGCCAGTGAACTCTCTGGACTCACTGCACTGCATCCCCACTGGTGCCAGTGCACTCTCTGGAGTCACTGCACTGCATCCCCAGTGGTGCCACTGCACTCTCTGGACTCACTACACTGCATCCCCACTGGTGCCATTGCACTCTCTCGACTCATCGCACTGCATCCCCACTGGTGCCAGTGCACTCTCTGGACTCACTGCACTGCATCCCCACTGGTGCCAGTGCACTTTCTGGAGTCACTGCACTGCATCCCTAGTGGTGCCAGTGCACTCTCTGGACTCACTGCACTGCATCCCCAGTGATGCCAGTGCACTCTCTGGACTCACTGCACTGCATCCCCACTGGTGCCAATGCACTCTCTGGACTCACTGCACTGCATCCCCACTGGTGCCAGTGCACTGTCTGGACTCACTGCAGTGCATCCCCACTGGTGCCAGTGCACTCTCTGGAGTCACTGCACTGCATCCCCACTGGTGCCAGTGAACTCTCTGGACTCACTGCACTGCATCCCCAGTGGTGCCAGTGCACTCTCTGGACTCACTACACTGCATCCCCACTGGTGCCAGTGCACTCTCTGGACTCACTGCACTGCATCCCCACTGGTGCCAGTGCACTCTCTGGACTCACTGCACTGCATCCCCACTGGTGCCAGTGCACTCTCTGGACTCACTGCACTGCATCCCCACTGGTGCCAGTGCACTCTCTGGACTCACTGCACTGCATCCCCACTGGTGCCAGTGCAATCTAAGGACTCACTGCACTGCATCCCCACTGGTGCCAGTGCACTCTCTGGACTCACTGCACTGCATCCCCACTGGTGCCAGTGCACTCTCTGGACTCACTGCACTGCACCCCCACTGGTGCCAGTGCACTCTCTGGACTCACTGCACTGCATCCCCAGTAGTGCCAGTGCACTTTCTGGAGTCACTGCACTGCATCCCTAGTGGTGCCAGTGAACTCTCTGGACTCACTGCACTGCATCCCCAGTGGTGCCAGTGCACTCTCTGGACTCACTGCACTGCATCCCCAGTGGTGCCAGTGCACTCTCTGGACTCACTGCACTACATCCCCACTGGTGCCAATGCACTCTCTGGACTCACTGCAGTGCATGCCCACTGGTGCCAGTGCACTCTCTGGACTCACTACACTGCATCCCCAGTAGTGCCAGTGCACTCTCTGGAGTCACTGCACTGCATCCCCACTGGTGCCAGTGAACTCTCTGGACTCACTGCACTGCATCCCCAGTGGTGCCAGTGCACTCTCTGGACTCACTGCACTGCATCCCCAGTGGTGCCAGTGAACTCTCTGGAGTCACTGCACTGCATTCCCACTGGTGCCAATGCACTCTCTGGACTCACTGCACTGCATCCCCACTGGTGCCAGTGCACTCTCTGGAGACACTGCAGTGCATCCCCACTGGTTCCAGTGCACTCTCTCAACTCACTGCACTGCATTCCCACTGGTGCCAGTGCACTCTCTGGACTCACTGCTTTGCATCCCCACTGGTGCCATTGCACTCTCTGGACTGACTGCACTGCATCCCCACTGGTGCCAGTGCACTCTCTGGACTCACTGCACTGCAACCCCACAGGTGCCAGTGCACTCTCTGGACTCACTGCACTGCATCCCCACTGGTGCCAGTGAACTCTCTGGACTCACTGCACTGCATCCCCACTGGTGCCAATGCACTCTCTGGACTCACTGCACTGCAGCCCCACTGCTGCCAGTGCACTCTCTGGACTCACTGCACTGCATCCCCAGTGGTGCCAGTGCACTCTCTGGACTCACTGCACTGCATCCCCACTGGTGCCAGTGAACTCTCTGGACTCACTGCACTGCATCCCCACTGGTGCCAGTGAACTCTCTGGACTCACTGCACTGCATCCCCAGTAGTGCCAGTGCACTTTCTGGAGTCACTGCACTGCATCCCTGGTGGTGCTAGTGAACTCTCTGGACTCACTGCACTGCATCCCCACTGGTGACAGTGCACTCTCTGGACTCACTGCACGGCATCCCCACTGGTGCCAGTGCACTCTCTGGAGTCACTGCAGTGCATCCCCAGTGGTGCCAGTGCACTCTCTGGAGTCACTGCACTCGAACCCCACTGGTGCCAGTGCACTCTCTGGACTCACTGCACTGCATCCCCACTGGTGCCAGTGCAATCTAAGGACTCACTGCACTGCATGCCCACTGGTGCCAGTGCACTCTCTGGACTCACTGCACTGCATCCCCACTGGTGCCAGTGCACTCTCTGGACTCACTGCAGTGCATCCCCACTGGTGCCAGTGCACTCTCTGGACTCACTGCACTGCATCCCCACTGGTGCCAGTGCACTCTCTGGAGTCACTGCACTGCATCCCCAGTGGTGCCAGTGCACTCTCTGGACTCACTGCACTGCATCCCCACTGGTGCCAGTGCACTCTCTGGACTCACTGCACTGCAACCCCACTGGTGCCAGTGCACTCTCTGGACTCACTGCACTGCATCCCCACTGGTGCCAGTGCACTCTCTGGAGTCACTGCACTGCATCCCCACTGGTGCCACTATACTCTCTGGAGACACTGCACTGCATCCCCACTGGTGCCAGTGAACTGCCTGGACTCACTGCACTGCATCCCCACTGGTGCCAGTGAACTGCCTGGACTCACTGCACTGCATCCCCACTGGTGCCAGTGCACTCTCTGGACTCACTGCACTGCATCCCCACTGGTGCCAGTGCACTCTCTGGACTCACTGCACTGCAACCCCACTGGTGACAGTGCACTCTCTGGAGTCACTGCACGACATCCCCAGTGGTGCCAGTGCACTCTCTGGAGTCACTGCAGTGCATCCCCAGTGGTGCCAGTGTACTCTCTGGAGTCACTGCACTGCATCCCCACTGGTGCCAATGCACTCTCTGGACTCACTGCACTGCATCCCCACTGGTGCCAGTGCACTCTCTGGACTCACTGCACTGCATCCCCACTGGTGCCAGTGCACTCTCTGGACTCACTGCACTGCATCCCCACTGGTGCCAGTGCAATCTAAGGACTCACTGCACTGCATCCCCACTGGTGCCAGTGCACTCTCTGGACTCACTGCACTGCATCCCCACTGGTGCCAGTGCACTCTCTGGACTCACTGCACTGCACCCCCACTGGTGCCAGTGCACTCTCTGGACTCACTGCACTGCATCCCCAGTAGTGCCAGTGCACTTTCTGGAGTCACTGCACTGCATCCCTAGTGGTGCCAGTGAACTCTCTGGACTCACTGCACTGCATCCCCAGTGGTGCCAGTGCACTCTCTGGACTCACTGCACTGCATCCCCAGTGGTGCCAGTGCACTCTCTGGACTCACTGCACTACATCCCCACTGGTGCCAATGCACTCTCTGGACTCAGTGCAGTGCATGCCCACTGGTGCCAGTGCACTCTCTGGACTCACTACACTGCATCCCCAGTAGTGCCAGTGCACTCTCTGGAGTCACTGCACTGCATCCCCACTGGTGCCAGTGAACTCTCTGGACTCACTGCACTGCATCCCCAGTGGTGCCAGTGCACTCTCTGGACTCACTGCACTGCATCCCCAGTGGTGCCAGTGAACTCTCTGGAGTCACTGCACTGCATTCCCACTGGTGCCAATGCACTCTCTGGACTCACTGCACTGCATCCCCACTGGTGCCAGTGCACTCTCTGGAGACACTGCAGTGCATCCCCACTGGTTCCAGTACACTCTCTCAACTCACTGCACTGCATTCCCACTGGTGCCAGTGCACTCTCTGGACTCACTGCTTTGCATCCCCACTGGTGCCATTGCACTCTCTGGACTGACTGCACTGCATCCCCACTGGTGCCAGTGCACTCTCTGGACTCACTGCACTGCAACCCCACTGGTGCCAGTGCACTCTCTGGACTCACTGCACTGCATCCCCACTGGTGCCAGTGAACTCTCTGGACTCACTGCACTGCATCCCCACTGGTGCCAATGCACTCTCTGGACTCACTGCACTGCAGCCCCACTGCTGCCAGTGCACTCTCTGGACTCACTGCACTGCATCCCCAGTGGTGCCAGTGCACTCTCTGGACTCACTGCACTGCATCCCCACTGGTGCCAGTGAACTCTCTGGACTCACTGCACTGCATCCCCACTGGTGCCAGTGAACTCTCTGGACTCACTGCACTGCATCCCCAGTAGTGCCAGTGCACTTTCTGGAGTCACTGCACTGCATCCCTGGTGGTGCTAGTGAACTCTCTGGACTCACTGCACTGCATCCCCACTGGTGACAGTGCACTCTCTGGACTCACTGCACGGCATCCCCACTGGTGCCAGTGCACTCTCTGGAGTCACTGCAGTGCATCCCCAGTGGTGCCAGTGCACTCTCTGGAGTCACTGCACTCGAACCCCACTGGTGCCAGTGCACTCTCTGGACTCACTGCACTGCATCCCCACTGGTGCCAGTGCAATCTAAGGACTCACTGCACTGCATGCCCACTGGTGCCAGTGCACTCTCTGGACTCACTGCACTGCATCCCCACTGGTGCCAGTGCACTCTCTGGACTCACTGCAGTGCATCCCCACTGGTGCCAGTGCACTCTCTGGACTCACTGCACTGCATCCCCACTGGTGCCAGTGCACTCTCTGGAGTCACTGCACTGCATCCCCAGTGGTGCCAGTGCACTCTCTGGACTCACTGCACTGCATCCCCACTGGTGCCAGTGCACTCTCTGGACTCACTGCACTGCAACCCCACTGGTGCCAGTGCACTCTCTGGACTCACTGCACTGCATCCCCACTGGTGCCAGTGCACTCTCTGGAGTCACTGCACTGCATCCCCACTGGTGCCACTATACTCTCTGGAGACACTGCACTGCATCCCCACTGGTGCCAGTGAACTGCCTGGACTCACTGCACTGCATCCCCACTGGTGCCAGTGAACTGCCTGGACTCACTGCACTGCATCCCCACTGGTGCCAGTGCACTCTCTGGATTCACTGCACTGCAACCCCACTGGTGCCAGTGAACTCTCTGGACTCACTACACTGCATCCCCACTGGTGCCAGTGCACTCTCTGGAGTCACTGCACTGCATCACCACTGGTGCCAGTGCACTATAAGGACTCACTGCACTGCATCCCCACTGGTGCCAGTGCACTCTCTGGACTCACTGCACTGCATCCCCAGTAGTGCCAGTGAACTCTCTGGACTCACTGCACTGCATCCCCACTGGTGCCAGTGCACTCTCTGGAGTCACTGTACTGCATCCCCACTGGTGCCAGTGAACTCTCTGGACTCACTGCACTGCATCCCCACTGCTACCAGTGCACTCCCTGGACTCACTGCCCTGCATCCCCACTGGTGCCAGTGCACTCTCTGGACTCACTGCACTGCATCCCCACTGCTGCCAGTGCACTCTCTGGAGTCACTGCACTGCATCCCCAGTGGTGCCAGTGCACTCTCTGGACTCACTGCACTGCATCCCCAGTGGTGCCAGTGCACTCTCTGGACTCACTGCACTGCATCCCCACTGGTGCCAGTGCACTCTCTGGACTCACTGCACTGCATCCCCAGTGGTGCCAATGCACTCTCTGGACTCACTGCACTGCATCCCCAGTGGTGCCAGTGCACTCTCTGGAGTCACTGCACTGCATCCCCACTGGTGCCAGTGCACTCTCTAGAGTCACTGCACTCCAACCCCACTGGTACCAGTGCACTCTCTGGACTCACTGCACTGCATCCCCACTGGTGCCAGTGCACTGTCTGGAGTCACTGCACTGCATCCCCACTGGTGCCAGTGCACTCTCTGGACTCACTGCACTGCATCCCCAGTGGTGCCAGTGCACTCTCTAGACTCACTGCACTGCATCCCCACTGCTGCCAGTGCACTCTCTGGAGTCACTGCACTGCATCCCCACTGGTGCCAGTGCACTCTCTGGACTCACTGCACTGCATCCCCAGTGGTGCCAGTGCACTCTCTGGAGTCACTGCACTGCATTCCCACTGGTGCCAATGCACTCTCTGGACTCACTGCACTGCATCCCCACTGGTGCCAGTGCACTCTCTGGAGACACTGCAGTGCATCCCCACTGGTTCCAGTGCACTCTCTCAACTCACTGCACTGCATTCCCACTGGTGCCAGTGCACTCTCTGGACTCACTGCTTTGCATCCCCACTGGTGCCATTGTACTCCCTGGACTGACTGCACTGCATCCCCACTGGTGCCAGTGCACTCTCTGGACTCACTGCACTGCAACCCCACTGGTGCCAGTGCACTCTCTGGACTCACTGCACTGCATCCCCACTGGTGCCAGTGAACTCTCTGGACTCAATGCACTGCATCCCCACTGGTGCCAGTGCACTCTCTGGACTCATTGCACTGCATCCCCAGTGGTGCCAGTGCACTCTCTGGACTCACTGCACTGCATCCCCACTGGTGCCAGTGCACTCTCTGGACTCACTGCACTGCATCCCCAGTAGTGCCAGTGCACTTTCTGGAGTCACTGCACTGCATCCCTAGTGGTGCCAGTGCACTCTCTGGACTCACTGCACTGCATCCCCAGTGGTGCCAGTGCACTCTCTGGACTCACTGCACTCCATCCCCACTGGTGCCAGTGTACTCTCTGGAGTCACTGCACTGCATCCCCACTAGTGCCAGTGCACTGTCTGGACTCACTGCAGTGCATCCCCACTGGAGCCAGTGCACTCTCTGCACTCACTGCACTGCATCCCCACTGGTGCCAGTGCACTCTCTAGAGTCACTGCACTCCAACACCACTGGTACCAGTGCACTCTCTGGACTCACTGCACTGCATTCCCACTGCTGCCGGAGCACTCTCTGGAGTCACTGCACTGCATCCCCAGTGGTGCCAGTGCACTCTCTGGACTCACTGCACTGCATCCCCACTGGTGCCAGTGCACTCTCTGGAGACACTGCAGTGCATCCCCACTGGTTCCAGTGCACTCTCTCAACTCACTGCACTGCATTCTCACTGGTGCCAGTGCACTCTCTGGACTCACTGCTTTGCATCCCCACTGGTGCCATTGCACTCTCTGAACTGACTGCACTGCATCCCCACTGGTGCCAGTGCACTCTCTGGACTCACTGCACTGCATCCCCACTGGTGCCAGTGCACTCTCTGGACTCACTGCACTGCATCCCCACTGGTGCCAGTGAACTCTCTGGACTCACTGCACTGCATCCCCACTGGTGCCAGTGCACTCTCTGGAGTCACTGCACTGCATCCCCAGTGGTGCCACTGCACTCTCTGGACTCACTGCACTGCATCCCCACTGGTGCCAGTGCACTCTCTGGACTCACTGCACTGCATCCCCAGTGGTGCCAGTGCACTCTCTGGACTCACTGCACTGCAACCCCACTGGTGCCAGTGCACTCTCTGGACTCACTACACTGCATCCCCACTGGTGCCAGTGCACTCTCTCGACTCATCGCACTGCATCCCCACTGGTGCCAGTGCACTCTCTGGACTCACTGCACTGCATCCCCACTGGTGCCAGTGCACTTTCTGGAGTCACTGCACTGCATCCCTAGTGGTGCCAGTGCACTCTCTGGACTCACTGCACTGCATCCCCAGTGATGCCAGTGCACTCTCTGGACTCACTGCACTGCATCCCCACTGGTGCCAATGCACTCTCTGGACTCACTGCACTGCATCCCCACTGGTGCCAGTGCACTGTCTGGACTCACTGCAGTGCATCCCCACTGGTGCCAGTGCACTCTCTGGAGTCACTGCACTGCATCCCCACTGGTGCCAGTGAACTCTCTGGACTCACTGCACTGCATCCCCAGTGGTGCCAGTGCACTCTCTGGACTCACTACACTGCATCCCCACTGGTGCCAGTGCACTCTCTGGACTCACTGCACTGCATCCCCACTGGTGCCAGTGCACTTTATGGAGTCACTGCACTGCATCCCTGGTGGTGCCAGTGAACTCTCTGGACTCACTGCACTGCATCCCCAGTGGTGACAGTGCACTCTCTGGACTCACTGCACGACATCCCCAGTGGTGCCAGTGCACTCTCTGGAGTCACTGCAGTGCATCCCCAGTGGTGCCAGTGTACTCTCTGGAGTCACTGCACTGCATCCCCACTGGTGCCAATGCACTCTCTGGACTCACTGCACTGCATCCCCACTGGTGCCAGTGCACTCTCTGGACTCACTGCACTGCATCCCCACTGGTGCCAGTGCACTCTCTGGACTCACTGCACTGCATCCCCACTGGTGCCAGTGCAATCTAAGGACTCACTGCACTGCATCCCCACTGGTGCCAGTGCACTCTCTGGACTCACTGCACTGCATCCCCACTGGTGCCAGTGCACTCTCTGGACTCACTGCACTGCACCCCCACTGGTGCCAGTGCACTCTCTGGACTCACTGCACTGCATCCCCAGTAGTGCCAGTGCACTTTCTGGAGTCACTGCACTGCATCCCTAGTGGTGCCAGTGAACTCTCTGGACTCACTGCACTGCATCCCCAGTGGTGCCAGTGCACTCTCTGGACTCACTGCACTGCATCCCCAGTGGTGCCAGTGCACTCTCTGGACTCACTGCACTACATCCCCACTGGTGCCAATGCACTCTCTGGACTCACTGCAGTGCATGCCCACTGGTGCCAGTGCACTCTCTGGACTCACTACACTGCATCCCCAGTAGTGCCAGTGCACTCTCTGGAGTCACTGCACTGCATCCCCACTGGTGCCAGTGAACTCTCTGGACTCACTGCACTGCATCCCCAGTGGTGCCAGTGCACTCTCTGGACTCACTGCACTGCATCCCCAGTGGTGCCAGTGAACTCTCTGGACTCACTGCACTGCATCCCCAGTGGTGCCAGTGCACTCTCTGGACTGACTGCACTGCATCCCCACTGCTGACAGTGCACTCTCTGCACTCACTGCACTGCATCCCCAGTGGTGCCAGTGCACTCTCTGGAGTCACTGCACTGCATCCCCACTGGTGCCAATGCACTCTCTGGAGTCACTGCAGTGCATCCCCAGTGGTGCCAGTGCACTGTCTGGAGTCACTGCACTGCATCCCCCGTGGTGCCAGTGCACTCTCTGGAGTCACTGCACTGCATCCCCACTGGTGCCAGTGCACTTTCTGGACTCACTGCAGTGCATCCCCACTGGTGCCAGTCCACTCTCTGGAGTCACTGCACTGCATCCCCACTGCTGCCAGTGCACTCTCTGGATTCACTGCACTGCAGCCCCACTGCTGCCAGTGCACTCTATGGACTCACTGCACTGCATCCCCAGTGGTGCCAGTGCACTCTCTGGACTCACTGCACTGCATCCCCAGTAGTGCCAGTGCACTTTCTGGAGTCACTGCACCGCATCCCAAGTGGTGCCAGTGAACTCTCTGGACTCACTGCACTGCATCCCCAGTGGTGCCAGTGCACTGTCTGGACTCACTGCACTGCATCCCCAGTGGTGCCAGTGCACTCTCTGGACTCACTGCACTGCATCCCCACTGGTGCAAGTGCACTCTCTGGAGTCACTGCACTGCATCCCCACTGGTGCCAGTGCACTCTTCGGACCCACTGCACTGCATCCCAACTGGTGCCAGTGCACTCTCTGGACTCACTGCACTGCATCCCCACTGGTGCCAGTGCACTCTCTGGGCTCACTGCACTGCAACCCCACTGCTGCCAGTGCACTCTCTGGAGTCACTGCACTGCATGCCCACTGGTGCCAGTGCACTCTCTGGACTCACTGCACTGCAACCCCACTGGTGCCAGTGCACTCTCTGGACTCACTGCACTGCATCCCCACTGGTGCCAGTGCACTCTCTGGGCTCACTGCAGTGCATCCCCAGTGGTGCCAGTATACTCTCTGAAGACACTGCACTGCATCCCCACTGGTGCCAGTGTACTGCCTGGACTCACTGCACTGCATCCCCACTGGTGCCAGTGCACTCTCTGGACTCACTGCACTGCATCCCCAGTGGTGCCAGTGCACTCTCTGGAGTCACTGCACTGCATCCCCACTGGTGCCAGTGCACTCTCTGGACTCACTACACTGCAACCCCACTGGTGCCAGTGAACTCTCTGGACTCACTACACTGCATACCCACTGGTGCCAGTGCACTCTCTGGACTCACTGCACTGCATCCCCACTGGTGCCAGTGCACTCTCTGGAGTCACTGCACTGCATCCCCACTGGTGCCAGTGCACTCTCTGGACTCACTGCACTGCATCCCCACTGGTGCCAGTGCACTCTCTGGAGTCACTGCACTGCATCCCCACTGGTGCCAATGCACTCTCTGGAGTCACTGCAGTGCATCCCCACTGGTGCCCGTGCACTCTCTGCAGTCACTGCACTGCATCCCCACTGGTGCCCGTGAACTCTCTGGACTCACTGCACTGCATCCCCAGTGGTTCCAGTGCACTCTCTGGACTCACTGCACTGCATCCCCAGTGGTGCCAGTGCACTCTCTGGACTCACTGCACTGCATCCCCACTGCTGCCAGTGCACTCTCTGCACTCACTGCACTGCATCCCCACTGGTGACAGTGCACTCTCTAGAGTCACTGCACTGATCCGCAGTGGTGCCAGTGCACTCTCTACAGTCACTGCACTCCAACCCCACTGGTGCCAGTGCATTCTCTAGAGTCACTGCACTGATCCGCAGTGGTGCCAGTGCACTCTCTGAACTCACTGCACTGCATCCCCACTGGTACCAGTGCACTCTCTGGACTCACTGCACTGCATCCCCACTGGTGCCAATGCACTCTCTGGACTCACTGCAGTGCATCCCCACTGGTGCCAGTGCACTCTCTGGAGTCACTGCACTGCATCCCCAGTGGTGCCAGTGAACTCTCTGGACTCACTGCACTGCATCCCCACTGGTGCCAGTGCACTCTCTGGACTCACTGCACTGCATCCCCAGTGGTGCCAGTGCACTCTCTGGACTCACTGCACTGCATCCCCACTGGTGCCAGTGCACTCTCTGGACTCACTGCACTGCATCCCCACTGCTGCCAGAGCACTCTCTGGAGTCACTGCACTGCATCCCCACTGGTGCCAGTGCACTTTCTGGACTCACTGCACTGCATCCCCACTGGTGCCAGTGCACTCTCTAGACTCACTGCACTGCATCCTCACTGGTGCCAGTGCACTCTCTGGAGTCACTGCACTGCATCCCCACTGGTGCCAGTGCACTCTCTGGACTCACTGCACTGCATCCCCACTGCTGCCAGTGCACTCTCTGGAGTCACTGCACGGCATCCCCACTGGTGGCAGTGCACTCTCTGGACTCACTGCACTGCATCCCCAGTGGTGCCAGTGCACTCTCTGGAGACACTGCAGTGCATCCCCACTGGTTCCAGTGCACTCTCTCAACTCACTGCACTGCATTCCCACTGGTGCCAGTGCACTCTCTGGAGTCACTGCTTTGCATCCCCACTGGTGCCACTGCACTCTCTGGACTGACTGCACTGCATCCCCACTGGTGCCAGTGCACTCTCTGGAGTCACTGCACTGCATCCCCAGTGGTGCCAGTGCACTCTCTGGACTCACTGCACTGCATCTCCACTGCTGCCAGTGCACTCTCTGGACTCACTGCACTGTATTCCCACTGGTGCCAGTGCACTCTCTGGACTCACTGCACTGCAACCCCACTGGTGCCAGTGCACTCTCTGGACTCACTACACTGCATCCCCACTGCTGCCAGTGCACTCTCTGGACTCACTGCACTGCATTCCCACTGGTGCCAGTGCACTCTCTGGACTCACTGCACTGCAACCCCACTGGTGCCAGTGCACTCTCTGGACTCACTGCACTGCATCCCCAGTGGTGCCAGTGCACTCTCTGGACTGACTGCACTGCATCCCCACTGGTGCCAGTGCACTCTCTGGACTCACTGCACTGCATACCCAGTAGTGCCAGTGCACTTTATGGAGTCACTACACTGCATCCCTAGTGGAGCCAGTGCACTCTCTGGACTCACTGCACTGCATCCCCACTGGTGCCAGTGCACTCTCTGCACTCACTGCACTGCATCCCCACTGGTGCCAGTGCAGTCTATGGAGTCACTGCACTGCATCCCCAGTGGTGCCAGTGCACTGTCTGGACTCACTGCAGTGCATCCCCACTGGTGCCAGTGCACTCTCTGGAGTCACTGCACTGCATCCCCACTGGTGCCAGTGAACTCTCTGGACTCACTGCACTGCATCCCCACTGGTACCAGTGCACTCTCTGGACTCACTGCACTGCATCCCCAGTAGTGCCAGTGCACTTTCTGGACTCACTGCACTGCATCCCTAGTGGTGCCAGTGCACTCTCTGGACTCACTGCACTGCATCCCCACTGGTGACAGTGCACTCTCTGGACTCACTGCACTGCATCCCCACTGGTGCCAGTGAACTCTCTGGACTCACTGCACTGCATCCCCAGTGGTGCCAGTGCACTCTCTGGACTCACTGCAGTGCATCCCCAGTGGTGCCAGTGCACTCTCTGGACTCACTGCACTGCATCCCGACTGGTGCCAGTGCACTCTCTGGAGTCACTGCACTGCATTCCCACTGGTGCCAGTGCACTCTCAGGACTCACTGCACTGCATCCCCACTGGTGCCAGTGCACTCTCTGGACTCACTGCAATGCATCCCCAGTGGTGCCAGTGCACTCTCTAGAGTCACTGCACTGCAACCCCACTGGTGCCAGTGCACTCTCTGGAGTCACTGCACTGCATCCCCAGTGATGCCAGTGCACTCTCTGGACTCACTGCACTGCATCCCCACTGGTGCCAGTGCACTCTCTGGAGACACTGCAGTGCATCCCCAGTGGTGCCAGTGCACTCTCTGGAGTCACTGCTTTGCATCCCCACTGGTGCCATTGCACTCTCTGGACTGACTGCACTGCATCCCCAGTGGTGCCAGTGCACTCTCTGCACTCACTGCACTGCATACCCACTGGTGCCAGTGCACTCTCTGGACTCACTGCACTGCAACCCCACTGGTGCCAGTGCACTCTCTGGACTCACTACACTGCATCCCCAGTGGTGCCAGTGCACTCTCTGGACTCACTGCACTGCATCTCCACTGGTGCCAGTGCACTCTCTGGACTCACTGCACTGCATCCCCAGTAGTGCCAGTGCACTTTCTGGACTCACTGCAGTGCATCCCCACTGGTGCCAGTGCACTCTCTGGACTCACTGCACTGCATCCCCACTGGTGCCAGTGCACTCTCTGGAGTCACTGCACTGCATCCCCAGTGGTGCCAGTGCACTCTCTGGACTCACTGCACTGCATCCCCACTGGTGCCAGTGCACTCTCTGGAGTCACTGCACTGCATCCCCACTGCTGCCAGTGCACTCTCTGGAGTCACTGCACTGCATCCCCACTGGTGACAGTGCACTCTCTGGACTCACTGCACTGCATCCCCACTGGTGCCAGTGAACTCTCTGGACTCACTGCACTGCATCCCCAGTGGTGCCAGTGCACTCTCTGGACTCACTGCAGTGCATCCCCAGTGGTGCCAGTGCACTGTCTGGACTCACTGCACTGCGTCCCGACTGGTGCCAGTGCACTCTCTGGAGTCACTGCACTGCATCCCCACTGGTGCCAGTGAACTCTCTGGACTCACTGCACTGCATCCCCACTGGTGCCAGTGCACTCTCTGGACTCACTGCAATGCATTCCCAGTGGTGCCAGTGCACTCTCTGGAGTCACTGCACTGCAACCCCAGTGGTGCCAGTGCACTCTCTGGAGTCACTGCACTGCATCCCCAGTGATGCCAGTGCACTCTCTGGACTCACTGCACTGCATCCCCACTGGTGCCAGTGCACTCTCTGGAGACACTGCAGTGTATCTCCACTGGTGCCAGTGCACTCTCTGGAGTCACTGCTTTGCATCCCCACTGGTGCCATTGCACTCTCTGGACTGACTGCACTGCATCCCCACTGGTGCCAGTGCACTCTCTGCACTCACTGCACTGCATACCCACTGGTGCCAGTGCACTCTCTGGAGTCACTGCACTGCAACCCCACTGGTGCCAGTGCACTCTCTGGACTCACTACACTGCATCCCCAGTGGTGCCAGTGCACTCTCTGGACTCACTGCACTGCATCTCCACTGGTGCCAGTGCACTCTCTGGACTCACTGCACTGCATCCCCAGTAGTGCCAGTGCACTTTCTGGACTCACTGCAGTGCATCCCCACTGGTGCCAGTGCACTCTCTGGACTCACTGCACTGCATTCCCAGTGGTGCCAGTGCACTCTCTGGACTCACTGCACTGCATCCCCTCTGGTGCCAGTGCACTTTCTGGAGTCACTGCACTGCATCCCTAGTGGTGCCAGTGAACTCTCTGGACTCACTGCACTGAATCCCCGGTGGTGCCAGTGCACTCTCTGGACTCACTGCACTGCATCCCCACTGGTGCCAGTGCACTCTCTGGAGTCACTGCAGTGCATCCCCAGTGGTGCCAGTGCACTCTCTGGACTCACTGCACTGCATCCCCAGTGGTGCCAGTGCACTCTCTAGACTCACTACACTGCACTGCATCCCCAGTGGTGCCAGTGAACTCTCTGGACTCACTGCACTGCATCCCCACTGGTGCCACTGCAGTCTCTGGACTCACTGCACTGCATCCCCACTGGTGCCAGTGCACTGTCTGGACTCACTGCAGTGCATCCCCACTGGTGCCAGTGCACTTTCTGGAGTCACTGCAGTGCATCCCCAGTGGTGCCAGTGAACTCTCTGGACTCACTGCACTGCATCCCCACTGGTGCCAGTGCACTCTCTGGACTCACTGCACTGCATCCCCAGTAGTGCCAGTGCACTTTCTGGACTCACTGCACTGCATCCCTAGTGGTGCCAGTGCACTCTCTGGAGTCACTGCACTGCATCCCCACTGGTACCAGTGCACTCTCTGGACTCACTGCACTGCATCCCAAGTGGTGCCAGTGAACTCTCTGGACTCACTGCACTGCATCCCCACTGGTGCCAGTGCACTCTCTGGACTCACTGCAGTGCATCCCCAGTGGTGCCAGTGCACTGTCTGGACTCACTGCACTGCATCCCGACTGGTGCCAGTGCACTCTCTGGAGTCACTGCACTGCATCCCCACTGGTGCCAGTGCACTCTCAGGACTCACTGCACTGCATCCCCACTGGTGCCAGTGCACTCTCTGGACTCACTGCAATGCATCCCCAGTGGTGCCAGTGCACTCTCTGGAGTCACTGCACTGCAACACCACTGGTGCCAGTGCACTCTCTGGAGTCACTGCACTGCATCCCCAGTGATGCCAGTGCACTCTCTGGACTCACTGCACTGCATCCCCACTGGTGCCAGTGCAATCTCTGGAGACACTGCAGTGCATCCCCAGTGGTGCCAGTGCACTCTCTGGAGTCACTGCTTTGCATCACCACTGGTGCCATTGCACTCTCTGGACTGACTGCACTGCATCCCCACTGGTGCCAGTGCACTCTCTGGAGTCACTGCACTGCATACCCACTGGTGCCAGTGCACTCTCTGGAGTCACTGCACTGCAACCCCTCTGGTGCCAGTGCACTCTCTGGACTCACTACACTGCATCCCCAGTGGTGCCAGTGCACTCTCTGGACTCACTGCACTGCATCTCCACTGGTGCCAGTGCACTCTCTGGACTCACTGCACTGCATCCCCACTGGTGCCAGTGCACTTTCTGGACTCACTGCAGTGCATCCCCACTGGTGCCAGTGCACTCTCTGGAGTCACTGCACTGCATCCCCACTGGTGCCAGTGAACTCTCTGGACTCACTGCACTGCATCCCCACTGGTGCCAGTGAACTCTCTGGACTCACTGCACTGCATTCCCAGTGGTGCCAGTGCACTCTCTGGACTCACTGCACTGCATCCCCACTGGTGCCAGTGCACTTTCTGGAGTCACTGCACTGCATCCCCACTGGTGCCAGTGCACTCTCTGGACTCACTGCACTGCATCCCCACTAGTGCCAGTGCACTCTAAGGACTCACTACACTGCACTGCATCCCCAGTGGTGCCAGTGAACTCTCTGGACTCACTGCACTGCATCCCCAGTGGTGCCAGTGAACTCTCTGGACTCACTGCACTGCATCCCCAGTGGTGCCAGTGCACTCTCTGGACTCACTGCACTGCATGCCCACTGGTGCCAGTGCACTCTCTGGACTCACTGCACTACATCCCCACTGGTGCCAGTGCACTCTCTGGAGTCACTGCACTGCATCCCCACTGGTGCCAGTGCACTCTCTGGACTCACTGCACTGCATCCCCACTGCTGCCAGAGCACTCTCTGGAGTCACTGCACTGCATCCCCACTGGTGCCAGTGCACTCTCTGGACTCACTGCACTGCATCACCACTGCTGCCAGTGCACTCTCTAGACTCACTGCACTGCATCCCCACTGGTGCCAGTGCACTCTCTGGACTCACTGCACTGCAACCCCACTGGTGCCAGTGCACTCTCTGGACTCACTGCACTGCATCCCCACTGGTGCCAGTGCACTCTCTGGAGTCAGTGCACTGCATCCCCACTGGTGCCAATGCACTCTCTGGACTCACTGCACTGCATCCCCAGTGGTGCCAGTGCACTCTCTGGAGACACTGCAGTGCATCTGCACTGGTTCCAGTGCACTCTCTCAACTCACTGCACTGCATTCCCACTGGTGCCAGTGCACTCTCTGGACTCACTGCTTTGCATTCCCACTGGTGCCATTGCACTCTCTGGACTCACTGCACTGCATCCCCACTGGTGCCAGTGCACTCTCTGGACTCACTGCACTGCATCCCCACTGGTGCCAGTGCACTCTCTGGACTCACTGCACTGCATCCCCACTGGTGCCAGTGCACTCTCTGGACTCACTGCACTGCATCTCCAGTAGTGCCAGTGCACTTTCTGGAGTCACTGCACTGCATCCCCAGTGGTGCCAGTGCACTCTCTGGACTCACTGCACTGCATTCCCACTGGTGCCAGTGCACTCTCTGGACTCACTGCTTTGCATCCCCACTGGTGCCAGTGCAGTCTCTGCAGTCACTGCACTGCATCCCCACTGGTGCCAGTGCACTCTCTGGACTCACTGCACTACATCCCCACTGGTGCCAGTGCACTCTCTGGACTCACTGCTTTGCATCCCCACTGGTGCCAGTGCACTCTCTGGACTCACTGCACTGCATCCCCAGTAGTGCCAGTGCACTTTCTGGACTCACTGCACTGCATCCCTAGTGGTGCCAGTGCACTCTCTGGAGTCACTGCACTGCATCCCCACTGGTACCAGTGCACTCTCTGGACTCACTGCATTGCATCCCAAGTGGTGCCAGTGAACTCTCTGGACTCACTGCACTGCATCCCCACTGGTGCCAGTGCACTCTCTGGACTCACTGCAGTGCATCCCCAGTGGTGCCAGTGCACTGTCTGGACTCACTGCACTGCATCCCGACTGGTGCCAGTGCACTCTCTGGACTCACTGCACTGCATCCCCACTGGTGCCAGTGCACTCTCAGGACTCACTGCACTGCATCCCCACTGGTGCCAGTGCACTCTCTGGACTCACTGCAATGCATCCCCAGTGGTGCCAGTGCACTCTCTGGAGTCACTGCACTGCAACCCCACTGGTGCCAGTGCACTCTCTGGAGTCACTGCACTGCATCCCCAGTGATGCCAGTGCACTCTCTGGACTCACTGCACTGCATCCCCACTGGTGCCAGTGCAATCTCTGGAGACACTGCAGTGCATCCCCAGTGGTGCCAGTGCACTCTCTGGAGTCACTGCTTTGCATCACCACTGGTGCCATTGCACTCTCTGGACTCACTGCACTGCATCCCCACTGGTGCCAGTGCACTCTCTGGAGTCACTGCACTGCATACCCACTGGTGCCAGTGCACTCTCTGGACTCACTGCACTGCAACCCCACTGGTGCCAGTGCACTCTCTGGACTCACTGCACTGCATCCCCACTGGTGCCAGTGCAGTCTATGGAGTCACTGCACTGCATCCCCAGTGGTGCCAGTGCACTCTCTGGACTCACTGCACTGCATCCCCACTGGTGCCAGTGCACTTTCTGGACTCACTGCAGTGCATCCCCACTGGTGCCAGTGCACTCTCTGGAGTCACTGCACTGCATCCCCACTGGTGCCAGTGAACTCTCTGGACTCACTGCACTGCATCCCCACTGGTGCCAGTGCACTCTCTGGACTCACTGCACTGCATTCCCAGTGGTGCCAGTGCACTCTCTGGACTCACTGCACTGCATCCCCACTGGTGCCAGTGCACTTTCTGGAGTCACTGCACTGCATCCCCACTGGTGCCAGTGCACTCTCTGGACTCACTGCACTGCATCCCCACTAGTGCCAGTGCACTCTAAGGACTCACTACACTGCACTGCATCCCCAGTGGTGCCAGTGAACTCTCTGGACTCACTGCACTGCATCCCCAGTGGTGCCAGTGAACTCTCTGGACTCACTGCACTGCATCCCCAGTGGTGCCAGTGCACTCTCTGGACTCACTGCACTGCATCCCCACTGGTGCCAGTGCACTCTCTGGACTCACTGCACTACATCCCCACTGGTGCCAGTGCACTCTCTGGACTCACTGCACTGCATCCCCACTGGTGCCAGTGCACTCTCTGGAGTCACTGCTTTGCATCCCCACTGGTGCCAGTGCACTCTCTGGACTCACTGCACTACATCCCCACTGGTGCCAGTGCACTCTCTGGACTCACTGCACTGCATCCCCACTGGTGCCAGTGCACTCTCTGGACTCACTGCACTGCATCCCCACTGCTGCCAGAGCACTCTCTGGAGTCACTGCACTGCATCCCCACTGGTGCCAGTGCACTCTCTGGACTCACTGCACTGCATCACCACTGCTGCCAGTGCACTCTCTAGACTCACTGCACTGCATCCCCACTGGTGCCAGTGCACTCTCTGGACTCACTGCACTGCAACCCCACTGGTGCCAGTGCACTCTCTGGACTCACTGCACTGCATCCCCACTGGTGCCAGTGCACTCTCTGGAGTCAGTGCACTGCATCCCCACTGGTGCCAATGCACTCTCTGGACTCACTGCACTGCATCCCCAGTGGTGCCAGTGCACTCTCTGGAGACACTGCAGTGCATCCGCACTGGTTCCAGTGCACTCTCTCAACTCACTGCACTGCATTCCCACTGGTGCCAGTGCACTCTCTGGACTCACTGCTTTGCATTCCCACTGGTGCCATTGCACTCTCTGGACTCACTGCACTGCATCCCCACTGGTGCCAGTGCACTCTCTGGACTCACTGCACTGCATCCCCACTGGTGCCAGTGCACTCTCTGGACTCACTGCACTGCATCCCCACTGGTGCCAGTGCACTCTCTGGACTCACTGCACTGCATCTCCAGTAGTGCCAGTGCACTTTCTGGAGTCACTGCACTGCATCCCCAGTGGTGCCAGTGCACTCTCTGGACTCACTGCACTGCATTCCCACTGGTGCCAGTGCACTCTCTGGACTCACTGCTTTGCATCCCCACTGGTGCCAGTGCAGTCTCTGCAGTCACTGCTCTGCATCCCCACTGGTGCCAGTGCACTCTCTGGACTCACTGCACTACATCCCCACTGGTGCCAGTGCACTCTCTGGACTCACTGCTTTGCATCCCCACTGGTGCCAGTGCACTCTCTGGAGTCACTGCTTTGCATCCCCACTGGTGCCAGTGCACTCTCTGGACTCACTGCACTACATCCCCACTGGTGCCAGTGCACTCTCTGGACTCACTGCACTGCATTCCCAGTGGTGCCAGTGCACTCTCTGGACTCACTGCACTGCATCCCCACTGGTGCCAGTGCACTTTCTGGAGTCACTGCACTGCATCCCTAGTGGTGCCAGTGAACTCTCTGGAGTCACTGCACTGAATCCCCGGTGGTGCCAGTGCACTCTCTGGACTCACTGCACTGCATCCCCACTGGTGCCAGTACACTCTCTGGAGTCACTGCAGTGCATCCCCACTGGTGCCAGTGCACTCTCTGGACTCACTGCACTGCATCCCCACTGGTGCCAGTGCACTCTAAGGACTCACTACACTGCACTGCATCCCCAGTGGTGCCAGTGAACTCTCTGGACTCACTGCACTGCATCCCCAGTGGTGCCAGTGAACTCTCTGGACTCACTGCACTGCATCCCCAGTGGTGCCAGTGCACTCTCTGGACTCACTGCACTGCATCCCCACTGGTGCCAGTGCACTCTCTGGACTCACTGCACTACATCCCCACTGGTGCCAGTGCACTCTCTGGACTCACTGCACTGCATCCCCACTGGTGCCAATGCACTCTCTGGAGTCACTGCTTTGCATCCCCACTGGTGCCAGTGCACTCTCTGGACTCACTGCACTACATCCCCACTGGTGCCAGTGCACTCTCTGGACTCACTGCACTGCATCCCCACTGGTGCCAGTGCACTCTCTGGACTCACTGCACTGCATCCCCACTGCTACCAGAGCACTCTCTGGAGTCACTGCACTGCATCCCCACTGGTGCCAGTGCACTCTCTGGACTCACTGCACTGCATCACCACTGCTGCCAGTGCACTCTCTAGACTCACTGCACTGCATCCCCACTGGTGCCAGTGCACTCTCTGGACTCACTGCACTGCAACCCCACTGGTGCCAGTGCACTCTCTGGAGTCAGTGCACTGCATCCCCACTGGTGCCAATGCACTCTCTGGACTCACTGCACTGCATCCCCAGTGGTGCCAGTGCACTCTCTGGAGACACTGCAGTGCATCCGCACTGGTTCCAGTGCACTCTCTCAACTCACTGCACTGCATTCCCACTGGTGCCAGTGCACTCTCTGGACTCACTGCTTTGCATTCCCACTGGTGCCATTGCACTCTCTGGACTCACTGCACTGCATCCCCACTGGTACCAGTGCACTCTCTGGACTCACTGCAGTGCATCCCCAGTGGTGCCAGTGCACTCTCTGGACTCACTGCACTGCATCCCCACTGGTGCCAGTGCACTCTCTGGACTCACTGCACTGCATCTCCAGTAGTGCCAGTGCACTTTCTGGAGTCACTACACTGCATCCCCAGTGGTGCCAGTGCACTCTCTGGACTCACTGCACTGCATTCCCACTGGTGCCAGTGCACTCTCTGGACTCACTGCTTTGCATCCCCACTGGTGCCATTGCACTCTCCGGACTCACTGCAGTGCATCCCCACTGGTGCCAGTGCACTCTCTGGACTCACTGCACTACATCCCCACTGGTGCCAGTGCACTCTCTGGACTCACTACACTGCATCCCCACTGGTGCCAGTGCACTCTCTGGAGTCACTGCTTTGCATCCCCACTGGTGCCAGTGCACTCTCTGGACTCACTGCACTACATCCCCACTGGTGCCAGTGCACTCTCTGGACTCACTGCACTGCATCCCCACTGGTGCCAGTGCACTCTCTGGACTCACTGCACTGCATCCCCAGTAGTGCCAGTGCACTTTCTGGAGTCACTTCACTGCATCCCTAGTGGTGCCAGTGCACTCTCTGGAGTCACTGCACTGCATCCCCAGTGGTGCCAGTGCACTCTCTGGACTCACTGCACTGCCTCCCCACTGGTGCCAGTGCACTCTCTGGAGTCACTGCTCTGCATCCCCACTGGTGCCAGTGCACTGTCTGGACTCACTGCAGTGCATCCCCACTGGTGCCAGTGCATTCCCTGGACTCACTGCACTGCATCCCCAGTGGTGCCAGTGCACTCTCTGGACTCACTGCACTGCATCCCCAGTGGTGCCAGTGCACTCTCTGGACTCACTGCACTGCATCCCCAGTGGTGCCAGTGCACTCTCTGGACTCACTGCACTGCATCCCCACTGGTGCCAGTGCACTCTCTGGAGTCACTGCACGACATCCCCACTGGTGCCAGTGCACTCTCTGGACTCACTGCAATGCATCCCCACTGGTGCCAGTGCACTCTCTGGACTCACTGCACTGCATCCCCAGTGGTGCCAGTGCACTCTCTGCACTCACTGAACTGCATCTCCAGTGATGCCAGTGCACTCTCTGGACTCACTGCACTGCAGCCCCAGTGGTGCCAGTGCACTCTCTGGAGACACTGCAGTGCATCCCCAGTGGTGCCAGTGCACTCTCTGGAGTCACTGCTTTGCATCCCCACTGGTGCCATTGCACTCTCTGGACTGACTGCACTGCATCCCCACTGGTGCCAGTGCACTCTCTGCACTCACAGCACTGCATACCCACTGGTGCCAGTGCACTCTCTGGACTCACTGCACTGCATCCCCAGTGGTGCCAGTGCACTCTCTGGACTCACTGCACTGCATCCCCACTGGTGCCAGTGCACTCTCTGGACTAACTGCACTGCATCCCCTGTGGTGCCAGGGCACTCTCCGGACTCACTGCAGTGCATTCGCAGTGGTGCCAGTGCACTCTTTGGACTCACTGCACTGCATCCCCATTAGTGCCAGGTCATTCTCTGGACTCACTGCAGTGCATCCCCAGTGGTGCCAGTGCACTCTCTGGACTCACTGCACTGCATCCCGACTGGTGCCAGTGCACTCTCTGGAGTCACTGCACTGCATTCCCACTGGTGCCAGTGCACTCTCAGGACTCACTGCACTGCATCCCCACTGGTGCCAGTGCACTCTCTGGACTCACTGCAATGCATCCCCAGTGGTGCCAGTGCACTCTCTAGAGTCACTGCACTGCAACCCCACTGGTGCCAGTGCACTCTCTGGAGTCACTGCACTGCATCCCCAGTGATGCCAGTGCACTCTCTGGACTCACTGCACTGCATCCCCACTGGTGCCAGTGCACTCTCTGGAGACACTGCAGTGCATCCCCAGTGGTGCCAGTGCACTCTCTGGAGTCACTGCTTTGCATCCCCACTGGTGCCATTGCACTCTCTGGACTGACTGCACTGCATCCCCACTGGTGCCAGTGCACTCTCTGCACTCACTGCACTGCATACCCACTGGTGCCAGTGCACTCTCTGGACTCACTGCACTGCAACCCCACTGGTGCCAGTGCACTCTCTGGACTCACTGCACTGCATCCCCACTGGTGCCAGTGCACTCTCTGGACTCACTGCACTGCATCTCCACTGGTGCCAGTGCACTCTCTGGACTCACTGCACTGCATCCCCAGTAGTGCCAGTGCACTTTCTGGACTCACTGCAGTGCATCCCCACTGGTGCCAGTGCACTCTCTGGACTCACTGCACTGCATCCCCACTGGTGCCAGTGCACTCTCTGGAGTCACTGCACTGCATCCCCAGTGGTGCCAGTGCACTCTCTGGACTCACTGCACTGCATCCCCACTGGTGCCAGTGCACTCTCTGGAGTCACTGCACTGCATCCCCACTGCTGCCAGTGCACTCTCTGGAGTCACTGCACTGCATCCCCACTGGTGACAGTGCACTCTCTGGACTCACTGCACTGCATCCCCACTGGTGCCAGTGAACTCTCTGGACTCACTGCACTGCATCCCCAGTGGTGCCAGTGCACTCTCTGGACTCACTGCAGTGCATCCCCAGTGGCGCCAGTGCACTGTCTGGACTCACTGCACTGCATCCCGACTGGTGCCAGTGCACTCTCTGGAGTCACTGCACTGCATCCCCACTGGTGCCAGTGAACTCTCTGGACTCACTGCACTGCATCCCCACTGGTGCCAGTGCACTCTCTGGACTCACTGCAATGCATTCCCAGTGGTGCCAGTGCACTCTCTGGAGTCACTGCACTGCAACCCCAGTGGTGCCAGTGCACTCTCTGGAGTCACTGCACTGCATCCCCAGTGATGCCAGTGCACTCTCTGGACTCACTGCACTGCATCCCCACTGGTGCCAGTGCACTCTCTGGAGACACTGCAGTGTATCTCCACTGGTGCCAGTGCACTCTCTGGAGTCACTGCTTTGCATCCCCACTGGTGCCATTGCACTCTCTGGACTGACTGCACTGCATCCCCACTGGTGCCAGTGCACTCTCTGCACTCACTGCACTGCATACCCACTGGTGCCAGTGCACTCTCTGGACTCACTGCACTGCATCTCCACTGGTGCCAGTGCACTCTCTGGACTCACTGCACTGCATCCCCAGTAGTGCCAGTGCACTTTCTGGACTCACTGCAGTGCATCCCCACTGGTGCCAGTGCACTCTCTGGACTCACTGCACTGCATTCCCAGTGGTTCCAGTGCACTCTCTGGACTCACTGCACTGCATCCCCTCTGGTGCCAGTGCACTTTCTGGAGTCACTGCACTGCATCCCTAGTGGTGCCAGTGAACTCTCTGGACTCACTGCACTGAATCCCCGGTGGTGCCAGTGCACTCTCTGGACTCACTGCACTGCATCCCCACTGGTGCCAGTGCACTCTCTGGAGTCACTGCAGTGCATCCCCAGTGGTGCCAGTGCACTCTCTGGACTCACTGCACTGCATCCCCACTGGTGCCAGTGCACTCTAAGGACTCACTACACTGCACTGCATCCCCAGTGGTGCCAGTGAACTCTCTGGACTCACTGCACTGCATCCCCACTGGTGCCAGTGCAGTCTCTGGACTCACTGCACTGCATCCCCACTGGTGCCAGTGCACTGTCTGGACTCACTGCAGTGCATCCCCACTGGTGCCAGTGCACTCTCTGGAGTCACTGCACTGCATCCCCACTGGTGCCAGTGCACTCTCTGGACTCACTGCACTGCATCCCCACTGGTGCCAGTGCACTCTCTGGACTCACTGCACTGCATCCCCAGTAGTGCCAGTGCACTTTCTGGACTCACTGCACTGCATCCCTAGTGGTGCCAGTGCACTCTCTGGAGTCACTGCACTGCATCCCCACTGGTACCAGTGCACTCTCTGGACTCACTGCACTGCATCCCAAGTGGTGCCAGTGAACTCTCTGGACTCACTGCACTGCATCCCCACTGGTGCCAGTGCACTCTCTGGACTCACTGCAGTGCATCCCCAGTGGTGCCAGTGCACTGTCTGGACTCACTGCACTGCATCCCGACTGGTGCCAGTGCACTCTCTGGAGTCACTGCACTGCATCCCCACTGGTGCCAGTGCACTCTCAGGACTCACTGCACTGCATCCCCACTGGTGCCAGTGCACTCTCTGGACTCACTGCAATGCATCCCCAGTGGTGCCAGTGCACTCTCTGGAGTCACTGCACTGCAACCCCACTGGTGCCAGTGCACTCTCTGGAGTCACTGCACTGCATCCCCAGTGATGCCAGTGCACTCTCTGGACTCACTGCACTGCATCCCCACTGGTGCCAGTGCAATCTCTGGAGACACTGCAGTGCATCCCCAGTGGTGCCAGTGCACTCTCTGGACTCACTGCTTTGCATCACCACTGGTGCCATTGCACTCTCTGCACTCACTGCACTGCATCCCCACTGGTGCCAGTGCACTCTCTGGACTCACTGCACTGCATCCCCACTAGTGCCAGTGCACTCTAAGGACTCACTACACTGCACTGCATCCCCAGTGGTGCCAGTGAACTCTCTGGACTCACTGCACTGCATCCCCAGTGGTGCCAGTGAACTCTCTGGACTCACTGCACTGCATCCCCTCTGGTGCCAGTGCACTCTCTGGACTCACTGCACTGCATCCCCACTGGTGCCAGTGCACTCTCTGGACTCACTGCACTACATCCCCACTGGTGCCAGTGCACTCTCTGGAGTCACTGCACTGCATCCCCACTGGTGCCAGTGCACTCTCTGGAGTCACTGCTTTGCATCCCCACTGGTACCAGTGCACTCTCTGGACTCACTGCACTGCATCCCCACTGCTGCCAGAGCACTCTCTGGACTCACTGCACTGCATCCCCACTGGTGCCAGTGCACTCTCTGGACTCACTGCACTGCATCACCACTGCTGCCAGTGCACTCTCTAGACTCACTGCACTGCATCCCCACTGGTGCCAGTGTACTCTCTGGACTCACTGCACTGCAACCCCACTGGTGCCAGTGCACTCTCTGGACTCACTGCACTGCATCCCCACTGGTGCCAGTGCACTCTCTGGAGTCAGTGCACTGCATCCCCACTGGTGCCAATGCACTCTCTGGACTCACTGCACTGCATCCCCAGTGGTGCCAGTGCACTCTCTGGAGACACTGCAGTGCATCTGCACTGGTTCCAGTGCACTCTCTCAACTCACTGCACTGCATACCCACTGGTGCCAGTGCACTCTCTGGACTCACTGCTTTGCATTCCCACTGGTGCCATTGCACTCTCTGGACTCACTGCACTGCATCCCCACTGGTGCCAGTGCACTCTCTGGACTCACTGCACTGCATCCCCACTGGTGCCAGTGCACTCTCTGGACTCACTGCACTGCATCCCCACTGGTGCCAGTGCACTCTCTGGACTCACTGCACTGCATCTCCAGTAGTGCCAGTGCACTTTCTGGAGTCACTGCACTGCATCCCCAGTGGTGCCAGTGCACTCTCTGGACTCACTGCACTGCATTCCCACTGGTGCCAGTGCACTCTCTGGACTCACTGCTTTGCATCCCCACTGGTGCCAGTGCAGTCTCTGCAGTCACTGCACTGCATCCCCACTGGTGCCAGTGCACTCTCTGGACTCACTGCACTACATCCCCACTGGTGCCAGTGCACTCTCTGGACTCACTGCTTTGCATCCCCACTGGTGCCAGTGCACTCTCTGGACTCACTGCACTGCATCCCCAGTAGTGCCAGTGCACTTTCTGGACTCACTGCACTGCATCCCTAGTGGTGCCAGTGCACTCTCTGGAGTCACTGCACTGCATCCCCACTGGTACCAGTGCACTCTCTGGACTCACTGCACTGCATCCCAAGTGGTGCCAGTGAACTCTCTGGACTCACTGCACTGCATCCCCACTGGTGCCAGTGCACTCTCTGGACTCACTGCAGTGCATCCCCAGTGGTGCCAGTGCACTGTCTGGACTCACTGCACTGCATCCCGACTGGTGCCAGTGCACTCTCTGGACTCACTGCACTGCATCCCCACTGGTGCCAGTGCACTCTCAGGACTCACTGCACTGCATCCCCACTGGTGCCAGTGCACTCTCTGGACTCACTGCAATGCATCCCCAGTGGTGCCAGTGCACTCTCTGGAGTCACTGCAATGCAACCCCACTGGTGCCAGTGCACTCTCTGGAGTCACTGCACTGCATCCCCAGTGATGCCAGTGCACTCTCTGGACTCACTGCACTGCATCCCCACTGGTGCCAGTGCAATCTCTGGAGACACTGCAGTGCATCCCCAGTGGTGCCAGTGCACTCTCTGGAGTCACTGCTTTGCATCACCACTGGTGCCATTGCACTCTCTGGACTCACTGCACTGCATCCCCACTGGTGCCAGTGCACTCTCTGGAGTCACTGCACTGCATACCCACTGGTGCCAGTGCACTCTCTGGACTCACTGCACTGCAACCCCACTGGTGCCAGTGCACTCTCTGGACTCACTGCACTGCATCCCCACTGGTGCCAGTGCAGTCTATGGAGTCACTGCACTGCATCCCCAGTGGTGCCAGTGCACTCTCTGGACTCACTGCACTGCATCCCCACTGGTGCCAGTGCACTCTCTGGACTCACTGCACTGCATCCCCACTGGTGCCAGTGCACTCTCTGGAGTCACTGCACTGCATCACCACTGGTGCCAGTGAACTCTCTGGACTCACTGCACTGCATCCCCACTGGTGCCAGTGCACTCTCTGGACTCACTGCACTGCATTCCCACTGGTGCAAGTGCACTCTCTGGACTCACTGCACTGCATCCCCACTGGTGCCAGTGCACTTTCTGGAGTCACTGCACTGCATCCCCACTGGTGCCAGTGCACTCTCTGGACTCACTGCACTGCATCCCCACTAGTGCCAGTGCACTCTAAGGACTCACTACACTGCACTGCATCCCCAGTGGTGCCAGTGAACTCTCTGGACTCACTGCACTGCATCCCCAGTGGTGCCAGTGAACTCTCTGGACTCACTGCACTGCATCCCCAGTGGTGCCAGTGCACTCTCTGGACTCACTGCACTGCATCCCCACTGGTGCCAGTGCACTCTCTGGACTCACTGCACTACATCCCCACTGGTGCCAGTGCACTCTCTGGACTCACTGCACTGCATCCCCACTGGTGCCAGTGCACTCTCTGGAGTCACTGCTTTGCATCCCCACTGGTGCCAGTGCACTCTCTGGACTCACTGCACTACATCCCCACTGGTGCCAGTGCACTCTCTGGACTCACTGCACTGCATCCCCACTGGTGCCAGTGCACTCTCTGGACTCACTGCACTGCATCCCCACTGCTGCCAGAGCACTCTCTGGAGTCACTGCACTGCATCCCCACTGGTGCCAGTGCACTCTCTGGACTCACTGCACTGCATCACCACTGCTGCCAGTGCACTCTCTAGACTCACTGCACTGCATCCCCACTGGTGCCAGTGCACTCTCTGGACTCACTGCACTGCAACCCCACTGGTGCCAGTGCACTCTCTGGACTCACTGCACTGCATCCCCACTGGTGCCAGTGCACTCTCTGGAGTCAGTGCACTGCATCCCCACTGGTGCCAATGCACTCTCTGGACTCACTGCACTGCATCCCCAGTGGTGCCAGTGCACTCTCTGGAGACACTGCAGTGCATCCGCACTGGTTCCAGTGCACTCTCTCAACTCACTGCACTGCATTCCCACTGGTGCCAGTGCACTCTCTGGACTCACTGCTTTGCATTCCCACTGGTGCCATTGCACTCTCTGGACTCACTGCACTGCATCCCCACTGGTGCCAGTGCACTCTCTGGACTCACTGCACTGCATCCCCACTGGTGCCAGTGCACTCTCTGGACTCACTGCACTGCATCCCCACTGGTGCCAGTGCACTCTCTGGACTCACTGCACTGCATCTCCAGTAGTGCCAGTGCACTTTCTGGAGTCACTGCACTGCATCCCCAGTGGTGCCAGTGCACTCTCTGGACTCACTGCACTGCATTCCCACTGGTGCCAGTGCACTCTCTGGACTCACTGCTTTGCATCCCCACTGGTGCCAGTGCAGTCTCTGCAGTCCCTGCACTGCATCCCCACTGGTGCCAGTGCACTCTCTGGACTCACTGCACTACATCCCCACTGGTGCCAGTGCACTCTCTGGACTCACTGCTTTGCATCCCCACTGGTGCCAGTGCACTCTCTGGAGTCACTGCTTTGCATCCCCACTGGTGCCAGTGCACTCTCTGGACTCACTGCACTACATCCCCACTGGTGCCAGTGCACTCTCTGGACTCACTGCACTGCATTCCCAGTGGTGCCAGTGCACTCTCTGGACTCACTGCACTGCATCCCCACTGGTGCCAGTGCACTTTCTGGAGTCACTGCACTGCATCCCTAGTGGTGCCAGTGAACTCTCTGGAGTCACTGCACTGAATCCCCGGTGGTGCCAGTGCACTCTCTGGACTCACTGCACTGCATCCCCACTGGTGCCAGTACACTCTCTGGAGTCACTGCAGTGCATCCCCACTGCTGCCAGTGCACTCTCTGGACTCACTGCACTGCATCCCCACTGGTGCCAGTGCACTCTAAGGACTCACTACACTGCACTGCATCCCCAGTGGTGCCAGTGAACTCTCTGGACTCACTGCACTGCATCCCCAGTGGTGCCAGTGAACTCTCTGGACTCACTGCACTGCATCCCCAGTGGTGCCAGTGCACTCTCTGGACTCACTGCACTGCATCCCCACTGGTGCCAGTGCACTCTCTGGACTCACTGCACTACATCCCCACTGGTGCCAGTGCACTCTCTGGACTCACTGCACTGCATCCCCACTGGTGCCAGTGCACTCTCTGGAGTCACTGCTTTGCATCCCCACTGGTGCCAGTGCACTCTCTGGACTCACTGCACTACATCCCCACTGGTGCCAGTGCACTCTCTGGACTCACTGCACTGCATCCCCACTGGTGCCAGTGCACTCTCTGGACTCACTGCACTGCATCCCCACTGCTGCCAGAGCACTCTCTGGAGTCACTGCACTGCATCCCCACTGGTGCCAGTGCACTCTCTGGACTCACTGCACTGCATCACCACTGCTGCCAGTGCACTCTCTAGACTCACTGCACTGCATCCCCACTGGTGCCAGTGCACTCTCTGGACTCACTGCACTGCAACCCCACTGGTGCCAGTGCACTCTCTGGACTCACTGCACTGCATCCCCACTGGTGCCAGTGCACTCTCTGGAGTCAGTGCACTGCATCCCCACTGGTGCCAATGCACTCTCTGGACTCACTGCACTGCATCCCCAGTGGTGCCAGTGCACTCTCTGGAGACACTGCAGTGCATCCGCACTGGTTCCAGTGCACTCTCTCAACTCACTGCACTGCATTCCCACTGGTGCCAGTGCACTCTCTGGACTCACTGCTTTGCATTCCCACTGGTGCCATTGCACTCTCTGGACTCACTGCACTGCATCCCCACTGGTGCCAGTGCACTCTCTGGACTCACTGCACTGCATCCCCAGTGGTGCCAGTGCACTCTCTGGACTCACTGCACTGCATCCCCACTGGTGCCAGTGCACTCTCTGGACTCACTGCACTGCATCTCCAGTAGTGCCAGTGCACTTTCTGGAGTCACTACACTGCATCCCCAGTGGTGCCAGTGCACTCTCTGGACTCACTGCTCTGCATTCCCACTGGTGCCAGTGCACTCTCTGGACTCACTGCTTTGCATCCCCACTGGTGCCATTGCACTCTCCGGACTCACTGCAGTGCATCCCCACTGGTGCCAGTGCACTCTCTGGACTCACTGCACTACATCCCCACTGGTGCCAGTGCACTCTCTGGACTCACTACACTGCATCCCCACTGGTGCCAGTGCACTCTCTGGAGTCACTGCTTTGCATCCCCACTGGTGCCAGTGCACTCTCTGGACTCACTGCACTACATCCCCACTGGTGCCAGTGCACTCTCTGGACTCACTGCACTGCATCCCCACTGGTGCCAGTGCACTCTCTGGACTCACTGCACTGCATCCCCAGTAGTGCCAGTGCACTTTCTGGAGTCACTTCACTGCATCCCTAGTGGTGCCAGTGCACTCTCTGGAGTCACTGCACTGCATCCCCAGTGGTGCCAGTGCACTCTCTGGACTCACTGCACTGCCTCCCCACTGGTGCCAGTGCACTCTCTGGAGTCACTGCTCTGCATCCCCACTGGTGCCAGTGCACTGTCTGGACTCACTGCAGTGCATCCCCACTGGTGCCAGTGCATTCCCTGGACTCACTGCACTGCATCCCCAGTGGTGCCAGTGCACTCTCTGGACTCACTGCACTGCATCCCCAGTGGTGCCAGTGCACTCTCTGGACTCACTGCACTGCATCCCCAGTGGTGCCAGTGCACTCTCTGGACTCACTGCACTGCATCCCCACTGGTGCCAGTGCACTCTCTGGAGTCACTGCACGACATCCCCACTGGTGCCAGTGCACTCTCTGGACTCACTGCAATGCATCCCCAGTGGTGCCAGTGCACTCTCTGGACTCACTGCACTGCAAACCTACTGGTGCCAGTGCACTCTCTGGAGTCACTGCACTGCATCCCCAGTGATGCCAGTGCACTCTCTGGACTCACTGCACTGCATCCCCAGTGGTGCCAGTGCACTCTCTGGTGTCACTGCAGTGCATCCCCACTGGTGCCAGTGCACTCTCTGGACTGACTGCACTGCATCCCCACTGGTGCCAGTGCACTCTCTGGACTCACTGCACTGCATCCCCAAGAGTGCCAGTGCACTCTCTGGACTCACTGCACTGCATCCCCAGTGGTGCCAGTGCACTCTCTGGACTCACTGCACTGCATCCCCAGTGGTGCCAGTGCACTCTCTGGGCTCACTGCACTGCATCCCCACTGGTGCCAGTGGACTCTCTGGACTCACTGCACTGCATCCCCACTGGTGCCAGTGCACTCTCTGGAGTCACTGCACTTCATCCCCAGTGGTGCCAGTGCACTCTCTGGACTCACTGCACTGCATCCCCACTGCTGCCAGTGCACTCTCTGGACTCACTGCACTGCATCCCCACTGGTGCCAGTGCACTCTCTGGACTCACTGCACTGCAACCCCACTGGTGCCAGTGCACTCTCTGGACTCACTACACTGCATCCCCACTGGTGCCAGTGCACTCTCTGGACTCACTGCACTGCATCCCCAGTGGTGCCAGTGCACTGTCTGGACTCACTGCACTGCATCCCCACTGGTGCCAGTACACTCTAAGGACTCACTACACTGCACTGCATCCCCAGTGGTGCCAGTGAACTCTCTGGACTCACTGCACTGCATCCCCAGTGGTGCCAGTGCACTCTCTGGACTCACTGCACTGCATCACCACTGGTGCCAGTGCACTCTCTGGACTCACTGCACTGCATCCCCACTGGTGCCAATGCACTCTCTGGACTCACTGCACTACATCCCCACTGGTGCCAGTGCACTCTCTGCACTCACTGCACTGCATCCCCACTGGTGTCAGTGCACTCTCTGGAGTCACTGCTTTGCATACCCACTAGTGCCAGTGCACTCTCTGGACTCACTGCACTACATCCCCACTGGTGCCAGTGCACTCTCTGGACTCACTGCACTGCATCCCCACTGGTGCAACTGCACTCTCTGGACTCACTGCACTGCATCCCCACTGGTGCCAGTGCACTCTCTGGGCTCACTGCACTGCATCCCCACTGGTGCCAGTGGACTCTCTGGACTCACTGCACTGCATCCCCAGTGGTGCCAGTGCACTCTCTGGAGTCACTGCACTGCAACCCCACTGGTGCCAGTGCACTCTCTGGACTCACTGCACTGCATCCCCAGTGGTGCCAATGCACTCTCTGGACTCACTGCACTGCATCCCCACTGGTGCCAGTGCACTCTCTGGACTCACTGCACTGCATCCCCACTGGTGCCACTGCACTCTCTGGAGACACTGCAGTGCATCCCCACTGGTTCCAGTGCACTCTCTCAACTCACTGCACTGCATTCCCACTGGTGCGAGTGCACTCTCTGGACTCACTGCTTTGCATCCCCACTGGTGCCATTGCACTCTCTGGACTCACTGCACTGCATCCCCACTGGTGCCAGTGCACTCTCTGGAGTCACTGCTTTGCATCCCCACTGGTGCCAGTGCACTCTCTGGACTCACTGCACTACATCCCCAAAGGTGCCAGTGCACTCTCTGGACTCACTACACTGCATCCCCACTGGTGCCATTGCACTCTCTGGACTGACTGCACTGCATCCCCAGTGGTGCCAGTGCACTCCCTGGACTCACTGCACTGCATCCCCAGTGTTGCCAGTGCACTCTCTGGGCTCAATGCACTGCATCCCCACTGGTGCCAGTGGACTCTCTGGACTCACTGCACTGCATCCCCACTGGTGCCAGTGCACTCTCTGGACTCACTGCACTGCATCCCTAGTGGTGCCAGTGCACTCTCTGGACTCACTGCACTGCATCCCCAGTGGTGCCAGTGCACTCTCTGGACTCACTGCACTGCATCCCCAGTGGTGCCAGTGCACTCTCTGGACTCACTGCACTGCATCCCCACTGGTGCCAGTGCACTCTCTGGACTCACTGCACTGCATCCCCACTGGTGCCAGTGCACTCTCTGGAGTCACTGCACGACATCCCCACTGGTGCCAGTGCACTCTCTGGACTCACTGCAATGCATCCCCAGTGGTGCCAGTGCACTCTCTGGACTCACTGCACTGCAAACCTACTGGTGCCAGTGCACTCTCTGGAGTCACTGCACTGCATCCCCAGTGATGCCAGTGCACTCTCTGGACTCACTGCACTGCATCCCCAGTGGTGCCAGTGCACTCTCTGGTGTCACTGCAGTGCATCCCCACTGGTGCCAGTGCACTCTCTGGACTGACTGCACTGCATCCCCACTGGTGCCAGTGCACTCTCTGGACTCACTGCACTGCATCCCCAAGAGTGCCAGTGCACTTTCTGGAGTCACTGCACTGCATCCCTAGTGGTGCCAGTGCACTCTCTGGACTCACTGCACTGAATCCCCGGTGGTGCCAGTGCACTCTCTGGACTCACTGCACTGCATCCCCAGTGGTGCCAGTGCACTCTCTGGACTCACTGCACTGCATCCCCAGTGGTGCCAGTGCACTCTCTGGGCTCACTGCACTGCATCCCCACTGGTGCCAGTGGACTCTCTGGACTCACTGCACTGCATCCCCACTGGTGCCAGTGCACTCTCTGGAGTCACTGCACTTCATCCCCAGTGGTGCCAGTGCACTCTCTGGACTCACTGCACTGCATCCCCACTGCTGCCAGTGCACTCTCTGGACTCACTGCACTGCATCCCCACTGGTGCCAGTGCACTCTCTGGACTCACTGCACTGCAACCCCACTGGTGCCAGTGCACTCTCTGGACTCACTACACTGCATCCCCACTGGTGCCAGTGCACTCTCTGGACTCACTGCACTGCATCCCCAGTGGTGCCAGTGCACTGTCTGGACTCACTGCACTGCATCCCCACTGGTGCCAGTACACTCTAAGGACTCACTACACTGCACTGCATCCCCAGTGGTGCCAGTGAACTCTCTGGACTCACTGCACTGCATCCCCAGTGGTGCCAGTGCACTCTCTGGACTCACTGCACTGCATCACCACTGGTGCCAGTGCACTCTCTGGACTCACTGCACTGCATCCCCACTGGTGCCAATGCACTCTCTGGACTCACTGCACTACATCCCCACTGGTGCCAGTGCACTCTCTGCACTCACTGCACTGCATCCCCACTGGTGTCAGTGCACTCTCTGGAGTCACTGCTTTGCATACCCACTAGTGCCAGTGCACTCTCTGGACTCACTGCACTACATCCCCACTGGTGCCAGTGCACTCTCTGGACTCACTGCACTGCATCCCCACTGGTGCAACTGCACTCTCTGGACTCACTGCACTGCATCCCCACTGGTGCCAGTGCACTCTCTGGGCTCACTGCACTGCATCCCCACTGGTGCCAGTGGACTCTCTGGACTCACTGCACTGCATCCCCAGTGGTGCCAGTGCACTCTCTGGAGTCACTGCACTGCAACCCCACTGGTGCCAGTGCACTCTCTGGACTCACTGCACTGCATCCCCAGTGGTGCCAATGCACTCTCTGGACTCACTGCACTGCATCCCCACTGGTGCCAGTGCACTCTCTGGACTCACTGCACTGCATCCCCACTGGTGCCACTGCACTCTCTGGAGACACTGCAGTGCATCCCCACTGGTTCCAGTGCACTCTCTCAACTCACTGCACTGCATTCCCACTGGTGCGAGTGCACTCTCTGGACTCACTGCTTTGCATCCCCACTGGTGCCATTGCACTCTCTGGACTCACTGCACTGCATCCCCACTGGTGCCAGTGCACTCTCTGGAGTCACTGCTTTGCATCCCCACTGGTGCCAGTGCACTCTCTGGACTCACTGCACTACATCCCCAAAGGTGCCAGTGCACTCTCTGGACTCACTGCTTTGCATCCCCACTGGTGCCATTGCACTCTCTGGACTGACTGCACTGCATCCCCAGTGGTGCCAGTGCACTCCCTGGACTCACTGCACTGCATCCCCAGTGTTGCCAGTGCACTCTCTGGGCTCAATGCACTGCATCCCCACTGGTGCCAGTGGACTCTCTGGACTCACTGCACTGCATCCCCACTGGTGCCAGTGCACTCTCTGGACTCACTG
Organism: Anser brachyrhynchus; assembly: GCF_964034855.1. Classification (NCBI taxonomy): domain Eukaryota; kingdom Metazoa; phylum Chordata; class Aves; order Anseriformes; family Anatidae; genus Anser; species Anser brachyrhynchus. Next base: position 549,130 of record NW_027664139.1, read on the forward strand.
CACTGCATCCCTAGTGGTGCCAGTGCACTCTCTGGACTCACTGCACTGCATCCCCACTGCTGCCAGTGCACTCTCTGGACTCACTGCACTGCATCCCCACTGGTTCCTGTGCACTCTGTCAACTCACTGCACTGCATTCCCACTGGTGCCAGTGCACTCTCTGGACTCAATACACTGCATCCCCACTGGTGCCAGTGCACTCTCTGGACTCACTGCACTGCATCCCCACTGGTGCCAGTGCACTCTCTGGACTCACTGCACTGCATCCCGACTGGTGCCAGTGCACTCTCTGGACTCATTGCACTGCATCTCCAGTAGTGCCAGTGCACTTTCTGGAGTCACTGCACTGCATCCCTAGTGGTGCCAGTGCACTCTCTGGACTCACTGCACTGCATCCCCAGTGGTGCCACGGCACTCTCTGGACTCACTGCACTGCATCCCCACTGGTGCCAGTGCACTCTCTGGAGTCACTGCACTGCATCCCCACTGGTGCCAGTGCACTGTCTGGACTCACTGCACTGCATCCCCACTGGTGCCAGTGCACTCTCTGGACTCACTGCACTGCATCCCCACTGGTGCCAGTGAACTCTCTGGACTCACTGCACTGCATCCCCACTGGTGCCAGTGCACTCTCTGGACTCACTGCACTGCATCCCCAGTAGTGCCAGTGCACTTTCTGGACTCACTGCACTGCATCCCCACTGGTGCCAGTGAACTCTCTGGAGTCACTGCACTGCATCCCCACTGGTGCCAGTGCACTCTCTGGACTCACTGCACTGCATCCCCACTGGTGCCAGTGAACTCTCTGGACTCACTGCACTGCATCCCCACTGGTGCCAGTGCACTCTCTGGACTCATTGCACTGCACGCCCACTGGTGCCAGTGCACTCTCGGGACTCACTGCACTGCATCCCCACTGGTGCCAGTGCACTCTCTGCACTCACTGCACTGCATCCCCACTGGTGCCAGTGCACTCTCTGGACTCACTGCACTGCATCCCCACTGGTGCCAGTGCACTCTCTAGAGTCATTACACTGAATCCCCACTGGTGCCAGTTCACTCTCTAGAGTCACTGCACTGATCCGCAGTGGTGCCAGTGCACTCTCTGGACTCACTGCACTGCATCCCCACTGGTACCAGTGCACTCTCTGGACTCACTGCACTGCATCCCCACTGGTGCCAGTGCACTCTTTGGAGTCACTGCAAAGCATCCCCAGTGGTGCCAGTGCACTCTCTGGAGACACTGCAGTGCATCCCCACTGGTGCCAGTGAACTCTCTGGACTCACTACACTGCATCCCCACTGGTGCCAGTGCACTCTCTGGACTCACTGCACTGCATCCCCACTGGTGCCAGTGCACTCTCTGGACTCACTGCACTGCATCCCCAGTAGTGCCAGTGCACTTTCTGGAGTCACTGCACTGCATCCCTAGTGGTGCCAGTGAACTCTCTGGACTCACTGCACTGAATCCCCGGTGGTGCCAGTGCACTCTCTGGACTCACTGCACTGCATCCCCACTGGTGCCAGTGCACTCTCTGGACTCACTGCACTGCATCCCCACTGGTGCCATTGCACTCTCTGGACTGACTGCACTGCATCCCCAGTGGTGCCAGTGCACTCTCTGGACTCACTGCACTGCATCCCCAGTGTTGCCAGTGCAGTCTCTGGGCTCAATGCACTGCATCCCCACTGGTGCCAGTGCACTCTCTGGACTCACTGCACTGCATCCCCACTGGTGCCAGTGCACTCTCTGGACTCACTGCACTGCATCCCTAGTGGTGCCAGTGCACTCTCTGGACTCACTGCACTGCATCCCCACTGCTGCCAGTGCACTCTCTGGACTCACTGCACTGCATCCCCACTGGTTCCAGTGCACTCTGTCAACTCACTGCACTGCATTCCCACTGGTGCCAGTGCACTCTCTGGACTCAATACACTGCATCCCCACTGGTGCCAGTGCACTCTCTGGACTCACTGCACTGCATCCCCACTGGTGCCAGTGCACTCTCTGGACTCACTGCACTGCATCCCGACTGGTGCCAGTGCACTCTCTGGACTCATTGCACTGCATCTCCAGTAGTGCCAGTGCACTTTCTGGAGTCACTGCACTGCATCCCTAGTGGTGCCAGTGCACTCTCTGGACTCCCTGCACTGCATCCCCAGTGGTGCCACGGCACTCTCTGGACTCACTGCACTGCATCCCCACTGGTGCCAGTGCACTCTCTGGAGTCACTGCACTGCATCCCCACTGGTGCCAGTGCACTGTCTGGACTCACTGCACTGCATCCCCACTGGTGCCAGTGCACTCTCTGGACTCACTGCACTGCATCCCCACTGGTGCCAGTGAACTCTCTGGACTCACTGCACTGCATCCCCACTGGTGCCAGTGCACTCTCTGGACTCACTGCACTGCATCCCCAGTAGTGCCAGTGCACTTTCTGGACTCACTGCACTGCATCCCCACTGGTGCCAGTGAACTCTCTGGAGTCACTGCACTGCATCCCCACTGGTGCCAGTGCACTCTCTGGACTCACTGCACTGCATCCCCACTGGTGCCAGTGAACTCTCTGGACTCACTGCACTGCATCCCCAGTGGTGCCAGTGCACTCTCTGGACTCATTGCACTGCACGCCCACTGGTGCCAGTGCACTCTCGGGACTCACTGCACTGCATCCCCACTGGTGCCAGTGCACTCTCTGCACTCACTGCACTGCATCCCCACTGGTGCCAGTGCACTCTCTGGACTCACTGCACTGCATCCCCACTGGTGCCAGTGCACTCTCTAGAGTCACTACACTGAATCCCCACTGGTGCCAGTTCACTCTCTAGAGTCACTGCACTGATCCGCAGTGGTGCCAGTGCACTCTCTGGACTCACTGCACTGCATCCCCACTGGTACCAGTGCACTCTCTGGACTCACTGCACTGCATCCCCACTGGTGCCAGTGCACTCTTTGGAGTCACTGCAAAGCATCCCCAGTGGTGCCAGTGCACTCTCTGGAGACACTGCAGTGCATCCCCACTGGTGCCAGTGAACTCTCTGGACTCACTACACTGCATCCCCACTGGTGCCAGTGCACTCTCTGGACTCACTGCACTGCATCCCCACTGGTGCCAGTGCACTCTCTGGACTCACTGCACTGCATCCCCAGTAGTGCCAGTGCACTTTCTGGAGTCACTGCACTGCATCCCTAGTGGTGCCAGTGAACTCTCTGGACTCACTGCACTGAATCCCCGGTGGTGCCAGTGCACTCTCTGGACTCACTGCACTGCATCCCCACTGGTGCCAGTGCACTCTCTGGACTCACTGCACTGCATCCCCACTGGTGCCAGTGCACTCTCTGGACTCACTACACTGCATCCCCACTGGTGCCAGTGCACTCTAAGGACTCACTACACTGCACTGCATCCCCAGTGGTGCCAGTGAACTCTCTGGACTCACTGCACTGCATCCCCACTGGTGCCAGTGCACTCTCTGGACTCACTGCACTGCATCCCCACTGGTGCCAGTGCACTCTCTGGAGTCACTGCACTGCATCCCCACTGGTGCCAGTGCACTGTCTGGACTCACTGCACTGCATCCCCACTGGTGCCAGTGCACTCTCTGGACTCACTGCACTGCATCCCCACTGGTGCCAGTGAACTCTCTGGACTCACTGCACTGCATCCCCACTGGTGCCAGTGCACTCTCTGGACTCACTGCACTGCATCCCCAGTAGTGCCAGTGCACTTTCTGGACTCACTGCACTGCATCCCCACTGGTGCCAGTGAACTCTCTGGAGTCACTGCACTGCATCCCCACTGGTGCCAGTGCACTCTCTGGACTCACTGCACTGCATCCCCAGTGGTGCCAGTGCACTCTCTGGACTCACTGCACTGCATCCCCAGTAGTGCCAGTGCACTTTCTGGAGTCACTGCACTGCATCCCTAGTGGTGCCAGTGCACTCTCTGGACTCTCTGCACTGCAACACCACTGGTGCCAGTGCACTCTCTGGACTCACTACACTGCATCCCCACTGGTACCAGTGCACTCTCTGGACTCACTGCACTGCATCCCCACTGGTGCCAGTGCACTCTTTGGAGTCACTGCAAAGCATCCCCAGTGGTGCCAGTGCACTCTCTGGAGACACTGCAGTGCATCCCCACTGGTGCCAGTGAACTCTCTGGACTCACTACACTGCATCCCCACTGGTGCCAGTGCACTCTCTGGACTCACTGCACTGCATCCCCACTGGTGCCAGTGCACTCTCTGGACTCACTGCACTGCATCCCCAGTAGTGCCAGTGCACTTTCTGGAGTCACTGCACTGCATCCCTAGTGGTGCCAGTGAACTCTCTGGACTCACTGCACTGAATCCCCGGTGGTGCCAGTGCACTCTCTGGACTCACTGCACTGCATCCCCACTGGTGCCAGTGCACTCTCTGGACTCACTGCACTGCATCCCCACTGGTGCCAGTGCACTCTCTGGACTCACTACACTGCATCCCCACTGGTGCCAGTGCACTCTAAGGACTCACTACACTGCACTGCATCCCCAGTGGTGCCAGTGAACTCTCTGGACTCACTGCACTGCATCCCCACTGGTGCCAGTGCACTCTCTGGACTCACTGCACTGCATCCCCACTGGTGCCAGTGCACTCTCTGGAGTCACTGCACTGCATCCCCACTGGTGCCAGTGCACTGTCTGGACTCACTGCACTGCATCCCCACTGGTGCCAGTGCACTCTCTGGACTCACTGCACTGCATCCCCACTGGTGCCAGTGAACTCTCTGGACTCACTGCACTGCATCCCCACTGGTGCCAGTGCACTCTCTGGACTCACTGCACTGCATCCCCAGTAGTGCCAGTGCACTTTCTGGACTCACTGCACTGCATCCCCACTGGTGCCAGTGAACTCTCTGGAGTCACTGCACTGCATCCCCACTGGTGCCAGTGCACTCTCTGGACTCACTGCACTGCATCCCCACTGGTGCCAGTGAACTCTCTGGACTCACTGCACTGCATCCCCACTGGTGCCAGTGCACTCTCTGGACTCATTGCACTGCACGCCCACTGGTGCCAGTGCACTCTCGGGACTCACTGCACTGCATACCCACTGGTGCCAGTGCACTCTCTGCACTCACTGCACTGCATCCCCACTGGTGCCAGTGCACTCTCTGGACTCACTGCACTGCATCCCCACTGGTGCCAGTGCACTCTCTAGAGTCACTACACTGAATCCCCACTGGTGCCAGTTCACTCTCTAGAGTCACTGCACTGATCCGCAGTGGTGCCAGTGCACTCTCTGGACTCACTGCACTGCATCCCCACTGGTACCAGTGCACTCTCTGGACTCACTGCACTGCATCCCCACTGGTGCCAGTGCACTCTTTGGAGTCACTGCAAAGCATCCCCAGTGGTGCCAGTGCACTCTCTGGAGACACTGCAGTGCATCCCCACTGGTGCCAGTGAACTCTCTGGACTCACTACACTGCATCCCCACTGGTGCCAGTGCACTCTCTGGACTCACTGCACTGCATCCCCACTGGTGCCAGTGCACTCTCTGGACTCACTGCACTGCATCCCCAGTAGTGCCAGTGCACTTTCTGGAGTCACTGCACTGCATCCCTAGTGGTGCCAGTGAACTCTCTGGACTCACTGCACTGAATCCCCGGTGGTGCCAGTGCACTCTCTGGACTCACTGCACTGCATCCCCACTGGTGCCAGTGCACTCTCTGGACTCACTGCACTGCATCCCCACTGGTGCCAGTGCACTCTCTGGACTCACTGCACTGCATCCCCACTGGTGCCAGTGCACTCTAAGGACTCACTACACTGCACTGCATCCCCAGTGGTGCCAGTGAACTCTCTGGACTCACTGCACTGCATCCCCACTGGTGCCAGTGCACTCTCTGGACTCACTGCACTGCATCCCCACTGGTGCCAGTGCACTCTCTGGACTCACTGCACTGCATCCCCAGTAGTGCCAGTGCACTCTCTGGACTCACTGCACTGCATCCCCACTGGTGCCAGTGCACTCTCTGGACTCACTGCACTGCATCCCCAGTAGTGCCAGTGCACTTTCTGGAGTCACTGCACTGCATCCCTAGTGGTGCCAGTGCACTCTCTGGACTCACTGCACTGCATCCCCACTGGTGCCAGTGCACTCTCTGGACTCACTGCACTGCATCCCCACTGGTGCCAGTGCACTCTCTGGACTCACTGCACTGCATCCCCACTGGTGCCAGTGCACTCTAAGGACTCACTACACTGCACTGCATCCCCAGTGGTGCCAGTGAACTCTCTGGACTCACTGCACTGCATCCCCACTGGTGCCAGTGCACTCTCTGGACTCACTGCACTGCATCCCCACTGGTGCCAGTGCACTCTCTGGACTCACTGCACTGCATCCCCAGTGGTGCCAGTGCACTCTCTGGACTCACTGCACTGCATCCCCAGTGGTGCCAGTGCACTCTCTGGACTCACTGCACTGCATCCCCACTGCTGCCAGTGCACTCTCTGGACTCACTGCACTGCATCCCCACTGGTGCCAGTGCACTCTCTGGACTCACTGCACTGCATCCCCACTGGTGCCAGTGCACTCTCTGGACTCACTGCACTGAATCCCCACTGCTCACAGTGCACTCTCTAGAGTCACTGCACTCCAACCCCACTGGTGCCAGTGCACTCTATGGAGTCACTGCACTTATCCCCACTACTGCCAGTGCACTCTCTGGACTCACTGCACTGCATCCCCACTGGTGCCAGTGCACTCTCTGGACTCACTGCACTGCATCCCCAGTGGTGCCAGTGCACTCTCTGGACTCACTGCACTGCATCCCCACAGATGCCAGTGCACTCTCTGGACTCACTGCACTGCATCCCCACTGGTGCCAGTGCACTATCTGAACTCACTGCACTGCATCCCCATTGGTACCAGTGTACTCTCCGGAGACACTGCAGTGCATCCCCAGTTGTTGCTAGTGCACTCTCTGGAGTCACTGCACTGCATTCCCACTGGTGCCAGTGCACTCTCTGGAGTCACTGCTTTGCATCCCCACTGGTGCCAGTTCACTCTCTAGAGTCACTGCACTGATCCGCAGTGGTGCCAGTGCACTCTCTGGACTCACTGCACTGCATCCCCACTGGTACCAGTGCACTCTCTGGACTCACTGCACTGCATCCCCACTGGTGCCAGTGCACTCTCTGGAGTCACTGCACTGCATCCCCAGTGGTGCCAGTGCACTCTCTGGACTCACTGCACTGCATCCCCACTGGTGCCAGTGCACTCTCTGCACTCACTGCTCTGCATCCCCACTGGTGCCAGTGCACTTTCTGGAGTCACTGCACTGCATAACCACTGTTGACAGTGCACTCTCTGGACTCACTACACTGCATCCCCACTGGTGCCAATGCACTCTCTGGACTCACTGCACTGCATCCCCAGTGGTGCCAGTGCACTCTCTGGACTCACTGCACTGCATCCCCACTGGTGCCAGTGCACTCTCTAGAGTCGCTGCACTGCATCCCCACTGGTGCCAGTGCACTTTCTGGAGTCACTGCACTGCATCCCAAGCGCTGCCAGTGCACTCTCTGGAGTCACTGCACTGCATCCCCACTGGTGCCAGTACACTCTCTGGACTCACTGCACTGCATCCCCAGTAGTTCCAGTGCACTCTCTGGAGTCACTGCACTGCATCCCCACTGGTGCCAGTGCACTCTCTGGACTCACTGCACTGCATCCCCACTGGTGCCAGTGCACTCTCTGGACTCACTGCACTGCATCCCCACTGGTGCCAATGCACTCTCTGGACTCACTGCACTGCATAACCACTGCTGCCAGTGCACTCTCTGGAGACACTGCAGTGCATCCGCACTGGTTCCAGTGCACTCTCTCAACTCACTGCACTGCATTCCCACTGGTGCCAGTGCACTCTCTGGACTCACTGCTTTGCATCCCCACTGGTGCCATTGCACTATCTGGACTGACTGCACTGCATCCCCACTGGTGCCAGTGCACTTTCTGGACTCACTGCACTGCATCCCCACTGGTGCCAGTGCACTCTCTGGGCTCACTACACTGCATCCCCACTGGTGCCAGTGGACTCTCTGGACTCACTGCACTGCATCCCCACTGGTGCCAATGCACTCTCTGGACTCACTGCACTGCATCCCCACTGGTGCCAGTGCACTCTCTGGACTCACTGCACTGCATCCCCACTGGTGCCAGTGCACTCTCTAGAGTCGCTGCACTGCATCCCCACTGCTGCCAGTGCACTCTCTGGAGTCACTGCACTGCATCACCAGTAGTGCCAGTGAACTCTCTGGACTCACTGCACTGCATCCCCACTGGTGCCAGTGCACTCTCTGGACTCACTGCACTGCATCCCCAGAGGTGCCAGTGAACTCTCTGGACTCACTGCACTGCATCCCCAGTGGTGCCAGTGCACTCTCTGGACTCACTTCACTGCATCCCCAGTGGTGCCAGTGCACTCTCTGGAGTCACTGCACTGCATCCCCAGTGGTGCCAGTACACTCTCTGGACTCACTGCACTGCATCCCCAGTGGTGCCAGTGCACTCTCTGGACTCACTGCACTGCATCCCCACTGGTGCCAGTGCACTCTCTGGACTCACTGCTCTGCATCCCCACTGGTGCCAGTGCACTTTCTGGAGTCACTGCACTGCATAACCACTGTTGACAGTTAACTCTCTGGACTCACTACACTGCATCCCCACTGGTGCCAATGCACTCTGTGGACTCACTGCACTGCATCCCCAGTGGTGCCAGTGCACTCTCTGGACTCACTGCACTGCATCCCCACTGGTGCCAGTGCACTCTCTAGAGTCGCTGCACTGCATCCCCACTGGTGCCAGTGCACTTTCTGGAGTCACTGCACTGCATTCCAAGCGGTGCCAGTGAACTCTCTCAGGACTCACAGCACTGCATCCACACGTGGTGCCAGTGCACTCTCTGGACTCACTGCACTGCATCCCAACTGGTGCCAGTGCACTCTCTGGACTCACTTCACTGCATCCCTACTGGTGCCAGTGCACTCTCTGGAGTCACTGCACTGCATCCCCACTGGTGCCAGTACACTCTCTGGACTCACTGCACTGCATCCCCACTGGTGCCAGTGCACTCTCTGGACTCACTGCACTGCATCTCCACTGGTGCCAATGCACTCTCTGGACTCACTGCACTGCATAACCAATGCTGCCAGTGCACTCTCTGGAGACACTCCAGTGCATCCGCACTGGTTCCAGTGCACTCTCTCAACTCACTGCACTGCATTCCCACTGGTGGCAGTGCACAATCTGGACTCACTGCTTTGCATCCCCACTGGTGCCATTGCACTGTCTGGACTGACTGCACTGCATCCCCACTTGTGCCAGTGCACTCTCTGTACTCACTGCAGTGCATCCCCTGTGGTGCCAGTGCACTCTCTGGGCTCACTGAACTGCATCCCCACTAGTGCCAGTGGACTCTCTGGACTCACTGCACTGCATCCCCACTGGTGCCAGTGCACTCTCTGGAGTCACTGCACTGCATCCCCAGTGGTGCCAGTGCACTCTCTGGACTCACTGCACTGCATCCCCACTGCTGCCAGTGCACTCTCTGGACTCACTGCACTGCATCCCCACTGGTGCCAGTGCACTCTCTGGACTCACTGCACTGCAACCCCACTGGTGCCAGTGCACTCTCTGGACTCACTACACTGCATCCCCACTGGTGCCAGTGCACTCTCTGGACTCACTGCACTGCATCCCCAGTGGTGCCAGTGCACTCTCTGGACTCACTGCACTGCATCCCGACTGGTGCCAGTGCACTCTCTGGACTCACTGCACTGCATCTCCAGTAGTGCCAGTGCACTTTCTGGAGTCACTGCACTGCATCCCTAGTGGTGCCAGTGCACTCTCTGGACTCACTGCACTGCATCCCCAGTGGTGCCACGGCACTCTCTGGACTCACTGCACTGCATCCCCACTGGTGCCAGTGCACTCTCTGGAGTCACTGCACTGCATCCCCACTGGTGCCAGTGCACTGTCTGGACTCACTGCACTGCATCCCCACTGGTGCCAGTGCACTCTCTGGAGTCACTGCACTGCATCCCCACTGGTGCCAGTGAACTCTCTGGACTCACTGCACTGCATGCCCACTGGTGCCAGTGCACTCTCTGGACTCACTGCACTGCATCCCCAGTAGTGCCAGTGAACTCTCTGGACTCACTGCACTGCATCCCCACTGGTGCCAGTGCACTCTCTGGACTCATTGCACTGCACGCCCACTGGTGCCAGTGCACTCTCTGGACTCACTGCACTGCATCCCCACTGGTGCCAGTGCACTCTCTGCACTCACTGCACTGCATCCCCACTGGTGCCAGTGCACTCTCTGGACTCACTGCACTGCATCCCCACTGGTGCCAGTGCACTCTCTAGAGTCACTGCACTGCATCCCCACTGGTGCCAGTTCACTCTCTAGAGTCACTGCACTGATCCGCAGTGGTGCCAGTGCACTCTCTGGACTCACTGCACTGCATCCCCACTGGTACCAGTGCACTCTCTGGACTCACTGCACTGCATCCCCACTGGTGCCAGTGCACTCTCTGGAGTCACTGCAATGCATCCCCAGTGGTGCCAGTGCACTCTCTGGAGACACTGCACTGCATCCCTAGTGGTGCCAGTGCACTCTCTGGACTCACTGCACTGCATCCCCAGTGGTGCCACGGCACTCTCTGGACTCACTGCACTGCATCCCCACTGGTGCCAGTGCACTCTCTGGACTCACTGCACTGCATCCCCACTGGTGCCAGTGCACTCTCTGGAGTCACTGCAGTGCATCCCCACTGGTGCCAGTGCACTCTCTGGAGTCACTGCACTGCATCCCCACTGGTGCCAGTGCACTGTCTGGACTCACTGCACTGCATCCCCACTGGTGCCAGTGCACTCTCTGGAGTCACTGCACTGCATCCCCACTGGTGCCAGTGAACTCTCTGGACTCACTGCACTGCATGCCCACTGCTGCCAGTGCACTCTCTGGACTCACTGCACTGCATCCCCAGTAGTGCCAGTGAACTCTCTGGACTCACTGCACTGCATCCCCTGTGGTGCCAGTGCACTCTCTGGACTCATTGCACTGCACGCCCACTGGTGCCAGTGCACTCTCGGGACTCACTGCACTGCATCCCCAGTGGTGCCAGTGCACTCTCTGGACTCACTGCAGTGCATCCCCAGTGGTGCCAGTGCACTCTCTGGACTCACTGCACTGCATCCCCACTGGTGCCAGTGCACTCTCTAGAGTCACTGCACTGAATCCCCACTGGTGCCAGTTCACTCTCTAGAGTCACTGCACTGATCCGCAGTGGTGCCAGTGCACTCTCTGGACTCACTGCACTGCATCCCCACTGGTACCAGTGCACTCTCTGGACTCACTGCACTGCATCCCCACTGGTGCCAGTGCACTCTCTGGACTCACTGCACTGCATCCCCAGTGGTGCCAGTGCACTCTCTGGAGACACTGCAGTGCATCCCCACTGGTGCCAGTGCACTCTCTGGACTCACTGCACTGCAACCCCACTGGTGCCAGTGCACTCTCTGGACTCACTACACTGCATCCCCACTGGTGCCAGTGCACTCTCTGGACTCACTGCACTGCATCTCCACTGGTGCCAGTGCACTCTCTGGACTCACTGCACTGCATCCCCAGTAGTGCCAGTGCACTTTCTGGAGTCACTGCACTGCATCTCCAGTAGTGCCAGTGCACTTTCTGAAGTCACTGCACTGCATCCCCACTGCTGCCAGTGCACTCTCTAGACTCACTGCACTGCATCCCCAGTGGTGCCACGGCACTCTCTGGACTCACTGCACTGCATCCCTAGTGGTGCCAGTGCACTCTCTGGACTCACTGCACTGCATCCCCACTGGTGCCAGTGCACTCTCTGGAGTCACTGCACTGCATCCCCACTGGTGCCAGTGCACTGTCTGGACTCACTGCAGTGCATCCCCACTGGTGCCAGTGCACTCTCTGGAGTCACTGCACTGCATCCCCACTGGTGCCAGTGAACTCTCTGGACTCACTGCACTGCATGCGCACTGCTGCCAGTGCACTCTCTGGACTCACTGCACTGCATCCCCAGTAGTGCCAGTGAACTCTCTGGACTCACTGCACTGCATCCCCACTGGTGCCAGTGCACTCTCTGGACTCATTGCACTGCACGCCCACTGGTGCCAGTGCACTTTCGGGACTCACTGCACTGCATCCCCACTGGTGCCAGTGCACTCTCTGCACTCATTGCACTGCATAACCACTGCTGCCAGTGCACTCTCTGGACTCACTGCACTGCATTCCCACTCGTGGCAGTGCACTCTCTAGAGTCACTGCACTGATCCGCAGTGGTGCCTGTTCACTCTCTGGACTCACTGCACTGCATCCCCACTGGTACCAGTGCACTCTCTGGACTCACTGCACTGCATCCCCACTGGTGCCAGTGCACTCTCTGGACTCACTGCACTGCATCCCCACTGGTGCCAATGCACTCTCTGGACTCACTGCACTGCATAACCACTGCTGCCAGTGCACTCTCTGGAGACACTGCAGTGCATCCGCACTGGTTCCAGTGCACTCTCTCAACTCACTGCACTGCATTCCCACTGGTGCCAGTGCACTCTCTGGACTCACTGCTTTGCATCCCCACTGGTGCCATTGCACTGTCTGGACTGACTGCACTGCATCCCCACTGGTGCCAGTGCACTCTCTGTACTCACTGCACTGCATCCCCACTGGTGCCAGTGCACTCTCTGCACTCACTGCACTGCATCCCCACTGGTGCCAGTGCACTCTCTGGACTCACTGCACTGAATCCCCACTGGTGCCAGTGCACTCTCTGGAGTCACTGCACTGCATCCCCAGTGGTGCCAGTGCACTCTCTGGACTCACTGCACTGCATCCCCACAGATGCCAGTGCACTCTCTGGACTCACTGCACTGCATCCCCACTGGTGCCAGTGCACTCTCTGGACTCACTGCACTGCAACCCCACTGGTGCCAGTGCACTCTCTGGACTCACTACACTGCATCCCCACTGGTGCCAGTGCACTCTCTGGACTCACTGCACTGCATCCCCAGTGGTGCCAGTGCACTCTCTGGACTCACTGCACTGCATCCCCACTGGTGCCAGTGCACTCTCTGGACTCACTGCACTGCATCTCCAGTAGTGCCAGTGCACTTTCTGGAGTCACTGCACTGCATCCCTAGTGGTGCCAGTGCACTCTCTGGACTCACTGCACTGCATCCCCAGTGGTGCCACGGCACTCTCTGGACTCACTGCACTGCATCCCCACTGGTGCCAGTGCACTCTCTGGACTCACTGCACTGCATCCCCACTGCTGCCAGTGCACTCTCTGGACTCACTGCACTGTATTCCCACTGGTGCCAGTGCACTCTCTGGACTCACTGCACTGCAACCCCACTGGTGCCAGTGCACTCTCTAGACTCACTACACTGCATCCCCACTGCTGCCAGTGCACTCTCTGGACTCACTGCACTGCATTCCCACTGGTGCCAGTGCACTCTCTGGACTCACTGCACTGCAACCCCACTGGTGCCAGTGCACTCTCTGGACTCACTGCACTGCATCCCCAGTGGTGCCAGTGCACTCTCTGGACTGACTGCACTGCATCCCCACTGGTGCCAGTGCACTCTCTGGACTCACTGCACGGCATCCCCACTGGTGCCAGTGCACTCTCTGGAGTCACTGCAGTGCATCCCCAGTGGTGCCAGTGCACTCTCTGGACTCACTGCACTGCATACCCACTGGTGTCAATGCACTCTCTGGAGTCACTGCACTGCATCCCTACTGGTGCCAGTGCACTCTCTGGACTCACTGCACTGCATCCCCACTGGTGCCAGTGCACTCTAAGGACTCACTGCACTGCATCCCCAGTGGTGCCAGTGCACTCTCTGGACTCACTGCACTGCATCCCCACTGGTGCCAGTGCACTCTCTGCACTCACTGCACTGCATCCCCACTGGTGCCAGTGCACTCTCAGGACTCACTACACTGCATCCACTCTGGTGCCAGTGCACTCTCTAGAGTCACTGCACTCCAACCCCACTGGTGCCAGTGCACTCTCTAGAGTCACTGCACTGATCCGCAGTGGTGCCAGTGCACTCTCTGGACTCACTGCACTGCAACCCCACTGGTGCCAGTGCACTCTCTGGACTCACTGCACTGCATCCCCACTGCTGCCAGTGCACTCTCTGGACTCACTGCACTGCATCCCCAGTAGTGCCAGTGCACTTTCTGGAGTCACTGCACTGCATCCCTAGTGGTGCCAGTGCACTCTCTGGACTCACTGCACTGCATCCCCAGTGGTGCCAGTGCACTCTCTGGTCTCACTGCACTGCATCCCCAGTGGTGCCAGTGCACTCTCTGGACTCACTGCACTGCATCCCCACTACTGCCATTGCACTCTCTGGAGTCACTGCACTGCATCCCAACTGGTGCCAGTGAACTCTCTGGACTCACTGCACTCCATCCCCAGTGGTGCCAGTGCACTCTCTGGACTCACTGCACTGCATCCCCACTGGTGCCAGTGCACTCTCTGGACTCACTGCAGTGCATTCCCAGTGGTACCAATGCACTCTCTGGACTCACTGCACTGCATCACCAGTGGTGCCAGTGCACTCTCTGGAATCACTGCAGTGCATCCCCTGTGCTGCCATTGCACTCTCTGTACTCACTGCACTGCATCCCCAGTGGTGCCAGTGCACTCTCTGGACTCACTGCAGTGCATCCCCAGTGGTGCCAGTGCACTCTCTGGACTCATTGCACTGCATCCCCAGTGGTGCCAGTGCACTCTCTGGACTCACTGCAGTGCATTCCCAGTGGTATCAATGCACTCTCTGGACTCACTGCACTGCATCACCAGTGGTGCCAGTGCACTCTCTGGAATCACTGCAGTGCATCCCCAGTGGTGCCAGTGCACTCTTTGGACTAACTGCACTGCATCCCCATTAGTGCCAGGTCATTCTCTGGACTCACTGCAGTGCATCCCCAGTGTTGACAGTGCACTCTCTGGACTCACTGCACTGCATCCCCAGTGGTGCCAGTGCACTCTCTGGACACACTGCAGTGTATCCCCAGTGGTGCAAGGGCACTCTCTGGACTAACTGCACTAAAACCCCAGTGGTGCCAGTGCACTCTCTGGACTCACTGCACTGCATCCCCAATGGTGCCACTGCACTCTCTGGACTCACTGCAGTGCATCCCCAGTGGTGCCAGTGCACTCTCTGCACTCACTGCACTGCATCCCCAGTGGTGCCAGTGCACTCTCTGCACTCACTGAACTGCATCTCCAGTGATGCCAGTGCACTCTCTGGACTCACTGCACTGCATCCCCACTGGTGCCAGTGCACTCTCTGGACTAACTGCACTGCATCCCCTGTGGTGCCAGGGCACTCTCCGGACTCACTGCAGTGCATTCGCAGTGGTGCCAGTGCACTCTTTGGACTCACTGCACTGCATCCCCATTAGTGCCAGGTCATTCTCTGGACTCACTGCAGTGCATCCCCAGTGTTGACAGTGCACTCTCTGGACTCACTGCACTGCATCCCCAGTGGTGCCAGTGCACTCTCTGGACACACTGCAGTGTATCCCCAGTGGTGCAAGGGCACTCTCTGGACTAACTGCACTAAAATCCCAGTGGTGCCAGTGCACTCTCTGGACTCACAGCACTGCATCCCCAATGGTGCCACTGCACACTCTGGACTCACTAAACTGCATCCCCACTGGTGCCAGTGCACTCTCTGGAGTCACTGCACTGCATCCCCACTGGTGCCAGTGAACTCTCTGGACTCACTGCACTCCATCCCCACTGGTGCCAGTGCACTCTCTGGACTCACTGCACTGCATCCCCACTGGTGCCAGTGCACTCTCTAGAATCACTGCACTGCATCCCCTGTGGTGCCAGTGCACTCTCTGGACTTACTGCACTGCATCCCCAGTGGTGCCAGTGCACTCTCTGGACTCACTGCAGTGCATCCCCTGTGGTGCCAGTGCACTCTCTGGACTCACTGCACTGCATCCCCACTGGTGCCAGTGCACTCTCTGGACTCACTGCACTGCATCCCAAGTGGTGCCAGTGCACTCTCTGGACTCACAGCACTGCATCCCCAGTGGTGCCAGTGCACTCTCTGGACTCACTGCAGTGCATTCCCACTGGTGCCAATGCACTCTCTGGACTCACTGCACTGCATCACCAGTGGTGCCAGTGCACTCTCTGGCATCACTGCAGTGCATCCCCTGTGCTGCCATTGCACTCTCTGTACTCACTGCACTGCATCCCCAGTGGTGCCAGTGCACTCTCTGGACTCACTGCACTGCATCCCCAGTGGAGCCAGAGCACTCTCTGGACTCACTGCATTGCATCCCCAGTGGTGCCAGTGCACTCTCTGGACTCACTGCACTGCATCCCCACTGGTGCCACTGCACTCTCTGGACTCACTAAACTGCATCCCCACTGGTGCCAGTGCAGTCTCTGCAGTCACTGCAGTGCATCCCCAGTGGTGCCAGTGCACTCTTTGGACTCACTGCACTGCATCCCCACTGGTGCCAGTGCACTCTCTGGACTCACTGCACTGCATCCCCAGTAGTGCCAGTGCACTTTCTGGAGTCACTGCACTGCATCCCTAGTGGTGCCAGTGCACTCTCTGGACTCACTGCACTGCATCCCCAGTGGTGCCAGTGCACTCTCTGGACTCACTGCACTGCATCACCAGTGGTGCCAGTGCACTCTCTGGACTCACTGCACTGCATCCCCACTGCTGCCAGTGCACTCTCTGGAGTCACTGCACTGCATCCCCACTGGTGCCAGTGAACTCTCTGGACTCACTGCACTCCATCCCCACTGGTGCCAGTGCACTCTCTGGACTCACTGCACTGCATCCCCACTGGTGCCAGTGCACTCTCTGGAATCACTGCACTGCATCCCCTGTGGTGCCAGTGCACTCTCTGGACTTACTGCACTGCATCCCCAGTGGTGCCAGTGCACTCTCTGGACTCACTGCAGTGCATCCCCTGTGGTGCCAGTGCACTCTCTGGACTCACTGCACTGCATCCCCAGTGGTGCCAGTGCACTCTCTGGACTCACTGCACTGCATCCCCTGTGGTGCCAGTGCACTCTCTGGACTCACTGCACTGCATCCCCACTGGTGCCAGTGCACTCTCTGGACTCACTGCAGTGCATTCCCACTGGTGCCAATGCACTCTCTGGACTCACTGCACTGCATCACCAGTGGTGCCAGTGCACTCTCTGGCATCACTGCAGTGCATCCCCTGTGCTGCCATTGCACTCTCTGTACTCACTGCACTGCATCCCCAGTGGTGCCAGTGCACTCTCTGTACTCACTGCACTGCATCCCCAGTGGAGCCAGAGCACTCTCTGGACTCACTGCATTGCATCCCCAGTGGTGCCAGTGCACTCTCTGGACTCACTGCACTGCATCCCCAGTGGTGCCAGTGCACTCTCTGGACTCACTGCACTGCATCCCCAGTGGTGCCAGTGCACTCTCTGGACTAACTGCACTGCATCCCCTGTGGTGCCAGGGCACTCTCCGGACTCACTGCAGTGCATCCGCAGTCGTGCCAGTGCACTCTTTCGAGTCACTGCACTGCATCCCCATTAGTGCCAGGTCATTCTCTGGACTCACTGCAGTGCATCCCCAGTGTTGACAGTGCACTCTCTGGACTCACTGCACTGCATCCCCAGTGGTGCCAGTGCACTCTCTGGACACACTGCAGTGTATCCCCAGTGGTGCAAGGGCACTCTCTGGACTAACTGCACTAAAACCCCAGTGGTGCCAGTGCACTCTCTGGACTCACAGCACTGCATCCCCAATGGTGCCACTGCGCTCTCTGCACTCACTGCACTGCATCCCCAGTGGTGCCAGTGCACTCTCTGCACTCACTGAACTGCATCCCCAGTGATGCCAGTGCACTCTCTGGACTCACTGCACTGCATCCCCAGTGGTGCCAGTGCACTCTCTGGAGACACTGCAGTGCATCCCCAGTGGTGCCAGTGCACTCTCTGGAGTCACTGCTTTGCATCCCCACTGGTGCCATTGCACTCTCTGAACTGACTGCACTGCATCCCCACTTGTGCCAGTGCACTCTCTGCACTCACTGCACTGCATATCCACTGGTGCCAGTGCACTCTCTGGACTCACTGCACTGCAACCCCACTGGTGCCAGTGCACTCTCTGGACTCACTACACTGCATCCCCACTGGTGCCAGTGCACTCTCTGGACTCACTGCACTGCACCCCACTGGTGCCAGTCGACTCTCTGGACTCACTGCACTGCATCCCCACTGGTGCCAGTGCACTCTCTGGAGTCACTGCACTGCATCCCCAGTGGCGCCAGTACACTCTCTGGAGACACTGCACATCATCCCCACTGGTGCCAGTGCACTCTCTGGACTCACTGCACTGCATTCCCACTGGTGCCAGTGCACTCTCTGGAGTCACTGCACTGCATCCCCACTGGTGCCAGTGAACTGCCTGGACTCACTGCACTGCATCCCCACTGGTGCCAGTGCACTCTGTGGACTCACTGCACTGCATCCCCAGTAGTGCCAGTGCACTTTCTGCAGTCACTGCACTGCCTCCCTAGTGGTGCCAGTGCACTCTCTGGACTCACTGCACTGCATCCCCACTGGTGCCAGTGCACTCTCTAGCGTCACTACACTCCAACCCCACTGGTGCCAGTGCACTCTCTAGAGTCACTGCACTGATCCGAAGTGGTGCCAGTGCACTCTCTGGACTCACTGCACTGCATCCCCACTGGTACCAGGGCACTCTCTGGAGTCACTGCACTGCATCCCCACTGGTGCCAGTGCACTCTATGGAGTCACTGCACTGCATCCCCACTGGTGCCAGTGCACTCTCAGGACTCACTGCACTGCATCCCCAGTGGTGCCAGTGCAGTCTCTGGACTCACTGCACTGCATCCCCAGTGGTGCCAGTGCACTCTCTGGACTCACTGCACTACATCCCCACTGGTGCCAATGCACTCTCTGGACTCACTGCAGTGCATCCCCACTGGTGCCAGTGCACTCTCTGGACTCACTGCACTGCATCCCCACTGGTGCCAGTGCACTCTCTGGACTCACTGCACTGCATCCCCACTGGTGCCAGTGCACTCTCTGGACTCACTGCACTGCAACCCCACTGGTGCCAGTGCACTCTCTGGACTCACTACACTGCATCCCCACTGGTGCCAGTGCACTCTCAGGACTCACTGCACTGCATCCCCAGTGGTGCCAGTGCACTCTCTGGACTCACTGCACTGCATCCCCACTGGTGCCAGTGCACTCTCTGGAGTCACTGCACTGCAACCCCACTGGTGCCAGTGCACTCTCTGGACTCACTACACTGCATCCCCACTGGTGCCAGTGCAGTCTCTGGAGTCACTGCAGTGCATCCCCAGTGGTGCCAGTGCACTCTCTGGACTCACTGCACTGCATCCCCAGTGGTGCCAGTGCACTCTCTGGACTCACTGCACTGCATCCCCAGTAGTGCCAGTGCACTTTCTGGAGTCACTGCACTGCATCCCTAGTGGTGCCAGTGCACTCTCTGGACTCACTGCACTGCAACACCACTGGTGCCAGTGCACTCTCTGGACTCACTACACTGCATCCCCACTGGTGCCAGTGCACTCTCTGGACTCACTGCACTGCACCCCACTGGTGCCAGTCGACTCTCTGGACTCGCTGCACTGCATCCCCACTGGTGCCAGTGCACTCTCTGGAGTCACTGCACTGCATCCCCAGTGGCGCCAGTACACTCTCTGGAGACACTGCACTGCATCCCCACTGGTGCCAGTGCACTCTCTGGACTCACTGCACTGCATTCCCACTGGTGCCAGTGCACTCTCTGGAGTCACTGCACTGCATCCCCACTGGTGCCAGTGAACTGCCTGGACTCACTGCACTGCATCCCCACTGGTGCCAGTGCACTCTGTGGACTCACTGCACTGCATCCCCAGTAGTGCCAGTGCACTCTCTGGACTCACTGCACTGCATCCCTACTGGTACCAGTGCACTCTCTGGAGTCACTGCACTGCATCCCCACTGGTGCCAGTGCACTCTCTGGAGTCACTGCACTGCATCCCCACTGGTGCCACTGCACTCTCAGGACTCACTGCACTGCATCCCCAGTGGTGCCAGTGCAGTCTCTGGAGTCACTGCACTGCATCCCCACTGGTGCCAGTGCACTCTCTGGACTCACTGCACTACATCCCCACTGGTGCCAATGCACTCTCTGGACTCACTGCAGTGCATCCCCAGTGGTGCCAGTGCACTCTCTGGACAGACTGCACTGCATCCCCATTGGTGCCAGTGCACTCTCTGGACTCACTGCACTGCATCCCCACTGGTGCCAGTGCACTCTCTGGACTCACTGCACTGCAACCCCACTGGTGCTAGTGCACTCTCTGGACTCACTACACTGCATCCCCACTGCTGCCAGTGCACTCTCAGGACTCACTGCACTGCATCCCCAGTGGTGCCAGTGCACTCTCTGGACTCACTGCAGTGCATCCTCACTGGTGCCAGTGCACTCTCTGGACTCACTGCACTGCAACCCCACTGGTGCCAGTGCACTCTCTGGACTCACTACACTGCATCCCCACTGGTGCCAGTGCAGTCTCTGGAGTCACTGCAGTGCATCCCCAGTGGGTGCCAGTGCACTCTCTAGAGTCACTACACTCCAACACCACTGGTGCCAGTGCACTCTCTAGAGTCACTGCACTGATCCGAAGTGGTGCCAGTGCACTCTCTGGACTCACTGCACTGCATCCCCACTGGTACCAGTGCACTCTCTGGAGTCACTGCACTGCATCCCCACTGGTGCCAGTGCACTCTATGGAGTCACTGCACTGCATCCCCACCGGTGCCAGTGCACTCTCAGGACTCACTGCACTGCATCCCCAGTGGTGCCAGTGCAGTCTCTGGACTCACTGCACTGCATCCCCACTGGTGCCAGTGCACTCTCTGGACTCACTGCACTACATCCCCACTGGTGCCAATGCACTCTCTGGACTCACTGCAGTGCATCCCCACTGGTGCCAGTGCACTCTCTGGACTCACTGCACTGCATCCCCACTGGTGCCAGTGCACTCTCTGGACTCACTGCACTGCATCCCCACTGGTGCCAGTGCACTCTCTGGACTCACTGCACTGCAACCCCACTGGTGCCAGTGCACTCTCTGGACTCACTGCACTGCAACCCCACTGGTGCCAGTGCACTCTCAGGACTCACTGCACTACATCCCCAGTGGTGCCAGTGCACTCTCTGGACTCACTGCAGTGCATCCCCACTGGTGCCAGTGCACTCTCTGGACTCACTGCACTGCAACCCCACTGGTGCCAGTGCACTCTCTGGACTCACTACACTGCATCCCCACTGGTGCCAGTGCAGTCTCTGGAGTCACTGCAGTGCATCCCCAGTGGTGCCAGTGCACTCTCTGGACTCACTGCACTGCATCCCCACTGGTGCCAGTGCACTCTCTGGACTCACTGCACTGCATCCCCAGTAGTGCCAGTGCACTTTCTGGAGTCACTGCACTGCATCCCTAGTGGTGCCAGTGCACTCTCTGGACTCACTGCACTGCGTCCCCAGTGGTGCCAGTGCACTCTCTGGAGTCACTGCACTGCATCCCCACTGGTGCCAGTGCACTCTCTGGACTCACTGCACTGCATCCCCACTGCTGCCAGTGCACTCTCTGGAGTCACTGCACTGCATCCCCACTGGTGCCAGTGAACTCTCTGGACTCACTGCACTCCATCCCCTGTGGTGCCAGTGCACTCTCTGGACTTACTGCACTGCATCCCCAGTGGTGCCAGTGCACTCTCTGGACTCACTGCAGTGCATCCCCTGTGGTGCCAGTGCACTCTCTGGACTCACTTCAGTGCATCCCCATTGGTGCCAGTGCACTCTCTGGACTCACTGCAGTGCATTCCCATTGGTACCAATGCACTCTCTGGACTCACTGCACTGCATCACCAGTGGTGCCAGTGCACTCTCTGGAATCACTGCAGTGCATCCCCTGTGCTGCCATTGCACTCTCTGTACTCACTGCACTGCATCCCCAGTGGTGCCAGTGCACTCTCTGGACTCACTGCACTGCATCCCCAGTGGAGCCAGAGCACTCTCTGGACTCACTGCATTGCATCCCCAGTGGTGCCAGTGCACTCTCTGGACTCACTGCACTGCATCCCCACTGGTGCCAGTGCACTCTCTGGACTCACTGCACTGCATCCCCACTGGTGCCAGTGCACTCTCTGGACTCACTGCACTGCATACCCAATGGTGCCAGTGCACTCTCTGGACTCACTGCACTGCAACCCCACTGGTGCCAGTGCACTCTCTGGACTCACTACACTGCATCCCCACTGGTGCCAGTCGACTCTCTGGACTCACTGCACTGCATGCCCACTGGTGCCAGTGCACTCTCTGGAGTCACTGCACTGCATCCCCAGTGGCGCCAGTACACTCTCTGGAGACACTGCACTGCATCCCCAGTGGTGCCAGTGCACTCTCTGGACTCACTGCACTGCATTCCCACTGGTGCCAGTGCACTCTCTGGAGTCACTGCACTGCATCCCCACTGGTGCCAGTGAACTGCCTGGACTCACTGCACTGCATCCCCACTGGTGCCAGTGCACTCTGTGGACTCACTGCACTGCATCCCCAGTAGTGCCAGTGCACTTTCTGCAGTCACTGCACTGCCTCCCTAGTGGTGCCAGTGCACTCTCTGGACTCACTGCACTGCATCCCCACTGGTGCCAGTGCACTCTCTAGAGTCACTACACTCCAACCCCACTGGTGCCAGTGCACTCTCTAGAGTCACTGCACTGATCCGAAGTGGTGCCAGTGCACTCTCTGGACTCACTGCACTGCATCCCCACTGGTACCAGTGCACTCTCTGGAGTCACTGCACTGCATCCCCACTGGTGCCAGTGCACTCTCTGGACTCACTGCACTGCATCCCCACTGGTGCCAGTGCACTCTCAGGACTCACTGCACTGCATCCCCAGTGGTGCCAGTGCAGTCTCTGGACTCACTGCACTGCATCCCCACTGGTGCCAGTGCACTCTCTGGACTCACTGCACTACATCCCCACTGGTGCCAATGCACTCTCTGGACTCACTGCAGTGCATCCCCACTGGTGCCAGTGCACTCTCTGGACTCACTGCACTGCATCCCCACTGGTGCCAGTGCACTCTCTGGACTCACTGCACTGCATCCCCACTGGTGCCAGTGCACTCTCTGGACTCACTGCACTGAAACCCCACTGGTGCCAGTGCACTCTCTGGACTCACTACACTGCATCCCCATTGGTGCCAGTGCACTCTCTGGACTCACTGCACTGCATCCCCAGTGGTGCCAGTGCACTCTCTGGACTCACTGCACTGCATCCCCACTGGTGCCAGTGCACTCTCTGGACTCACTGCACTGCAACCCCACTGGTGCCAGTGCACTCTCTGGACTCACTACACTGCATCCCCACTGGTGCCAGTGCAGTCTCTGGAGTCACTGCAGTGCATCCCCAGTGGTGCCAGTGCACTCTATGGACTCACTGCACTGCATCCCCACTGGTGCCAGTGCACTCTCTGGACTCACTGCACTGCATCCCCACTGGTGCCAGAGCACTCTCTGGAGTCACTGCACTGCATCCCCAGTGGTGCCAGTGCACTCTCTGGACTCACTGCACTGCATCCCCAGTGGTGCCAGTGCACTCTCTGGACTCACTGCACTGCATCCCCACTGGTGCCAGTGCACTCTCTGGACTCACTGCACTGCATCCCCAGTGGTTCCAGTGCACTCTCTGGAGTCACTGCACTGCATCCCCACTGGTGCCAGTGCACTCTCTGGACTCACTGCACTGCATCCCCAGTGGTGCCAGTGCACTCTCTGGAATCACTGCACTGCATCCCCTGTGGTGCCAGTGCACTCTCTGGACTTACTGCACTGCATCCCCAGTGGTGCCAGTGCACTCTCTGGACTCACTGCAGTGCATCCCCTGTGGTGCCAGTGCACTCTCTGGACTCACTTCAGTGCATCCCCATTGGTGCCAGTGCACTCTCTGGACTCACTGCAGTGCATTCCCAGTGGTACCAATGCACTCTCTGGACTCACTGCACTGCATCACCAGTGGTGCCAGTGCACTCTCTGGAATCACTGCAGTGCATCCCCTGTGCTGCCATTGCACTCTCTGTACTCACTGCACTGCATCCCCAGTGGTGCCAGTGCACTCTCTGGACTCACTGCACTGCATCCCCAGTGGAGCCAGAGCACTCTCTGGACTCACTGCATTGCATCCCCAGTGGTGCCAGTGCACTCTCTGGACTCACTGCACTGCATCCCCACTGGTGCCAGTGCACTCTCTGGACTCACTGCACTGCATCCCCAGTGGTGCCAGTGCACTCTCTGGAGTCACTGCACTGCATCCCCACTGGTGCCAATGCACTCTCTGGACTCACTGCACTGCATCCCCACTGGTGCCAGTGCACTCTCTGCACTCAGTGCACTGAATACCCACTGGTGCCAGTGCACTCTCTGGACTCACTGCACTGCAACCCCACTGGTGCCAGTGCACTCTCTGGACTCACTACACTGCATCCCCACTGGTGCCAGTGCACTCTCTGGACTCACTGCACTGCACCCCACTGGTGCCAGTCGACTCTCTGGACTCACTGCACTGCATGCCCACTGGTGCCAGTGCACTCTCTGGAGTCACTGCACTGCATCCCCAGTGGCGCCAGTACACTCTCTGGAGACACTGCACTGCATCCCCACTGGTGCCAGTGCACTCTCTGGACTCACTGCACTGCATTCCCACTGGTGCCAGTGCACTCTCTGGAGTCACTGCACTGCATCCCCACTGGTGCCAGTGAACTGCCTGGACTCACTGCACTGCATCCCCACTGGTGCCAGTGCACTCTGTGGACTCACTGCACTGCATCCCCAGTAGTGCCAGTGCACTTTCTGCAGTCACTGCACTGCCTCCCTAGTGGTGCCAGTGCACTCTCTGGACTCACTGCACTGCATCCCCACTGGTGCCAGTGCACTCTCTAGAGTCACTGCACTGATCCGAAGTGGTGCCAGTGCACTCTCAGGACTCACTGCACTGCATCCCCAGTGGTGCCAGTGCACTCTCTGGACTCACTGCACTGCATCCCCACTGGTGCCAGTGCACTCTCTGGACTCACTGCACTGCAACCTTACTGGTGCCAGTGCACTCTCTGGACTCACTACACTGCATCCCCACTGGTGCCAGTGCAGTCTCTGGAGTCACTGCACTGCATCCCCACTGGTGCCAGTGCACTCTCTGGACTCACTGCACTGCATCCCCAGTGGTGCCAGTGCACTCTCTGGACTCACTGCACTGCATCCCCAGTGGTGCCAGTGCACTCTCTGGACTCACTGCACTGCATCCCCACTGGTGCCAGTGCACTCTATGGACTAACTGCACTGCATCCCCAGTAGTGCCAGTGCACTTTCTGCAGTCACTGCACTGCATCCCTAGTGGTGCCAGTGCACTCTCTGGACTCACTGCACTGCATCCCCAGTGGTGCCAGTGCACTCTCTGGAGTCACTGCACTGCATCCCCAGTGGTGCCAGTGCACTCTCTGGACTCACTGCACTGCATCCCCACTGCTGCCAGTGCACTCTCTGGAGTCACTGCACTGCATCCCCACTGGTGCCAGTGAACTCTCTGGACTCACTGCACTCCACCCCAATGGTGCCAGTGCACTCTCTGGACTCACTGCACTGCATCCCCTGTGGTGCCAGTGCACTCTCTGGACTTACTGCACTGCATCCCCAGTGGTGCCAGTGCACTCTCTGGACTCACTGCACTGCATCCCCTGTGGTGCCAGTGCACTCTCTGTACTCACTTCAGTGCATCCCCAGTGGTGCCAGTGCACTCTCTGGACTCACTGCACTGCATCCCCAGTGGTGCCAGTGCACTCTCTGGACTCACTGCACTGCATCCCCAGTGGTGCCAGTGCACTCTCTGGACTCACTGCAGTGCATTCCCAGTGGTACCAATGCACTCTCTGGACTCACTGCACTGCATCCCCAGTGGTGCCAGTGCACTCTCTGGAATCACTGCACTGCATCCCCACTGGTGCCAGTGCACTATAAGGACTCACTGCACTGCATCCCCAGTGGTGCCAGTGCACTCTCTGGACTCACTGCACTGCATCCCCACTGGTGCCAGTGCACTCTCTGGACTCACTGCAGTGCATCCCCACTGGTGCCAGTGCACTCTCTGGACTGACTGCACTGCATCCCCACTGGTGCCAGTGCACTCTCTGGACTGACTGCACTGCATCCCCACTGGTGCCAGTGCACTCTCTGGACTCACTGCACTGCATCCCCACTGGTGCCAGTGCACTCTCTGGACTCACTACACTGCATCCCCACTGGTGCCAGTGCACTCTCAGGACTCACTGCACTGCATCCCCAGTGGTGCCAGTGCACTCTCTGGACTCACTGCACTGCATCCCCACTGGTGCCAGTGCACTCTCTGGAGTCACTGCACTGCAACCCCACTGGTGCCAGTGCACTCTCTGGACTCACTACACTGCATCCCCACTGGTGCCAGTGCAGTCTCTGGAGTCACTGCAGTGCATCACCAGTGGTGCCAGTGCACTCTCTGGACTCACTGCACTGCATCCCCACTGGTGCCAGTGCACTCTCTGGACTCACTGCACTGCATCCCCAGTAGTGCCAGTGCACTCTCTGGACTCACTGCACTGCATCCCCACTGCTGCCAGTGCACTCTCTGGAGTCACTGCACTGCATCCCCTGTGGTGCCAGTGCACTCTCTGGACTTCCTGCACTGCATCCCCAGTGGTGCCAGTGCACTCTCTGGACTCACTGCAGTGCATCCCCTGTGGTGCCAGTGCACTCTCTGGACTCACTTCAGTGCATCCCCAGTGGTGCCAGTGCACTCTCTGGACTCACTGCAGTGCATCCCCAGTGGTGCCAGTGCACTCTCTGGACTCATTGCACTGCATCCCCAGTGGTGCCAGTGCACTCTCTGGACTCACTACACTGCATTCCCAGTGGTACCAATGCACTCTCTGGACTCACTGCACTGCATCACCAGTGGTGCCAGTGCACTCTCTGGAATCACTGCACTGCATCCCCTGTGCTGCCATTGCACTCTCTGTACTCACTGCACTGCATCCCCAGTGGTGCCAGTGCACTCTCTGTACTCACTGCACTGCATCCCCAGTGGAGCCAGAGCACTCTCTGGACTCACTGCATTGCATCCCCAGTGGTGCCAGTGCACTCTCTGGACTCACTGCATTGCATCCCCAGTGGTGCCAGTGCACTCTCTGGACTCACTGCACTGCATCCCCAGTGGTGCCAGTGCACTCTCTGGAGTCACTGCTTTGCATCCCCACTGGTGCCAATGCACTCTCTGGACTCACTGCACTGCATCCCTAGTGGTGCCAGTGCACTCTCTGGAGTCACTGCACTGCATCCCCACTGGTACCAGTGCACTCTCTGGAGTCACTGCACTGCAACCCCACTGGTGCCAGTGCACTCTCTGGACTCACTGCACTGCATCCCCACTGGTGCCAGTGCACTCCCTGGAGTCACTGCACTGCATCCCCACTGGTGCCAGTGCACTCTCTGGAGACACTGCACTGCATCCCCACTGGTGCCAGTGCACTCTCTGGACTCACTGAACTGCATTCCCACTGGTGCCAGTGCACTCTCTGGAGTCACTGCACTGCATCCCCACTGGTGCCAGTGAACTGCCTGGACTCACTGCACTGCATCCCCACTGGTGCCAGTGCACTCTCTGGACTCACTGCACTGCATCCCCAGTAGTGCCAGTGCACTTTCTGGAGTCACTGCACTGCCTCCCTAGTGGTGCCAGTGCACTCTCTGGACTCACTGCACTGCATCCCCACTGGTGCCAGTGCACTCTCTAGAGTCACTGCACTCCAACCCCACTGGTGCCAGTGCACTCTCTAGAGTCACTGCACTGATCCGAAGTGGTGCCAGTGCACTCTCTGGACTCACTGCACTGCATCCCCACTGGTGCCAGTGCACTCTCTGGACTCACTGCACGGCATCCCCACTGGTGCCAGTGCACTCTCTGGAGTCACTGCAGTGCATCCCCAGTGGTGCCAGTGCACTCTCTGGACTCACTGCACTGCATCCCCACTGGTGTCAATGCACTCTCTGGAGTCACTGCACTGCATCCCTACTGGTGCCAGTGCACTCTCTGGACTCACTGCACTGCATCCCCACTGGTGCCAGTGCACTATAAGGACTCACTGCACTGCATCCCCAGTGGTGCCAGTGCACTCTCTGGACTCACTGCACTGCATCCCCACTGGTGCCAGTGCACTCTCTGCACTCACTGCACTGCATCCCCACTGGTGCCAGTGCACTCTCTAGAGTCACTGCACTCCAACCCCACTGGTGCCAGTGCACTCTCTAGAGTCACTGCACTGATCCGCAGTGGTGCCAGTGCACTCTCTGGACTCACTGCACTGCATCCCCACTGGTACCAGTGCACTCTCTGGACTCACTGCACTGCATCCCCACTGGTGCCAGTGCACTCTATGGAGTCACTGTACTGCATCCCGGTGGTGGTGACAGTGCACTCTCTGGACTCACTGCACTGCATCCCCAGTGGTGCCAGTGCAGTCTCTGGACTCACTGCACTGCATCCCCACTGGTGCCAGTGCACTCTCTGGACTCAATGCACTACATCCCCACTGGTGCCAATGCACTCTCTGGACTCACTGCAGTGCATCCCCACTGCTGCCAGTGCACTCTCTGGACTGACTGCACTGCATCCCCACTGGTGCCAGTGCACTCTCTGGACTCACTGCACTGCATCCCCACTGGTGCCAGTGCACTCTAAGGACTCACTGCACTGCAACCCCACTGGTGCCAGTGCACTCTCTGGACTCACTGCACTGCATCCCCAGTGGTGCCAGTGCACTCTCTGGACTCACTGCACTGCAGCCCCAGTGGTGCCAGTGCACTCTCTGGACTCACTGCACTGCATCCCCACTGGTGCCAGTGCACTCTATGGACTAACTGCACTGCATCCCCAGTAGTGCCAGTGCACTTTCTGCAGTCACTGCACTGCATCCCTAGTGGTGCCAGTGCACTCTCTGGACTCACTGCAGTGCATCCCCACTGGTGCCAGTGCACTCTCTGGAGTCACTGCACTGCATCCCCAGTGGTGCCAGTGCACTCTCTGGACTCACTGCACTGCATCCCCACTGCTGCCAGTGCACTCTCTGGAGTCACTGCACTGCATCCCCACTGGTGCCAGTGAACTCTCTGGACTCACTGCACTCCATCCCCACTGGTGCCAGTGCACTCTCTGGACTCACTGCACTGCATCCCCTGTGGTGCCAGTGCACTCTCTGGACTTACTGCACTGCATCCCCAGTGGTGCCAGTGCACTCTCTGGACTCACTGCACTGCATCCCCTGTGGTGCCAGTGCACTCTCTGTACTCACTTCAGTGCATCCCCAGTGGTGCCAGTGCACTCTCTGGACTCACTGCACTGCATCCCCAGTGGTGCCAGTGCACTCTCTGGACTCACTGCACTGCATCCCCAGTGGTGCCAGTGCACTCTCTGGACTCACTGCAGTGCATTCCCAGTGGTACCAATGCACTCTCTGGACTCACTGCACTGCATCCCCAGTGGTGCCAGTGCACTCTCTGGAATCACTGCACTGCATCCCCTGTGCTGCCATTGCACTCTCTGTACTCACTGCACTGCATCCCCAGTGGTGCCATTGCACTCTCTGTACTCACTGCACTGCATCCCCAGTGGAGCCAGAGCACTCTCTGGACTCACTGCATTGCATCCCCAGTGGTGCCAGTGCACTCTCTGGACTCACTGCACTGCATCCCCACTGGTGCCAGTGCACTCTCTGGACTCACTGCACTGCATCCCCAGTGGTGCCAGTGCACTCTCTGGAGTCACTGCTTTGCATCCCCACTGGTGCCAATGCACTCTCTGGACTCACTGCACTGCAGCCCCACTGCTGCCAGTGCACTCTCTGGAATCACTGCACTGCATACCCACTGGTACCAGTGCACTCTCTGGAGTCACTGCACTGCAACCCCACTGGTGCCAGTGCACTCTCTGGACTCACTGCACTGCATCCCCACTGGTGCCAGTGCACTCCCTGGAGTCACTGCACTGCATCCCCACTGGTGCCAGTACACTCTCTGGAGACACTGCACTGCATCCCCACTGGTGCCAGTGCACTCTCTGGACTCACTGCACTGCATTCCCACTGGTGCCAGTGCACTCTCTGGAGTCACTGCACTGCATCCCCACTGGTGCCAGTGAACTGCCTGGACTCACTGCACTGCATCCCCACTGGTGCCAGTGCACTCTCTGGACTCACTGCACTGCATCCCCAGTAGTGCCAGTGCACTTTCTGGAGTCACTGCACTGCCTCCCTAGTGGTGCCAGTGCACTCTCTGGACTCACTGCACTGCATCCCCACTGGTGCCAGTGCACTCTCTAGAGTCACTGCACTCCAACCCCACTGGTGCCAGTGCACTCTCTAGAGTCACTGCACTGATCCGAAGTGGTGCCAGTGCACTCTCTGGACTCACTGCACTGCATCCCCACTGGTGCCAGTGCACTCTCTGGACTCACTGCACGGCATCCCCACTGGTGCCAGTGCACTCTCTGGAGTCACTGCAGTGCATCCCCAGTGGTGCCAGTGCACTCTCTGGACTCACTGCACTGCATCCCCACTTTTGTCAATGCACTCTCTGGACTCACTGCACTGCATCCCCAGTGGTGCCAGTGCACTCTCTGGACTCACTGCACTGCATCCCCACTGGTGCCAGTGCACTATAAGGACTCACTGCACTGCATCCCCAGTGGTGCCAGTGCACTCTCTGGACTCACTGCACTGCATCCCCACTGGTGCCAGTGCACTCTCTGCACTCACTGCACTGCATCCCCACTGGTGCCAGTGCACTCTCAGGACTCACTGCACTGCATCCCCACTGGTGCCAGTGCACTCTCTGGACTCACTGCACTACATCCCCACTGGTGCCAATGCACTCTCTGGACTCACTGCAGTGCATCCCCACTGGTGCCAGTGCACTCTCTGGACTGACTGCACTGCATCCCCACTGGTGCCAGTGCACTCTCTGGACTGACTGCACTGCATCCCCACTGGTGCCAGTGCACTCTCTGGACTCACTGCACTGCATCCCCACTGGTGCCAGTGCACTCTCTGGACTCACTACACTGCATCCCCACTGGTGCCAGTGCACTCTCAGGACTCACTGCACTGCATCCCCAGTGGTGCCAGTGCACTCTCTGGACTCACTGCACTGCATCCCCACTGGTGCCAGTGCACTCTCTGGAGTCACTGCACTGCAACCCCACTGGTGCCAGTGCACTCTCTGGACTCACTACACTGCATCCCCACTGGTGCCAGTGCAGTCTCTGGAGTCACTGCAGTGCATCACCAGTGGTGCCAGTGCACTCTCTGGACTCACTGCACTGCATCCCCACTGGTGCCAGTGCACTCTCTGGACTCACTGCACTGCATCCCCAGTAGTGCCAGTGCACTCTCTGGACTCACTGCACTGCATCCCCACTGCTGCCAGTGCACTCTCTGGAGTCACTGCACTGCATCCCCTGTGGTGCCAGTGCACTCTCTGGACTTCCTGCACTGCATCCCCAGTGGTGCCAGTGCACTCTCTGGACTCACTGCAGTGCATCCCCTGTGGTGCCAGTGCACTCTCTGGACTCACTTCAGTGCATCCCCAGTGGTGCCAGTGCACTCTCTGGACTCACTGCAGTGCATCCCCAGTGGTGCCAGTGCACTCTCTGGACTCATTGCACTGCATCCCCAGTGGTGCCAGTGCACTCTCTGGACTCACTACACTGCATTCCCAGTGGTACCAATGCACTCTCTGGACTCACTGCACTGCATCACCAGTGGTGCCAGTGCACTCTCTGGAATCACTGCACTGCATCCCCTGTGCTGCCATTGCACTCTCTGTACTCACTGCACTGCATCCCCAGTGGTGCCAGTGCACTCTCTGTACTCACTGCACTGCATCCCCAGTGGAGCCAGAGCACTCTCTGGACTCACTGCATTGCATCCCCAGTGGTGCCAGTGCACTCTCTGGACTCACTGCATTGCATCCCCAGTGGTGCCAGTGCACTCTCTGGAGTCACTGCACTGCATCCCCACTGGTGCCAGTGAACTGCCTGGACTCACTGCACTGCATCCCCACTGGTGCCAGTGCACTCTCTGGACTCACTGCACTGCATCCCTAGTGGTGCCAGTGCACTCTCTGGAGTCACTGCACTGCATCCCCACTGGTACCAGTGCACTCTCTGGAGTCACTGCACTGCAACCCCACTGGTGCCAGTGCACTCTCTGGACTCACTGCACTGCATCCGCACTGGTGCCAGTGCACTCCCTGGAGTCACTGCACTGCATCCCCACTGGTGCCAGTGCACTCTCTGGAGACACTGCACTGCATCCCCACTGGTGCCAGTGCACTCTCTGGACTCACTGAACTGCATTCCCACTGGTGCCAGTGCACTCTCTGGAGTCACTGCACTGCATCCCCACTGGTGCCAGTGAACTGCCTGGACTCACTGCACTGCATCCCCACTGGTGCCAGTGCACTCTCTGGACTCACTGCACTGCATCCCCAGTAGTGCCAGTGCACTTTCTGGAGTCACTGCACTGCCTCCCTAGTGGTGCCAGTGCACTCTCTGGACTCACTGCACTGCATCCCCACTGGTGCCAGTGCACTCTCTAGAGTCACTGCACTCCAACCCCACTGGTGCCAGTGCACTCTCTAGAGTCACTGCACTGATCCGAAGTGGTGCCAGTGCACTCTCTGGACTCACTGCACTGCATCCCCACTGGTGCCAGTGCACTCTCTGGACTCACTGCACGGCATCCCCACTGGTGCCAGTGCACTCTCTGGAGTCACTGCAGTGCATCCCCAGTGGTGCCAGTGCACTCTCTGGACTCACTGCACTGCATCCCCACTGGTGTCAATGCACTCTCTGGAGTCACTGCACTGCATCCCTACTGGTGCCAGTGCACTCTCTGGACTCACTGCACTGCATCCCCACTGGTGCCAGTGCACTATAAGGACTCACTGCACTGCATCCCCAGTGGTGCCAGTGCACTCTCTGGACTCACTGCACTGCATCCCCACTGGTGCCAGTGCACTCTCTGCACTCACTGCACTGCATCCCCACTGGTGCCAGTGCACTCTCTAGAGTCACTGCACTCCAACCCCACTGGTGCCAGTGCACTCTCTAGAGTCACTGCACTGATCCGCAGTGGTGCCAGTGCACTCTCTGGACTCACTGCACTGCATCCCCACTGGTACCAGTGCACTCTCTGGACTCACTGCACTGCATCCCCACTGGTGCCAGTGCACTCTATGGAGTCACTGTACTGCATCCCGGTGGTGGTGACAGTGCACTCTCTGGACTCACTGCACTGCATCCCCAGTGGTGCCAGTGCAGTCTCTGGACTCACTGCACTGCATCCCCACTGGTGCCAGTGCACTCTCTGGACTCAATGCACTACATCCCCACTGGTGCCAATGCACTCTCTGGACTCACTGCAGTGCATCCCCACTGGTGCCAGTGCACTCTCTGGACTGACTGCACTGCATCTCCACTGGTGCCAGTGCACTCTCTGGACTCACTGCACTGCATCCCCACTGGCGGCCAGTGCACTCTAAGGACTCACTGCACTGCAACCCCACTGGTGCCAGTGCACTCTCTGGACTCACTACACTGCATCCCCACTGGTGCCAGTGCACTCTCAGGACTCACTGCACTGCATCCCCAGTGGTGCCAGTGCACTCTCTGGACTCACTGCACTGCATCCCCACTGGTGCCAGTGCACTCTCTGGACTCACTGCACTGCATCTGCAGTAGTGCAAGTGCACATTCTGGAGTCACTGCACTGCATCCCTACTGGTGCCAGTGCACTCTCTGGAGTCACTGCACTGCATCCCCAGTGGTGCCAGTGCACTCTCTGGACTCACTACACTGCATTCCCAGTGGTACCAATGCACTCTCTGGACTCACTGCACAGCATCACCAGTGTTGCCAGTGCACTCTCTGGAATCACTGCACTGCATCCCCTGTGCTGCCATTGCACTCTCTGTACTCACTGCACTGCATCCCCAGTGGTGCCAGTGCACTCTCTGTACTCAATGCACTGCATCCCCAGTGGAGCCAGAGCACTCTCTGGACTCACTGCATTGCATCCCCAGTGGTGCCAGTGCACTCTCTGGACTCACTGCACTGCATCCCCACTGGTGCCAGTGCACTCTCTGGACTCACTGCACTGCATCCCCAGTGGTGCCAGTGCACTCTCTGGAGTCACTGCTTTGCATCCCCACTGGTGCCAATGCACTCTCTGGACTCACTGCACTGCATCCCTAGTGGTGCCAGTGCACTCTCTGGACTCACTGCACTGCATCCCCACTGGTGCCAGTGCACTCTCTAGAGTCACTGCACTCCAACCCCACTGGTGCCAGTGCACTCTCTAGAGTCACTGCACTGATCCGAAGTGGTGCCAGTGCACTCTCTGGACTCACTGCACTGCATCCCCACTGGTGCCAGTGCACTCTCAGGACTCACTGCACGGCATCCCCACTGGTGCCAGTGCACTCTCTGGAGTCACTGCAGTGCATCCCCAGTGGTGCCAGTGCACTCTCTGGACTCACTGCACTGCATCCCCACTTTTGTCAATGCACTCTCTGGACTCACTGCACTGCATCCCCAGTGGTGCCAGTGCACTCTCTGGACTCACTGCACTGCATCCCCACTGGTGCCAGTGCACTATAAGGACTCACTGCACTGCATCCCCAGTGGTGCCAGTGCACTCTCTGGACTCACTGCACTGCATCCCCACTGGTGCCAGTGCACTCTCTGCACTCACTGCACTGCATCCCCACTGGTGCCAGTGCACTCTCAGGACTCACTGCACTGCATCCCCACTGGTGCCAGTGCACTCTCTGGACTCACTGCACTACATCCCCACTGGTGCCAATGCACTCTCTGGACTCACTGCAGTGCATCCCCACTGGTGCCAGTGCACTCTCTGGACTGACTGCACTGCATCCCCACTGGTGCCAGTGCACTCTCTGGACTGACTGCACTGCATCCCCACTGGTGCCAGTGCACTCTCTGGACTCACTGCACTGCATCCCCACTGGTGCCAGTGCACTCTCTGGACTCACTACACTGCATCCCCACTGGTGCCAGTGCACTCTCAGGACTCACTGCACTGCATCCCCAGTGGTGCCAGTGCACTCTCTGGACTCACTGCACTGCATCCCCACTGGTGCCAGTGCACTCTCTGGAGTCACTGCACTGCAACCCCACTGGTGCCAGTGCACTCTCTGGACTCACTACACTGCATCCCCACTGGTGCCAGTGCAGTCTCTGGAGTCACTGCAGTGCATCACCAGTGGTGCCAGTGCACTCTCTGGACTCACTGCACTGCATCCCCACTGGTGCCAGTGCACTCTCTGGACTCACTGCACTGCATCCCCAGTAGTGCCAGTGCACTCTCTGGACTCACTGCACTGCATCCCCACTGCTGCCAGTGCACTCTCTGGAGTCACTGCACTGCATCCCCTGTGGTGCCAGTGCACTCTCTGGACTTCCTGCACTGCATCCCCAGTGGTGCCAGTGCACTCTCTGGACTCACTGCAGTGCATCCCCTGTGGTGCCAGTGCACTCTCTGGACTCACTTCAGTGCATCCCCAGTGGTGCCAGTGCACTCTCTGGACTCACTGCAGTGCATCCCCAGTGGTGCCAGTGCACTCTCTGGACTCATTGCACTGCATCCCCAGTGGTGCCAGTGCACTCTCTGGACTCACTACACTGCATTCCCAGTGGTACCAATGCACTCTCTGGACTCACTGCACTGCATCACCAGTGGTGCCAGTGCACTCTCTGGAATCACTGCACTGCATCCCCTGTGCTGCCATTGCACTCTCTGTACTCACTGCACTGCATCCCCAGTGGTGCCAGTGCACTCTCTGTACTCACTGCACTGCATCCCCAGTGGAGCCAGAGCACTCTCTGGACTCACTGCATTGCATCCCCAGTGGTGCCAGTGCACTCTCTGGACTCACTGCATTGCATCCCCAGTGGTGCCAGTGCACTCTCTGGAGTCACTGCACTGCATCCCCACTGGTGCCAGTGAACTGCCTGGACTCACTGCACTGCATCCCCACTGGTGCCAGTGCACTCTCTGGACTCACTGCACTGCATCCCTAGTGGTGCCAGTGCACTCTCTGGAGTCACTGCACTGCATCCCCACTGGTACCAGTGCACTCTCTGGAGTCACTGCACTGCAACCCCACTGGTGCCAGTGCACTCTCTGGACTCACTGCACTGCATCCGCACTGGTGCCAGTGCACTCCCTGGAGTCACTGCACTGCATCCCCACTGGTGCCAGTGCACTCTCTGGAGACACTGCACTGCATCCCCACTGGTGCCAGTGCACTCTCTGGACTCACTGAACTGCATTCCCACTGGTGCCAGTGCACTCTCTGGAGTCACTGCACTGCATCCCCACTGGTGCCAGTGAACTGCCTGGACTCACTGCACTGCATCCCCACTGGTGCCAGTGCACTCTCTGGACTCACTGCACTGCATCCCCAGTAGTGCCAGTGCACTTTCTGGAGTCACTGCACTGCCTCCCTAGTGGTGCCAGTGCACTCTCTGGACTCACTGCACTGCATCCCCACTGGTGCCAGTGCACTCTCTAGAGTCACTGCACTCCAACCCCACTGGTGCCAGTGCACTCTCTAGAGTCACTGCACTGATCCGAAGTGGTGCCAGTGCACTCTCTGGACTCACTGCACTGCATCCCCACTGGTGCCAGTGCACTCTCTGGACTCACTGCACGGCATCCCCACTGGTGCCAGTGCACTCTCTGGAGTCACTGCAGTGCATCCCCAGTGGTGCCAGTGCACTCTCTGGACTCACTGCACTGCATCCCCACTGGTGTCAATGCACTCTCTGGAGTCACTGCACTGCATCCCTACTGGTGCCAGTGCACTCTCTGGACTCACTGCACTGCATCCCCACTGGTGCCAGTGCACTATAAGGACTCACTGCACTGCATCCCCAGTGGTGCCAGTGCACTCTCTGGACTCACTGCACTGCATCCCCACTGGTGCCAGTGCACTCTCTGCACTCACTGCACTGCATCCCCACTGGTGCCAGTGCACTCTCTAGAGTCACTGCACTCCAACCCCACTGGTGCCAGTGCACTCTCTAGAGTCACTGCACTGATCCGCAGTGGTGCCAGTGCACTCTCTGGACTCACTGCACTGCATCCCCACTGGTACCAGTGCACTCTCTGGACTCACTGCACTGCATCCCCACTGGTGCCAGTGCACTCTATGGAGTCACTGTACTGCATCCCGGTGGTGGTGACAGTGCACTCTCTGGACTCACTGCACTGCATCCCCAGTGGTGCCAGTGCAGTCTCTGGACTCACTGCACTGCATCCCCACTGGTGCCAGTGCACTCTCTGGACTCAATGCACTACATCCCCACTGGTGCCAATGCACTCTCTGGACTCACTGCAGTGCATCCCCACTGGTGCCAGTGCACTCTCTGGACTGACTGCACTGCATCCCCACTGGTGCCAGTGCACTCTCTGGACTCACTGCACTGCATCCCCACTGGCGGCCAGTGCACTCTAAGGACTCACTGCACTGCAACCCCACTGGTGCCAGTGCACTCTCTGGACTCACTACACTGCATCCCCACTGGTGCCAGTGCACTCTCAGGACTCACTGCACTGCATCCCCAGTGGTGCCAGTGCACTCTCTGGACTCACTGCACTGCATCCCCACTGGTGCCAGTGCACTCTCTGGACTCACTGCACTGCATCTGCAGTAGTGCAAGTGCACATTCTGGAGTCACTGCACTGCATCCCTAGTGGTGCCAGTGCACTCTCTGGAGTCACTGCACTGCATCCCCAGTGGTGCCAGTGCACTCTCTGGACTCACTACACTGCATTCCCAGTGGTACCAATGCACTCTCTGGACTCACTGCACAGCATCACCAGTGTTGCCAGTGCACTCTCTGGAATCACTGCACTGCATCCCCTGTGCTGCCATTGCACTCTCTGTACTCACTGCACTGCATCCCCAGTGGTGCCAGTGCACTCTCTGTACTCAATGCACTGCATCCCCAGTGGAGCCAGAGCACTCTCTGGACTCACTGCATTGCATCCCCAGTGGTGCCAGTGCACTCTCTGGACTCACTGCACTGCATCCCCACTGGTGCCAGTGCACTCTCTGGACTCACTGCACTGCATCCCCAGTGGTGCCAGTGCACTCTCTGGAGTCACTGCTTTGCATCCCCACTGGTGCCAATGCACTCTCTGGACTCACTGCACTGCATCCCTAGTGGTGCCAGTGCACTCTCTGGAGTCACTGCACTGCATCCCCACTGGTACCAGTGCACTCTCTGGAGTCACTGCACTGCAACCCCACTGGTGCCAGTGCACTCTCTGGACTCACTGCACTGCATCCCCACTGGTGCCAGTGCACTCCCTGGAGTCACTGCACTGCATCCCCACTGGTGCCAGTGCACTCTCTGGAGACACTGCACTGCATCCCCACTGGTGCCAGTGCACTCTCTGGACTCACTGAACTGCATTCCCACTGGTGCCAGTGCACTCTCTGGAGTCACTGCACTGCATCCCCACTGGTGCCAGTGAACTGCCTGGACTCACTGCACTGCATCCCCACTGGTGCCAGTGCACTCTCTGGACTCACTGCACTGCATCCCCAGTAGTGCCAGTGCACTTTCTGGAGTCACTGCACTGCCTCCCTAGTGGTGCCAGTGCACTCTCTGGACTCACTGCACTGCATCCCCACTGGTGCCAGTGCACTCTCTAGAGTCACTGCACTCCAACCCCACTGGTGCCAGTGCACTCTCTAGAGTCACTGCACTGATCCGAAGTGGTGCCAGTGCACTCTCTGGACTCACTGCACTGCATCCCCACTGGTGCCAGTGCACTCTCTGGACTCACTGCACGGCATCCCCACTGGTGCCAGTGCACTCTCTGGAGTCACTGCAGTGCATCCCCAGTGGTGCCAGTGCACTCTCTGGACTCACTGCACTGCATCCCCACTGGTGTCAATGCACTCTCTGGAGTCACTGCACTGCATCCCTACTGGTGCCAGTGCACTCTCTGGACTCACTGCACTGCATCCCCACTGGTGCCAGTGCACTATAAGGACTCACTGCACTGCATCCCCAGTGGTGCCAGTGCACTCTCTGGACTCACTGCACTGCATCCCCACTGGTGCCAGTGCACTCTCTGCACTCACTGCACTGCATCCCCACTGGTGCCAGTGCACTCTCTAGAGTCACTGCACTCCAACCCCACTGGTGCCAGTGCACTCTCTAGAGTCACTGCACTGATCCGCAGTGGTGCCAGTGCACTCTCTGGACTCACTGCACTGCATCCCCACTGGTACCAGTGCACTCTCTGGACTCACTGCACTGCATCCCCACTGGTGCCAGTGCACTCTATGGAGTCACTGTACTGCATCCCGGTGGTGGTGACAGTGCACTCTCTGGACTCACTGCACTGCATCCCCAGTGGTGCCAGTGCAGTCTCTGGACTCACTGCACTGCATCCCCACTGGTGCCAGTGCACTCTCTGGACTCAATGCACTACATCCCCACTGGTGCCAATGCACTCTCTGGACTCACTGCAGTGCATCCCCACTGGTGCCAGTGCACTCTCTGGACTGACTGCACTGCATCCCCACTGGTGCCAGTGCACTCTCTGGACTCACTGCACTGCATCCCCACTGGTGCCAGTGCACTCTAAGGACTCACTGCACTGCAACCCCACTGGTGCCAGTGCACTCTCTGGACTCACTACACTGCATCCCCAGTGGTGCCAGTGCACTCTCAGGACTCACTGCACTGCATCCCCAGTGGTGCCAGTGCACTCTCTGGACTCACTGCACTGCATCCCCACTGGTGCCAGTGCACTCTCTGGACTCACTGCACTGCATCTGCAGTAGTGCCAGTGCACTTTCTGGAGTCACTGCACTGCATCCCTAGTGGTGCCAGTGCACTCTCTGGAGTCACTGCACTGCATCCCCAGTGGTGCCAGTGCACTCTCTGGAGTCACTGCACTGCATCCCCAGTGGTGCCAGTGCACTCTCTGGACTCACTGCACTGCATCCCCACTGGTGCCAGTGCACTCTCTGGACTCACTGCACTGCAACCCCACTGGTGCCAGTGCACTCTCTGGACTCACTACACTGCATCCCCACTGGTGCCAGTGCAGTCTCTGGAGTCACTGCAGTGCATCCCCAGTGGTGCCAGTGCACTCTCTGGACTCACTGCACTGCATCCCCACTGGTGCCAGTGCACTCTCTGGACTCACTGCACTGCATCCCCAGTAGTGCCAGTGCACTTTCTGCAGTCACTGCACTGCATCCCTAGTGGTGCCAGTGCACTCTCAGGACTCACTGCACTGCATCCCCAGTGGTGCCAGTGCACTCTCTGGAGTCACTGCACTGCATCCCCAGTGGTGCCAGTGCACTCTCTGGACTCACTGCACTGCATCCCCACTGCTGCCAGTGCACTCTCTGGAGTCACTGCACTGCATCCCCACTGGTGCCAGTGCACTCTCTGGACTCACTGCACTGCATCCCCAGTGGTGCCAGTGCACTCTCTGGACTCACTGCACTGCATCCCCAGTGGTGCCAGTGCACTCTCTGGAATCACTGCACTGCATCCCCTGTGGTGCCAGTGCACTCTCTGGACTTACTGCACTGCATCCCCAGTGGTGCCAGTGCACTCTCTGGACTCACTGCAGTGCATCCCCTGTGGTGCCAGTGCACTCTCTGGACTCACTGCAGTGCATCCCCAGTGATGCCAGTGCACTCTCTGGACTCATTGCACTGCATCCCCAGTGGTGCCAGTGCACTCTCTGGACTCACTGCAGTGCATTCCCAGTGGTACCAATGCACTCTCTGGACTCACTGCACTGCATCACCAGTGGTGCCAGTGCACTCTCTGGAATCACTGCAGTGCATCCCCTGTGCTGCCATTGCACTCTCTGTACTCACTGCACTGCATCCCCAGTGGTGCCAGTGCACTCTCTGGACTCACTGCACTGCATCCCCAGTGGAGCCAGAGCACTCTCTGGACTCACTGCATTGCATCCCCAGTGGTGCCAGTGCACTCTCTGGACTCACTGCACTGCATCCCCAGTGGTGCCAGTGCACTCTCTGGACTCACTGCACTGCATCACCAGTGGTGCCAGTGCA
The DNA here is from genome assembly GCF_964034855.1 of Anser brachyrhynchus. Classification (NCBI taxonomy): domain Eukaryota; kingdom Metazoa; phylum Chordata; class Aves; order Anseriformes; family Anatidae; genus Anser; species Anser brachyrhynchus. The sequence goes on from NW_027664139.1 coordinate 590,531, forward strand.
CTCTCTGGACTAACTGCACTGCATCCCCTGTGGTGCCAGGGCACTCTCCTGGACTCACTGCAGTGCATTCGGAGTGGTGCCAGTGCACTCTTTCGAGTCACTGCACTGCATCCCCATTAGTGCCAGGTTATTCTCTGGACTCACTGCAGTGCATCCCCAGTGTTGACAGTGCACTCTCTGGACTCACTGCACTGCAACCCCAGTGGTGCCAGTGCACTCTCTGGACACACTGCAGTGTATCCCCAGTGGTGCAAGGGCACTCTCTGGACTAACTGCACTAAAACCCCAGTGGTGCCAGTGCACTCTCTGGACTCACAGCACTGCATCCCCAATGGTGCCACTGCACTCTCTGCACTCACTGCACTGCATCCCCAGTGGTGCCAGTGCACTCTCTGCACTCACTGAACTGCATCCCCAGTGATGCCAGTGCACTCTCTGGACTCACTGCACTGCAGCCCCAGTGGTGCCAGTGCACTCTCTGGAGACACTGCAGTGCATCCCCAGTGGTGCCAGTGCACTCTCTGGAGTCACTGCTTTGCATCCCCACTGGTGCCAGTGCACTCTTTGGACTGACTGCACTGCATTCCCACTGGTGCCAGTGCACTCTCTGCACTCACAGCACTGCATCCCCACTGGTGCCAGTGCACTCTCTGGACTCACTGCACTGCATCCCCACTGGTGCCAGTGCACTCTCTGGACTCACTACACTGCATCCCCACTGGTGCCAGTGCAGTCTCTGCAGTCACTGCAGTGCATCCCCAGTGGTGCCAGTGCACTCTTTGGACTCACTGCACTGCATCCCCACTGGTGCCAGTGCACTCTCTGGACTCACTGCACTGCATCCCCAGTAGTGCCAGTGCACTTTCTGGAGTCACTGCACTGCATCCCTAGTGGTGCCAGTGCACTCTCTGGACTCACTGCACTGCATCCCCAGTGGTGCCAGTGCACTCTCTGGACTCACTGCACTGCATCCCCACTGGTGCCAGTGCACTCTCTGGACTCACTGCACTGCAACCCCACTGGTGCCAGTGCACTCTCTGGAGTCACTGCACTGCATCCCCACTGGTGCCAGTGAACTCTCTGGACTCACTGCACTCCATCCCCACTGGTGCCAGTGCACTCTCTGGACTCACTGCACTGCATCCCCACTGGTGCCAGTGCACTTTCTGGAATCACTGCACTGCATCCCCTGTGGTGCCAGTGCACTCTCTGGACTTACTGCACTGCATCCCCTGTGGTGCCAGTGCACTCTCTGGACTCACTGCAGTGCATCCCCTGTGGTGCCAGTGCACTCTCTGGACTCACTGCAGTGCATCCCCAGTGGTGCCAGTGCACTCTCTGGACTCACTGCAGTGCATCCCCAGTGGTGCCAGTGCACTCTCTGGACTCACTGCACTGCATCCCCAGTGGTGCAAGTGCACTCTCTGGTCTCACTGCAGTGCATTCCCAGTGGTGCCAATGCACTCTCTGGACTCACTGCACTGCATCCCCAGTGGTGCCAGTGCACTCTCTGGAATCACAGCAGTGCATCCCCTGTGCTGCCATTGCACTCTCTGTACTCACTGCACTGCATCCCCAGTGGTGCCAGTGCACTCTCTGTACTCACTGCACTGCATCCCCAGTGGTGCCAGTGCACTCTCTGTACTCACTGCACTGCATCCCCAGTGGAGCCAGAGCACTCTCTGGACTCACTGCATTGCATCCCCAGTGGTGCCAGTGCACTCTCTGGACTCACTGCACTGCATCCCCAGTGGTGCCAGTGCACTCTCTGGACTCACTGCACTGCATCCCCAGTGGTGCCAGTGCACTCTCTGGACTAACTGCACTGCATCCCCTGTGGTGCCAGGGCACTCTCCGGACTCACTGCAGTGCATCCGCAGTGGTGCCAGTGCACTCTTTCGAATCACTGCACTGCATCCCCATTAGTGCCAGGTCATTCTCTGGACTCACTGCAGTGCATCCCCAGTGTTGACAGTGCACTCTCTGGACTCACTGCACTGCATCCCCAGTGGTGCCAGTGCACTCTCTGGACACACTGCAGTGTATCCCCAGTGGTGCAAGGGCACTCTCTGGACTAACTGCACTAAAACCCCAGTGGTGCCAGTGCACTCTCTGGACTCACAGCACTGCATCCCCAATGGTGCCACTGCACTCTCTGGACTCACTGCAGTGCATCCCCAGTCGTGCCAGTTCACTCTCTGCACTCACTGCACTGCATCCCCAGTGGTGCCAGTGCACTCTCTGCACTCACTGAACTGCATCCCCAGTGATGCCAGTGCACTCTCTGGACTCACTGCACTGCATCCCCAGTGGTGCCAGTGCACTCTCTGGAGACACTGCACTGCATCCCCAGTGGTGCCAGTGCACTCTCTGGAGTCACTGCTTTGCATCCCCACTGGTGCCATTGCACTCTCTGAACTGACTGCACTGCATCCCCACTGGTGCCAGTGCACTCTCTGCACTCACTGCACTGCATACCCACTGGTGCCAGTGCACTCTCTGGACTCACTGCACTGCAACCCCACTGGTGCCAGTGCACTCTCTGGACTCACTACACTGCATCCCCACTGGTGCCAGTGCACTCTCTGGACTCACTGCACTGCACCTCCACTGGTGCCAGTCGACTCTCTGGACTCACTGCACTGCATCCCCAGTAGTGCCAGTGCACTTTCTGGAGTCACTGCACCGCATCCCAAGTGGTGCCAGTGAACTCTCTGGACTCACTGCACTGCATCCCCAGTGGTGCCAGTGCACTCTCTGGACTCACTGCAGTGAATCCCCGGTGGTGCCAGTGCACTCTCTGGACTCACTGCACTGCATCCCCAGTGGTGCCAGTGCACTCTCTGGACTCACTGCACTGCATCCCCACGGGTGCCAGTGCACTCTCTGGACTCACTGCACTGCATCCCCACTGGTGCCAATGCACTCTCTGGACTCACTGCACTGCATCCCCACTGGTGCCAGTGCACTCTCTGGAGTCACTGCAGTGCATCCCCACTGGTGCCAGTGCACTCTCTGGACTCACTGCACTGCATCCCCAGTGGCGCCAGTACACTCTCTGGAGACACTGCACTGCATCCCCACTGGTGCCAGTGCACTCTCTGGACTCACTGCACTGCATTCCCACTGGTGCCAGTGCACTCTCTGGAGTCACTGCACTGCATCCCCACTGGTGCCAGTGAACTGCCTGGACTCACTGCACTGCATCCCCACTGGTGCCAGTGCACTCTGTGGACTGACTGCACTGCATCCCCACTAGTGCCAGTGCACTTTCTGCAGTCACTACACTGCCTCCCTAGTGGTGCCAGTGCACTCTCTGGACTCACTGCACTGCATCCCCACTGGTGCCAGTGCACTCTCTAGAGTCACTACACTCCAACCCCACTGGTGCCAGTGCACTCTCTAGAGTCACTGCACTGATCCGAAGTGGTGCCAGTGCACTCTCTGGACTCACTGCACTGCATCCCCACTGGTGCCAGTGCACTCTATGGAGTCACTGCACTGCATCCCCACTGGTGCCACTGCACTCTCAGGACTCACTGCACTGCATCCCCAGTGGTGCCAGTGCAGTCTCTGGACTCACTGCACTGCATCCCCACTGGTGCCAGTGCACTCTCTGGACTCACTGCACTACATCCCCACTGGTGCCAATGCACTCTCTGGACTCACTGCAGTGCATCCCCACTGGTGCCAGTGCACTCTCTGGACTGACTGCACTGCATCCCCACTGGTGCCAGTGCACTCTCTGGACTCACTGCACTGCATCCCCACTGGTGCCAGTGCACTCTCTGGACTCACTGCACTGCAACCCCACTGGTGCTAGTGCACTCTCTGGACTCACTACACTGCATCCCCACTGCTGCCAGTGCACTCTCAGGACTCACTGCACTGCATCCCCAGTGGTGCCAGTGCACTCTCTGGACTCACTGCAGTGCATCCTCACTGGTGCCAGTGCACTCTCTGGACTCACTGCACTGCAAACCCACTGGTGCCAGTGCACTCTCTGGACTCACTACACTGCATCCCCACTGGTGCCAGTGCACTCTCTGGAGTCACTGCAGTGCATCCCCAGTGGGTGCCAGTGCACTCTCTAGAGTCACTACACTCCAACCCCACTGGTGCCAGTGCACTCTCTAGAGTCACTGCACTGATCCGAAGTGGTGCCAGTGCACTCTCTGGACTCACTGCACTGCATCCCCACTGGTACCAGTGCACTCTCTGGAGTCACTGCATTGCATCCCCACTGGTGCCAGTGCACTCTATGGAGTCACTGCACTGCATCCCCACTGGTGCCAGTGCACTCTCAGGACTCACTGCACTGCATCCCCAGTGGTGCCAGTGCAGTCTCTGGACTCACTGCACTGCATCCCCACTGGTGCCAGTGCACTCTCTGGACTCACTGCACTACATCCCCACTGGTGCCAATGCACTCTCTGGACTCACTGCAGTGCATCCCCACTGGTGCCAGTGCACTCTCTGGACTCACTGCACTGCATCCCCACTGGTGCCAGTGCACTCTCTGGACTCACTGCACTGCATCCCCACTGGTGCCAGTGCACTCTCTGGACTCACTGCACTGCAACCCCACTGGTGCCAGTGCACTCTCTGGACTCACTACACTGCATCCCCACTGGTGCCAGTGCACTCTCAGGACTCACTGCACTACATCCCCAGTGGTGCCAGTGCACTCTCTGGACTCACTGCAGTGCATCCCCACTGGTGCCTGTGCACTCTCTGGACTCACTGCACTGCAACCCCACTGGTGCCAGTGCACTCTCTGGACTCACTACACTGCATCCCCACTGGTGCCAGTGCAGTCTCTGGAGTCACTGCAGTGCATCCCCAGTGGTGCCAGTGCACTCTCTGGACTCACTGCACTGCATCCCCACTGGTGCCAGTGCACTCTCTGGACTCACTGCACTGCATCCCCAGTAGTGCCAGTGCACTTTCTGGAGTCACTGCACTGCATCCCTAGTGGTGCCAGTGCACTCTCTGGACTCACTGCACTGCATCCCGACTGGTGCCAGTGCACTCTCTGGAGTCACTGCACTGCATCCCCACTGGTGCCAGTGCACTCTCTGGACTCACTGCACTGCATCCCCACTGCTGCCAGTGCACTCTCTGGAGTCACTGCACTGGATCCCCACTGGTGCCAGTGAACTCTCTGGACTCACTGCACTCCATCCCCACTGGTGCCAGTGCACTCTCTGGACTCACTGCACTGCATCCCCAGTGGTGCCAGTGCACTCTCTGGAATCACTGCACTGCATCCCCTGTGGTGCCAGTGCACTCTCTGGACTTACTGCACTGCATCCCCAGTGGTGCCAGTGCACTCTCTGGACTCACTGCAGTGCATCCCCTGTGGTGCCAGTGCACTCTCTGGACTCACTTCAGTGCATCCCCATTGGTGCCAGTGCACTCTCTGGACTCACTGCAGTGCATTCCCAGTGGTACCAATGCACTCTCTGGACTCACTGCACTGCATCACCAGTGGTGCCAGTGCACTCTCTGGAATCACTGCAGTGCATCCCCTGTGCTGCCATTGCACTCTCTGTACTCACTGCACTGCATCCCCAGTGGTGCCAGTGCACTCTCTGGACTCACTGCACTGCATCCCCAGTGGAGCCAGAGCACTCTCTGGACTCACTGCATTGCATCCCCAGTGGTGCCAGTGCACTCTCTGGACTCACTGCACTGCATCCCCACTGGTGCCAGTGCACTCTCTGGACTCACTGCACTGCATCCCCACTGGTGCCAGTGCACTCTCTGCACTCACTGCACTGCATACCCAATGGTGCCAGTGCACTCTCTGGACTCACTGCACTGCATCCCCACTGGTGCCAGTGCACTCTCTGGACTCACTGCACTGCATTCCCACTGGTGCCAGTGCACTCTCTGGAGTCACTGCACTGCATCCCCACTGGTGCCAGTGAACTGCCTGGACTCACTGCACTGCATCCCCACTGGTGCCAGTGCACTCTGTGGACTCACTGCACTGCATCCCCAGTAGTGCCAGTGCACTTTCTGCAGTCACTGCACTGCCTCCCTAGTGGTGCCAGTGCACTCTCTGGACTCACTGCACTGCATCCCCACTGGTGCCAGTGCACTCTCTAGAGTCACTACACTCCAACCCCACTGGTGCCAGTGCACTCTCTAGAGTCACTGCACTGATCCGAACTGGTGCCAGTGCACTCTCTGGACTCACTGCACTGCATCCCCACTGGTACCAGTGCACTCTCTGGAGTCACTGCACTGCATCCCCACTGGTGCCTGTGCACTCTATGGACTCACTGCACTGCATCCCCACTGGTGCCAGTGCACTCTCAGGACTCACTGCACTGCATCCCCAGTGGTGCCAGTGCAGTCTCTGGACTCACTGCACTGCATCCCCACTGGTGCCAGTGCACTCTCTGGACTCACTGCACTACATCCCCACTGGTGCCAATGCACTCTCTGGACTCACTGCAGTGCATCCCCACTGGTGCCAGTGCACTCTCTGGACTGACTGCACTGCATCCCCACTGGTGCCAGTGCACTCTCTGGACTCACTGCACTGCATCCCCACTGGTGCCAGTGCACTCTCTGGACTCACTGCACTGAAACCCCACTGGTGCCAGTGCACTCTCTGGACTCACTACACTGCATCCCCACTGGTGCCAGTGCACTCTCAGGACTCACTGCACTGCATCCCCAGTGGTGCCAGTGCACTCTCTGCACTCACTGCACTGCATCCCCACTGGTGCCAGTGCACTCTCTGGACTCACTGCACTGCAACCCCACTGGTGCCAGTGCACTCTCTGGACTCACTACACTGCATCCCCACTGGTGCCAGTGCAGTCTCTGGAGTCACTGCAGTGCATCCCCAGTGGTGCCAGTGCACTCTCTGGACTCACTGCACTGCATCCCCACTGGTGCCAGTGCACTCTCTGGACTCACTGCACTGCATCCCCAGTAGTGCCAGTGCACTTTCTGGAGTCACTGCACTGCATCCCTAGTGGTGCCAGTGCACTCTCTGGACTCACTGCACTGCATCCCCAGTGGTGCCAGTGCACTCTCTGGAGTCACTGCACTGCATCCCCACTGGTGCCAGTGCACTCTCTGGACTCACTGCACTGCATCCCCACTGCTGCCAGTGCACTCTCTGGAGTCACTGCACTGCATCCCCACTGGTGCCAGTGAACTCTCTGGACTCACTGCACTGCATCCCCACTGGTGCCAGTGCACTCTCTGGACTCACTGCACTGCATCCCCAGTGGTGACAGTGCACTCTCTGGAATCACTGCACTGCATCCCCTGTGGTGCCAGTGCACTCTCTGGACTTACTGCACTGCATCCCCACTGGTGCCAGTGCACTCTCTGGACTCACTGCACTGCATCCCCTGTGGTGCCAGTGCACTCTCTGGACTCACTTCAGTGCATCCCCATTGGTGCCAGTGCACTCTCTGGACTCACTGCAGTGCATTCCCAGTGGTACCAATGCACTCTCTGGACTCACTGCACTGCATCCCCAGTGGTGCCAGTGCACTCTCTGGAATCACTGCAGTGCATCCCCTGTGCTGCCATTGCACTCTCTGTACTTACTGCACTGCATCCCCAGTGGTGCCAGTGCACTCTCTGGACTCACTGCACTGCATCCCCAGTGGAGCCAGAGCACTCTCTGGACTCACTGCATTGCATCCCCAGTGGTGCCAGTGCACTCTCTGGACTCACTGCACTGCATCCCCAGTGGTGCCAGTGCACTCTCTGGACTCACTGCACTGCATCCCCACTGCTGCCAGTGCACTCTCTGGAGTCACTGCACTGCATCCCCACTGGTGCCAGTGAACTCTCTGGACTCACTGCACTGCAGCCCCACTGCTGCCAGTGCACTCTCTGGAGTCACTGCACTGCATCCCCACTGGTACCAGTGCACTCTCTGGAGTCACTGCGCTGCAACCCCACTCGTGCCAGTGCACTCTCTGGACTCACTGCACTGCATCCCCACTGGTGCCAGTGCACTCCCTGGAGTCACTGCACTGCATCCCCACTGGTGCCAGTACACTCTCTGGAGACACTGCACTTCATCCCCACTGGTGCCAGTGCACTCTCTGGACTCACTGCACTGCATTCCCACTGGTGCCAGTGCACCCTCTGGAGTCACTGCACTGCATCCCCACTGGTGCCAGTGAACTGCCTGGACTCACTGCACTGCATCCCCACTGGTGCCAGTGCACTCTCTGGACTCACTGCACTGCATCCCCAGTAGTGCCAGTGCACTTTCTCGAGTCACTGCACTGCCTCCCTAGTGGTGCCAGTGCACTCTCTGGACTCACTGCACTGCATCCCCACTGGTGCCAGTGCACTCTCTAGAGTCACTGCACTCCAACCCCACTGGTGCCAGTGCACTCTCTAGAGTCACTGCACTGATCCGAAGTGGTGCCCGTGCACTCTCTGGACTCACTGCACTGCATCCCCACTGGTGCCAGTGCACTCTCTGGACTCACTGCACGGCATCCCCACTGGTGCCAGTGCACTCTCTGGAGTCACTGCAGTGCATCCCCAGTGGTGCCAGTGCACTCTCTGGACTCACTGCACTGCATCCCCACTTTTGTCAATGCACTCTCTGGAGTCACTGCACTGCATCCCTACTGGTGCCAGTGCACTCTCTGGACTCACTGCACTGCATCCCCACTGGTGCCAGTGCACTATAAGGACTCACTGCACTGCATCCCCAGTGGTGCCAGTGCACTCTCTGGACTCACTGCACTGCATCCCCACTGGTGCCAGTGCACTCTCAGGACTCACTGCACTGCATCCCCACTGGTGCCAGTGCACTCTCTGGACTCACTGCAGTGCATCCCCACTGGTGCCAGTGCACTCTCTGGACTTACTGCACTGCATCCCCACTTTTGTCAATGCACTCTCTGGAGTCACTGCACTGCATCCCCACTGGTGCCAGTGCACTCTCTGGACTCACTGCACTGCATCCCCACTGGTGCCAGTGCACTCTCTGGACTCACTGCACTGCATCCCCACTTTTGTCAATGCACTCTCTGGAGTCACTGCACTGCATCCCTACTGGTGCCAGTGCACTCTCTGGACTCACTGCAGTGCATCCCCACTGGTGCCAGTGCACTCTCTGGACTCACTGCAGTGCATCCCCACTGGTGCCAGTGCACTCTCTGGACTTACTGCACTGCATCCCCACTTTTGTCAATGCACTCTCTGGAGTCACTGCACTGCATCCCCACTGGTGCCAGTGCACTCTCTGGACTCACTGCACTGCATCCCCACTGGTGCCAGTGCACTCTCTGGACTTACTGCACTGCATCCCCACTTTTGTCAATGCACTCTCTGGAGTCACTGCACTGCATCCCCACTGGTGCCAGTGCACTCTCTGGACTCACTGCAGTGCATCCCCACTGGTGCCAGTGCACTCTCTGGACTCACTGCACTGCATCCCCACTGGTGCCAGTGCACTCTCAGGACTCACTGCACTGCATCCCCACTGGTGCCAGTGCACTCTCTGGACTCACTGCAGTGCATCCCCACTGGTGCCAGTGCACTCTCTGGACTCACTGCACTGCATCCCCACTTTTGTCAATGCACTCTCTGGAGTCACTGCACTGCATCCCTACTGGTGCCAGTGCACTCTCTGGACTCACTGCACTGCATCCCCACTGGTGCCAGTGCACTATAAGGACTCACTGCACTGCATCCCCAGTGGTGCCAGTGCACTCTCTGCACTCACTGCACTGCATCCCCACTGGTGCCAGTGCACTCTCAGGACTCACTGCACTGCATCCCCACTGGTGCCAGTGCACTCTCTGGACTCACTGCAGTGCATCCCCACTGGTGCCAGTGCACTCTCTGGACTTACTGCAGTGCATCCCCACTGGTGCCAGTGCACTCTCTGGACTGACTGCACTGCATCCCCACTGGTGCCAGTGCACTCTCTGGACTCACTGCACTACATCCCCACTGGTGCCAATGCACTCTCTGGACTCACTGCAGTGCATCCCCACTGGTGCCAGTGCACTCTCTGGACTGACTGCACTGCATCCCCACTGGTGCCAGTGCACTCTCTGGACTGACTGCACTTCATCCCCACTGGTGCCCGTGCACTCTCTGCAGTCACTGCACTGCATCCCCACTGGTGCCAGTGCACTCTCTGGACTCACTACACTGCATCCCCACTGGTGCCAGTGCACTCTCAGGACTCACTGCACTGCATCCCCAGTGGTGCCAGTGCACTCTCTGGACTCACTGCACTGCATCCCCACTGGTGCCAGTGCACTCTCTGGAGTCACTGCACTGCAACCCCACTGGTGCCAGTGCACTCTCTGGACTCACTACACTGCATCCCCACTGGTGCCAGTGCAGTCTCTGGAGTCACTGCAGTGCATCCCCAGTGGTGCCAGTGCACTCTCTGGACTCACTGCACTGCATCCCCAGTGGTGCCAGTGCACTCTCTGGACTCACTGCACTGCATCCCCAGTAGTGCCAGTGCACTCTCTGGACTCACTGCACTGCATCCCCAGTGGTGCCAGTGCACTCTCTGGAGTCACTGCACTGCATCCCCTGTGGTGCCAGTGCACTCTCTGGAGTCACTGCACTGCATCCCCAGTGGTGCCAGTGCACTCTCTGGACTCACTGCAGTGCATCCCCTGTGATGCCAGTGCACTCTCTGGACTCACTTCAGTGCATCCCCAGTGGTGCCAGTGCACTCTCTGGACTCACTGCAGTGCATCCCCAGTGGTGCCAGTGCACTCTCTGGACTCACTGCACTGCATCACCAGTGGTGCCAGTGCACTCTCTGTAATCACTGCACTGCATCCCCTGTGCTGCCATTGCACTCTCTGTACTCACTGCACTGCATCCCCAGTGGTGCCAGTGCACTCTCTGTACTCACTGCACTGCATCCCCAGTGGAGCCAGAGCACTCTCTGGACTCACTGCATTGCATCCCCAGTGGTGCCAGTGCACTCTCTGGACTCACTGCACTGCATCCCCACTGGTGCCAGTGCACTCTCTGGACTCACTGCACTGCATCCCCAGTGGTGCCAGTGCACTCTCTGGACTCACTGCTTTGCATCCCCACTGGTGCCAATGCACTCTCTGGACTCACTGCACTGCATCCCTAGTGGTGCCAGTGCACTCTCTGGAGTCACTGCACTGCATCCCCACTGGTACCAGTGCACTCTCTGGAGTCACTGCACTGCAACCCCACTGGTGCCAGTGCACTCTCTGGACTCACTGCACTGCATCCCCACTGGTGCCAGTGCACTCCCTGGAGTCACTGCACTGCATGCCCAGTGGTGCCAGTACACTCTCTGGAGACACTGCACTGCATCCCCACTGGTGCCAGTGCACTCTCTGGACTCACTGAACTGCATTCCCACAGGTGCCAGTGCACTCTCTGGAGTCACTGCACTGCATCCCCACTGGTGCCAGTGAACTGCCTGGACTCACTGCACTGCATCCCCACTGGTGCCAGTGCACTCCCTAGACTCACTGCTCTGCATCCCCAGTAGTGCCAGTGCACTTTCTGGAGTCACTGCACTGCCTCCCTAGTGGTGCCAGTGCACTCTCTGGACTCACTGCACTGCATCCCCAGTGGTGCCACTGCACTCTCTAGAGTCACTGCACTCCAACCCCACTGGTGCCAGTGCACTCTCTAGAGTCACTGCACTGATCCGAAGTGGTGCCAGTGCACTCTCTGGACTCACTGCACTGCATCCCCACTGGTGCCAGTGCACTCTCTGGACTCACTGCACGGCATCCCCACTGGTGCCAGTGCACTCTCTGGAGTCACTGCAGTGCATCCCCAGTGGTGCCAGTGCACTCTCTGGACTCACTGCACTGCATCCCCACTGGTGTCAATGCACTCTCTGGAGTCACTGCACTGCATCCCTACTGGTGCCAGTGCACTCTCTGGACTCACTGCACTGCATCCCCACTGGTGCCAGTGCACTATAAGGACTCACTGCACTGCATCCCCAGTGGTGCCAGTGCACTCTCTGGACTCACTGCACTGCATCCCCACTGGTGCCAGTGCACTCTCTGGACTCACTGCACTGCAACCCCACTGGTGCCAGTGCACTCTCTGGACTCACTACACTGCATCCCCACTGGTGCCAGTGCAGTCTCTGGAGTCACTGCAGTGCATCCCCAGTGGTGCCAGTGCACTCTCTGGACTCACTGCACTGCATCCCCACTGGTGCCAGTGCACTCTCTGGACTCACTGCACTGCATCCCCAGTAGTGCCAGTGCACTTTCTGCAGTCACTGCACTGCATCCCTAGTGGTGCCAGTGCACTCTCTGGACTCACTGCACTGCATCCCCAGTGGTGCCAGTGCACTCTCTGGAGTCACTGCACTGCATCCCCAGTGGTGCCAGTGCACTCTCTGGACTCACTGCACTGCATCCCCACTGCTGCCAGTGCACTCTCTGGAGTCACTGCACTGCATCCCCACTGGTGCCAGTGCACTCTCTGGACTCACTGCACTGCATCCCCAAGGTGCCAGTGCACTCTCTGGACTCACTGCACTGCATCCCCAGTGGTGCCAGTGCACTCTCTGGATTCACTGCACTGCATCCCCTGTGGTGCCAGTGCACTCTCTGGACTTACTGCACTGCATCCCCAGTGGTGCCAGTGCACTCTCTGGACTCACTGCAGTGCATCCGCTGTGGTGCCAGTGCACTCTCTGGACTCACTGCAGTGCATCCCCAGTGGTGCCAGTGCACTCTCTGGACTCATTGCACTGCATCCCCAGTGGTGCCAGTGCACTCTCTGGACTCACTGCAGTGCATTCCCAGTGGTACCAATGCACTCTCTGGACTCACTGCACTGCATCCCCAGTGGTGCCAGTGCACTCTCTGGACTCACTGCACTGCATCACCAGTGGTGCCAGTGCACTCTCTGGACTAACTGCACTGCATCCGCTGTGGTGCCAGGGCACTCTCCTGGACTCACTGCAGTGCATTCGCAGTGGTGCCAGTGCACTCTTTCGAGTCACTGCACTGCATCCCCATTAGTGCCAGGTTATTCTCTGGACTCACTGCAGTGCATCCCCAGTGTTGACAGTGCACTCTCTGGACTCACTGCACTGCAACCCCAGTGGTGCCAGTGCACTCTCTGGACACACTGCAGTGTATCCCCAGTGGTGCAAGGGCACTCTCTGGACTAACTGCACTAAAACCCCAGTGGTGCCAGTGCACTCTCTGGACTCACAGCACTGCATCCCCAATGGTGCCACTGCACTCTCTGCACTCACTGCACTGCATCCCCAGCGGTGCCAGTGCACTCTCTGCACTCACTGAACTGCATCCCCAGTGATGCCAGTGCACTCTCAGGACTCACTGCACTGCAGCCCCAGTGGTGCCAGTGCACTCTCTGGAGACACTGCAGTGCATCCCCAGTGGTGCCAGTGCACTCTCTGGAGTCACTGCTTTGCATCCCCACTGGTGCCAGTGCACTCTCTGGACTGACTGCACTGCATTCCCACTGGTGCCAGTGCACTCTCTGCACTCACAGCACTGCATCCCCACTGGTGCCAGTGCACTCTCTGGACTCACTGCACTGCATCCCCAGTGGTGCCAGTGCACTCTCTGGATTCACTGCACTGCATCCCCTGTGGTGCCAGTGCACTCTCTGGACTTACTGCACTGCATCCCCAGTGGTGCCAGTGCACTCTCTGGACTCACTGCAGTGCATCCCCTGTGGTGCCAGTGCACTCTCTGCACTCACTGCAGTGCATCCCCAGTGGTGCCAGTGCACTCTCTGGACTCATTGCACTGCATCCCCAGTGGTGCCAGTGCACTCTCTGGACTCACTGCAGTGCATTCCCAGTGGTACCAATGCACTCTCTGGACTCACTGCACTGCATCCCCAGTGGTGCCAGTGCACTCTCTGGACTCACTGCACTGCATCACCAGTGGTGCCAGTGCACTCTCTGGACTAACTGCACTGCATCCGCTGTGGTGCCAGGGCACTCTCCTGGACTCACTGCAGTGCATTCGCAGTGGTGCCAGTGCACTCTTTCGAGTCACTGCACTGCATCCCCATTAGTGCCAGGTTATTCTCTGGACTCACTGCAGTGCATCCCCAGTGTTGACAGTGCACTCTCTGGACTCACTGCACTGCAACCCCAGTGGTGCCAGTGCACTCTCTGGACACACTGCAGTGTATCCCCAGTGGTGCAAGGGCACTCTCTGGACTAACTGCACTAAAACCCCAGTGGTGCCAGTGCACTCTCTGGACTCACAGCACTGCATCCCCAATGGTGCCACTGCACTCTCTGCACTCACTGCACTGCATCCCCAGTGGTGCCAGTGCACTCTCTGCACTCACTGAACTGCATCCCCAGTGATGCCAGTGCACTCTCAGGACTCACTGCACTGCAGCCCCAGTGGTGCCAGTGCACTCTCTGGAGACACTGCAGTGCATCCCCAGTGGTGCCAGTGCACTCTCTGGACTCACTGCACTGCATTCCCACTGGTGCCAGTGCACTCTCTGCACTCACAGCACTGCATCCCCACTGGTGCCAGTGCACTCTCTGGACTCACTGCACTGCATCCCCACTGGTGCCAGTGCACTCTCTGGACTCACTGCACTGCAACCCCACTGGTGCCAGTGCACTCTCTGGACTCACTACACTGCATCCCCACTGGTGCCAGTGCAGTCTCTGCAGTCACTGCAGTGCATCCCCAGTGGTGCCAGTGCACTCTTTGGACTCACTGCACTGCATCCCCACTGGTGCCAGTGCACTCTCTGGACTCACTGCACTGCATCCCCAGTAGTGCCAGTGCACTTTCTGGAGTCACTGCACTGCATCCCTAGTGGTGCCAGTGCACTCTCTGGACTCACTGCACTGCATCCCCAGTGGTGCCAGTGCACTCTCTGGACTCACTGCACTGCAACCCCACTGGTGCCAGTGCACTCTCTGGAGTCACTGCACTGCATCCCCACTGGTGCCAGTGAACTCTCTGGACTCACTGCACTCCATCCCCACTGGTGCCAGTGCACTCTCTGGACTCACTGCACTGCATCCCCACTGCTGCCAGTGCACTTTCTGGAATCACTGCACTGCATCCCCTGTGGTGCCAGTGCACTCTCTGGACTTACTGCACTGCATCCCCAGTGGTGCCAGTGCACTCTCTGGACTCACTGCAGTGCATCCCCTGTGGTGCCAGTGCACTCTCTGGACTCACTGCAGTGCATCCCCAGTGGTGCCCGTGCACTCTCTGGACTCACTGCAGTGCATCCCCAGTGGTGCCAGTGCACTCTCTGGAGACACTGCACTGCATCCCCAGAGGTGCAAGTGCACTCTCTGGTCTCACTGCAGTGCATTCCCAGTGGTGCCAATGCACTCTCTGGACTCACTGCACTGCATCACCAGTGGTGCCAGTGCACTCTCTGGAATCACAGCAGTGCATCCCCTGTGCTGCCATTGCACTCTCTGTACTCACTGCACTGCATCCCCAGTGGTGCCAGTGCACTCTCTGTACTCACTGCACTGCATCCCCAGTGGAGCCAGAGCACTCTCTGGACTCACTGCATTGCATCCCCAGTGGTGCCAGTGCACTCTCTGGACTCACTGCACTGCATCCCCAGTGGTGCCAGTGCACTCTCTGGACTCACTGCACTGCATCCCCAGTGGTGCCAGTGCACTCTCTGGACTAACTGCACTGCATCCCCTGTGGTGCCAGGGCACTCTCCGGACTCACTGCTGTGCATCCGCAGTGGTGCCAGTGCACTCTTTCGAATCACTGCACTGCATCCCCATTAGTGCCAGGTCATTCTCTGGACTCACTGCAGTGCATCCCCAGTGTTGACAGTGCACTCTCTGGACTCACTGCACTGCATCCCCAGTGGTGCCAGTGCACTCTCTGGACACACTGCAGTGTATCACCAGTGGTGCAAGGGCACTCTCTGGACTAACTGCACTAAAACCCCAGTGGTGCCAGTGCACTCTCTGGACTCACAGCACTGCATCCCCAATGGTGCCACTGCACTCTCTGGACTCACTGCAGTGCATCCCCAGTCGTGCCAGTTCACTCTCTGCACTCACTGCACTGCATCCCCAGTGGTGCCAGTGCACTCTCTGCACTCACTGAACTGCATCCCCAGTGATGCCAGTGCACTCTCTGGACTCACTGCACTGCATCCCCAGTGGTGCCAGTGCACTCTCTGGAGACACTGCACTGCATCCCCAGTGGTGCCAGTGCACTCTCTGCAGTCACTGCTTTGCATCCCCACTGGTGCCATTGCACTCTCTGAACTGACTGCACTGCATCCCCACTGGTGCCAGTGCACTCTCTGCACTCACTGCACTGCATACCCACTGGTGCCAGTGCACTCTCTGGACTCACTGCACTGCAACCCCACTGGTGCCAGTGCACTCTCTGGACTCACTACACTGCATCCCCACTGGTGCCAGTGCACTCTCTGGACTCACTGCACTGCACCTCCACTGGTGCCAGTCGACTCTCTGGACTCACTGCACTGCATCCCCAGTGGTGCCAGTGCACTCTCTGGACTCACTGCACTGCATCCCCAGTGGTGCCAGTGCACTCTCTGGACTCACTGCACTGCATCCCCAGTAGTGCCAGTGCACTCTCTGGACTCACTGCACTGCATCCCCAGTGGTGCCAGTGCACTCTCTGGAGTCACTGCACTGCATCCCCTGTGGTGCCAGTGCACTCTCTGGAGTCACTGCACTGCATCCCCAGTGGTGCCAGTGCACTCTCTGGACTCACTGCAGTGCATCCCCTGTGATGCCAGTGCACTCTCTGGACTCACTTCAGTGCATCCCCAGTGGTGCCAGTGCACTCTCTGGACTCACTGCAGTGCATCCCCAGTGGTGCCAGTGCACTCTCTGGACTCACTGCACTGCATCACCAGTGGTGCCAGTGCACTCTCTGTAATCACTGCACTGCATCCCCTGTGCTGCCATTGCACTCTCTGTACTCACTGCACTGCATCCCCAGTGGTGCCAGTGCACTCTCTGTACTCACTGCACTGCATCCCCAGTGGAGCCAGAGCACTCTCTGGACTCACTGCATTGCATCCCCAGTGGTGCCAGTGCACTCTCTGGACTCACTGCACTGCATCCCCACTGGTGCCAGTGCACTCTCTGGACTCACTGCACTGCATCCCCAGTGGTGCCAGTGCACTCTCTGGACTCACTGCTTTGCATCCCCACTGGTGCCAATGCACTCTCTGGACTCACTGCACTGCATCCCTAGTGGTGCCAGTGCACTCTCTGGAGTCACTGCACTGCATCCCCACTGGTACCAGTGCACTCTCTGGAGTCACTGCACTGCAACCCCACTGGTGCCAGTGCACTCTCTGGACTCACTGCACTGCATCCCCACTGGTGCCAGTGCACTCCCTGGAGTCACTGCACTGCATCCCCAGTGGTGCCAGTACACTCTCTGGAGACACTGCACTGCATCCCCACTGGTGCCAGTGCACTCTCTGGACTCACTGAACTGCATTCCCACAGGTGCCAGTGCACTCTCTGGAGTCACTGCACTGCATCCCCACTGGTGCCAGTGAACTGCCTGGACTCACTGCACTGCATCCCCACTGGTGCCAGTGCACTCCCTAGACTCACTGCTCTGCATCCCCAGTAGTGCCAGTGCACTTTCTGGAGTCACTGCACTGCCTCCCTAGTGGTGCCAGTGCACTCTCTGGACTCACTGCACTGCATCCCCAGTGGTGCCACTGCACTCTCTAGAGTCACTGCACTCCAACCCCACTGGTGCCAGTGCACTCTCTAGAGTCACTGCACTGATCCGAAGTGGTGCCAGTGCACTCTCTGGACTCACTGCACTGCATCCCCACTGGTGCCAGTGCACTCTCTGGACTCACTGCACGGCATCCCCACTGGTGCCAGTGCACTCTCTGGAGTCACTGCAGTGCATCCCCAGTGGTGCCAGTGCACTCTCTGGACTCACTGCACTGCATCCCCACTGGTGTCAATGCACTCTCTGGAGTCACTGCACTGCATCCCTACTGGTGCCAGTGCACTCTCTGGACTCACTGCACTGCATCCCCACTGGTGCCAGTGCACTATAAGGACTCACTGCACTGCATCCCCAGTGGTGCCAGTGCACTCTCTGGACTCACTGCACTGCATCCCCACTGGTGCCAGTGCACTCTCTGGACTCACTGCACTGCAACCCCACTGGTGCCAGTGCACTCTCTGGACTCACTACACTGCATCCCCACTGGTGCCAGTGCAGTCTCTGGAGTCACTGCAGTGCATCCCCAGTGGTGCCAGTGCACTCTCTGGACTCACTGCACTGCATCCCCACTGGTGCCAGTGCACTCTCTGGACTCACTGCACTGCATCCCCAGTAGTGCCAGTGCACTTTCTGCAGTCACTGCACTGCATCCCTAGTGGTGCCAGTGCACTCTCTGGACTCACTGCACTGCATCCCCAGTGGTGCCAGTGCACTCTCTGGAGTCACTGCACTGCATCCCCAGTGGTGCCAGTGCACTCTCTGGACTCACTGCACTGCATCCCCACTGCTGCCAGTGCACTCTCTGGAGTCACTGCACTGCATCCCCACTGGTGCCAGTGCACTCTCTGGACTCACTGCACTGCATCCCCAAGGTGCCAGTGCACTCTCTGGACTCACTGCACTGCATCCCCAGTGGTGCCAGTGCACTCTCTGGATTCACTGCACTGCATCCCCTGTGGTGCCAGTGCACTCTCTGGACTTACTGCACTGCATCCCCAGTGGTGCCAGTGCACTCTCTGGACTCACTGCAGTGCATCCCCTGTGGTGCCAGTGCACTCTCTGCACTCACTGCAGTGCATCCCCAGTGGTGCCAGTGCACTCTCTGGACTCATTGCACTGCATCCCCAGTGGTGCCAGTGCACTCTCTGGACTCACTGCAGTGCATTCCCAGTGGTACCAATGCACTCTCTGGACTCACTGCACTGCATCCCCAGTGGTGCCAGTGCACTCTCTGGACTCACTGCACTGCATCACCAGTGGTGCCAGTGCACTCTCTGGACTAACTGCACTGCATCCGCTGTGGTGCCAGGGCACTCTCCTGGACTCACTGCAGTGCATTCGCAGTGGTGCCAGTGCACTCTTTCGAGTCACTGCACTGCATCCCCATTAGTGCCAGGTTATTCTCTGGACTCACTGCAGTGCATCCCCAGTGTTGACAGTGCACTCTCTGGACTCACTGCACTGCAACCCCAGTGGTGCCAGTGCACTCTCTGGACACACTGCAGTGTATCCCCAGTGGTGCAAGGGCACTCTCTGGACTAACTGCACTAAAACCCCAGTGGTGCCAGTGCACTCTCTGGACTCACAGCACTGCATCCCCAATGGTGCCACTGCACTCTCTGCACTCACTGCACTGCATCCCCAGCGGTGCCAGTGCACTCTCTGCACTCACTGAACTGCATCCCCAGTGATGCCAGTGCACTCTCAGGACTCACTGCACTGCAGCCCCAGTGGTGCCAGTGCACTCTCTGGAGACACTGCAGTGCATCCCCAGTGGTGCCAGTGCACTCTCTGGAGTCACTGCTTTGCATCCCCACTGGTGCCAGTGCACTCTCTGGACTGACTGCACTGCATTCCCACTGGTGCCAGTGCACTCTCTGCACTCACAGCACTGCATCCCCACTGGTGCCAGTGCACTCTCTGGACTCACTGCACTGCATCCCCAGTGGTGCCAGTGCACTCTCTGGATTCACTGCACTGCATCCCCTGTGGTGCCAGTGCACTCTCTGGACTTACTGCACTGCATCCCCAGTGGTGCCAGTGCACTCTCTGGACTCACTGCAGTGCATCCCCTGTGGTGCCAGTGCACTCTCTGCACTCACTGCAGTGCATCCCCAGTGGTGCCAGTGCACTCTCTGGACTCATTGCACTGCATCCCCAGTGGTGCCAGTGCACTCTCTGGACTCACTGCAGTGCATTCCCAGTGGTACCAATGCACTCTCTGGACTCACTGCACTGCATCCCCAGTGGTGCCAGTGCACTCTCTGGACTCACTGCACTGCATCACCAGTGGTGCCAGTGCACTCTCTGGACTAACTGCACTGCATCCGCTGTGGTGCCAGGGCACTCTCCTGGACTCACTGCAGTGCATTCGCAGTGGTGCCAGTGCACTCTTTCGAGTCACTGCACTGCATCCCCATTAGTGCCAGGTTATTCTCTGGACTCACTGCAGTGCATCCCCAGTGTTGACAGTGCACTCTCTGGACTCACTGCACTGCAACCCCAGTGGTGCCAGTGCACTCTCTGGACACACTGCAGTGTATCCCCAGTGGTGCAAGGGCACTCTCTGGACTAACTGCACTAAAACCCCAGTGGTGCCAGTGCACTCTCTGGACTCACAGCACTGCATCCCCAATGGTGCCACTGCACTCTCTGCACTCACTGCACTGCATCCCCAGTGGTGCCAGTGCACTCTCTGCACTCACTGAACTGCATCCCCAGTGATGCCAGTGCACTCTCAGGACTCACTGCACTGCAGCCCCAGTGGTGCCAGTGCACTCTCTGGAGACACTGCAGTGCATCCCCAGTGGTGCCAGTGCACTCTCTGGACTCACTGCACTGCATTCCCACTGGTGCCAGTGCACTCTCTGCACTCACAGCACTGCATCCCCACTGGTGCCAGTGCACTCTCTGGACTCACTGCACTGCATCCCCACTGGTGCCAGTGCACTCTCTGGACTCACTGCACTGCAACCCCACTGCTGCCAGTGCACTCTCTGGACTCACTACACTGCATCCCCACTGGTGCCAGTGCAGTCTCTGCAGTCACTGCAGTGCATCCCCAGTGGTGCCAGTGCACTCTTTGGACTCACTGCACTGCATCCCCACTGGTGCCAGTGCACTCTCTGGACTCACTGCACTGCATCCCCAGTAGTGCCAGTGCACTTTCTGGAGTCACTGCACTGCATCCCTAGTGGTGCCAGTGCACTCTCTGGACTCACTGCACTGCATCCCCAGTGGTGCCAGTGCACTCTCTGGACTCACTGCACTGCAACCCCACTGGTGCCAGTGCACTCTCTGGAGTCACTGCACTGCATCCCCACTGGTGCCAGTGAACTCTCTGGACTCACTGCACTCCATCCCCACTGGTGCCAGTGCACTCTCTGGACTCACTGCACTGCATCCCCACTGCTGCCAGTGCACTTTCTGGAATCACTGCACTGCATCCCCTGTGGTGCCAGTGCACTCTCTGGACTTACTGCACTGCATCCCCAGTGGTGCCAGTGCACTCTCTGGACTCACTGCAGTGCATCCCCTGTGGTGCCAGTGCACTCTCTGGACTCACTGCAGTGCATCCCCAGTGGTGCCCGTGCACTCTCTGGACTCACTGCAGTGCATCCCCAGTGGTGCCAGTGCACTCTCTGGAGACACTGCACTGCATCCCCAGTGGTGCAAGTGCACTCTCTGGTCTCACTGCAGTGCATTCCCAGTGGTGCCAATGCACTCTCTGGACTCACTGCACTGCATCACCAGTGGTGCCAGTGCACTCTCTGGAATCACAGCAGTGCATCCCCTGTGCTGCCATTGCACTCTCTGTACTCACTGCACTGCATCCCCAGTGGTGCCAGTGCACTCTCTGTACTCACTGCACTGCATCCCCAGTGGAGCCAGAGCACTCTCTGGACTCACTGCATTGCATCCCCAGTGGTGCCAGTGCACTCTCTGGACTCACTGCACTGCATCCCCAGTGGTGCCAGTGCACTCTCTGGACTCACTGCACTGCATCCCCAGTGGTGCCAGTGCACTCTCTGGACTAACTGCACTGCATCCCCTGTGGTGCCAGGGCACTCTCCGGACTCACTGCTGTGCATCCGCAGTGGTGCCAGTGCACTCTTTCGAATCACTGCACTGCATCCCCATTAGTGCCAGGTCATTCTCTGGACTCACTGCAGTGCATCCCCAGTGTTGACAGTGCACTCTCTGGACTCACTGCACTGCATCCCCAGTGGTGCCAGTGCACTCTCTGGACACACTGCAGTGTATCACCAGTGGTGCAAGGGCACTCTCTGGACTAACTGCACTAAAACCCCAGTGGTGCCAGTGCACTCTCTGGACTCACAGCACTGCATCCCCAATGGTGCCACTGCACTCTCTGGACTCACTGCAGTGCATCCCCAGTCGTGCCAGTTCACTCTCTGCACTCACTGCACTGCATCCCCAGTGGTGCCAGTGCACTCTCTGCACTCACTGAACTGCATCCCCAGTGATGCCAGTGCACTCTCTGGACTCACTGCACTGCATCCCCAGTGGTGCCAGTGCACTCTCTGGAGACACTGCACTGCATCCCCAGTGGTGCCAGTGCACTCTCTGCAGTCACTGCTTTGCATCCCCACTGGTGCCATTGCACTCTCTGAACTGACTGCACTGCATCCCCACTGGTGCCAGTGCACTCTCTGCACTCACTGCACTGCATACCCACTGGTGCCAGTGCACTCTCTGGACTCACTGCACTGCAACCCCACTGGTGCCAGTGCACTCTCTGGACTCACTACACTGCATCCCCACTGGTGCCAGTGCACTCTCTGGACTCACTGCACTGCACCTCCACTGGTGCCAGTCGACTCTCTGGACTCACTGCACTGCATCCACAGTAGTGCCAGTGCACTTTCTGGAGTCACTGCACCGCATCCCAAGTGGTGCCAGTGAACTCTCTGGACTCACTGCACTGCATCCCCAGTGGTGCCAGTGCACTCTCTGGACTCACTGCAGTGAATCCCCGGTGGTGCCAGTGCACTCTCTGGACTCACTGCACTGCATCCCCAGTGGTGCCAGTGCACTCTCTGGACTCACTGCACTGCATCCCCACTGGTGCCAGTGCACTCTCTGGACTCACTGCACTGCATCCCCACTGGTGCCAATGCACTCTCTGGACTCACTGCACTGCATCCCCACTGGTGCCAGTGCACTCTCTGGAGTCACTGCAGTGCATCCCCACTGGTGCCAGTGCACTCTCTGGACTCACTGCACTGCATCCCCACTGGTGCCAGTGCACTCTCAGGACTCACTACACTGCATCCCCACTGGTGCCAGTGCACTCTCTAGAGTCACTGCACTCCAACCCCACTGGTACCAGTGCACTCTCTAGAGTCACTGCACTGATCCGCAGTGGTGCCAGTGCACTCTCTCGACTCACTGCACTGCATCCCCAGTAGTGCCAGTGGACTCTCTGTACTCACTGCAGTGCATCCCCTGTGGGGCCAGTGCACTCTCTGGACTCACTGCACTGCATCCCCAGTGGTGCCAGTGCACTCTCTGGACTCACTGCACTGCATCCCCAGTGGTGCCAGTGCAATCTCTGGACTCACTGCACTGCATCACGACTTGTGCCAGTGCACTCTCTGGACTCACTGCACTGCATCCCCACTGCTGCCAGTGCACTCTCTGGACTCACTGCACTGCATCCCCAGTGGTGCCAGTGCACTCTCTGGAGTCACTGCACTGCATCCCCACTGGTGCCAATGCACTCTCTGCACTCACTGCAGTGCATCCCCACTGGTGCCAGTGCACTCTCTGGAGTCACTGCACTGCATCCCCACTGGTGCCAGTGCACGGTCTGGACTCACTGCAGTGCATCCCCAGTGGTGCCAGTGCACTCTCTGGACTCACTGCACTGCATCCCCACTGGTGCCAGTGCACTCTCTGGACTCACTGCAGTGCATCCCCACTGGTGCCAGTGCACTCTCTGGACTCACTGCACTGCATCCCCTGTGGTGCCAGTGCACTCTCTGGACTTACTGCACTGCATCCCCAGTGGTGCCAATGCACTCTCTGGACTAACTGCACTGCATCTCCTGTGGTGCCAGTGCACTCTCCGGACTCACTGCACTGCATCCCCAGTGGTGCCAGTGCACTCTCTGGACTCACTGCACTGCATCCCCACTGGTGCCAGTGCACTCTGTGGACTCACTGCACTGCATCCCCTGTGGTGCCAGTGCACTCTCTGGACTTACTGCACTGCATCCCCAGTGGTGCCAGTGCACTCTCTCGACTAACTGCACTGCATCCCCTGTGGTGCCAGGGCACTCTCCGGACTCACTGCACTGCATCCCCACTGGTGCCAGTGCACTCTCTGGACTCACTGCACTGCATCCCCATTAGTGCCAGGTCATTCTCTGGACTCACTGCACTGCATCCCCATTAGTGCCAGGTCATTCTCTGGACTCACTGCACTGAATCCCCGGTGGTGCCAGTGCACTCTCTGGAGTCACTGCACTGCATCCCCAGTAGTGCCAGTGCACTCTCTGGACTCACTGCACTGCATCCCCACTGGTGCCAGTGCACTATAGGGACTCACTGCACTG
The DNA here is from genome assembly GCF_964034855.1 of Anser brachyrhynchus. Lineage (NCBI taxonomy): Eukaryota > Metazoa > Chordata > Aves > Anseriformes > Anatidae > Anser > Anser brachyrhynchus. Next base: position 614,844 of record NW_027664139.1, read on the forward strand.
CATACCCACTGGTGCCAGTGCACTCTCTGGACTCACTGCACTGCATCCCCAGTGGTGCCAGTGCACTCTCTGGAGACACTGCACTGCATCCCCACTGGTACCTGTGCACTCCCTAGAGTCACTGCACTCCAACCCCACTGGTGCCAGTGCACTCTCTAGAGTCACTGCACTGATCCGCAGTGGTGCCAGTGCACTCTCTGGACTCACTGCACTGCATCCCCACTGGTACCAGTGCACTCTCTGGACTCACTGCACTACATCCCCACTGGTGCCAGTGCACTCTCTGGAGTCACTGCACTACAACCACACTGGTGCCAGTGCACTCTCAGGAGTCACTGCACTGCATCCCCAGTGATGCCGGTGCACTCTCTGGACTCACTGCACTGCATCACCAGTGTTGCCAGTGCACTCTCTGGACTCACTGCACTGCATCCCCAGTGGTGCCAGTGCACTCTCTGGACTCATTGCTTTGCATCCCCACTGGTACCATTGCACTCTCTGGAGTCACTGCACTGCAACCCCACTGGTGCCAGTGCACTCTCTGGACTCACTTCACTGCATCTCCACTGGTGCCAGTGCACTCTCTGGACTCACTGCACTGCATCTCCACTGGTGCCAGTGCACTCTCTGGACTCACTGCACTGCATCCCCAGTAGTGCCAGTGCACTTTCTGGAGTCACTGCACCGCATCCCAAGTGGTGCCAGTGAACTCTCTGGACTCACTGCACTGCATCCCCAGTGGTGCCAGTGCACTCTCTGGACTCACTGCACTGCATCCCCACTGGTGCCAGTGAACTCTCTGGACTCACTGCACTGCATCCCCAGTGGTGCCAGTGCACTCTCTGGACTCACTGCACTGCATCCCCATTGGTGCCTGTGCACTCTCTGGACTCACTGCACTGCATCCCCAGTAGTGCCAGTGCACTTTCTGGAGTCACTGCACTGCATCCCTAGTGGTGCCAGTGAACTCTCTGGACTCACTGCACTGCATCCCCACTGGTGCCAGTGCACTCTCTGGACTCACTGCACTGCAACCCCACTGGTGCCAGTGAACTCTCTGGAGTCACTGCACTGCATCCCCAGTGGTGCCAGTGCACTCTCTGCACTCACTGCACTGCATCCCCACTGGTGCCAGTGCACTCTAAGGACTCACTACACTGCACTGCATCCCCAGTGGTGCCAGTGCACTATCTGGACTCACTGTACTGCATCCCCACTGGTGCCAGTGCACTCTCTGGACTCACTGCAGTGCATCCCCAGTAGTGCCAGTGCACTTTCTGGAGTCACTGCACTGCATCCCTAGTGGTGCCAGTGCACTCTCTGGAGTCACTGCACTGCATCCCCAGTGGTGCCACTGCACTCTCTGGAGTCACTGCAATGCATCCCCACTGGTGCCAGTGCACTCTAAGGACTCACTGCACTGCACAGCATCCCCAGTGGTGCCAGTGAACTCTCTGGAGTCACTGCACTGCATCCCCAGTGGTGCCAGTGCACTCTCTGGTCACACTGCACTGCATCCCCAGTGGTGCAAGTGCACTCTCTGGACTCACTGCACTGCATCCCCACTGGTGCCAGTGCACTCTCTGGACTCACTGCACTGCATCCCCAGTGGTGCCAGTGCACTCTCTGGAGTCACTGCACTGCATCCCCACTGGTGCAACTGCACTCTCTGGACTCACTGCACTTCATTCCCACTGGTGCCAGTGCACTCTCTGCACTCACTGCACTGCATCCCCACTGCTGCCAGTGCACTCTCTGGAGTCACTGCACTGCATCCCCACTGGTGCCACTGCACTCTCTAGAGTCACTGCACTCCAACCCCAATGGTGCCAGTGCACTCTATGGAGTCACTGCACTGCATCCCCAGTGGTGCCAGTGCACTCTCTGGACTCACTGCACTGCATCCCCACTGGTGCCAGTGCACTCTCTGGAGTCACTGCACTGCATCCCCAGTGGTGCCAGTGCATTCTCTGGAGACACTGCACTGCATCCCCACTGGTGCCAGTGCACTCTCTGGACTCACTGCAGTGCATCCCCAGTGGTGCCAGTGCACTCTCTGGACTCACTGCACTGCATCCCCACTGGTGCCAGTGCACTCTCTGCACTCACTGCACTGCATCCCCACTGGTGCCAGTGCACTCTCTGGACTCACTGCACTGCATCCCCAGTAGTGCCAGTGCACTTTCTGGAGTCACTGCACTGCATCCCCAGTGGTGCCAGTGAACTCTCTGGACTCACTGCACTGCATCCCCACTGGTGCCAGTGCACTCTCTGGACTCACTGCACTGCATGCCCACTGGTGCCAGTGCACTCTCAGGACTCACTACACTGCATCCCCACTGGTGCCAGTGCACTCTCTAGAGTCACTGCACTCCAACCCCACTGGCGCCAGTGCACTCTCTAGAGTCACTGCACTGATCCGCAGTGGTGCCAGTGCACTCTCTCGACTCACTGCACTGCATACCCAGTAGTGCCAGTGGACTCTCTGTACTCACTGCAGTGCATCCCCTGTGGGGCCAGTGCACTCTCTGGACTCACTGCACTGCATCCCCAGTGGTGCCAGTGCCCTCTCTGGACTCACTGCACTGCATCCGCAGTGGTGCCAGTGCAATCTCTGGACTCACTGCACTGCATCACGACTTGTGCCAGTGCACTCTCTGGACTCACTGCACTGCATCCCCTTTTGTGCCAGTGCACTCTCTGGACTCACTGCACTGCATCCCCACTGGTGCCAGTGCACTCTCTGGACTGACTGCACTGCATCCCCATTAGTGCCAGGTCATTCTCTGGACTCACTGCACTGCATCCCCATTAGTGCCAGGTCATTCTCTGGACTCACTGCACTGAATCCCCGGTGGTGCCAGGGCACTCTCTGGAGTCACTGCACTGCATCCCCAGTAGTGCCAGTGCACTCTCTGGACTCACTGCACTGCATCCCCACTGGTGCCAGTGCACTATAGGGACTCACTGCACTGCATACCCACTGGTGCCAGTGCACTCTCTGGACTCACTGCACTGCATCCCCAGTGGTGCCAGTGCACTCTCTGGAGACACTGCACTGCATCCCCACTGGTACCTGTGCACTCCCTAGAGTCACTGCACTCCAACCCCACTGGTGCCAGTGCACTCTCTAGAGTCACTGCACTGATCCGCAGTGGTGCCAGTGCACTCTCTGGACTCACTGCACTGCATCCCCACTGGTACCAGTGCACTCTCTGGAGTCACTGCACTACAACCACACTGGTGCCAGTGCACTCTCAGGAGTCACTGCACTGCATCCCCAGTGATGCCGGTGCACTCTCTGGACTCACTGCACTGCATCACCAGTGTTGCCAGTGCACTCTCTGGACTCACTGCACTGCATCCCCAGTGGTGCCAGTGCACTCTCTGGACTCATTGCTTTGCATCCCCACTGGTACCATTGCACTCTCTGGAGTCACTGCACTGCAACCCCACTGGTGCCAGTGCACTCTCTGGACTCACTTCACTGCATCTCCACTGGTGCCAGTGCACTCTCTGGACTCACTGCACTGCATCTCCACTGGTGCCAGTGCACTCTCTGGACTCACTGCACTGCATCCCCAGTAGTGCCAGTGCACTTTCTGGAGTCACTGCACCGCATCCCAAGTGGTGCCAGTGAACTCTCTGGACTCACTGCACTGCATCCCCAGTGGTGCCAGTGCACTCTCTGGACTCACTGCACTGCATCCCCACTGGTGCCAGTGAACTCTCTGGACTCACTGCACTGCATCCCCAGTGGTGCCAGTGCACTCTCTGGACTCACTGCACTGCATCCCCATTGGTGCCTGTGCACTCTCTGGACTCACTGCACTGCATCCCCAGTAGTGCCAGTGCACTTTCTGGAGTCACTGCACTGCATCCCTAGTGGTGCCAGTGAACTCTCTGGACTCACTGCACTGCATCCCCACTGGTGCCAGTGCACTCTCTGGACTCACTGCACTGCAACCCCACTGGTGCCAGTGAACTCTCTGGAGTCACTGCACTGCATCCCCAGTGGTGCCAGTGCACTCTCTGCACTCACTGCACTGCATCCCCACTGGTGCCAGTGCACTCTAAGGACTCACTACACTGCACTGCATCCCCAGTGGTGCCAGTGCACTATCTGGACTCACTGTACTGCATCCCCACTGGTGCCAGTGCACTCTCTGGACTCACTGCAGTGCATCCCCAGTAGTGCCAGTGCACTTTCTGGAGTCACTGCACTGCATCCCTAGTGGTGCCAGTGCACTCTCTGGAGTCACTGCACTGCATCCCCAGTGGTGCCACTGCACTCTCTGGAGTCACTGCAATGCATCCCCACTGGTGCCAGTGCACTCTAAGGACTCACTGCACTGCACAGCATCCCCAGTGGTGCCAGTGAACTCTCTGGAGTCACTGCACTGCATCCCCAGTGGTGCCAGTGCACTCTCTGGTCACACTGCACTGCATCCCCAGTGGTGCAAGTGCACTCTCTGGACTCACTGCACTGCATCCCCACTGGTGCCAGTGCACTCTCTGGACTCACTGCACTGCATCCCCAGTGGTGCCAGTGCACTCTCTGGAGTCACTGCACTGCATCCCCACTGGTGCAACTGCACTCTCTGGACTCACTGCACTTCATTCCCACTGGTGCCAGTGCACTCTCTGCACTCACTGCACTGCATCCCCACTGCTGCCAGTGCACTCTCTGGAGTCACTGCACTGCATCCCCACTGGTGCCAGTGCACTCTCTAGAGTCACTGCACTCCAACCCCAATGGTGCCAGTGCACTCTATGGAGTCACTGCACTGCATCCCCAGTGGTGCCAGTGCACTCTCTGGACTCACTGCACTGCATCCCCACTGGTGCCAGTGCACTCTCTGGAGTCACTGCACTGCATCCCCAGTGGTGCCAGTGCATTCTCTGGAGACACTGCACTGCATCCCCACTGGTGCCAGTGCACTCTCTGGACTCACTGCAGTGCATCCCCAGTGGTGCCAGTGCACTCTCTGGACTCACTGCACTGCATCCCCACTGGTGCCAGTGCACTCTCTGCACTCACTGCACTGCATCCCCACTGGTGCCAGTGCACTCTCTGGACTCACTGCACTGCATCCCCAGTAGTGCCAGTGCACTTTCTGGAGTCACTGCACTGCATCCCCAGTGGTGCCAGTGAACTCTCTGGACTCACTGCACTGCATCCCCACTGGTGCCAGTGCACTCTCTGGACTCACTGCACTGCATGCCCACTGGTGCCAGTGCACTCTCAGGACTCACTACACTGCATCCCCACTGGTGCCAGTGCACTCTCTAGAGTCACTGCACTCCAACCCCACTGGCGCCAGTGCACTCTCTAGAGTCACTGCACTGATCCGCAGTGGTGCCAGTGCTCTCTCTCGACTCACTGCACTGCATACCCAGTAGTGCCAGTGGACTCTCTGTACTCACTGCAGTGCATCCCCTGTGGGGCCAGTGCACTCTCTGGACTCACTGCACTGCATCCCCAGTGGTGCCAGTGCCCTCTCTGGACTCACTGCACTGCATCCGCAGTGGTGCCAGTGCAATCTCTGGACTCACTGCACTGCATCACGACTTGTGCCAGTGCACTCTCTGGACTCACTGCACTGCATCCCCTTTTGTGCCAGTGCACTCTCTGGACTCACTGCACTGCATCCCCAGTGATGCCAGTGCACTCTCTGGAGTCACTGCACTGCATCCCCACTGGTGCCAATGCACTCTCTGGAGTCACTGCACTGCATCCCCACTGGTGCCAGTGCACTCTCTGGAGTCACTGCGCTGCATCCCCACTGGTGCCAGTGCACTCTCTGGACTCACTGCACTGCATCCCCTGTGGTGCCAGTGCACTCTCTGGACTTACTGCACTGCATCCCCAGTGGTGCCAATGCACTCTCTGGACTAACTGCACTGCATCCCCTGTGGTGCCAGGGCACTCTCCGGACTCACTGCACTGCATCCCCAGTGGTGCCAGTGCACTCTCTGGACTCACCGCACTGCATACCCACTGGTGCCAGTGCACTCTCTGGACTCACTGCACTGCATCCCCTCTGGTGCCAGTGCACTCTCTGGACTTACTGCACTGCATCCCCAGTGGTGCCAGTGCACTCTCTCGACTAACTGCACTGCATCCCCTGTGGTGCCAGGGCACTCTCCGGACTCACTGCAGTGCATCCGCAGTGGTGCCAGTGCACTCTATCGAGTCACTGCACTGCATCCCCATTAGTGCCAGGTCATTCTCTGGACTCACTGCAGTGCATCCCCAGTGTTGACAGTGCACTCTCTGTACTCACTGCACTGCATCCCCAGTGGTGCCAGTGCACTCTCTGGACACACTGCAGTGTATCCCCAGTGGTGCAAGGGCACTCTCTGGACTAACTGCACTAAAACCCCAGTGGTGCCAGTGCACTCTCTGGACTCACAGCACTGCATCCCCAATGGTGCCACTGCACTCTCTGGACTCACTGCAGTGCATCCCCAGTGGTGCCAGTGCACTCTCTGCACTCACTGCACTGCATCCCCAGTGGTGCCAGTGCACTCTCTGCACTCACTGAACTGCATCCCCAGTGATGCCAGTGCACTCTCTGGACTCACTGCACTGCATCCCCAGTGGTGCCAGTGCACTCTCTGGACTCACTGTTTTGCATCCCCACTGGTGCCATTGCACTCTCTGGACTGACTGCACTGCATCCCCACTGGTGCCAGTGCACTCTCTGCACTCACTGCACTGCATCCCCACTGGTGCCAGTGCACTCTCTGGACTCACTGCACTGCAACCCCACTGGTGCCAGTGCACTCTCTGGACTCACTACACTGCATCCCCACTGGTGCCAGTGCACTCTCCGGACTCACTGCACTGCATCCCCACTGGTGCCAGTGCACTCTCTGGACTCACTGAAGTGAATCCCCTGTGGTGCCAGTGCACACTCTGGACTCACTGCACTGCATCCCCAGTGGTGCCAGTGCACTCTCTGGACTCACTGCACTGCATCCCCAGTGGTGCCAGTGCACTCTCTGGACTCACTGCACTGCATTCCCACTGGTGCCAGTGCACTCTCTGGACTCACTGCACTGCATCCCCAGTAGTTCCAGTGCACTTTCTGGAGTCACTGCACTGCATCCCTAGTGGTGCCAGTGAACTCTCTGGACTCACTGCACTGCATCCCCAGTGGTGCCAGTGCACTCTCTGGACTCACTGCACTGCATCCCCACTGGTGCCAGTGCACTCTCTGGAGTCACTGCACTGCATCCCCACTGGTGCCAATGCACTCTCTGGAGTCACTGCACTGCATCCCCAGTGGTGCCAGTGCACTATAAGGACTCACTGCACTGCATGCCCACTGGTGCCAGTGCACTCTCTGCACTCACTGCACTGCATCCCCACTGGTGCCAGTGCACTCTCAGGACTCACTACACTGCATCCCCACTGGTGTCAGTGCAATCTCTAGAGTCACTGCACTCCAACCCCACTGGTGCCAGTTCACTCTCTAGAGTCACTGCACTGATCCGCAGTGGTGCCAGTGCACTCTCTGGACTCACTGCACTGCATCCCCACTGGTACCAGTGCACTCTCTGGACTCACTGCACTGCATCCCCAGTGGTGCCAGTGCACTCTCTGGACTCACTGCACTGCAGCCCCACTGCTGCCAGTGCACTCTCTGGAGTCACTGCACTGCATCCCTAGTGGTGCCAGTGAACTCTCTGGACTCACTGCACTGAATCCCCGGTGGTGCCAGTGCACTCTCTGGACTCACTGCACTGCATCCCCACTGGTGCCAGTGCACTCTCTGGAGTCACTGCACTGCATCCCCAGCAGTTCCAGTGCACTTTCTGGAGTCACTGCACTACATCCCTAGTGGTGCCAGTGAACTATCTGCACTCACTGCACTGAATCCCCGGTGGTGCCAGTGCACTCTCTGGACTCACTGCACTGCATCCCCACTGGTGCCAGTGCACTCTCTGCACTCACTGCACTGCATCCCCACTGGTGCCAGTGCACTATAAGGACTCACTGCACTGCATGCCCACTGGTGCCAGTGCACTCTCTAGAGTCACTGCACTCCAACCCCACTGGTGCCAGTTCACTCTCTAGAGTCACTGCACTGATCCGCAGTGGTGCCAGTGCACTCTCTGGACTCACTGCACTGCATCCCCACTGGTACCAGTGCACTCTCTGGACTCACTGCACTGCATCCCCAGTGGTGCCAGTGCACTCTCTGGACTCACTGAACTGCATCCCCAGTAGTGCCAATGCACTTTCTGAACTCACTGCACTGCATCCCTAGTGGTGCCAGTGCACTCTCTGGAGTCACTGCACTGCATCCCCAGTGGTGACAGTGCACTCTCTGGACTCACTGCAGTGCATCCCCTGTGGTGCCAGTGCACTCTCTGGAGTCACTGCTTTGCATCCCCACTGGTGCCAGTGCATTCACTGGACTCACTGCACTGCATCTCCAGTGTTGCCAGTGCACTCTCTGGACTGACTACACTGCATCCCCAGTGGTGCCAGTGCACTCTCTGGAATCACTGCACTGCATCTCCAGTGGTGCCAGTGCACTCTCTGGAGTCACTGCACTGCATCCCCACTGGTGCCAATGCACTCTCTGGAGTCACTGCAGTGCATCCCCACTGGTGCCAGTGCACTCTCTGGAGTCACTGCACTGCATCCCCACTGGTGCCAGTGCACTCTCTGGACTCACTGCAGTGCATCCCCACTGGTGCCAGTGCACTCTCTGGAGTCACTGCACTGCATCCCCAGTGGTGCCAGTGCACTCTCTGGAGTCACTGCACTGCATCCCCACTGGTGCCAGTGCACTCTCTGGACTCACTGCACTGCATCCCCACTGGTGCCAATGCACTCTCTGGACTCACTGCACTGCAGCCCCACTGCTGCCAGTGCACTCTCTGGACTCACTGCACTGCATCCCCACTGGTGCCAGTGCAGTCTCTGGACTCACTGCACTGCATCCCCAGTGGTGCCAGTGCACTCTCTGGACTCACTGCACTGCATCCCCACTGGTGCCAGTGCACTCTCTGGGCTCACTGCACTGCATCCCCAGTGGTGCCAGTACACTCTCTGGACTCACTGCACTGCATTCCCACTGGTGCCAGTGCACTCTCTGGACTCACTGCACTGCATCCCCACTGGTGCCAGTGCACTCTCTGGACTCACTGCACTGCATCCCCACTGGTGCCAGTGAACTGCCTGGACTCACTGCACTGCATCCCTAGTGGTGCCAGTGCACTCTCTGGAGTCACTGCAGTGCATCCCCACTGGTTCCAGTGCACTCTGTCAACTCACTGCACTGCATTCCCACTGGTGCCAGTGCACTCTCTGGACTCACTGCTTTGCATCCCCACTGGTGCCATTGCACTCTCTGGACTCACTGCACTGCATCACAACTGCTGCCAGTGCATTCTCTGGACTCACTGCACTGCATCCCCACTGGTGCCAGTGCACTCTCTGGACTCACTGCACTACAACACCACTGGTGCCAGTGAACTCTCTGGACTCACTGCACTGCATCCCCAGTGGTGCCAGTGCACTCTCTGGACTCACTGCACTGCATCCCCAGTGGTGCCAGTGCACTCTCTGGAGTCACTGCAGTGCATCCCCAGTGGTGCCAGTGCACTCTCTGGACTCACTGCACTGCATCCCCAGTGGTGCCAGTGCACGGTCTGGACTCACTGCACTGCATCCCCACTGGTGCCAGTGCACTCTCTGGAGTCACTGCACTGCAACCCCACTGGTTCCAGTGCACTCTCTGGACTCACTACACTGCATCCCCACTGGTGCCAGTGCACTCTCTGGACTCACTGCACTGCATCCCCAGTGGTGCCAGTGCACTCTCTAGACTCACTGCACTGCATCCCCAGTAGTGCCAGTGCAATTTCTGGAGTCACTGCACTGCATACCTAGTGGTGCCAGTGCACTCTCTGGAGTCACTGCACTGCATCCCCAGTGGTGCCAGTGCACTCTCTGGACTCACTGCACTGCATCCCCACTGGTGCCAGTGCACTCTCTGGACTCACTGCACTGCATCCCCACTGGTACCACTGAGCTCTCTGGACTCACTGCACTGCATCCCAACTGGTGCCAGTGCACTCTCTGGACTCACTGCACTGCATCCCTAGTGGTGCCAGTGCACTCTCTGGACTCACTGCACTGCATCCCCACTGGTACCACTGAACTCTCTGGACTCACTGCACTGCATCCCAACTGGTGCCAGTGCACTCTCTGGACTCACTGCACTGCATCCCCAGTAGTGCCAGTGCACTCTCTGGACTCCCTGCACTGCATTCCCACTGGTGCCAGTGTACTCTCTGGACTCACTGCACTGCATCCCCACTGGTGCCAGTGCACTCTCTGGACTCACTGCACTGCATCCCCAGTGGTGCCAGTGCACTCTCTGGACTCACTGCACTGCATCCCCACTGGTGACAGTGCACTCTCTGGACTCACTGCAGTGCATCACCAGTGGTGCCAGTGCACTCTCTGGACTCACTGCACTGCATCCCCACTGGTGCCAATGCACTCTCTGCACTCACTGCACTGCATCCCCAGTGGTGCCAGTGCACTCTCTGGACTCACTGCACTGAATCCCCACTGGTGCCAGTGCACTCTCTAGAGTCACTGCACTCCAACCCCACTGGTGCCAGTGCACTCTATGGAGTCACTGCACTGATCCTCAGTGGTGCCAGTGCACTCTCTGGACTCACTGCACTGCATCCCCACTGGTGCCAGTGCACTCTCTGGACTCACTGCACTGCATCCCCAGTGGTGCCAGTGCACTCTCTGGAGTCACTGCAGTGCATCCCCACAGGTGCCAGTGCACTCTCTGGACTCACTGCACTGCAGCCCCACTGCTGCCAGTGCACTCTCTGGACTCACTGCACTGCATTCCCACTGGTGCCAGTGCACTCTCTGGAGTCACTGCTTTGCATCCCCACTGGTGCCATTGCACTCTCTGGAGTCACTGCACTGCATCCCCACTGGTGCCAATGTACTCTCTGGACTCACTGCACTGCATACTCACTAGTGCCAGTGCACTCTCTGGCGTCACTGCACTGCAACCCCACTGTTGCCAGTGCACTCTCTGGACTCACTACACTGCATCGCCACTGGTGCCAGTGCACTCTCTGGACTCACTGCACTGCATCCCCACTGCTGCCAGTGCACTCTCTAGAGTCGCTGCACTGCATCCCCAGTAGTGTCAGTGCACTTTCTGGAGTCACTGCACTGCATCCCAAGTGGTGCCAGTGAACTCTCTGGACTCACTGCACTGCATCCCCACTGGTGCCAGTGCACTCTCTGGACTCACTGCACTGCATCCCCAGTGGTGCCAGTGCACTCTCTGGACTCACTGCACTGCATCCCCACTGGTGCCAGTGCACTCTCTGGACTCACTGCACTGCATCCCCACTGGTGCCAGTGCACTCTCTGGACTCACTGCACTGCATCCCCAGTAGTGCCAGTGCACTTTCTGGAGTCACTGCACTGCATCCCTGGTGGTGCCAGTGAACTCTCTGGACTCACTGCACTGCATCCCCACTGGTGACAGTGCACTCTCTGGACTCACTGCACGGCATCCCCACTGGTGCCAGTGCACTCTCTGGAGTCACTGCAGTGCATCCCCAGTGGTGCCAGTGCACTCTCTGGAGTCACTGCACTGCATCCCCACTGGTGCCAATGCACTCTCTGGACACACTGCACTGCATGCCCACTGGTGCCAGTGCACTCTCTGGACTCACTGCACTGTATCCCCACTGGTGCCAGTGCACTCTCTGGACTCACTGCACTGCATGCCCACTGGTGCCAGTGCAATCTAAGGACTCACTGCACTGCATGCCCACTGGTGCCAGAGCACTCTCTGGACTCACTGCACTGCATCCCAACTGGTGCCAGTGCACTCTCTGGACTCACTGCACTGCATCCCTAGTGGTGCCAGTGCACTCTCTGGACTCACTGCACTGCATCCCCACTGGTACCACTGAACTCTCTGGACTCACTGCACTGCATCCCAACTGGTGCCAGTGCACTCTCTGGACTCACTGCACTGCATCCCCAGTAGTGCCAGTGCACTCTCTGGACTCCCTGCACTGCATTCCCACTGGTGCCAGTGTACTCTCTGGACTCACTGCACTGCATCCCCACTGGTGCCAGTGCACTCTCTGGACTCACTGCACTGCATCCCCAGTGGTGCCAGTGCACTCTCTGGACTCACTGCACTGCATCCCCACTGGTGCCAGTGCACTCTCTGGACTCACTGCAGTGCATCACCAGTGGTGCCAGTGCACTCTCTGGACTCACTGCACTGCATCCCCACTGGTGCCAATGCACTCTCTGCACTCACTGCACTGCATCCCCCGTGGTGCCAGTGCACTCTCTGGACTCACTGCACTGAATCCCCACTGGTGCCAGTGCACTCTCTAGAGTCACTGCACTCCAACCCCACTGGTGCCAGTGCACTCTATGGAGTCACTGCACTGATCCTCAGTGGTGCCAGTGCACTCTCTGGACTCACTGCACTGCATCCCCACTGGTGCCAGTGCACTCTCTGGACTCACTGCACTGCATCCCCAGTGGTGCCAGTGCACTCTCTGGAGTCACTGCAGTGCATCCCCACAGGTGCCAGTGCACTCTCTGGACTCACTGCACTGCAGCCCCACTGCTGCCAGTGCACTCTCTGGACTCACTGCACTGCATTCCCACTGGTGCCAGTGCACTCTCTGGAGTCACTGCTTTGCATCCCCACTGGTGCCATTGCACTCTCTGGAGTCACTGCACTGCATCCCCACTGGTGCCAATGTACTCTCTGGACTCACTGCACTGCATTCTCACTAGTGCCAGTGCACTCTCTGGCGTCACTGCACTGCAACCCCACTGTTGCCAGTGCACTCTCTGGACTCACTACACTGCATCCCCACTGGTGCCAGTGCACTCTCTGGACTCACTGCACTGCATCCCCACTGCTGCCAGTGCACTCTCTAGAGTCGCTGCACTGCATCCCCAGTAGTGTCAGTGCACTTTCTGGAGTCACTGCACTGCATCCCAAGTGGTGCCAGTGAACTCTCTGGACTCACTGCACTGCATCCCCACTGGTGCCAGTGCACTCTCTGGACTCACTGCACTGCATCCCCAGTGGTGCCAGTGCACTCTCTGGACTCACTGCACTGCATCCCCAGTGGTGCCAGTGCACTCTCTGGACTCACTGCACTGCATCCCCACTGGTGCCAGTGCACTCTCTGGACTCACTGCACTGCATCCCCAGTAGTGCCAGTGCACTTTCTGGAGTCACTGCACTGCATCCCTGGTGGTGCCAGTGAACTCTCTGGACTCACTGCACTGCATCCCCAGTGGTGCCAGTGCACTCTCTGGACTCACTGCACGGCATCCCCACTGGTGCCAGTGCACTCTCTGGAGTCACTGCAGTGCATCCCCAGTGGTGCCAGTGCACTCTCTGGAGTCACTGCACTGCATCCCCACTGGTGCCAATGCACTCTCTGGACACACTGCACTGCATGCCCACTGGTGCCAGTGCACTCTCTGGACTCACTGCACTGTATCCCCACTGGTGCCAGTGCACTCTCTGGACTCACTGCACTGCATGCCCACTGGTGCCAGTGCAATCTAAGGACTCACTGCACTGCATGCCCACTGGTGCCAGAGCACTCTCTGGACTCACTGCACTGCATCCCCACTGGTGCCAGTGCACTCTCTGGACTCACTGCACTGCATCCCCAGTAGTGCCAGTGCACTTTCTGGAGTCACTGCACTGCATCCCTAGTGGGACCAGTGAACTCTCTGGACTCACTGCACTGCATCCCCACTGGTACCAGTGCACTCTCTGCACTCACTGCACTGCATCCCCACTGGTGCCAGTGCACTCTCTGGACTCACTGCACTGCATGCCCACTGGTGCCAGTGCACTCTCTGGACTCACTGCACTGCAACCCCAGTGGTGCCAGTGCAGTCTAAGGACTCACTGCACTGCATCCCCACTGGTGCCAGTGCACTCTCTGGACTCACTGCACTACATCCCCACTGGTGCCAATGCACTCTCTGGACTCACTGCAGTGCATCCCAAGTGGTGCCAGTGCACTCTCTGGAGTCACTGCTTTGCATCCCCACTGGTGCCAGTGCACTCTCTGGACTCACTGCACTGCATCCCCAGTGGTGCCAGTGCACTCTCTGGACTCACTGCACTGCATCCCCACTGGTGCCAGTGCACTCTCTGGACCCACTGCACTGCATCCCCACTGGTGCCAGTGCACTCTCTGGACTCACTGCACTGCATCACCACTGGTGCCAGTGCACTCTCTGCACTCACTGCACTGCAACCCCACTGGTGCCAGTGCACTCTCAGGACTCACTGCACTGCATCCCCACTGGTGCCAGTGCACTCTCTGGACTCACTGCACTGCATCCCCACTGGTGCCCGTGCACTCTCTGGACTCAATGTACTGCATCCCCACTGGTGCCAATGCACTCTCTGGACTCACTGCACTGCATCCCCACTGGTGCCAGTGCACTCTCTGGAGACACTGCAGTGCATCCGCACTGGTTCCTGTGCACTCTATGGAGTCACTGCACTGATCCTCAGTGGTGCCAGTGCACTCTCTGGACTCACTGCACTGCATCCCCACTGGTGCCAGTGCACTCTCTGGACTCACTGCACTGCATACCTAGTGGTGCCAGTGCACTCTCTGGAGTCACTGCACTGCATCCCCAGTGGTGCCAGTGCACTCTCTGGACTCACTGCACTGCATCCCCACTGGTGCCAGTGCACTCTCTGGACTCACTGCACTGCATCCCCACTGGTACCACTGAGCTCTCTGGACTCACTGCACTGCATCCCAACTGGTGCCAGTGCACTCTCTGGACTCACTGCACTGCATCCCCTGTGGTGCCAGTGCACTCTCTGGACTCACTGCACTGCATCCCCACTGGTACCACTGAACTCTCTGGACTAACTGCACTGCATCCCAACTGGTGCCAGTGCACTCTCTGGACTCACTGCACTGCATCCCCACTGGTGCCAGTGCACTCTCTGGACTCACTGCACTGCATCCCCACTGGTGCCAATGCACTCTCTGGACTCACTGCACTGCATCCCCACTGGTGCCAGTGCACTCTCTGGACTCACTGCACTGCATCCCCAGTGGTGCCAGTGCACTCTCTGGACTCACTGCACTGCATCCCCACTGGTGACAGTGCACTCTCTGGACTCACTGCAGTGCATCACCAGTGGTGCCAGTGCACTCTCTGGACTCACTGCACTGCATCCCCACTGGTGCCAATGCACTCTCTGCACTCACTGCACTGCATCCCCAGTGGTGCCAGTGCACTCTCTGGACTCACTGCACTGAATCCCCACTGGTGCCAGTGCACTCTCTAGAGTCACTGCACTCCAACCCCACTGGTGCCAGTGCACTCTATGGAGTCACTGCACTGATCCTCAGTGGTGCCAGTGCACTCTCTGGACTCACTGCACTGCATCCCCACTGGTGCCAGTGCACTCTCTGGACTCACTGCACTGCATCCCCAGTGGTGCCAGTGCACTCTCTGGAGTCACTGCAGTGCATCCCCACAGGTGCCAGTGCACTCTCTGGACTCACTGCACTGCAGCCCCACTGCTGCCAGTGCACTCTCTGGACTCACTGCACTGCATTCCCACTGGTGCCAGTGCACTCTCTGGAGTCACTGCTTTGCATCCCCACTGGTGCCATTGCACTCTCTGGAGTCACTGCACTGCATCCCCACTGGTGCCAATGTACTCTCTGGACTCACTGCACTGCATACTCACTAGTGCCAGTGCACTCTCTGGCGTCACTGCACTGCAACCCCACTGTTGCCAGTGCACTCTCTGGACTCACTACACTGCATCCCCACTGGTGCCAGTGCACTCTCTGGACTCACTGCACTGCATCCCCACTGCTGCCAGTGCACTCTCTAGAGTCGCTGCACTGCATCCCCAGTAGTGTCAGTGCACTTTCTGGAGTCACTGCACTGCATCCCAAGTGGTGCCAGTGAACTCTCTGGACTCACTGCACTGCATCCCCACTGGTGCCAGTGCACTCTCTGGACTCACTGCACTGCATCCCCAGTGGTGCCAGTGCACTCTCTGGACTCACTGCACTGCATCCCCACTGGTGCCAGTGCACTCTCTGGACTCACTGCACTGCATCCCCACTGGTGCCAGTGCACTCTCTGGACTCACTGCACTGCATCCCCAGTAGTGCCAGTGCACTTTCTGGAGTCACTGCACTGCATCCCTGGTGGTGCCAGTGAACTCTCTGGACTCACTGCACTGCATCCCCACTGGTGACAGTGCACTCTCTGGACTCACTGCACGGCATCCCCACTGGTGCCAGTGCACTCTCTGGAGTCACTGCAGTGCATCCCCAGTGGTGCCAGTGCACTCTCTGGAGTCACTGCACTGCATCCCCACTGGTGCCAATGCACTCTCTGGACACACTGCACTGCATGCCCACTGGTGCCAGTGCACTCTCTGGACTCACTGCACTGTATCCCCACTGGTGCCAGTGCACTCTCTGGACTCACTGCACTGCATGCCCACTGGTGCCAGTGCAATCTAAGGACTCACTGCACTGCATGCCCACTGGTGCCAGAGCACTCTCTGGACTCACTGCACTGCATCCCAACTGGTGCCAGTGCACTCTCTGGACTCACTGCACTGCATCCCTAGTGGTGCCAGTGCACTCTCTGGACTCACTGCACTGCATCCCCACTGGTACCACTGAACTCTCTGGACTCACTGCACTGCATCCCAACTGGTGCCAGTGCACTCTCTGGACTCACTGCACTGCATCCCCAGTGGTGCCAGTGCACTCTCTGGACTCACTGCACTGCATCCCCACTGGTGCCAGTGCACTCTCTGGACTCACTGCAGTGCATCACCAGTGGTGCCAGTGCACTCTCTGGACTCACTGCACTGCATCCCCACTGGTGCCAATGCACTCTCTGCACTCACTGCACTGCATCCCCCGTGGTGCCAGTGCACTCTCTGGACTCACTGCACTGAATCCCCACTGGTGCCAGTGCACTCTCTAGAGTCACTGCACTCCAACCCCACTGGTGCCAGTGCACTCTATGGAGTCACTGCACTGATCCTCAGTGGTGCCAGTGCACTCTCTGGACTCACTGCACTGCATCCCCACTGGTGCCAGTGCACTCTCTGGACTCACTGCACTGCATCCCCAGTGGTGCCAGTGCACTCTCTGGAGTCACTGCAGTGCATCCCCACAGGTGCCAGTGCACTCTCTGGACTCACTGCACTGCAGCCCCACTGCTGCCAGTGCACTCTCTGGACTCACTGCACTGCATTCCCACTGGTGCCAGTGCACTCTCTGGAGTCACTGCTTTGCATCCCCACTGGTGCCATTGCACTCTCTGGAGTCACTGCACTGCATCCCCACTGGTGCCAATGTACTCTCTGGACTCACTGCACTGCATTCTCACTAGTGCCAGTGCACTCTCTGGCGTCACTGCACTGCAACCCCACTGTTGCCAGTGCACTCTCTGGACTCACTACACTGCATCCCCACTGGTGCCAGTGCACTCTCTGGACTCACTGCACTGCATCCCCACTGCTGCCAGTGCACTCTCTAGAGTCGCTGCACTGCATCCCCAGTAGTGTCAGTGCACTTTCTGGAGTCACTGCACTGCATCCCAAGTGGTGCCAGTGAACTCTCTGGACTCACTGCACTGCATCCCCACTGGTGCCACTGCACTCTCTGGACTCACTGCACTGCATCCCCAGTGGTGCCAGTGCACTCTCTGGACTCACTGCACTGCATCCCCAGTGGTGCCAGTGCACTCTCTGGACTCACTGCACTGCATCCCCACTGGTGCCAGTGCACTCTCTGGACTCACTGCACTGCATCCCCAGTAGTGCCAGTGCACTTTCTGGAGTCACTGCACTGCATCCCTGGTGGTGCCAGTGAACTCTCTGGACTCACTGCACTGCATCCCCAGTGGTGCCAGTGCACTCTCTGGACTCACTGCACGGCATCCCCACTGGTGCCAGTGCACTCTCTGGAGTCACTGCAGTGCATCCCCAGTGGTGCCAGTGCACTCTCTGGAGTCACTGCACTGCATCCCCACTGGTGCCAATGCACTCTCTGGACACACTGCACTGCATGCCCACTGGTGCCAGTGCACTCTCTGGACTCACTGCACTGTATCCCCACTGGTGCCAGTGCACTCTCTGGACTCACTGCACTGCATGCCCACTGGTGCCAGTGCAATCTAAGGACTCACTGCACTGCATGCCCACTGGTGCCAGAGCACTCTCTGGACTCACTGCACTGCATCCCCACTGGTGCCAGTGCACTCTCTGGACTCACTGCACTGCATCCCCAGTAGTGCCAGTGCACTTTCTGGAGTCACTGCACTGCATCCCTAGTGGTACCAGTGAACTCTCTGGACTCACTGCACTGCATCCCCACTGGTACCAGTGCACTCTCTGCACTCACTGCACTGCATCCCCACTGGTGCCAGTGCACTCTCTGGACTCACTGCACTGCATGCCCACTGGTGCCAGTGCACTCTCTGGACTCACTGCACTGCAACCCCAGTGGTGCCAGTGCAGTCTAAGGACTCACTGCACTGCATCCCCACTGGTGCCAGTGCACTCTCTGGACTCACTGCACTACATCCCCACTGGTGCCAATGCACTCTCTGGACTCACTGCAGTGCATCCCAAGTGGTGCCAGTGCACTCTCTGGAGTCACTGCTTTGCATCCCCACTGGTGCCAGTGCACTCTCTGGACTCACTGCACTGCATCCCCAGTGGTGCCAGTGCACTCTCTGGACTCACTGCACTGCATCCCCACTGGTGCCAGTGCACTCTCTGGACCCACTGCACTGCATCCCCACTGGTGCCAGTGCACTCTCTGGACTCACTGCACTGCATCACCACTGGTGCCAGTGCACTCTCTGCACTCACTGCACTGCAACCCCACTGGTGCCAGTGCACTCTCAGGACTCACTGCACTGCATCCCCACTGGTGCCAGTGCACTCTCTGGACTCACTGCACTGCATCCCCACTGGTGCCCGTGCACTCTCTGGACTCAATGTACTGCATCCCCACTGGTGCCAATGCACTCTCTGGACTCACTGCACTGCATCCCCACTGGTGCCAGTGCACTCTCTGGAGACACTGCAGTGCATCCGCACTGGTTCCTGTGCACTCTATGGAGTCACTGCACTGATCCTCAGTGGTGCCAGTGCACTCTCTGGACTCACTGCACTGCATCCCCACTGGTGCCAGTGCACTCTCTGGACTCACTGCACTGCATACCTAGTGGTGCCAGTGCACTCTCTGGAGTCACTGCACTGCATCCCCAGTGGTGCCAGTGCACTCTCTGGACTCACTGCACTGCATCCCCACTGGTGCCAGTGCACTCTCTGGACTCACTGCACTGCATCCCCACTGGTGCCAATGCACTCTCTGGACTCACTGCACTGCATCCCCACTGGTGCCAGTGCACTCTCTGGACTCACTGCACTGCATCCCCAGTGGTGCCAGTGCACTCTCTGGACTGACTGCACTGCATCCCCACTGGTGACAGTGCACTCTCTGGACTCACTGCAGTGCATCACCAGTGGTGCCAGTGCACTCTCTGGACTCACTGCACTGCATCCCCACTGGTGCCAATGCACTCTCTGCACTCACTGCACTGCATCCCCAGTGGTGCCAGTGCACTCTCTGGACTCACTGCACTGAATCCCCACTGGTGCCAGTGCACTCTCTAGAGTCACTGCACTCCAACCCCACTGGTGCCAGTGCACTCTATGGAGTCACTGCACTGATCCTCAGTGGTGCCAGTGCACTCTCTGGACTCACTGCACTGCATCCCCACTGGTGCCAGTGCACTCTCTGGACTCACTGCACTGCATCCCCAGTGGTGCCAGTGCACTCTCTGGAGTCACTGCAGTGCATCCCCACAGGTGCCAGTGCACTCTCTGGACTCACTGCACTGCAGCCTCACTGCTGCCAGTGCACTCTCTGGACTCACTGCACTGCATTCCCACTGGTGCCAGTGCACTCTCTGGAGTCACTGCTTTGCATCCCCACTGGTGCCATTGCACTCTCTGGAGTCACTGCACTGCATCCCCACTGGTGCCAATGTACTCTCTGGACTCACTGCACTGCATACTCACTAGTGCCAGTGCACTCTCTGGCGTCACTGCACTGCAACCCCACTGTTGCCAGTGCACTCTCTGGACTCACTACACTGCATCCCCACTGGTGCCAGTGCACTCTCTGGACTCACTGCACTGCATCCCCACTGCTGCCAGTGCACTCTCTAGAGTCGCTGCACTGCATCCCCAGTAGTGTCAGTGCACTTTCTGGAGTCACTGCACTGCATCCCAAGTGGTGCCAGTGAACTCTCTGGACTCACTGCACTGCATCCCCACTGGTGCCAGTGCACTCTCTGGACTCACTGCACTGCATCCCCAGTGGTGCCAGTGCACTCTCTGGACTCACTGCACTGCATCCCCACTGGTGCCAGTGCACTCTCTGGACTCACTGCACTGCATCCCCACTGGTGCCAGTGCACTCTCTGGACTCACTGCACTGCATCCCCAGTAGTGCCAGTGCACTTTCTGGAGTCACTGCACTGCATCCCTGGTGGTGCCAGTGAACTCTCTGGACTCACTGCACTGCATCCCCACTGGTGACAGTGCACTCTCTGGACTCACTGCACGGCATCCCCACTGGTGCCAGTGCACTCTCTGGAGTCACTGCAGTGCATCCCCAGTGGTGCCAGTGCACTCTCTGGAGTCACTGCACTGCATCCCCACTGGTGCCAATGCACTCTCTGGACACACTGCACTGCATGCCCACTGGTGCCAGTGCACTCTCTGGACTCACTGCACTGTATCCCCACTGGTGCCAGTGCACTCTCTGGACTCACTGCACTGCATGCCCACTGGTGCCAGTGCAATCTAAGGACTCACTGCACTGCATGCCCACTGGTGCCAGAGCACTCTCTGGACTCACTGCACTGCATCCCAACTGGTGCCAGTGCACTCTCTGGACTCACTGCACTGCATCCCTAGTGGTGCCAGTGCACTCTCTGGACTCACTGCACTGCATCCCCACTGGTACCACTGAACTCTCTGGACTCACTGCACTGCATCCCAACTGGTGCCAGTGCACTCTCTGGACTCACTGCACTGCATCCCCAGTAGTGCCAGTGCACTCTCTGGACTCCCTGCACTGCATTCCCACTGGTGCCAGTGTACTCTCTGGACTCACTGCACTGCATCCCCACTGGTGCCAGTGCACTCTCTGGACTCACTGCACTGCATCCCCAGTGGTGCCAGTGCACTCTCTGGACTCACTGCACTGCATCCCCACTGGTGCCAGTGCACTCTCTGGACTCACTGCAGTGCATCACCAGTGGTGCCAGTGCACTCTCTGGACTCACTGCACTGCATCCCCACTGGTGCCAATGCACTCTCTGCACTCACTGCACTGCATCCCCCGTGGTGCCAGTGCACTCTCTGGACTCACTGCACTGAATCCCCACTGGTGCCAGTGCACTCTCTAGAGTCACTGCACTCCAACCCCACTGGTGCCAGTGCACTCTATGGAGTCACTGCACTGATCCTCAGTGGTGCCAGTGCACTCTCTGGACTCACTGCACTGCATCCCCACTGGTGCCAGTGCACTCTCTGGACTCACTGCACTGCATCCCCAGTGGTGCCAGTGCACTCTCTGGAGTCACTACAGTGCATCCCCACAGGTGCCAGTGCACTCTCTGGACTCACTGCACTGCAGCCCCACTGCTGCCAGTGCACTCTCTGGACTCACTGCACTGCATTCCCACTGGTGCCAGTGCACTCTCTGGAGTCACTGCTTTGCATCCCCACTGGTGCCATTGCACTCTCTGGAGTCACTGCACTGCATCCCCACTGGTGCCAATGTACTCTCTGGACTCACTGCACTGCATTCTCACTAGTGCCAGTGCACTCTCTGGCGTCACTGCACTGCAACCCCACTGTTGCCAGTGCACTCTCTGGACTCACTACACTGCATCCCCACTGGTGCCAGTGCACTCTCTGGACTCACTGCACTGCATCCCCACTGCTGCCAGTGCACTCTCTAGAGTCGCTGCACTGCATCCCCAGTAGTGTCAGTGCACTTTCTGGAGTCACTGCACTGCATCCCAAGTGGTGCCAGTGAACTCTCTGGACTCACTGCACTGCATCCCCACTGGTGCCAGTGCACTCTCTGGACTCACTGCACTGCATCCCCAGTGGTGCCAGTGCACTCTCTGGACTCACTGCACTGCATCCCCAGTGGTGCCAGTGCACTCTCTGGACTCACTGCACTGCATCCCCACTGGTGCCAGTGCACTCTCTGGACTCACTGCACTGCATCCCCAGTAGTGCCAGTGCACTTTCTGGAGTCACTGCACTGCATCCCTGGTGGTGCCAGTGAACTCTCTGGACTCACTGCACTGCATCCCCAGTGGTGCCAGTGCACTCTCTGGACTCACTGCACGGCATCCCCACTGGTGCCAGTGCACTCTCTGGAGTCACTGCAGTGCATCCCCAGTGGTGCCAGTGCACTCTCTGGAGTCACTGCACTGCATCCCCACTGGTGCCAATGCACTCTCTGGACACACTGCACTGCATGCCCACTGGTGCCAGTGCACTCTCTGGACTCACTGCACTGTATCCCCACTGGTGCCAGTGCACTCTCTGGACTCACTGCACTGCATGCCCACTGGTGCCAGTGCAATCTAAGGACTCACTGCACTGCATGCCCACTGGTGCCAGAGCACTCTCTGGACTCACTGCACTGCATCCCCACTGGTGCCAGTGCACTCTCTGGACTCACTGCACTGCATCCCCAGTAGTGCCAGTGCACTTTCTGGAGTCACTGCACTGCATCCCTAGTGGTACCAGTGAACTCTCTGGACTCACTGCACTGCATCCCCACTGGTACCAGTGCACTCTCTGCACTCACTGCACTGCATCCCCACTGGTGCCAGTGCACTCTCTGGACTCACTGCACTGCATGCCCACTGGTGCCAGTGCACTCTCTGGACTCACTGCACTGCAACCCCAGTGGTGCCAGTGCAGTCTAAGGACTCACTGCACTGCATCCCCACTGGTGCCAGTGCACTCTCTGGACTCACTGCACTACATCCCCACTGGTGCCAATGCACTCTCTGGACTCACTGCAGTGCATCCCAAGTGGTGCCAGTGCACTCTCTGGAGTCACTGCTTTGCATCCCCACTGGTGCCAGTGCACTCTCTGGACTCACTGCACTGCATCCCCAGTGGTGCCAGTGCACTCTCTGGACTCACTGCACTGCATCCCCACTGGTGCCAGTGCACTCTCTGGACCCACTGCACTGCATCCCCACTGGTGCCAGTGCACTCTCTGGACTCACTGCACTGCATCACCACTGGTGCCAGTGCACTCTCTGCACTCACTGCACTGCAACCCCACTGGTGCCAGTGCACTCTCAGGACTCACTGCACTGCATCCCCACTGGTGCCAGTGCACTCTCTGGACTCACTGCACTGCATCCCCACTGGTGCCCGTGCACTCTCTGGACTCAATGTACTGCATCCCCACTGGTGCCAATGCACTCTCTGGACTCACTGCACTGCATCCCCACTGCTGCCAGTGCACTCTCTGGAGACACTGCAGTGCATCCGCACTGGTTCCTGTGCACTCTCTCAACTCACTGCACTGCATTCCCACTGGTGCCAGTCCTCTCTCTGGACTCACTGCTTTGCATCCCCACTGCTGCCATTGCACTCTCTGGACTGACTGCACTGCATCCCCACTGGTGCCAGTGCACTCTCTGGACTCACTGCACTGCATCCCCACTGGTGCCAGTGCACTCTCTGGAGTCACTGCACTGCATCCCCACTGGTGCCAATGCACTCTCTGGACTCACTGCACTGCATCCCCAGTGGTGCCGGTGCACTCTCTGGAGACACTGCAGTGCATCCCCACTGGTTCCAGTGCACTCTGTCAACTCACTGCACTACATCCCCACTGCTGCCAGAGCACTCTCTGGACTCACTGCACTGCATCCCCACTGGTGCCAGTGCACTCTCTGGAGTCACTGCAATGCATCTCCACTGGTGCCAGTGCACTCTCTGGATACACTGCAGTGCATCCCCACTGGTTCCAGTGCACTCTCTCAACTCACTGCACTGCATTCCCACTGGTGCCAGTGCACTCTCTGGACTCACTGCACTGCATCCCCACTGGTGCCAGTGCACTCTCTGGACTCACTGCACTGAAACCCCAGTGGTGCCAGTGCACTCTCTGGAGTCACTGCACTGCATCCCCACTGGTGCCAGTGAACTCTCTGGACTCACTGCACTGCATCCCCACTAGTGCCAGTGCACTCTCTGGACTCACTGCACTGCATCCCCAGTGGTGCCAGTGCACTCTCTGGAGTCACTGCACTGCATCCCCACTGGTGCCAGTGCACTGTCTGGACTCACTGCAGTGCATCCGCACTGGTGCCAGTGCACTCTCTGGACTCACTGCACTGCATCCCCAGTAGTGCCAGTGCACTTTCTGGAGTCACTGCACTGCATCCCTAGTGGTACCAGTGAACTCTCTGGACTCACTGCACTGCATCCCCACTGGTACCAGTGCACTCTCTGCACTCACTGCACTGCATCCCCACTGGTGCCAGTGCACTCTCTGGACTCACTGCACTGCATGCCCACTGGTGCCAGTGCACTCTCTGGACTCACTGCACTGCAACCCCAGTGGTGCCAGTGCAGTCTAAGGACTCACTGCACTGCATCCCCACTGGTGCCAGTGCACTCTCTGGACTCACTGCACTACATCCCCACTGGTGCCAATGCACTCTCTGGACTCACTGCAGTGCATCCCAAGTGGTGCCAGTGCACTCTCTGGAGTCACTGCTTTGCATCCCCACTGGTGCCAGTGCACTCTCTGGACTCACTGCACTGCATCCCCAGTGGTGCCAGTGCACTCTCTGGACTCACTGCACTGCATCCCCACTGGTGCCAGTGCACTCTCTGGACTCACTGCACTGCATCCCCACTGGTGCCAGTGCACTCTCTGGACTCACTGCACTGCATCACCACTGGTGCCAGTGCACTCTCTGCACTCACTGCACTGCAACCCCACTGGTGCCAGTGCACTCTCAGGACTCACTGCACTGCATCCCCACTGGTGCCAGTGCACTCTCTGGACTCACTGCACTGCATCCCCACTGGTGCCCGTGCACTCTCTGGACTCAATGTACTGCATCCCCACTGGTGCCAATGCACTCTCTGGACTCACTGCACTGCATCCCCACTGGTGCCAGTGCACTCTCTGGAGACACTGCAGTGCATCCGCACTGGTTCCTGTGCACTCTCTCAACTCACTGCACTGCATTCCCACTGGTGCCAGTCCTCTCTCTGGACTCACTGCTTTGCATCCCCACTGCTGCCATTGCACTCTCTGGACTGACTGCACTGCATCCCCACTGGTGCCAGTGCACTCTCTGCACTCACTGCACTGCATCCCCACTGGTGCCAGTGCACTCTCTGGAGTCACTGCACTGCATCCCCACTGGTGCCAATGCACTCTCTGGACTCACTGCACTGCATCCCCAGTGGTGCCGGTGCACTCTCTGGAGACACTGCAGTGCATCCCCACTGGTTCCAGTGCACTCTGTCAACTCACTGCACTACATCCCCACTGCTGCCAGAGCACTCTCTGGACTCACTGCACTGCATCCCCACTGGTGCCAGTGCACTCTCTGGAGTCACTGCAATGCATCTCCACTGGTGCCAGTGCACTCTCTGGATACACTGCAGTGCATCCCCACTGGTTCCAGTGCACTCTCTCAACTCACTGCACTGCATTCCCACTGGTGCCAGTGCACTCTCTGGACTGACTGCACTGCATCCCCACTGGTGCCAGTGCACTCTCTGGACTCACTGCACTGAAACCCCAGTGGTGCCAGTGCACTCTCTGGACTCACTGCACTGCATCCCCACTGGTGCCAGTGAACTCTCTGGACTCACTGCACTGCATCCCCACTAGTGCCAGTGCACTCTCTGGACTCACTGCACTGCATCCCCAGTGGTGCCAGTGCACTCTCTGGACTCACTGCACTGCATCCCCACTGGTGCCAGTGCACTGTCTGGACTCACTGCAGTGCATCCGCACTGGTGCCAGTGAACTCTCTGGAGTCACTGCACTGCATCCCCACTGGTGCCAGTGAACTCTCTGGACTCACTGCACTGCATCCCCACTGGTGCCAGTGCACTCTCTGGACTCACTGCACTGCATACCCAGTAGTGCCAGTGCACTCTCTGGAGTCACTGCACTGCATCCCTAGTGGTGCCAGTGCACTCTCTGGAGTCACTGCACTGCATCCCCAGTGGTGCCAGTGCACTCTCTGGACTCACTGCACTGCATCCCCACTGGTGCCAGTGCACTCTCTGCACTCACTGCACTGCATCCCCACTGGTGCCAGTGCACTCTCTGGACTCACTGCAGTGCATCCCCAGTGGTGCCAGTGCACTCTCTGGACTGACTGTACTGCATCCCCACTGGTGCCAGTGCACTCTCTGCACTCACTGCACTGCATCCCCACTGGTGCCAGTGCACTCTCTGGACTCACTGCACTGAATCCCCACTGGTGCCAGTGCACTCTCTAGAGTCACTGCACTCCAACCCCACTGGTGCCAGTGCACTCTCTGGAGTCACTGCACTGCATCCCCACTGGTGCCAGTGCACTCTCTGGACTCACTGCACTGCATCCCCACTGGTGCCAGTGCAATCTAAGGACTCACTGCACTGCATGCCCACTGGTGCCAGTGCACTCTCTGGACTCACTGCACTGCATCCCCACTGGTGCCAGTGTACTCTCTGGACTCACTGCAGTGCATCCCCACTGGTGCCAGTGCACTCTCTGGACTCACTGCACTGCATCCCCACTGGTGCCAGTGCACTCTCTGGAGTCACTGCACTGCATCCCCAGTGGTGCCAGTGCACTCTCTGGACTCACTGCACTGCATCCCCACTGGTGCCAGTGCACTCTCTGGACTCACTGCACTGCAACCCCACTGGTGCCAGTGCACTCTCTGGACTCACTGCACTGCATCCCCACTGGTGCCAGTGCACTCTCTGGAGTCACTGCACTGCATCCCCACTGGTGCCACTATACTCTCTGGAGACACTGCACTGCATCCCCACTGGTGCCAGTGAACTGCCTGGACTCACTGCACTGCATCCCCACTGGTGCCAGTGCACTCTCTGGATTCACTACACTGCAACCCCACTGGTGCCAGTGAACTCTCTGGAGTCACTGCACTGCATCCCCAGTGGTGCCAGTGCACTCTCTGGACTCACTGCACTGCATCCCCAGTGGTGCCAGTGCACTCTCTGGAGTCACTGCACTGCATCCCCACTGGTGCCAGTGCACTCTCTGGACTCACTGCACTGCATCCCCAGTGGTGCCAATGCACTCTCTGGACTCACTGCACTGCATCCCCAGTGGTGCCAGTGCACTCTCTGGAGTCACTGCACTGCATCCCCACTGGTGCCAGTGCACTCTCTAGAGTCACTGCACTCCAACCCCACTGGTACCAGTGCACTCTCTGGACTCACTGCACTGCATCCCCTGTGGTGCCAGTGCACTCTCTGGAGTCACTGCACTGCATCCCCACTGGTGCCAGTGCACTCTCTGGACTCACTGCACTGCATCCCCACTGGTGCCAGTGCACTCTCTAGACTCACTGCACTGCATCCCCACTGCTGCCAGTGCACTCTCTGGAGTCACTGCACTGCATCCCCACTGGTGCCAGTGCACTCTCTGGACTCACTGCACTGCATCCCCAGTGGTGCCAGTGCACTCTCTGGAGTCACTGCACTGCATTCCCACTGGTGCCAATGCACTCTCTGGACTCACTGCACTGCATCCCCACTGGTGCCAGTGCACTCTCTGGAGACACTGCAGTGCATCCCCACTGGTTCCAGTGCACTCTCTCAACTCACTGCACTGCATTCCCACTGGTGCCAGTGCACTCTCTGGACTCACTGCTTTGCATCCCCACTGGTGCCATTGCACTCCCTGGACTGACTGCACTGCATCCCCACTGGTGCCAGTGCACTCTCTGGACTCACTGCCCTGCAACCCCACTGGTGCCAGTGCACTCTCTGGACTCACTGCACTGCATCCCCACTGGTGCCAGTGCACTCTCTGGACTCACTGCACTGCATCCCCACTGGTGCCAGTGCACTCTCTGGACTCATTGCACTGCATCCCCAGTGGTGCCAGTGCACTCTCTGGAGTCACTGCACTGCATCCCCATTGCTGCCAGTGCACTCTCTGGACTCACTGCACTGCATCCCCACTGGTGCCAGTGCACTCTCTGGACTCACTGCACTGCAACCCCACTGGTGCCAGTGCACTCTCTGGACTCACTGCACTGCATCCCCAGTGGTGCCAGTGCACTCTCTGGACTCACTGCACTGCAACCCCACTGGTGCCAGTGCACTCTCTGGACTCACTGCACTGCATCCCCACTGGTGCCAGTGCACTCTCTGGACTCACTGCACTGCAACCCCACTGGTGCCAGTGCACTCTCTGGACTCACTGCACTGCATGCCCACTGGTGCCAGTGCACTCTCTGGACTCACTGCACTGCATCCCCACTGGTGCCAGTGCACTCTCTGGACTCACTGCAGTGCATCCCCACTGGTGCCAGTGCACTCTCTGGACTCACTGCACTGCATCCCCACTGGTGCCAGTGCACTCTCTGGAGTCACTGCACTGCATCCCCAGTGGTGCCAGTGCACTCTCTGGACTCACTGCACTGCATCCCCACTGGTGCCAGTGCACTTTCTGGACTCACTGCACTGCAACCCCACTGGTGCCAGTGCACTCTCTGGACTCACTGCACTGCATCCCCACTGGTGCCAGTGCACTCTCTGGAGTCACTGCACTGCATCCCCACTGGTGCCACTATACTCTCTGGAGACACTGCACTGCATCCCCACTGGTGCCAGTGAACTGCCTGGACTCACTGCACTGCATCCCCACTGGTGCCAGTGAACTGCCTGGACTCACTGCACTGCATCCCCACTGGTGCCAGTGCACTCTCTGGATTCACTGCACTGCAACCCCACTGGTGCCAGTGAACTCTCTGGACTCACTACACTGCATCCCCACTGGTGCCAGTGCACTCTCTGGAGTCACTGCACTGCATCCCCAGTGGTGCCAGTGCACTATAAGGACTCACTGCACTGCATCCCCACTGGTGCCAGTGCACTCTCTGGACTCACTGCACTGCATCCCCAGTAGTGCCAGTGAACTCTCTGGACTCACTGCACTGCATCCCCACTGGTGCCAGTGCACTCTCTGGAGTCACTGCACTGCATCCCCACTGGTGCCAGTGAACTCTCTGGACTCACTGCACTGCATCCCCACTGCTACCAGTGCACTCCCTGGACTCACGGCCCTGCATCCCCACTGGTGCCAGTGCACTCTCTGGACTCACTGCACTGCATCCCCACTGCTGCCAGTGCACTCTCTGGAGTCACTGCACTGCATCCCCAGTGGTGCCAGTGCACTCTCTGGACTCACTGCACTGCATCCCCAGTGGTGCCAGTGCACTCTCTGGAGTCACTGCACTGCATCCCCACTGGTGCCAGTGCACTCTCTGGACTCACTGCACTGCATCCCCAGTGGTGCCAATGCACTCTCTGGACTCACTGCACTGCATACCCACTGGTGCCAGTGCACTCTCTGCAGTCACTGCACTGCATCCCCACTGGTGCCAGTGCACTCTCTAGAGTCACTGCACTCCAACCCCACTGGTACCAGTGCACTCTCTGGACTCACTGCACTGCATCCCCACTGGTGCCAGTGCACTGTCTGGAGTCACTGCACTGCATCCCCACTGGTGCCAGTGCACTCTCTGGACTCACTGCACTGCATCCCCACTGGTGCCAGTGCACTCTCTAGACTCACTGCACTGCATCCCCACTGCTGCCAGTGCACTCTCTGGAGTCACTGCACTGCATCCCCACTGGTGCCAGTGCACTCTCTGGACTCACTGCACTGCATCCCCAGTGGTGCCAGTGCACTCTCTGGAGTCACTGCACTGCATTCCCACTGGTGCCAATGCACTCTCTGGACTCACTGCACTGCATCCCCACTGGTGCCAGTGCACTCTCTGGAGACACTGCAGTGCATCCCCACTGGTTCCAGTGCACTCTCTCAACTCACTGCACTGCATTCCCACTGGTGCCAGTGCACTCTCTGGACTCACTGCTTTGCATCCCCACTGGTGCCATTGCACTCTCTGGACTGACTGCACTGCATCCCCACTGGTGCCAGTGCACTCTCTGGACTCACTGCACTGCAACCCCACTGGTGCCAGTGCACTCTCTGGACTCACTGCACTGCATCCCAACTGGTGCCAGTGCACTCTCTGGAGTCACTGCACTGCATCCCCACTGGTGCCAGTGCACTCTCTGGACTCATTGCACTGCATCCCCAGTGGTGCCAGTGCACTCTCTGGAGTCACTGCACTGCATCCCCATTGCTGCCAGTGCACTCTCTGGACTCACTGCACTGCATCCCCACTGGTGCCAGTGCACTCTCTGGACTCACTGCACTGCAACACCACTGGTGCCAGTGCACTCTCTGGACTCACTGCACTGCATCCCCAGTAGTGCCAGTGCACTTTCTGGAGACACTGCACTGCATCCCTAGTGGTGCCAGTGCACTGTCTGGACTCACTGCAGTGCATCCCCACTGGTGCCAGTGCACTCTCTGCACTCACTGCACTGCATCCCCACTGGTGCCAGTGCACTCTCTAGAGTCACTGCACTCCAACCCCACTGGTACCAGTACACTCTCTGGACTCACTGCACTGCATCCCCACTACTGCCAGAGCACTCTCTGGAGTCACTGCACTGCATCCCTACTGGTGCCAGTGCACTCTCTGGAGTCACTGCACTGCATCCCCAGTGGTGCCAGTGCACTCTCTAGACTCACTGCACTGCATCCCCACTGGTGCCAGTGCACTCTCTGGAGTCACTGCACTGCATCCCCAGTGGTGCCAGTGCACTCTCTGGACTCACTGCACTGCATCCCCACTGGTGCCATTGCACTCTCTGGAGTCACTGCACTGCATCCCCACTGGTGTCAATGCACTCTCTGGACTCACTGCACTGCATCCCCACTGGTGCCAGTGCACTCTCTGGAGGCACTGCAGTGCATCCCCACTGGTTCCAGTGCACTCTCTCAACTCACTGCACTGCATTACCACTGGTGCCAGTGCACTCTCTGGACTCACTGCTTTGCATCCCCACTGGTGCCATTGCACTCTCTGGACTGACTGCACTGCATCCCCACTGGTGCCAGTGCACTCTCTGGACTCACTGCACTGCAACCCCACTGGTGCCAGTGCACTCTCTGGACTCACTGCACTGCATCCCCACTGGTGCCAGTGCACTCTCTGGAGTCACTGCAATGCATCCCCAGTGGTGCCAGTGCACTCTCTGGACTCACTGCACTGCATCCCCAGTGGTGCCAGTGCACTCTCTGGAATCACTGCACTGCAACCCCACTGGTGCCAGTGCACTCTCTGGACTCACTACACTGCATCCCCACTGGTGCCAGTGCACTCTCTGGACTCATCGCACTGCATCCCCACTGGTGCCAGTGCACTCTCTGGACTCACTGCACTGCATCCCCACTGGTGCCAGTGCACTTTCTGGAGTCACTGCACTGCATCCCTAGTGGTGCCAGTGCACTCTCTGGAGTCACTGCACTGCATCCCCAGTGATGCCAGTGCACTCTCTGGACTCACTGCACTGCATCCCCAGTGGTGCCAGTGCACTCTCTGGAGTCACTGCACTGCATCCCCACTGGTGCCAGTGCACTGTCTGGACTCACTGCAGTGCATCCCCACTGGTGCCAGTGCACTCTCTGGAGTCACTGCACTGCATCCCCACTGGTGCCAGTGAACTCTCTGGACTCACTGCACTGCATCCCCAGTGGTGCCAGTGCACTCTCTGGACTCACTGCACTGCATCCCCACTGGTGCCAGTGCACTTTCTGGAGTCACTGCACTGCATCCCTGGTGGTGCCAGTGAACTCTCTGGACTCACTGCACTGCATCCCCAGTGGTGACAGTGCACTCTCTGGACTCACTGCACGACATCCCCAGTGGTGCCAGTGCACTCTCTGGAGTCACTGCAGTGCATCCCCAGTGGTGCCAGTGTACTCTCTGGAGTCACTGCACTGCATCCCCACTGGTGCCAATGCACTCTCTGGACTCACTGCACTGCATCCCCACTGGTGCCAGTGCACTCTCTGGACTCACTGCACTGCATCCCCACTGGTGCCAGTGCAATCTAAGGACTCACTGCAGTGCATCCCCACTGGTGCCAGTGCACTCTCTGGACTCACTGCACTGCATCCCCACTGGTGCCAGTGCACTCTCTGGACTCACTGCACTGCACCCCCACTGGTGCCAGTGCACTCTCTGGACTCACTGCACTGCATCCCCAGTAGTGCCAGTGCACTTTCTGGAGTCACTGCACTGCATCCCTAGTGGTGCCAGTGCACTCTCTGGACTCACTGCACTGCATCCCCACTGGTGCCAGTGAACTCTCTGGACTCACTGCACTGCATCCCCAGTGGTGCCAGTGCACTCTCTGGACTCACTGCACTACATCCCCACTGGTGCCAATGCACTCTCTGGACTACCTGCAGTGCATGCCCACTGGTGCCAGTGCACTCTCTGGACTCACTACACTGCATCCCCAGTAGTGCCAGTGCACTCTCTGGAGTCACTGCACTGCATCCCCACTGGTGCCAGTGAACTCTCTGGACTCACTGCACTGCATCCCCAGTGGTGCCAGTGCACTCTCTGGAGTCACTGCACTGCATCCCCACTGGTGCCAATGCACTCTCTGGAGTCACTGCAGTGCATCCCCACTGGTGCCAGTGCACTGTCTGGAGTCACTGCACTGCATCCCCCGTGGTGCCAGTGCACTCTCTGGAGTCACTGCACTGCATCCCCACTGGTGCCAGTGCACTTTCTGGACTCACTGCAGTGCATCCCCACTGGTGCCAGTCCACTCTCTGGAGTCACTGCACTGCATCCCCACTGGTGCCAGTGCACTCTCTGGACTCACTGCACTGCATCCCCACTGCTGCCAGTGCACTCTCTGGACTCACTGCACTGCATCCCCAGTGGTGCCAGTGCACTCTCGGGACTCACTGCACTGCATCCCCAGTAGTGCCAGTGCACTCTCTGGACTCACTGCACCGCATCCCAAGTGGTGCCAGTGCACTCTCTGGACTCACTGCACTGCATCCCCACTGGTGCCAGTGCACTCTCTGGACTCACTGCACTGCATCCCCAGTGGTGCCAGTGCACTCTCTGGACTCACTGCACTGCATCCCCACTGGTGCAAGTGCACTCTCTGGAGTCACTGCACTGCATCCCCACTGGTGCCAGTGCACTCTTCGGACCCACTGCACTGCATCCCAACTGGTGCCAGTGCACTCTCTGGACTCACTGCACTGCATCCCCAGTGGTGCCAGTGCACTCTCTGGACTCACTGCACTGCATCCCCACTGGTGCCAGTGCACTCTCTGGACTCACTGCAGTGCATCACCAGTGGTGCCAGTGCACTCTCTGGACTCACTGCACTGCATCCCCACTGGTGCCAATGCACTCTCTGCACTCACTGCACTGCATCCCCCGTGGTGCCAGTGCACTCTCTGGACTCACTGCACTGAATCCCCACTGGTGCCAGTGCACTCTCTAGAGTCACTGCACTCCAACCCCACTGGTGCCAGTGCACTCTATGGAGTCACTGCACTGATCCTCAGTGGTGCCAGTGCACTCTCTGGACTCACTGCACTGCATCCCCACTGGTGCCAGTGCACTCTCTGGACTCACTGCACTGCATCCCCAGTGGTGCCAGTGCACTCTCTGGAGTCACTGCAGTGCATCCCCACAGGTGCCAGTGCACTCTCTGGACTCACTGCACTGCAGCCCCACTGCTGCCAGTGCACTCTCTGGACTCACTGCACTGCATTCCCACTGGTGCCAGTGCACTCTCTGGAGTCACTGCTTTGCATCCCCACTGGTGCCATTGCACTCTCTGGAGTCACTGCACTGCATCCCCACTGGTGCCAATGTACTCTCTGGACTCACTGCACTGCATTCTCACTAGTGCCAGTGCACTCTCTGGCGTCACTGCACTGCAACCCCACTGTTGCCAGTGCACTCTCTGGACTCACTACACTGCATCCCCACTGGTGCCAGTGCACTCTCTGGACTCACTGCACTGCATCCCCACTGCTGCCAGTGCACTCTCTAGAGTCGCTGCACTGCATCCCCAGTAGTGTCAGTGCACTTTCTGGAGTCACTGCACTGCATCCCAAGTGGTGCCAGTGAACTCTCTGGACTCACTGCACTGCATCCCCACTGGTGCCAGTGCACTCTCTGGACTCACTGCACTGCATCCCCAGTGGTGCCAGTGCACTCTCTGGACTCACTGCACTGCATCCCCAGTGGTGCCAGTGCACTCTCTGGACTCACTGCACTGCATCCCCACTGGTGCCAGTGCACTCTCTGGACTCACTGCACTGCATCCCCAGTAGTGCCAGTGCACTTTCTGGAGTCACTGCACTGCATCCCTGGTGGTGCCAGTGAACTCTCTGGACTCACTGCACTGCATCCCCACTGGTGCCAGTGCACTCTCTGGACTCACTGCACGGCATCCCCACTGGTGCCAGTGCACTCTCTGGAGTCACTGCAGTGCATCCCCAGTGGTGCCAGTGCACTCTCTGGAGTCACTGCACTGCATCCCCACTGGTGCCAATGCACTCTCTGGACACACTGCACTGCATGCCCACTGGTGCCAGTGCACTCTCTGGACTCACTGCACTGTATCCCCACTGGTGCCAGTGCACTCTCTGGACTCACTGCACTGCATGCCCACTGGTGCCAGTGCAATCTAAGGACTCACTGCACTGCATGCCCACTGGTGCCAGAGCACTCTCTGGACTCACTGCACTGCATCCCCACTGGTGCCAGTGCACTCTCTGGACTCACTGCACTGCATCCCCAGTAGTGCCAGTGCACTTTCTGGAGTCACTGCACTGCATCCCTAGTGGTACCAGTGAACTCTCTGGACTCACTGCACTGCATCCCCACTGGTACCAGTGCACTCTCTGCACTCACTGCACTGCATCCCCACTGGTGCCAGTGCACTCTCTGGACTCACTGCACTGCATGCCCACTGGTGCCAGTGCACTCTCTGGACTCACTGCACTGCAACCCCAGTGGTGCCAGTGCAGTCTAAGGACTCACTGCACTGCATCCCCACTGGTGCCAGTGCACTCTCTGGACTCACTGCACTACATCCCCACTGGTGCCAATGCACTCTCTGGACTCACTGCAGTGCATCCCAAGTGGTGCCAGTGCACTCTCTGGAGTCACTGCTTTGCATCCCCAGTGGTGCCAGTGCACTCTCTGGACTCACTGCACTGCATCCCCAGTGGTGCCAGTGCACTCTCTGGACTCACTGCACTGCATCCCCACTGGTGCCAGTGCACTCTCTGGACCCACTGCACTGCATCCCCACTGGTGCCAGTGCACTCTCTGGACTCACTGCACTGCATCACCACTGGTGCCAGTGCACTCTCTGCACTCACTGCACTGCAACCCCACTGGTGCCAGTGCACTCTCAGGACTCACTGCACTGCATCCCCACTGGTGCCAGTGCACTCTCTGGACTCACTGCACTGCATCCCCACTGGTGCCCGTGCACTCTCTGGACTCAATGTACTGCATCCCCACTGGTGCCAATGCACTCTCTGGACTCACTGCACTGCATCCCCAGTGGTGCCAGTGCACTCTCTGGAGACACTGCAGTGCATCCGCACTGGTTCCTGTGCACTCTATGGAGTCACTGCACTGATCCTCAGTGGTGCCAGTGCACTCTCTGGACTCACTGCACTGCATCCCCACTGGTGCCAGTGCACTCTCTGGACTCACTGCACTGCATACCTAGTGGTGCCAGTGCACTCTCTGGAGTCACTGCACTGCATCCCCAGTGGTGCCAGTGCACTCTCTGGACTCACTGCACTGCATCCCCACTGGTGCCAGTGCACTCTCTGGACTCACTGCACTGCATCCCCACTGGTACCACTGAGCTCTCTGGACTCACTGCACTGCATCCCAACTGGTGCCAGTGCACTCTCTGGACTCACTGCACTGCATCCCCTGTGGTGCCAGTGCACTCTCTGGACTCACTGCACTGCATCCCCACTGGTACCACTGAACTCTCTGGACTAACTGCACTGCATCCCAACTGGTGCCAGTGCACTCTCTGGACTCACTGCACTGCATCCCCACTGGTGCCAGTGCACTCTCTGGACTCACTGCACTGCATCCCCACTGGTGCCAATGCACTCTCTGGACTCACTGCACTGCATCCCCACTGGTGCCAGTGCACTCTCTGGACTCACTGCACTGCATCCCCAGTGGTGCCAGTGCACTCTCTGGACTCACTGCACTGCATCCCCACTGGTGACAGTGCACTCTCTGGACTCACTGCAGTGCATCACCAGTGGTGCCAGTGCACTCTCTGGACTCACTGCACTGCATCCCCACTGGTGCCAATGCACTCTCTGCACTCACTGCACTGCATCCCCAGTGGTGCCAGTGCACTCTCTGGACTCACTGCACTGAATCCCCACTGGTGCCAGTGCACTCTCTAGAGTCACTGCACTCCAACCCCACTGGTGCCAGTGCACTCTATGGAGTCACTGCACTGATCCTCAGTGGTGCCAGTGCACTCTCTGGACTCACTGCACTGCATCCCCACTGGTGCCAGTGCACTCTCTGGACTCACTGCACTGCATCCCCAGTGGTGCCAGTGCACTCTCTGGAGTCACTGCAGTGCATCCCCACAGGTGCCAGTGCACTCTCTGGACTCACTGCACTGCAGCCCCACTGCTGCCAGTGCACTCTCTGGACTCACTGCACTGCATTCCCACTGGTGCCAGTGCACTCTCTGGAGTCACTGCTTTGCATCCCCACTGGTGCCATTGCACTCTCTGGAGTCACTGCACTGCATCCCCACTGGTGCCAATGTACTCTCTGGACTCACTGCACTGCATACTCACTAGTGCCAGTGCACTCTCTGGCGTCACTGCACTGCAACCCCACTGTTGCCAGTGCACTCTCTGGACTCACTACACTGCATCCCCACTGGTGCCAGTGCACTCTCTGGACTCACTGCACTGCATCCCCACTGCTGCCAGTGCACTCTCTAGAGTCGCTGCACTGCATCCCCAGTAGTGTCAGTGCACTTTCTGGAGTCACTGCACTGCATCCCAAGTGGTGCCAGTGAACTCTCTGGACTCACTGCACTGCATCCCCACTGGTGCCAGTGCACTCTCTGGACTCACTGCACTGCATCCCCAGTGGTGCCAGTGCACTCTCTGGACTCACTGCACTGCATCCCCACTGGTGCCAGTGCACTCTCTGGACTCACTGCACTGCATCCCCACTGGTGCCAGTGCACTCTCTGGACTCACTGCACTGCATCCCCAGTAGTGCCAGTGCACTTTCTGGAGTCACTGCACTGCATCCCTGGTGGTGCCAGTGAACTCTCTGGACTCACTGCACTGCATCCCCACTGGTGACAGTGCACTCTCTGGACTCACTGCACGGCATCCCCACTGGTGCCAGTGCACTCTCTGGAGTCACTGCAGTGCATCCCCAGTGGTGCCAGTGCACTCTCTGGAGTCACTGCACTGCATCCCCACTGGTGCCAATGCACTCTCTGGACACACTGCACTGCATGCCCACTGGTGCCAGTGCACTCTCTGGACTCACTGCACTGTATCCCCACTGGTGCCAGTGCACTCTCTGGACTCACTGCACTGCATGCCCACTGGTGCCAGTGCAATCTAAGGACTCACTGCACTGCATGCCCACTGGTGCCAGAGCACTCTCTGGACTCACTGCACTGCATCCCAACTGGTGCCAGTGCACTCTCTGGACTCACTGCACTGCATCCCTAGTGGTGCCAGTGCACTCTCTGGACTCACTGCACTGCATCCCCACTGGTACCACTGAACTCTCTGGACTCACTGCACTGCATCCCAACTGGTGCCAGTGCACTCTCTGGACTCACTGCACTGCATCCCCAGTAGTGCCAGTGCACTCTCTGGACTCCCTGCACTGCATTCCCACTGGTGCCAGTGTACTCTCTGGACTCACTGCACTGCATCCCCACTGGTGCCAGTGCACTCTCTGGACTCACTGCACTGCATCCCCAGTGGTGCCAGTGCACTCTCTGGACTCACTGCACTGCATCCCCACTGGTGCCAGTGCACTCTCTGGACTCACTGCAGTGCATCACCAGTGGTGCCAGTGCACTCTCTGGACTCACTGCACTGCATCCCCACTGGTGCCAATGCACTCTCTGCACTCACTGCACTGCATCCCCCGTGGTGCCAGTGCACTCTCTGGACTCACTGCACTGAATCCCCACTGGTGCCAGTGCACTCTCTAGAGTCACTGCACTCCAACCCCACTGGTGCCAGTGCACTCTATGGAGTCACTGCACTGATCCTCAGTGGTGCCAGTGCACTCTCTGGACTCACTGCACTGCATCCCCACTGGTGCCAGTGCACTCTCTGGACTCACTGCACTGCATCCCCAGTGGTGCCAGTGCACTCTCTGGAGTCACTACAGTGCATCCCCACAGGTGCCAGTGCACTCTCTGGACTCACTGCACTGCAGCCCCACTGCTGCCAGTGCACTCTCTGGACTCACTGCACTGCATTCCCACTGGTGCCAGTGCACTCTCTGGAGTCACTGCTTTGCATCCCCACTGGTGCCATTGCACTCTCTGGAGTCACTGCACTGCATCCCCACTGGTGCCAATGTACTCTCTGGACTCACTGCACTGCATTCTCACTAGTGCCAGTGCACTCTCTGGCGTCACTGCACTGCAACCCCACTGTTGCCAGTGCACTCTCTGGACTCACTACACTGCATCCCCACTGGTGCCAGTGCACTCTCTGGACTCACTGCACTGCATCCCCACTGCTGCCAGTGCACTCTCTAGAGTCGCTGCACTGCATCCCCAGTAGTGTCAGTGCACTTTCTGGAGTCACTGCACTGCATCCCAAGTGGTGCCAGTGAACTCTCTGGACTCACTGCACTGCATCCCCACTGGTGCCAGTGCACTCTCTGGACTCACTGCACTGCATCCCCAGTGGTGCCAGTGCACTCTCTGGACTCACTGCACTGCATCCCCAGTGGTGCCAGTGCACTCTCTGGACTCACTGCACTGCATCCCCACTGGTGCCAGTGCACTCTCTGGACTCACTGCACTGCATCCCCAGTAGTGCCAGTGCACTTTCTGGAGTCACTGCACTGCATCCCTGGTGGTGCCAGTGAACTCTCTGGACTCACTGCACTGCATCCCCAGTGGTGCCAGTGCACTCTCTGGACTCACTGCACGGCATCCCCACTGGTGCCAGTGCACTCTCTGGAGTCACTGCAGTGCATCCCCAGTGGTGCCAGTGCACTCTCTGGAGTCACTGCACTGCATCCCCACTGGTGCCAATGCACTCTCTGGACACACTGCACTGCATGCCCACTGGTGCCAGTGCACTCTCTGGACTCACTGCACTGTATCCCCACTGGTGCCAGTGCACTCTCTGGACTCACTGCACTGCATGCCCACTGGTGCCAGTGCAATCTAAGGACTCACTGCACTGCATGCCCACTGGTGCCAGAGCACTCTCTGGACTCACTGCACTGCATCCCCACTGGTGCCAGTGCACTCTCTGGACTCACTGCACTGCATCCCCAGTAGTGCCAGTGCACTTTCTGGAGTCACTGCACTGCATCCCTAGTGGTACCAGTGAACTCTCTGGACTCACTGCACTGCATCCCCACTGGTACCAGTGCACTCTCTGCACTCACTGCACTGCATCCCCACTGGTGCCAGTGCACTCTCTGGACTCACTGCACTGCATGCCCACTGGTGCCAGTGCACTCTCTGGACTCACTGCACTGCAACCCCAGTGGTGCCAGTGCAGTCTAAGGACTCACTGCACTGCATCCCCACTGGTGCCAGTGCACTCTCTGGACTCACTGCACTACATCCCCACTGGTGCCAATGCACTCTCTGGACTCACTGCAGTGCATCCCAAGTGGTGCCAGTGCACTCTCTGGAGTCACTGCTTTGCATCCCCACTGGTGCCAGTGCACTCTCTGGACTCACTGCACTGCATCCCCAGTGGTGCCAGTGCACTCTCTGGACTCACTGCACTGCATCCCCACTGGTGCCAGTGCACTCTCTGGACCCACTGCACTGCATCCCCACTGGTGCCAGTGCACTCTCTGGACTCACTGCACTGCATCACCACTGGTGCCAGTGCACTCTCTGCACTCACTGCACTGCAACCCCACTGGTGCCAGTGCACTCTCAGGACTCACTGCACTGCATCCCCACTGGTGCCAGTGCACTCTCTGGACTCACTGCACTGCATCCCCACTGGTGCCCGTGCACTCTCTGGACTCAATGTACTGCATCCCCACTGGTGCCAATGCACTCTCTGGACTCACTGCACTGCATCCCCACTGCTGCCAGTGCACTCTCTGGAGACACTGCAGTGCATCCGCACTGGTTCCTGTGCACTCTCTCAACTCACTGCACTGCATTCCCACTGGTGCCAGTCCTCTCTCTGGACTCACTGCTTTGCATCCCCACTGCTGCCATTGCACTCTCTGGACTGACTGCACTGCATCCCCACTGGTGCCAGTGCACTCTCTGGACTCACTGCACTGCATCCCCACTGGTGCCAGTGCACTCTCTGGAGTCACTGCACTGCATCCCCACTGGTGCCAATGCACTCTCTGGACTCACTGCACTGCATCCCCAGTGGTGCCGGTGCACTCTCTGGAGACACTGCAGTGCATCCCCACTGGTTCCAGTGCACTCTGTCAACTCACTGCACTACATCCCCACTGCTGCCAGAGCACTCTCTGGACTCACTGCACTGCATCCCCACTGGTGCCAGTGCACTCTCTGGAGTCACTGCAATGCATCTCCACTGGTGCCAGTGCACTCTCTGGATACACTGCAGTGCATCCCCACTGGTTCCAGTGCACTCTCTCAACTCACTGCACTGCATTCCCACTGGTGCCAGTGCACTCTCTGGACTCACTGCACTGCATCCCCACTGGTGCCAGTGCACTCTCTGGACTCACTGCACTGAAACCCCAGTGGTGCCAGTGCACTCTCTGGAGTCACTGCACTGCATCCCCACTGGTGCCAGTGAACTCTCTGGACTCACTGCACTGCATCCCCACTAGTGCCAGTGCACTCTCTGGACTCACTGCACTGCATCCCCAGTGGTGCCAGTGCACTCTCTGGAGTCACTGCACTGCATCCCCACTGGTGCCAGTGCACTGTCTGGACTCACTGCAGTGCATCCGCACTGGTGCCAGTGCACTCTCTGGACTCACTGCACTGCATCCCCAGTAGTGCCAGTGCACTTTCTGGAGTCACTGCACTGCATCCCTAGTGGTACCAGTGAACTCTCTGGACTCACTGCACTGCATCCCCACTGGTACCAGTGCACTCTCTGCACTCACTGCACTGCATCCC
This sequence comes from Anser brachyrhynchus, assembly GCF_964034855.1. Classification (NCBI taxonomy): domain Eukaryota; kingdom Metazoa; phylum Chordata; class Aves; order Anseriformes; family Anatidae; genus Anser; species Anser brachyrhynchus. Next base: position 656,562 of record NW_027664139.1, read on the forward strand.
CACTGGTGCCAGTGCACTCTCTGGACTCACTGCACTGCATGCCCACTGGTGCCAGTGCACTCTCTGGACTCACTGCACTGCAACCCCAGTGGTGCCAGTGCAGTCTAAGGACTCACTGCACTGCATCCCCACTGGTGCCAGTGCACTCTCTGGACTCACTGCACTACATCCCCACTGGTGCCAATGCACTCTCTGGACTCACTGCAGTGCATCCCAAGTGGTGCCAGTGCACTCTCTGGAGTCACTGCTTTGCATCCCCACTGGTGCCAGTGCACTCTCTGGACTCACTGCACTGCATCCCCAGTGGTGCCAGTGCACTCTCTGGACTCACTGCACTGCATCCCCACTGGTGCCAGTGCACTCTCTGGACTCACTGCACTGCATCCCCACTGGTGCCAGTGCACTCTCTGGACTCACTGCACTGCATCCCCACTGGTGCCAGTGCACTCTCTGCACTCACTGCACTGCAACCCCACTGGTGCCAGTGCACTCTCAGGACTCACTGCACTGCATCCCCACTGGTGCCAGTGCACTCTCTGGACTCACTGCACTGCATCCCCACTGGTGCCCGTGCACTCTCTGGACTCAATGTACTGCATCCCCACTGGTGCCAATGCACTCTCTGGACTCACTGCACTGCATCCCCACTGGTGCCAGTGCACTCTCTGGAGACACTGCAGTGCATCCGCACTGGTTCCTGTGCACTCTCTCAACTCACTGCACTGCATTCCCACTGGTGCCAGTCCTCTCTCTGGACTCACTGCTTTGCATCCCCACTGCTGCCATTGCACTCTCTGGACTGACTGCACTGCATCCCCACTGGTGCCAGTGCACTCTCTGGACTCACTGCACTGCATCCCCACTGGTGCCAGTGCACTCTCTGGAGTCACTGCACTGCATCCCCACTGGTGCCAATGCACTCTCTGGACTCACTGCACTGCATCCCCAGTGGTGCCGGTGCACTCTCTGGAGACACTGCAGTGCATCCCCACTGGTTCCAGTGCACTCTGTCAACTCACTGCACTACATCCCCACTGCTGCCAGAGCACTCTCTGGACTCACTGCACTGCATCCCCACTGGTGCCAGTGCACTCTCTGGAGTCACTGCAATGCATCTCCACTGGTGCCAGTGCACTCTCTGGATACACTGCAGTGCATCCCCACTGGTTCCAGTGCACTCTCTCAACTCACTGCACTGCATTCCCACTGGTGCCAGTGCACTCTCTGGACTGACTGCACTGCATCCCCACTGGTGCCAGTGCACTCTCTGGACTCACTGCACTGAAACCCCAGTGGTGCCAGTGCACTCTCTGGACTCACTGCACTGCATCCCCACTGGTGCCAGTGAACTCTCTGGACTCACTGCACTGCATCCCCACTAGTGCCAGTGCACTCTCTGGACTCACTGCACTGCATCCCCAGTGGTGCCAGTGCACTCTCTGGACTCACTGCACTGCATCCCCACTGGTGCCAGTGCACTGTCTGGACTCACTGCAGTGCATCCGCACTGGTGCCAGTGAACTCTCTGGAGTCACTGCACTGCATCCCCACTGGTGCCAGTGAACTCTCTGGACTCACTGCACTGCATCCCCACTGGTGCCAGTGCACTCTCTGGACTCACTGCACTGCATACCCAGTAGTGCCAGTGCACTCTCTGGAGTCACTGCACTGCATCCCTAGTGGTGCCAGTGCACTCTCTGGAGTCACTGCACTGCATCCCCAGTGGTGCCAGTGCACTCTCTGGACTCACTGCACTGCATCCCCACTGGTGCCAGTGCACTCTCTGCACTCACTGCACTGCATCCCCACTGGTGCCAGTGCACTCTCTGGACTCACTGCAGTGCATCCCCAGTGGTGCCAGTGCACTCTCTGGACTGACTGTACTGCATCCCCACTCGTGCCAGTGCACTCTCTGCACTCACTGCACTGCATCCCCACTGGTGCCAGTGCACTCTCTGGACTCACTGCACTGAATCCCCACTGGTGCCAGTGCACTCTCTAGAGTCACTGCACTCCAACCCCACTGGTGCCAGTGCACTCTCTGGAGTCACTGCACTGCATCCCCACTGGTGCCAGTGCACTCTCTGGACTCACTGCACTGCATCCCCACTGGTGCCAGTGCAATCTAAGGACTCACTGCACTGCATGCCCACTGGTGCCAGTGCACTCTCTGGACTCACTGCACTGCATCCCCACTGGTGCCAGTGCACTCTCTGGACTCACTGCAGTGCATCCCCACTGGTGCCAGTGCACTCTCTGGACTCACTGCACTGCATCCCCACTGGTGCCAGTGCACTCTCTGGAGTCACTGCACTGCATCCCCAGTGGTGCCAGTGCACTCTCTGGACTCACTGCACTGCATCCCCACTGGTGCCAGTGCACTCTCTGGACTCACTGCACTGCAACCCCACTGGTGCCAGTGCACTCTCTGGACTCACTGCACTGCATCCCCACTGGTGCCAGTGCACTCTCTGGAGTCACTGCACTGCATCCCCACTGGTGCCACTATACTCTCTGGAGACACTGCACTGCATCCCCACTGGTGCCAGTGAACTGCCTGGACTCACTGCACTGCATCCCCACTGGTGCCAGTGCACTCTCTGGATTCACTACACTGCAACCCCACTGGTGCCAGTGAACTCTCTGGAGTCACTGCACTGCATCCCCAGTGGTGCCAGTGCACTCTCTGGACTCACTGCACTGCATCCCCAGTGGTGCCAGTGCACTCTCTGGAGTCACTGCACTGCATCCCCACTGGTGCCAGTGCACTCTCTGGACTCACTGCACTGCATCCCCAGTGGTGCCAATGCACTCTCTGGACTCACTGCACTGCATCCCCAGTGGTGCCAGTGCACTCTCTGGAGTCACTGCACTGCATCCCCACTGGTGCCAGTGCACTCTCTAGAGTCACTGCACTCCAACCCCACTGGTACCAGTGCACTCTCTGGACTCACTGCACTGCATCCCCTGTGGTGCCAGTGCACTCTCTGGAGTCACTGCACTGCATCCCCACTGGTGCCAGTGCACTCTCTGGACTCACTGCACTGCATCCCCACTGGTGCCAGTGCACTCTCTGGAGTCACTGCACTGCATTCCCACTGGTGCCAATGCACTCTCTGGACTCACTGCACTGCATCCCCACTGGTGCCAGTGCACTCTCTGGAGACACTGCAGTGCATCCCCACTGGTTCCAGTGCACTCTCTCAACTCACTGCACTGCATTCCCACTGGTGCCAGTGCACTCTCTGGACTCACTGCTTTGCATCCCCACTGGTGCCATTGCACTCCCTGGACTGACTGCACTGCATCCCCACTGGTGCCAGTGCACTCTCTGGACTCACTGCCCTGCAACCCCACTGGTGCCAGTGCACTCTCTGGACTCACTGCACTGCATCCCCACTGGTGCCAGTGCACTCTCTGGACTCACTGCACTGCATCCCCACTGGTGCCAGTGCACTCTCTGGACTCATTGCACTGCATCCCCAGTGGTGCCAGTGCACTCTCTGGAGTCACTGCACTGCATCCCCATTGCTGCCAGTGCACTCTCTGGACTCACTGCACTGCATCCCCACTGGTGCCAGTGCACTCTCTGGACTCACTGCACTGCAACCCCACTGGTGCCAGTGCACTCTCTGGACTCACTGCACTGCATCCCCAGTGGTGCCAGTGCACTCTCTGGACTCACTGCACTGCAACCCCACTGGTGCCAGTGCACTCTCTGGACTCACTGCACTGCATCCCCACTGGTGCCAGTGCACTCTCTGGACTCACTGCACTGCAACCCCACTGGTGCCAGTGCACTCTCTGGACTCACTGCACTGCATGCCCACTGGTGCCAGTGCACTCTCTGGACTCACTGCACTGCATCCCCACTGGTGCCAGTGCACTCTCTGGACTCACTGCAGTGCATCCCCACTGGTGCCAGTGCACTCTCTGGACTCACTGCACTGCATCCCCACTGGTGCCAGTGCACTCTCTGGAGTCACTGCACTGCATCCCCAGTGGTGCCAGTGCACTCTCTGGACTCACTGCACTGCATCCCCACTGGTGCCAGTGCACTTTCTGGACTCACTGCACTGCATCCCCACTGGTGCCAGTGCACTCTCTGGATTCACTGCACTGCAACCCCACTGGTGCCAGTGAACTCTCTGGACTCACTACACTGCATCCCCACTGGTGCCAGTGCACTCTCTGGAGTCACTGCACTGCATCCCCAGTGGTGCCAGTGCACTATAAGGACTCACTGCACTGCATCCCCACTGGTGCCAGTGCACTCTCTGGACTCACTGCACTGCATCCCCAGTAGTGCCAGTGAACTCTCTGGACTCACTGCACTGCATCCCCACTGGTGCCAGTGCACTCTCTGGAGTCACTGCACTGCATCCCCACTGGTGCCAGTGAACTCTCTGGACTCACTGCACTGCATCCCCACTGCTACCAGTGCACTCCCTGGACTCACGGCCCTGCATCCCCACTGGTGCCAGTGCACTCTCTGGACTCACTGCACTGCATCCCCACTGCTGCCAGTGCACTCTCTGGAGTCACTGCACTGCATCCCCAGTGGTGCCAGTGCACTCTCTGGACTCACTGCACTGCATCCCCAGTGGTGCCAGTGCACTCTCTGGAGTCACTGCACTGCATCCCCACTGGTGCCAGTGCACTCTCTGGACTCACTGCACTGCATCCCCAGTGGTGCCAATGCACTCTCTGGACTCACTGCACTGCATACCCACTGGTGCCAGTGCACTCTCTGCAGTCACTGCACTGCATCCCCACTGGTGCCAGTGCACTCTCTAGAGTCACTGCACTCCAACCCCACTGGTACCAGTGCACTCTCTGGACTCACTGCACTGCATCCCCACTGGTGCCAGTGCACTGTCTGGAGTCACTGCACTGCATCCCCACTGGTGCCAGTGCACTCTCTGGACTCACTGCACTGCATCCCCACTGGTGCCAGTGCACTCTCTAGACTCACTGCACTGCATCCCCACTGCTGCCAGTGCACTCTCTGGAGTCACTGCACTGCATCCCCACTGGTGCCAGTGCACTCTCTGGACTCACTGCACTGCATCCCCAGTGGTGCCAGTGCACTCTCTGGAGTCACTGCACTGCATTCCCACTGGTGCCAATGCACTCTCTGGACTCACTGCACTGCATCCCCACTGGTGCCAGTGCACTCTCTGGAGACACTGCAGTGCATCCCCACTGGTTCCAGTGCACTCTCTCAACTCACTGCACTGCATTCCCACTGGTGCCAGTGCACTCTCTGGACTCACTGCTTTGCATCCCCACTGGTGCCATTGCACTCTCTGGACTGACTGCACTGCATCCCCACTGGTGCCAGTGCACTCTCTGGACTCACTGCACTGCAACCCCACTGGTGCCAGTGCACTCTCTGGACTCACTGCACTGCATCCCAACTGGTGCCAGTGCACTCTCTGGAGTCACTGCACTGCATCCCCACTGGTGCCAGTGCACTCTCTGGACTCATTGCAGTGCATCCCCAGTGGTGCCAGTGCACTCTCTGGAGTCACTGCACTGCATCCCCATTGCTGCCAGTGCACTCTCTGGACTCACTGCACTGCATCCCCACTGGTGCCAGTGCACTCTCTGGACTCACTGCACTGCAACACCACTGGTGCCAGTGCACTCTCTGGACTCACTGCACTGCATCCCCAGTAGTGCCAGTGCACTTTCTGGAGACACTGCACTGCATCCCTAGTGGTGCCAGTGCACTCTCTGGACTCACTGCACTGCATCCCCAGTGGTGCCAGTGCACTCTCTGGACTCACTGCACTCCATCCCCACTGGTGCCAGTGCACTCTCTGGAGTCACTGCACTGCATCCCCACTAGTGCCAGTGCACTGTCTGGACTCACTGCAGTGCATCCCCACTGGTGCCAGTGCACTCTCTGCACTCACTGCACTGCATCCCCACTGGTGCCAGTGTACTCTCTAGAGTCACTGCACTCCAACCCCACTGGTACCAGTACACTCTCTGGACTCACTGCACTGCATCCCCACTACTGCCAGAGCACTCTCTGGAGTCACTGCACTGCATCCCTACTGGTGCCAGTGCACTCTCTGGAGTCACTGCACTGCATCCCCAGTGGTGCCAGTGCACTCTCTAGACTCACTGCACTGCATCCCCACTGGTGCCAGTGCACTCTCTGGAGTCACTGCACTGCATCCCCAGTGGTGCCAGTGCACTCTCTGGACTCACTGCACTGCATCCCCACTGGTGCCATTGCACTCTCTGGAGTCACTGCACTGCATCCCCACTGGTGTCAATGCACTCTCTGGACTCACTGCACTGCATCCCCACTGGTGCCAGTGCACTCTCTGGAGGCACTGCAGTGCATCCCCACTGGTTCCAGTGCACTCTCTCAACTCACTGCACTGCATTACCACTGGTGCCAGTGCACTCTCTGGACTCACTGCTTTGCATCCCCACTGGTGCCATTGCACTCTCTGGACTGACTGCACTGCATCCCCACTGGTGCCAGTGCACTCTCTGGACTCACTGCACTGCAACCCCACTGGTGCCAGTGCACTCTCTGGACTCACTGCACTGCATCCCCACTGGTGCCAGTGAACTCTCTGGACTCACTGCACTGCATCCCCACTGGTGCCAGTGCACTCTCTGGAGTCACTGCAATGCATCCCCAGTGGTGCCAGTGCACTCTCTGGACTCACTGCACTGCATCCCCAGTGGTGCCAGTGCACTCTCTGGAATCACTGCACTGCAACCCCACTGGTGCCAGTGCACTCTCTGGACTCACTACACTGCATCCCCACTGGTGCCAGTGCACTCTCTGGACTCATCGCACTGCATCCCCACTGGTGCCAGTGCACTCTCTGGACTCACTGCACTGCATCCCCACTGGTGCCAGTGCACTTTCTGGAGTCACTGCACTGCATCCCTAGTGGTGCCAGTGCACTCTCTGGAGTCACTGCACTGCATCCCCAGTGATGCCAGTGCACTCTCTGGACTCACTGCACTGCATCCCCAGTGGTGCCAGTGCACTCTCTGGAGTCACTGCACTGCATCCCCACTGGTGCCAGTGCACTGTCTGGACTCACTGCAGTGCATCCCCACTGGTGCCAGTGCACTCTCTGGAGTCACTGCACTGCATCCCCACTGGTGCCAGTGAACTCTCTGGACTCACTGCACTGCATCCCCAGTGGTGCCAGTGCACTCTCTGGACTCACTGCACTGCATCCCCACTGGTGCCAGTGCACTTTCTGGAGTCACTGCACTGCATCCCTGGTGGTGCCAGTGAACTCTCTGGACTCACTGCACTGCATCCCCAGTGGTGACAGTGCACTCTCTGGACTCACTGCACGACATCCCCAGTGGTGCCAGTGCACTCTCTGGAGTCACTGCAGTGCATCCCCAGTGGTGCCAGTGTACTCTCTGGAGTCACTGCACTGCATCCCCACTGGTGCCAATGCACTCTCTGGACTCACTGCACTGCATCCCCACTGGTGCCAGTGCACTCTCTGGACTCACTGCACTGCATCCCCACTGGTGCCAGTGCAATCTAAGGACTCACTGCAGTGCATCCCCACTGGTGCCAGTGCACTCTCTGGACTCACTGCACTGCATCCCCACTGGTGCCAGTGCACTCTCTGGACTCACTGCACTGCACCCCCACTGGTGCCAGTGCACTCTCTGGACTCACTGCACTGCATCCCCAGTAGTGCCAGTGCACTTTCTGGAGTCACTGCACTGCATCCCTAGTGGTGCCAGTGCACTCTCTGGACTCACTGCACTGCATCCCCACTGGTGCCAGTGCACTCTCTGGACTCACTGCACTGCATCCCCAGTGGTGCCAGTGCACTCTCTGGACTCACTGCACTACATCCCCACTGGTGCCAATGCACTCTCTGGACTACCTGCAGTGCATGCCCACTGGTGCCAGTGCACTCTCTGGACTCACTACACTGCATCCCCAGTAGTGCCAGTGCACTCTCTGGAGTCACTGCACTGCATCCCCACTGGTGCCAGTGAACTCTCTGGACTCACTGCACTGCATCCCCAGTGGTGCCAGTGCACTCTCTGGAGTCACTGCACTGCATCCCCACTGGTGCCAATGCACTCTCTGGAGTCACTGCAGTGCATCCCCACTGGTGCCAGTGCACTGTCTGGAGTCACTGCACTGCATCCCCCGTGGTGCCAGTGCACTCTCTGGAGTCACTGCACTGCATCCCCACTGGTGCCAGTGCACTTTCTGGACTCACTGCAGTGCATCCCCACTGGTGCCAGTCCACTCTCTGGAGTCACTGCACTGCATCCCCACTGGTGCCAGTGCACTCTCTGGACTCACTGCACTGCATCCCCACTGCTGCCAGTGCACTCTCTGGACTCACTGCACTGCATCCCCAGTGGTGCCAGTGCACTCTCGGGACTCACTGCACTGCATCCCCAGTAGTGCCAGTGCACTCTCTGGACTCACTGCACCGCATCCCAAGTGGTGCCAGTGCACTCTCTGGACTCACTGCACTGCATCCCCACTGGTGCCAGTGCACTCTCTGGACTCACTGCACTGCATCCCCAGTGGTGCCAGTGCACTCTCTGGACTCACTGCACTGCATCCCCACTGGTGCAAGTGCACTCTCTGGAGTCACTGCACTGCATCCCCACTGGTGCCAGTGCACTCTTCGGACCCACTGCACTGCATCCCAACTGGTGCCAGTGCACTCTCTGGACTCACTGCACTGCATCCCCACTGGTGCCAGGGCACTCTCTGGGCTCACTGCACTGCAACCCCACTGCTGCCAGTGCACTCTCTGGAGTCACTGCACTGCATGCCCACTGGTCCCAGTGCACTCTCTGGACTCACTGCACTGCAACCCCACTGGTGCCAGTGCACTCTCTGGACTCACTGCACTGCATCCCCACTGGTGCCAGTGCACTCTCTGGGCTCACTGCACTGCATCCCCAGTGGTGCCAGTGCACTCTCGGGACTCACTGCACTGCATCCCCAGTAGTGCCAGTGCACTTTCTGGAGTCACTGCACCGCATCCCAAGTGGTGCCAGTGCACTCTCTGGACTCACTGCACTGCATCCCCACTGGTGCCAGTGCACTCTCCGGACTCACTGCACTGTATCCCCACTAGTGCCAGTGCACTCTCTGGAGTCACTGCACTGCATCCCCAGTGGTGCCAGTGCACTCTCTGGACTCACTGCACTGCATCCCCACTGGTGCCAGTGCACTCTCAGGACTCACTGCACTGCATCCCCACTGGTGCCAGTGCACTCTCTGGACTCACTGCACTGCATCCCCAGTGGTGCCAGTGCACTCTCGGGACTCACTTCACTGCATCCCCAGTGGTGCCAGTGCACTCTCTGGACTCACTACACTGCAACCATACTGGTGCCAGTGAACTCTCTGGACTCACTACACTGCATCCCCACTGGTGCCAGTGCACTCTCTGGACTCACTGCACTGCATCCCCACTGGTGCCAGTGCACTCTCTGGACTCACTGCACTGCATCCCCACTGGTGCCAGTGCACTCTCTGGAGTCACTGCACTGCATCCGCAGTGGTGCCAGTGCACTCTCTGGACTCACTGCACTGCAACCCCACTGGTGCCAGTGCACTCTCTGGACTTACTGCACTGCATCCCCACTGGTGCCAGTGCACTCTCTGGGCTCACTGCACTGCATCCCCAGTGGTGCCAGTGCACTCTCGGGACTCACTGCACTGCATCCCCAGTGGTGCCAGTGCACTCTCTGGACTCACTACACTGCAACCCCACTGGTGCCAGTGAACTCTCTGGACTCACTACACTGCATCCCCACTGGTGCCAGTGCACTCTCTGGACTCACTGCACTGCATCCCCACTGGTGCCAGTGCACTCTCTGGAGTCACTGCACTGCATCCCCACTGGTGCCAGTGCACTCTCTGGACTCACTGCACTGCATCCCCACTGGTGCCAGTGCACTCTCTGGAGTCACTGCACTGCATCCCCACTGGTGCCAATGCACTCTCTGGAGTCACTGCAGTGCATCCCCAGTGGTGCCCGTGCACTCTCTGCAGTCACTGCACTGCATCCCCACTGGTGCCAGTGAACTCTCTGGACTCACTGCACTGCATCCCCAGTGGTTCCAGTGCACTCTCTGGACTCACTGCACTGCATCCCCAGTGGTGCCAGTGCACTCTCTGGACTCACTGCACTGCATCCCCACTGCTGCCAGTGCACTCTCTGCACTCACTGCACTGCATCCCCACTGGTGACAGTGCACTCTCTAGAGTCACTGCACTGATCCGCAGTGGTGCCAGTGCACTCTCTACAGTCACTGCACTCCAACCCCACTGGTGCCAGTGCATTCTCTAGAGTCACTGCACTGATCCGCAGTGGTGCCAGTGCACTCTCTGAACTCACTGCACTGCATCCCCACTTGTACCAGTGCACTCTCTGGACTCACTGCACTGCATCCCCACTGGTGCCAATGCACTCTCTGGACTCACTGCAGTGCATCCCCAGTGGTGCCAGTGCACTCTCTGGACTCACTGCACTGCATCCCCAGTGGTGCCAGTGAACTCTCTGGACTCACTGCACTGCATCCCCACTGGTGCCAGTGCACTCTCTGGACTCACTGCACTGCATCCCCAGTGGTGCCAGTGCACTCTCTGGACTCACTGCACTGCATCCCCACTGGTGCCAGTGCACTCTCTGGACTCACTGCACTGCATCCCCACTGGTGCCAGAGCACTCTCTGGAGTCACTGCACTGCATCCCCACTGGTGCCAGTGCACTCTCTGGACTCACTGCACTGCATCCCCACTGGTGCCAGTGCACTCTCTAGACTCACTGCACTGCATCCCCACTGGTGCCAGTGCACTCTCTGGAGTCACTGCACTGCATCCCCACTGGTGCCAGTGCACTCTCTGGACTCACTGCACTGCATCCCCACTGCTGCCAGTGCACTCTCTGGAGTCACTGCACGGCATCCCCACTGGTGGCAATGCACTCTCTGGACTCACTGCACTGCATCCCCACTGGTGCCAGTGCACTCTCTGGAGTCACTGCTTTGCATCCCCACTGGTGCCACTGCACTCTCTGGACTGACTGCACTGCATCCCCACTGGTGCCAGTGCACTCTCTGGACTCACTGCACTGCAACCCCACTGGTGCCAGTGCACTCTCTGGACTCACTGCACTGCATCCCCACTGGTGCCAGTGCACTCTCTGGACTCACTGCACTGCATCCCCACTGGTGCCAGTGCACTCTCTGGAGTCACTGCACTGCGTCCCCAGTGGTGCCAGTGCACTCTCTGGACTTACTGCACTGCATCCCCACTGCTGCCAGTGCACTCTCTGGACTCACTGCACTGTATTCCCACTGGTGCCAGTGCACTCTCTGGACTCACTGCACTGCAACCCCACTGGTGCCAGTGCACTCTCTGGACTCACTACACTGCATCCCCACTGCTGCCAGTGCACTCTCTGGACTCACTGCACTGCATTCCCACTGGTGCCAGTGCACTCTCTGGACTCACTGCACTGCAACCCCACTGGTGCCAGTGCACTCTCTGGACTCACTGCACTGCATCCCCAGGGGTGCCAGTGCACTCTCTGGACTCACTGCACTGCATCCCCACTGGTGCCAGTGCACTCTCTGGACTCACTGCACTGCATACGCAGTAGTGCCAGTGCACTTTATGGAGTCACTGCACTGCATCCCTAGTGGAGCCAGTGCACTCTCTGGACTCACTGCACTGCATCCCCACTGGTGCCGGTGCACTCTCTGGACTCACTGCACTGCATCCCCACTGGTGCCAGTGCAGTCTATGGAGTCACTGCACTGCATCCCCAGTGGTGCCAGTGCACTGTCTGGACTCACTGCAGTGCATCCCCACTGGTGCCAGTGCACTCTCTGGAGTCACTGCACTGCATCCCCACTGGTGCCAGTGAACTCTCTGGACTCACTGCACTGCATCCCCACTGGTGCCAGTGCACTCTCTGGACTCACTGCACTGCATCCCCAGTAGTGCCAGTACACTTTCTAGACTCACTGCACTGCATCCCTAGTGGTGCCAGTGCACTCTCTGGACTCACTGCACTGCATCCCCACTGGTGACAGTGCACTCTCTGGACTCACTGCACTGCATCCCCACTGGTGCCAGTGAACTCTCTGGACTCACTGCACTGCATCCCCACTGGTGACAGTGCACTCTCTGGACTCACTGCACGGCATCCCCAGTGGTGCCAGTGCACTGTCTGGACTCACTGCAGTGCATCCGCACTGGTGCCAGTGAACTCTCTGGAGTCACTGCACTGCATTCCCACTGGTGCCAGCGCACTCTCAGGACTCACTGCACTGCATCCCCACTGGTGCCAGTGCACTCTCTGGACTCACTGCAATGCATCCCCAGTGGTGCCAGTGCACTCTCTGGAGTCACTGCACTGCAACCCCACTGGTGCCAGTGCACTCTCTGGAGTCACTGCACTGCATCCCCAGTGATGCCAGTGCACTCTCTGGACTCACTGCACTGCATCCCCACTGGTGCCAGTGCACTCTCTGGAGACACTGCAGTGCATCCCCAGTGGTGCCAGTGCACTCTCTGGAGTCACTGCTTTGCATCCCCACTGGTGCCATTGCACTCTCTGGACTGACTGCACTGCATCCCCACTGGTGCCAGTGCACTCTCTGCACTCACTGCACTGCATACCCACTGGTGCCAGTGCACTCTCTGGAGTCACTGCACTGCAACCCCACTGGTGCCAGTGCACTCTCTGGACTCACTACACTGCATCCCCAGTGGTGCCAGTGCACTCTCTGGACTCACTGCACTGCATCTCCACTGGTGCCAGTGCACTCTCTGGACTCACTGCACTGCATCCCCAGTAGTGCCAGTGCACTTTCTGGACTCACTGCAGTGCATCCCCACTGGTGCCAGTGCACTCTCTGGACTCACTGCACTGCATCCCCACTGGTGCCAGTGCACTCTCTGGAGTCACTGCAGTGCATCCCCAGTGGTGCCAGTGCACTCTCTGGACTCACTGCACTGCATCCCCACTGGTGCCAGTGCACTCTCTGGAGTCACTGCACTGCATCCCCACTGCTGCCAGTGCACTCTCTTGGGTCACTGCACTGCATCCCCACTGGTAACAGTGCACTCTCTGGACTCACTGCACTGCATCCCCACTGCTGCCAGAGCACTCTCTGGACTCACTGCACTGCATCCCCACTGGTGCCAGTGCACTCTCTGGACTCATTGCACTGCATCCCCAGTGGTGCCAGTGCACTCTCTGGAGTCACTGCACTGCATCCCCATTGCTGCCAGTGCACTCTCTGGACTCACTGCACTGCATCCCCACTGGTGCCAGTGCACTCTCTGGACTCACTGCACTGCAACCCCACTGGTGCCAGTGCACTCTCTGGACTCACTGCACTGCATCCCCACTGGTGCCAGTGCACTCTCTGGACTCACTGCACTGCATCCCCACTGGTGCCAGTGCACTCTCTGGACTCACTGCACTGCAACCGCACTGTTGCCAGTGCACTCTCTGGACTCACTGCACTGCATGCCCACTGGTGCCAGTGCACTCTCTGGACTCACTGCACTGCATCCCCACTGGTGCCAGTGCACTCTCTGGACTCACTGCAGTGCATCCCCACTGGTGCCAGTGCACTCTCTGGACTCACTGCACTGCATCCCCACTGGTGCCAGTGCACTCTCTGGAGTCACTGCACTGCATCCCCAGTGGTGCCAGTGCACTCTCTGGACTCACTGCACTGCATCCCCACTGGTGCCAGTGCACTTTCTGGACTCACTGCACTGCAACCCCACTGGTGCCAGTGCACTCTCTGGACTCACTGCACTGCATCCCCACTGGTGCCAGTGCACTCTCTGGAGTCACTGCACTGCATCCCCACTGGTGCCACTATACTCTCTGGAGACACTGCACTGCATCCCCACTGGTGCCAGTGAACTGCCTGGACTCACTGCACTGCATCCCCACTGGTGCCAGTGAACTGCCTGGACTCACTGCACTGCATCCCCACTGGTGCCAGTGCACTCTCTGGATTCACTGCACTGCAACCCCACTGGTGCCAGTGAACTCTCTGGACTCACTACACTGCATCCCCACTGGTGCCAGTGCACTCTCTGGAGTCACTGCACTGCATCCCCAGTGGTGCCAGTGCACTATAAGGACTCACTGCACTGCATCCCCACTGGTGCCAGTGCACTCTCTGGACTCACTGCACTGCATCCCCAGTAGTGCCAGTGAACTCTCTGGACTCACTGCACTGCATCCCCACTGGTGCCAGTGCACTCTCTGGAGTCACTGCACTGCATCCCCACTGGTGCCAGTGAACTCTCTGGACTCACTGCACTGCATCCCCACTGCTACCAGTGCACTCCCTGGACTCACTGCCCTGCATTCCCACTGGTGCCAGTGCACTCTCTGGACTCACTGCACTGCATCCCCACTGCTGCCAGTGCACTCTCTGGAGTCACTGCACTGCATCCCCAGTGGTGCCAGTGCACTCTCTGGACTCACTGCACTGCATCCCCAGTGGTGCCAGTGCACTCTCTGGAGTCACTGCACTGCATCCCCACTGGTGCCAGTGCACTCTCTGGACTCACTGCACTGCATCCCCAGTGGTGCCAATGCACTCTCTGGACTCACTGCACTGCATCCCCAGTGGTGCCAGTGCACTCTCTGGAGTCACTGCACTGCATCCCCACTGGTGCCAGTGCACTCTCTAGAGTCACTGCACTCCAACGCCACTGGTACCAGTGCACTCTCTGGACTCACTGCACTGCATCCCCACTGGTGCCAGTGCACTGTCTGGAGTCACTGCACTGCATCCCCACTGGTGCCAGTGCACTCTCTGGACTCACTGCACTGCATCCCCACTGGTGCCAGTGCACTCTCTAGACTCACTGCACTGCATCCCCACTGCTGCCAGTGCACTCTCTGGAGTCACTGCACTGCATCCCCACTGGTGCCAGTGCACTCTCTGGACTCACTGCACTGCATCCCCAGTGGTGCCAGTGCACTCTCTGGAGTCACTGCACTGCATTCCCACTGGTGCCAATGCACTCTCTGGACTCACTGCACTGCATCCCCACTGGTGCCAGTGCACTCTCTGGAGACACTGCAGTGCATCCCCACTGGTTCCAGTGCACTCTCTCAACTCACTGCACTGCATTCCCACTGGTGCCAGTGCACTCTCTGGACTCACTGCTTTGCATCCCCACTGGTGCCATTGCACTCTCTGGACTGACTGCACTGCATCCCCACTGGTGCCAGTGCACTCTCTGGACTCACTGCACTGCAACCCCACTGGTGCCAGTGCACTCTCTGGACTCACTGCACTGCATCCCCACTGGTGCCAGTGCACTTTCTGGACTCACTGCAGTGCATCCCCACTGGTGCCAGTCCACTCTCTGGAGTCACTGCACTGCATCCCCACTGCTGCCAGTGCACTCTCTGGACTCACTGCACTGCATCCCCACTGCTGCCAGTGCACTCTCTGGACTCACTGCACTGCATCCCCAGTGGTGCCAGTGCACTCTCGGGACTCACTGCACTGCATCCCCAGTAGTGCCAGTGCACTCTCTGGACTCACTGCACCGCATCCCAAGTGGTGCCAGTGCACTCTCTGGACTCACTGCACTGCATCCCCACTGGTGCCAGTGCACTCTCTGGACTCACTGCACTGCATCCCCAGTGGTGCCAGTGCACTCTCTGGACTCACTGCACTGCATCCCCACTGGTGCAAGTGCACTCTCTGGAGTCACTGCACTGCATCCCCACTGGTGCCAGTGCACTCTTCGGACCCACTGCACTGCATCCCAACTGGTGCCAGTGCACTCTCTGGACTCACTGCACTGCATCCCCACTGGTGCCAGGGCACTCTCTGGGCTCACTGCACTGCAACCCCACTGCTGCCAGTGCACTCTCTGGAGTCACTGCACTGCATGCCCACTGGTCCCAGTGCACTCTCTGGACTCACTGCACTGCAACCCCACTGGTGCCAGTGCACTCTCTGGACTCACTGCACTGCATCCCCACTGGTGCCAGTGCACTCTCTGGGCTCACTGCACTGCATCCCCAGTGGTGCCAGTGCACTCTCGGGACTCACTGCACTGCATCCCCAGTAGTGCCAGTGCACTTTCTGGAGTCACTGCACCGCATCCCAAGTGGTGCCAGTGCACTCTCTGGACTCACTGCACTGCATCCCCACTGGTGCCAGTGCACTCTCCGGACTCACTGCACTGTATCCCCACTAGTGCCAGTGCACTCTCTGGAGTCACTGCACTGCATCCCCAGTGGTGCCAGTGCACTCTCTGGACTCACTGCACTGCATCCCCACTGGTGCCAGTGCACTCTCAGGACTCACTGCACTGCATCCCCACTGGTGCCAGTGCACTCTCTGGACTCACTGCACTGCATCCCCAGTGGTGCCAGTGCACTCTCGGGACTCACTTCACTGCATCCCCAGTGGTGCCAGTGCACTCTCTGGACTCACTACACTGCAACCCCACTGGTGCCAGTGAACTCTCTGGACTCACTACACTGCATCCCCACTGGTGCCAGTGCACTCTCTGGACTCACTGCACTGCATCCCCACTGGTGCCAGTGCACTCTCTGGACTCACTGCACTGCATCCCCACTGGTGCCAGTGCACTCTCTGGAGTCACTGCACTGCATCCGCAGTGGTGCCAGTGCACTCTCTGGACTCACTGCACTGCAACCCCACTGGTGCCAGTGCACTCTCTGGACTTACTGCACTGCATCCCCACTGGTGCCAGTGCACTCTCTGGGCTCACTGCACTGCATCCCCAGTGGTGCCAGTGCACTCTCGGGACTCACTGCACTGCATCCCCAGTGGTGCCAGTGCACTCTCTGGACTCACTACACTGCAACCCCACTGGTGCCAGTGAACTCTCTGGACTCACTACACTGCATCCCCACTGGTGCCAGTGCACTCTCTGGACTCACTGCACTGCATCCCCACTGGTGCCAGTGCACTCTCTGGAGTCACTGCACTGCATCCCCACTGGTGCCAGTGCACTCTCTGGACTCACTGCACTGCATCCCCACTGGTGCCAGTGCACTCGCTGGAGTCACTGCACTGCATCCCCACTGGTGCCAATGCACTCTCTGGAGTCACTGCAGTGCATCCCCAGTGGTGCCCGTGCACTCTCTGCAGTCACTGCACTGCATCCCCACTGGTGCCAGTGAACTCTCTGGACTCACTGCACTGCATCCCCAGTGGTTCCAGTGCACTCTCTGGACTCACTGCACTGCATCCCCAGTGGTGCCAGTGCACTCTCTGGACTCACTGCACTGCATCCCCACTGCTGCCAGTGCACTCTCTGCACTCACTGCACTGCATCCCCACTGGTGACAGTGCACTCTCTAGAGTCACTGCACTGATCCGCAGTGGTGCCAGTGCACTCTCTACAGTCACTGCACTCCAACCCCACTGGTGCCAGTGCATTCTCTAGAGTCACTGCACTGATCCGCAGTGGTGCCAGTGCACTCTCTGAACTCACTGCACTGCATCCCCACTTGTACCAGTGCACTCTCTGGACTCACTGCACTGCATCCCCACTGGTGCCAATGCACTCTCTGGACTCACTGCAGTGCATCCCCACTGGTGCCAGTGCACTCTCTGGACTCACTGCACTGCATCCCCAGTGGTGCCAGTGAACTCTCTGGACTCACTGCACTGCATCCCCACTGGTGCCAGTGCACTCTCTGGACTCACTGCACTGCATCCCCAGTGGTGCCAGTGCACTCTCTGGACTCACTGCACTGCATCCCCACTGGTGCCAGTGCACTCTCTGGACTCACTGCACTGCATCCCCACTGGTGCCAGAGCACTCTCTGGAGTCACTGCACTGCATCCCCACTGGTGCCAGTGCACTCTCTGGACTCACTGCACTGCATCCCCACTGGTGCCAGTGCACTCTCTAGACTCACTGCACTGCATCCCCACTGGTGCCAGTGCACTCTCTGGAGTCACTGCACTGCATCCCCACTGGTGCCAGTGCACTCTCTGGACTCACTGCACTGCATCCCCACTGCTGCCAGTGCACTCTCTGGAGTCACTGCACGGCATCCCCACTGGTGGCAATGCACTCTCTGGACTCACTGCACTGCATCCCCACTGGTGCCAGTGCACTCTCTGGAGTCACTGCTTTGCATCCCCACTGGTGCCACTGCACTCTCTGGACTGACTGCACTGCATCCCCACTGGTGCCAGTGCACTCTCTGGACTCACTGCACTGCAACCCCACTGGTGCCAGTGCACTCTCTGGACTCACTGCACTGCATCCCCACTGGTGCCAGTGCACTCTCTGGACTCACTGCACTGCATCCCCACTGGTGCCAGTGCACTCTCTGGAGTCACTGCACTGCATCCCCAGTGGTGCCAGTGCACTATAAGGACTCACTGCACTGCATCCCCACTGGTGCCAGTGCACTCTCTGGACTCACTGCACTGCATCCCCAGTAGTGCCAGTGAACTCTCTGGACTCACTGCACTGCATCCCCACTGGTGCCAGTGCACTCTCTGGAGTCACTGCACTGCATCCCCACTGGTGCCAGTGAACTCTCTGGACTCACTGCACTGCATCCCCACTGCTACCAGTGCACTCCCTGGACTCACTGCACTGCATTCCCACTGGTGCCAGTGCACTCTCTGGACTCACTGCACTGCATCCCCACTGCTGCCAGTGCACTCTCTGGAGTCACTGCACTGCATCCCCAGTGGTGCCAGTGCACTCTCTGGACTCACTGCACTGCATCCCCAGTGGTGCCAGTGCACTCTCTGGAGTCACTGCATTGCATCCCCACTGGTGCCAGTGCACTCTCTGGACTCACTGCACTGCATCCCCAGTGGTGCCAATGCACTCTCTGGACTCACTGCACTGCATCCCCAGTGGTGCCAGTGCACTCTCTGGAGTCACTGCACTGCATCCCCACTGGTGCCAGTGCACTCTCTAGAGTCACTGCACTCCAACGCCACTGGTACCAGTGCACTCTCTGGACTCACTGCACTGCATCCCCACTGGTGCCAGTGCACTGTCTGGAGTCACTGCACTGCATCCCCACTGGTGCCAGTGCACTCTCTGGACTCACTGCACTGCATCCCCACTGGTGCCAGTGCACTCTCTAGACTCACTGCACTGCATCCCCACTGCTGCCAGTGCACTCTCTGGAGTCACTGCACTGCATCCCCACTGGTGCCAGTGCACTCTCTGGACTCACTGCACTGCATCCCCAGTGGTGCCAGTGCACTCTCTGGAGTCACTGCACTGCATTCCCACTGGTGCCAATGCACTCTCTGGACTCACTGCACTGCATCCCCACTGGTGCCAGTGCACTCTCTGGAGACACTGCAGTGCATCCCCACTGGTTCCAGTGCACTCTCTCAACTCACTGCACTGCATTCCCACTGGTGCCAGTGCACTCTCTGGACTCACTGCTTTGCATCCCCACTGGTGCCATTGCACTCTCTGGACTGACTGCACTGCATCCCCACTGGTGCCAGTGCACTCTCTGGACTCACTGCACTGCAACCCCACTGGTGCCAGTGCACTCTCTGGACTCACTGCACTGCATCCCCACTGGTGCCAGTGCACTTTCTGGACTCACTGCAGTGCATCCCCACTGGTGCCAGTCCACTCTCTGGAGTCACTGCACTGCATCCCCACTGCTGCCAGTGCACTCTCTGGACTCACTGCACTGCATCCCCACTGCTGCCAGTGCACTCTCTGGACTCACTGCACTGCATCCCCAGTGGTGCCAGTGCACTCTCGGGACTCACTGCACTGCATCCCCAGTAGTGCCAGTGCACTCTCTGGACTCACTGCACCGCATCCCAAGTGGTGCCAGTGCACTCTCTGGACTCACTGCACTGCATCCCCACTGGTGCCAGTGCACTCTCTGGACTCACTGCACTGCATCCCCAGTGGTGCCAGTGCACTCTCTGGACTCACTGCACTGCATCCCCACTGGTGCAAGTGCACTCTCTGGAGTCACTGCACTGCATCCCCACTGGTGCCAGTGCACTCTTCGGACCCACTGCACTGCATCCCAACTGGTGCCAGTGCACTCTCTGGACTCACTGCACTGCATCCCCACTGGTGCCAGGGCACTCTCTGGGCTCACTGCACTGCAACCCCACTGCTGCCAGTGCACTCTCTGGAGTCACTGCACTGCATGCCCACTGGTCCCAGTGCACTCTCTGGACTCACTGCACTGCAACCCCACTGGTGCCAGTGCACTCTCTGGACTCACTGCACTGCATCCCCACTGGTGCCAGTGCACTCTCTGGGCTCACTGCACTGCATCCCCAGTGGTGCCAGTGCACTCTCGGGACTCACTGCACTGCATCCCCAGTAGTGCCAGTGCACTTTCTGGAGTCACTGCACCGCATCCCAAGTGGTGCCAGTGCACTCTCTGGACTCACTGCACTGCATCCCCACTGGTGCCAGTGCACTCTCCGGACTCACTGCACTGTATCCCCACTAGTGCCAGTGCACTCTCTGGAGTCACTGCACTGCATCCCCAGTGGTGCCAGTGCACTCTCTGGACTCACTGCACTGCATCCCCACTGGTGCCAGTGCACTCTCAGGACTCACTGCACTGCATCCCCACTGGTGCCAGTGCACTCTCTGGACTCACTGCACTGCATCCCCAGTGGTGCCAGTGCACTCTCGGGACTCACTTCACTGCATCCCCAGTGGTGCCAGTGCACTCTCTGGACTCACTACACTGCAACCCCACTGGTGCCAGTGAACTCTCTGGACTCACTACACTGCATCCCCACTGGTGCCAGTGCACTCTCTGGACTCACTGCACTGCATCCCCACTGGTGCCAGTGCACTCTCTGGACTCACTGCACTGCATCCCCACTGGTGCCAGTGCACTCTCTGGAGTCACTGCACTGCATCCGCAGTGGTGCCAGTGCACTCTCTGGACTCACTGCACTGCAACCCCACTGGTGCCAGTGCACTCTCTGGACTTACTGCACTGCATCCCCACTGGTGCCAGTGCACTCTCTGGGCTCACTGCACTGCATCCCCAGTGGTGCCAGTGCACTCTCGGGACTCACTGCACTGCATCCCCAGTGGTGCCAGTGCACTCTCTGGACTCACTACACTGCAACCCCACTGGTGCCAGTGAACTCTCTGGACTCACTACACTGCATCCCCACTGGTGCCAGTGCACTCTCTGGACTCACTGCACTGCATCCCCACTGGTGCCAGTGCACTCTCTGGAGTCACTGCACTGCATCCCCACTGGTGCCAGTGCACTCTCTGGACTCACTGCACTGCATCCCCACTGGTGCCAGTGCACTCTCTGGAGTCACTGCACTGCATCCCCACTGGTGCCAATGCACTCTCTGGAGTCACTGCAGTGCATCCCCAGTGGTGCCCGTGCACTCTCTGCAGTCACTGCACTGCATCCCCACTGGTGCCAGTGAACTCTCTGGACTCACTGCACTGCATCCCCAGTGGTTCCAGTGCACTCTCTGGACTCACTGCACTGCATCCCCAGTGGTGCCAGTGCACTCTCTGGACTCACTGCACTGCATCCCCACTGCTGCCAGTGCACTCTCTGCACTCACTGCACTGCATCCCCACTGGTGACAGTGCACTCTCTAGAGTCACTGCACTGATCCGCAGTGGTGCCAGTGCACTCTCTACAGTCACTGCACTCCAACCCCACTGGTGCCAGTGCATTCTCTAGAGTCACTGCACTGATCCGCAGTGGTGCCAGTGCACTCTCTGAACTCACTGCACTGCATCCCCACTTGTACCAGTGCACTCTCTGGACTCACTGCACTGCATCCCCACTGGTGCCAATGCACTCTCTGGACTCACTGCAGTGCATCCCCACTGGTGCCAGTGCACTCTCTGGACTCACTGCACTGCATCCCCAGTGGTGCCAGTGAACTCTCTGGACTCACTGCACTGCATCCCCACTGGTGCCAGTGCACTCTCTGGACTCACTGCACTGCATCCCCAGTGGTGCCAGTGCACTCTCTGGACTCACTGCACTGCATCCCCACTGGTGCCAGTGCACTCTCTGGACTCACTGCACTGCATCCCCACTGGTGCCAGAGCACTCTCTGGAGTCACTGCACTGCATCCCCACTGGTGCCAGTGCACTCTCTGGACTCACTGCACTGCATCCCCACTGGTGCCAGTGCACTCTCTAGACTCACTGCACTGCATCCCCACTGGTGCCAGTGCACTCTCTGGAGTCACTGCACTGCATCCCCACTGGTGCCAGTGCACTCTCTGGACTCACTGCACTGCATCCCCACTGCTGCCAGTGCACTCTCTGGAGTCACTGCACGGCATCCCCACTGGTGGCAATGCACTCTCTGGACTCACTGCACTGCATCCCCACTGGTGCCAGTGCACTCTCTGGAGTCACTGCTTTGCATCCCCACTGGTGCCACTGCACTCTCTGGACTGACTGCACTGCATCCCCACTGGTGCCAGTGCACTCTCTGGACTCACTGCACTGCAACCCCACTGGTGCCAGTGCACTCTCTGGACTCACTGCACTGCATCCCCACTGGTGCCAGTGCACTCTCTGGACTCACTGCACTGCATCCCCACTGGTGCCAGTGCACTCTCTGGAGTCACTGCACTGCGTCCCCAGTGGTGCCAGTGCACTCTCTGGACTTACTGCACTGCATCCCCACTGCTGCCAGTGCACTCTCTGGACTCACTGCACTGTATTCCCACTGGTGCCAGTGCACTCTCTGGACTCACTGCACTGCAACCCCACTGGTGCCAGTGCACTCTCTGGACTCACTACACTGCATCCCCACTGCTGCCAGTGCACTCTCTGGACTCACTGCACTGCATTCCCACTGGTGCCAGTGCACTCTCTGGACTCACTGCACTGCAACCCCACTGGTGCCAGTGCACTCTCTGGACTCACTGCACTGCATCCCCAGGGGTGCCAGTGCACTCTCTGGACTCACTGCACTGCATCCCCACTGGTGCCAGTGCACTCTCTGGACTCACTGCACTGCATACGCAGTAGTGCCAGTGCACTTTATGGAGTCACTGCACTGCATCCCTAGTGGAGCCAGTGCACTCTCTGGACTCACTGCACTGCATCCCCACTGGTGCCAGTGCACTCTCTGGACTCACTGCACTGCATCCCCACTGGTGCCAGTGCAGTCTATGGAGTCACTGCACTGCATCCCCAGTGGTGCCAGTGCACTGTCTGGACTCACTGCAGTGCATCCCCACTGGTGCCAGTGCACTCTCTGGAGTCACTGCACTGCATCCCCACTGGTGCCAGTGAACTCTCTGGACTCACTGCACTGCATCCCCACTGGTGCCAGTGCACTCTCTGGACTCACTGCACTGCATCCCCTGTAGTGCCAGTGCACTTTCTGGACTCACTGCACTGCATCCCTAGTGGTGCCAGTGCACTCTCTGGACTCACTGCACTGCATCCCCACTGGTGACAGTGCACTCTCTGGACTCACTGCACTGCATCCCCACTGGTGCCAGTGAACTCTCTGGACTCACTGCACTGCATCCCCACTGGTGACAGTGCACTCTCTGGACTCACTGCACGGCATCCCCAGTGGTGCCAGTGCACTGTCTGGACTCACTGCAGTGCATCCGCACTGGTGCCAGTGAACTCTCTGGAGTCACTGCACTGCATTCCCACTGGTGCCAGCGCACTCTCAGGACTCACTGCACTGCATCCCCACTGGTGCCAGTGCACTCTCTGGACTCACTGCAATGCATCCCCAGTGGTGCCAGTGCACTCTCTGGAGTCACTGCACTGCAACCCCACTGGTGCCAGTGCACTCTCTGGAGTCACTGCACTGCATCCCCAGTGATGCCAGTGCACTCTCTGGACTCACTGCACTGCATCCCCACTGGTGCCAGTGCACTCTCTGGAGACACTGCAGTGCATCCCCAGTGGTGCCAGTGCACTCTCTGGAGTCACTGCTTTGCATCCCCACTGGTGCCATTGCACTCTCTGGACTGACTGCACTGCATCCCCACTGGTGCCAGTGCACTCTCTGCACTCACTGCACTGCATACCCACTGGTGCCAGTGCACTCTCTGGAGTCACTGCACTGCAACCCCACTGGTGCCAGTGCACTCTCTGGACTCACTACACTGCATCCCCAGTGGTGCCAGTGCACTCTCTGGACTCACTGCACTGCATCTCCACTGGTGCCAGTGCACTCTCTGGACTCACTGCACTGCATCCCCAGTAGTGCCAGTGCACTTTCTGGACTCACTGCAGTGCATCCCCACTGGTGCCAGTGCACTCTCTGGACTCACTGCACTGCATCCCCACTGGTGCCAGTGCACTCTCTGGAGTCACTGCAGTGCATCCCCAGTGGTGCCAGTGCACTCTCTGGACTCACTGCACTGCATCCCCACTGGTGCCAGTGCACTCTCTGGAGTCACTGCACTGCATCCCCACTGCTGCCAGTGCACTCTCTGGAGTCACTGCACTGCATCCCCACTGGTAACAGTGCACTCTCTGGACTCACTGCACTGCATCCCCACTGCTGCCAGAGCACTCTCTGGACTCACTGCACTGCATCCCCACTGGTGCCAGTGCACTCTCTGGACTCATTGCACTGCATCCCCAGTGGTGCCAGTGCACTCTCTGGAGTCACTGCACAGCATCCCCATTGCTGCCAGTGCACTCTCTGGACTCACTGCACTGCATCCCCACTGGTGCCAGTGCACTCTCTGGACTCACTGCACTGCAACCCCACTGGTGCCAGTGCACTCTCTGGACTCACTGCACTGCATCCCCACTGGTGCCAGTGCACTCTCTGGACTCACTGCACTGCATCCCCACTGGTGCCAGTGCACTCTCTGGACTCACTGCACTGCAACCGCACTGTTGCCAGTGCACTCTCTGGACTCACTGCACTGCATGCCCACTGGTGCCAGTGCACTCTCTGGACTCACTGCACTGCATCCCCACTGGTGCCAGTGCACTCTCTGGACTCACTGCAGTGCATCCCCACTGGTGCCAGTGCACTCTCTGGACTCACTGCACTGCATCCCCACTGGTGCCAGTGCACTCTCTGGAGTCACTGCACTGCATCCCCAGTGGTGCCAGTGCACTCTCTGGACTCACTGCACTGCATCCCCACTGGTGCCAGTGCACTTTCTGGACTCACTGCACTGCAACCCCACTGGTGCCAGTGCACTCTCTGGACTCACTGCACTGCATCCCCACTGGTGCCAGTGCACTCTCTGGAGTCACTGCACTGCATCCCCACTGGTGCCACTATACTCTCTGGAGACACTGCACTGCATCCCCACTGGTGCCAGTGAACTGCCTGGACTCACTGCACTGCATCCCCACTGGTGCCAGTGAACTGCCTGGACTCACTGCACTGCATCCCCACTGGTGCCAGTGCACTCTCTGGATTCACTGCACTGCAACCCCACTGGTGCCAGTGAACTCTCTGGACTCACTACACTGCATCCCCACTGGTGCCAGTGCACTCTCTGGAGTCACTGCACTGCATCCCCAGTGGTGCCAGTGCACTATAAGGACTCACTGCACTGCATCCCCACTGGTGCCAGTGCACTCTCTGGACTCACTGCACTGCATCCCCAGTAGTGCCAGTGAACTCTCTGGACTCACTGCACTGCATCCCCAGTGGTGCCAGTGCACTCTCTGGAGTCACTGCACTGCATCCCCACTGGTGCCAGTGAACTCTCTGGACTCACTGCACTGCATCCCCACTGCTACCAGTGCACTCCCTGGACTCACTGCCCTGCATTCCCACTGGTGCCAGTGCACTCTCTGGACTCACTGCACTGCATCCCCACTGCTGCCAGTGCACTCTCTGGAGTCACTGCACTGCATCCCCAGTGGTGCCAGTGCACTCTCTGGACTCACTGCACTGCATCCCCAGTGGTGCCAGTGCACTCTCTGGAGTCACTGCACTGCATCCCCACTGGTGCCAGTGCACTCTCTGGACTCACTGCACTGCATCCCCAGTGGTGCCAGTGCACTCTCTGGAGTCACTGCACTGCATTCCCACTGGTGCCAATGCACTCTCTGGACTCACTGCACTGCATCCCCACTGGTGCCAGTGCACTCTCTGGAGACACTGCAGTGCATCCCCACTGGTTCCAGTGCACTCTCTCAACTCACTGCACTGCATTCCCACTGGTGCCAGTGCACTCTCTGGACTCACTGCTTTGCATCCCCACTGGTGCCATTGCACTCTCTGGACTGACTGCACTGCATCCCCACTGGTGCCAGTGCACTCTCTGGAGTCACTGCACTGCAACCCCACTGGTGCCAGTGCACTCTCTGGACTCACTGCACTGCATCCCCACTGGTGCCAGTGCACTTTCTGGACTCACTGCAGTGCATCCCCACTGGTGCCAGTCCACTCTCTGGAGTCACTGCACTGCATCCCCACTGCTGCCAGTGCACTCTCTGGACTCACTGCACTGCATCCCCACTGCTGCCAGTGCACTCTCTGGACTCACTGCACTGCATCCCCAGTGGTGCCAGTGCACTCTCGGGACTCACTGCACTGCATCCCCAGTAGTGCCAGTGCACTCTCTGGACTCACTGCACCGCATCCCAAGTGGTGCCAGTGCACTCTCTGGACTCACTGCACTGCATCCCCACTGGTGCCAGTGCACTCTCTGGACTCACTGCACTGCATCCCCAGTGGTGCCAGTGCACTCTCTGGACTCACTGCACTGCATCCCCACTGGTGCAAGTGCACTCTCTGGAGTCACTGCACTGCATCCCCACTGGTGCCAGTGCACTCTTCGGACCCACTGCACTGCATCCCAACTGGTGCCAGTGCACTCTCTGGACTCACTGCACTGCATCCCCACTGGTGCCAGGGCACTCTCTGGGCTCACTGCACTGCAACCCCACTGCTGCCAGTGCACTCTCTGGAGTCACTGCACTGCATGCCCACTGGTCCCAGTGCACTCTCTGGACTCACTGCACTGCAACCCCACTGGTGCCAGTGCACTCTCTGGACTCACTGCACTGCATCCCCACTGGTGCCAGTGCACTCTCTGGGCTCACTGCACTGCATCCCCAGTGGTGCCAGTGCACTCTCGGGACTCACTGCACTGCATCCCCAGTAGTGCCAGTGCACTTTCTGGAGTCACTGCACCGCATCCCAAGTGGTGCCAGTGCACTCTCTGGACTCACTGCACTGCATCCCCACTGGTGCCAGTGCACTCTCCGGACTCACTGCACTGTATCCCCACTAGTGCCAGTGCACTCTCTGGAGTCACTGCACTGCATCCCCAGTGGTGCCAGTGCACTCTCTGGACTCACTGCACTGCATCCCCACTGGTGCCAGTGCACTCTCAGGACTCACTGCACTGCATCCCCACTGGTGCCAGTGCACTCTCTGGACTCACTGCACTGCATCCCCAGTGGTGCCAGTGCACTCTCGGGACTCACTTCACTGCATCCCCAGTGGTGCCAGTGCACTCTCTGGACTCACTACACTGCAACCCCACTGGTGCCAGTGAACTCTCTGGACTCACTACACTGCATCCCCACTGGTGCCAGTGCACTCTCTGGACTCACTGCACTGCATCCCCACTGGTGCCAGTGCACTCTCTGGACTCACTGCACTGCATCCCCACTGGTGCCAGTGCACTCTCTGGAGTCACTGCACTGCATCCGCAGTGGTGCCAGTGCACTCTCTGGACTCACTGCACTGCAACCCCACTGGTGCCAGTGCACTCTCTGGACTTACTGCACTGCATCCCCACTGGTGCCAGTGCACTCTCTGGGCTCACTGCACTGCATCCCCAGTGGTGCCAGTGCACTCTCGGGACTCACTGCACTGCATCCCCAGTGGTGCCAGTGCACTCTCTGGACTCACTACACTGCAACCCCACTGGTGCCAGTGAACTCTCTGGACTCACTACACTGCATCCCCACTGGTGCCAGTGCACTCTCTGGACTCACTGCACTGCATCCCCACTGGTGCCAGTGCACTCTCTGGAGTCACTGCACTGCATCCCCACTGGTGCCAGTGCACTCTCTGGACTCACTGCACTGCATCCCCACTGGTGCCAGTGCACTCTCTGGAGTCACTGCACTGCATCCCCACTGGTGCCAATGCACTCTCTGGAGTCACTGCAGTGCATCCCCAGTGGTGCCCGTGCACTCTCTGCAGTCACTGCACTGCATCCCCACTGGTGCCAGTGAACTCTCTGGACTCACTGCACTGCATCCCCAGTGGTTCCAGTGCACTCTCTGGACTCACTGCACTGCATCCCCAGTGGTGCCAGTGCACTCTCTGGACTCACTGCACTGCATCCCCACTGCTGCCAGTGCACTCTCTGCACTCACTGCACTGCATCCCCACTGGTGACAGTGCACTCTCTAGAGTCACTGCACTGATCCGCAGTGGTGCCAGTGCACTCTCTACAGTCACTACACTCCAACCCCACTGGTGCCAGTGCATTCTCTAGAGTCACTGCACTGATCCGCAGTGGTGCCAGTGCACTCTCTGAACTCACTGCACTGCATCCCCACTTGTACCAGTGCACTCTCTGGACTCACTGCACTGCATCCCCACTGGTGCCAATGCACTCTCTGGACTCACTGCAGTGCATCCCCACTGGTGCCAGTGCACTCTCTGGACTCACTGCACTGCATCCCCAGTGGTGCCAGTGAACTCTCTGGACTCACTGCACTGCATCCCCACTGGTGCCAGTGCACTCTCTGGACTCACTGCACTGCATCCCCAGTGGTGCCAGTGCACTCTCTGGACTCACTGCACTGCATCCCCACTGGTGCCAGTGCACTCTCTGGACTCACTGCACTGCATCCCCACTGGTGCCAGAGCACTCTCTGGAGTCACTGCACTGCATCCCCACTGGTGCCAGTGCACTCTCTGGACTCACTGCACTGCATCCCCACTGGTGCCAGTGCACTCTCTAGACTCACTGCACTGCATCCCCACTGGTGCCAGTGCACTCTCTGGAGTCACTGCACTGCATCCCCACTGGTGCCAGTGCACTCTCTGGACTCACTGCACTGCATCCCCACTGCTGCCAGTGCACTCTCTGGAGTCACTGCACGGCATCCCCACTGGTGGCAATGCACTCTCTGGACTCACTGCACTGCATCCCCACTGGTGCCAGTGCACTCTCTGGAGTCACTGCTTTGCATCCCCACTGGTGCCACTGCACTCTCTGGACTGACTGCACTGCATCCCCACTGGTGCCAG
This sequence comes from Anser brachyrhynchus, assembly GCF_964034855.1. Taxonomy (NCBI): domain Eukaryota; kingdom Metazoa; phylum Chordata; class Aves; order Anseriformes; family Anatidae; genus Anser; species Anser brachyrhynchus. The sequence goes on from NW_027664139.1 coordinate 685,806, forward strand.
TGCACTCTCTGGACTCACTGCACTGCAACCCCACTGGTGCCAGTGCACTCTCTGGACTCACTGCACTGCATCCCCACTGGTGCCAGTGCACTCTCTGGACTCACTGCACTGCATCCCCACTGGTGCCAGTGCACTCTCTGGAGTCACTGCACTGCGTCCCCAGTGGTGCCAGTGCACTCTCTGGACTTACTGCACTGCATCCCCACTGCTGCCAGTGCACTCTCTGGACTCACTGCACTGTATTCCCACTGGTGCCAGTGCACTCTCTGGACTCACTGCACTGCAACCCCACTGGTGCCAGTGCACTCTCTGGACTCACTACACTGCATCCCCACTGCTGCCAGTGCACTCTCTGGACTCACTGCACTGCATTCCCACTGGTGCCAGTGCACTCTCTGGACTCACTGCACTGCAACCCCACTGGTGCCAGTGCACTCTCTGGACTCACTGCACTGCATCCCCAGGGGTGCCAGTGCACTCTCTGGACTCACTGCACTGCATCCCCACTGGTGCCAGTGCACTCTCTGGACTCACTGCACTGCATACGCAGTAGTGCCAGTGCACTTTATGGAGTCACTGCACTGCATCCCTAGTGGAGCCAGTGCACTCTCTGGACTCACTGCACTGCATCCCCACTGGTGCCAGTGCACTCTCTGGACTCACTGCACTGCATCCCCACTGGTGCCAGTGCAGTCTATGGAGTCACTGCACTGCATCCCCACTGGTGCCAGTGCACTGTCTGGACTCACTGCAGTGCATCCCCACTGGTGCCAGTGCACTCTCTGGAGTCACTGCACTGCATCCCCACTGGTGCCAGTGAACTCTCTGGACTCACTGCACTGCATCCCCACTGGTGCCAGTGCACTCTCTGGACTCACTGCACTGCATCCCCTGTAGTGCCAGTGCACTTTCTGGACTCACTGCACTGCATCCCTAGTGGTGCCAGTGCACTCTCTGGACTCACTGCACTGCATCCCCACTGGTGACAGTGCACTCTCTGGACTCACTGCACTGCATCCCCACTGGTGCCAGTGAACTCTCTGGACTCACTGCACTGCATCCCCACTGGTGACAGTGCACTCTCTGGACTCACTGCACGGCATCCCCAGTGGTGCCAGTGCACTGTCTGGACTCACTGCAGTGCATCCGCACTGGTGCCAGTGAACTCTCTGGAGTCACTGCACTGCATTCCCACTGGTGCCAGCGCACTCTCAGGACTCACTGCACTGCATCCCCACTGGTGCCAGTGCACTCTCTGGACTCACTGCAATGCATCCCCAGTGGTGCCAGTGCACTCTCTGGAGTCACTGCACTGCAACCCCACTGGTGCCAGTGCACTCTCTGGAGTCACTGCACTGCATCCCCAGTGATGCCAGTGCACTCTCTGGACTCACTGCACTGCATCCCCACTGGTGCCAGTGCACTCTCTGGAGACACTGCAGTGCATCCCCAGTGGTGCCAGTGCACTCTCTGGAGTCACTGCTTTGCATCCCCACTGGTGCCATTGCACTCTCTGGACTGACTGCACTGCATCCCCACTGGTGCCAGTGCACTCTCTGCACTCACTGCACTGCATACCCACTGGTGCCAGTGCACTCTCTGGAGTCACTGCACTGCAACCCCACTGGTGCCAGTGCACTCTCTGGACTCACTACACTGCATCCCCAGTGGTGCCAGTGCACTCTCTGGACTCACTGCACTGCATCTCCACTGGTGCCAGTGCACTCTCTGGACTCACTGCACTGCATCCCCAGTAGTGCCAGTGCACTTTCTGGACTCACTGCAGTGCATCCCCACTGGTGCCAGTGCACTCTCTGGACTCACTGCACTGCATCCCCACTGGTGCCAGTGCACTCTCTGGAGTCACTGCAGTGCATCCCCAGTGGTGCCAGTGCACTCTCTGGACTCACTGCACTGCATCCCCACTGGTGCCAGTGCACTCTCTGGAGTCACTGCACTGCATCCCCACTGCTGCCAGTGCACTCTCTGGAGTCACTGCACTGCATCCCCACTGGTAACAGTGCACTCTCTGGACTCACTGCACTGCATCCCCACTGCTGCCAGAGCACTCTCTGGAGTCACTGCACTGCATCCCCACTGGTGCCAGTGCACTCTCTGGACTCATTGCACTGCATCCCCAGTGGTGCCAGTGCACTCTCTGGAGTCACTGCACTGCATCCCCATTGCTGCCAGTGCACTCTCTGGACTCACTGCACTGCATCCCCACTGGTGCCAGTGCACTCTCTGGACTCACTGCACTGCAACCCCACTGGTGCCAGTGCACTCTCTGGACTCACTGCACTGCATCCCCACTGGTGCCAGTGCACTCTCTGGACTCACTGCACTGCATCCCCACTGGTGCCAGTGCACTCTCTGGACTCACTGCACTGCAACCGCACTGTTGCCAGTGCACTCTCTGGACTCACTGCACTGCATGCCCACTGGTGCCAGTGCACTCTCTGGACTCACTGCACTGCATCCCCACTGGTGCCAGTGCACTCTCTGGACTCACTGCAGTGCATCCCCACTGGTGCCAGTGCACTCTCTGGACTCACTGCACTGCATCCCCACTGGTGCCAGTGCACTCTCTGGAGTCACTGCACTGCATCCCCAGTGGTGCCAGTGCACTCTCTGGACTCACTGCACTGCATCCCCACTGGTGCCAGTGCACTTTCTGGACTCACTGCACTGCAACCCCACTGGTGCCAGTGCACTCTCTGGACTCACTGCACTGCATCCCCACTGGTGCCAGTGCACTCTCTGGAGTCACTGCACTGCATCCCCACTGGTGCCACTATACTCTCTGGAGACACTGCACTGCATCCCCACTGGTGCCAGTGAACTGCCTGGACTCACTGCACTGCATCCCCACTGGTGCCAGTGAACTGCCTGGACTCACTGCACTGCATCCCCACTGGTGCCAGTGCACTCTCTGGATTCACTGCACTGCAACCCCACTGGTGCCAGTGAACTCTCTGGACTCACTACACTGCATCCCCACTGGTGCCAGTGCACTCTCTGGAGTCACTGCACTGCATCCCCAGTGGTGCCAGTGCACTATAAGGACTCACTGCACTGCATCCCCACTGGTGCCAGTGCACTCTCTGGACTCACTGCACTGCATCCCCAGTAGTGCCAGTGAACTCTCTGGACTCACTGCACTGCATCCCCACTGGTGCCAGTGCACTCTCTGGAGTCACTGCACTGCATCCCCACTGGTGCCAGTGAACTCTCTGGACTCACTGCACTGCATCCCCACTGCTACCAGTGCACTCCCTGGACTCACTGCCCTGCATTCCCACTGGTGCCAGTGCACTCTCTGGACTCACTGCACTGCATCCCCACTGCTGCCAGTGCACTCTCTGGAGTCACTGCACTGCATCCCCAGTGGTGCCAGTGCACTCTCTGGACTCACTGCACTGCATCCCCACTGGTGCCAGTGCACTCTCTAGAGTCACTGCACTCCAACGCCACTGGTACCAGTGCACTCTCTGGACTCACTGCACTGCATCCCCACTGGTGCCAGTGAACTCTCTGGACTCACTGCACTGCATCCCCACTGCTACCAGTGCACTCCCTGGACTCACTGCACTGCATCCCCACTGGTGCCAGTGCACTCTCTGGACTCACTGCACTGCATCCCCAGTGGTGCCAATGCACTCTCTGGACTCACTGCACTGCATCCCCAGTGGTGCCAGTGCACTCTCTGGAGTCACTGCACTGCATCCCCACTGGTGCCAGTGCACTCTCTAGAGTCACTGCACTCCAACGCCACTGGTACCAGTGCACTCTCTGGACTCACTGCACTGCATCCCCACTGGTGCCAGTGCACTGTCTGGAGTCACTGCACTGCATCCCCACTGGTGCCAGTGCACTCTCTGGACTCACTGCACTGCATCCCCACTGGTGCCAGTGCACTCTCTAGACTCACTGCACTGCATCCCCACTGCTGCCAGTGCACTCTCTGGAGTCACTGCACTGCATCCCCACTGGTGCCAGTGCACTCTCTGGACTCACTGCACTGCATCCCCAGTGGTGCCAGTGCACTCTCTGGAGTCACTGCACTGCATTCCCACTGGTGCCAATGCACTCTCTGGACTCACTGCACTGCATCCCCACTGGTGCCAGTGCACTCTCTGGAGACACTGCAGTGCATCCCCACTGGTTCCAGTGCACTCTCTCAACTCACTGCACTGCATTCCCACTGGTGCCAGTGCACTCTCTGGACTCACTGCTTTGCATCCCCACTGGTGCCATTGCACTCTCTGGACTGACTGCACTGCATCCCCACTGGTGCCAGTGCACTCTCTGGACTCACTGCACTGCAACCCCACTGGTGCCAGTGCACTCTCTGGACTCACTGCACTGCATCCCCACTGGTGCCAGTGAACTCTCTGGACTCACTGCACTGCATCCCCACTGGTGCCAGTGCACTCTCAGGACTCATTGCACTGCATCCCCAGTGGTGCCAGTGCACTCTCTGGAGTCACTGCACTGCATCCCCATTGCTGCCAGTGCACTTTCTGGAGTCACTGTACTGCATGCCAAGCGGTGCCAGTTAACTCTTTGGACTCACTGCACTGCAACCCCACTGGTGCCAGTGCACTCTCTGGACTCACTGCACTGCATCCCCACTGGTGCCAGTGCACTCTCTGGACTCACTGCACTGCAACACCACTGGTGCCAGTGCACTCTCTGGACTCACTGCTTTGCATCCCCAGTAGTGCCAGTGCACTTTCTGGAGACACTGCACTGCATCCCTAGTGGTGCCAGTGCACTCTCTGGACTCACTGCACTGCATCCCCAGTGGTGCCAGTGAACTCTCTGGACTCACTGCACTCCATCCCCACTGGTGCCAGTGCACTCTCTGGAGTCACTGCACTGCATCCCCACTAGTGCCAGTGCACTGTCTGGACTCACTGCAGTGCATCCCCACTGGTGCCAGTGCACTCTCTGCACTCACTGCACTGCATCCCCACTGGTGCCAGCGCACTCTCAGGACTCACTGCACTGCATCCCCACTGGTGCCAGTGCACTCTCTGGAGTCACTGCACTGCAACCCCACTGGTGCCAGTGCACTCTCTGGAGTCACTGCACTGCATCCCCAGTGGTGCCAGTGCACTCTCTGGACTCACTGCACTGCATCCCCACTGGTGCCAGTGCACTCTCTGGAGACACTGCAGTGCATCCCCACTGGTGCCAGTGCACTCTCTGGAGTCACTGCTTTGCATCCCCACTGGTGCCATTGCACTCGCTGGACTGACTGCACTGCATCCCCACTGGTGCCAGTGCACTCTCTGCACTCACTGCACTGCATACCCACTGGTGCCAGTGCACTCTCTGGAGTCACTGCACTGCAACCCCACTGGTGCCAGTGCACTCTCTGGACTCACTACACTGCATCCCCAGTGGTGCCAGTGCACTCTCTGGACTCACTGCACTGCATCTCCACTGGTGCCAGTGCACTCTCTGGACTCACTGCACTGCATCCCCAGTAGTGCCAGTGCACTTTCTGGACTCACTGCAGTGCATCCCCACTGGTGCCAGTGCACTCTCTGGACTCACTGCACTGCATCCCCACTGGTGCCAGTGCACTCTCTGGAGTCACTGCAGTGCATCCCCAGTGGTGCCAGTGCACTCTCTGGACTCACTGCACTGCATCCCCACTGGTGCCAGTGCACTCTCTGGAGTCACTGCACTGCATCCCCACTGCTGCCAGTGCACTCTCTGGAGTCACTGCACTGCATCCCCACTGGTAACAGTGCACTCTCTGGACTCACTGCACTGCATCCCCACTGGTGCCAGTGAACTCTCTGGACTCACTGCACTGCATCCCCAGTGGTGCCAGTGCACTCTCTGGACTCATTGCACTGCATCCCCAGTGGTGCCAGTGCACTCTCTGGAGTCACTGCACTGCATCCCCATTGCTGCCAGTGCACTCTCTGGACTCACTGCACTGCATCCCCACTGGTGCCAGTGCACTCTCTGGACTCACTGCACTGCAACCCCACTGGTGCCAGTGCACTCTCTGGACTCACTGCACTGCATCCCCACTGGTGCCAGTGCACTCTCTGGACTCACTGCACTGCAACCCCACTGGTGCCAGTGCACTCTCTGGACTCACTGCACTGCATCCCCACTGGTGCCAGTGCACTCTCTGGACTCACTGCACTGCAACCCCACTGGTGCCAGTGCACTCTCTGGACTCACTGCACTGCATGCCCACTGGTGCCAGTGCACTCTCTGGACTCACTGCACTGCATCCCCACTGGTGCCAGTGCACTCTCTGGACTCACTGCAGTGCATCCCCACTGGTGCCAGTGCACTCTCTGGACTCACTGCACTGCATCCCCACTGGTGCCAGTGCACTCTCTGGAGTCACTGCACTGCATCCCCAGTGGTGCCAGTGCACTCTCTGGACTCACTGCACTGCATCCCCAGTGGTGCCAGTGCACTTTCTGGACTCACTGCACTGCAACCCCACTGGTGCCAGTGCACTCTCTGGAGTCACTGCACTGCATCCCCACTGGTGCCAGTGCACTCTCTGGACTCACTGCACTGCATCCCCACTGGTGCCAGTGCACTCTCTGGGCTCACTGCACTGCATCCCCACTGGTGCCAGTGGACTCTCTGGACTCACTGCACTGCATCCCCACTGGTGCCAGTGCACTCTCTAGACTCACTGCACTGCATCCCCACTGCTGCCAGTGCACTCTCTGGATTCACTGCACTGCAACCCCACTGGTGCCAGTGAACTCTCTGGACTCACTACACTGCATCCCCACTGGTGCCAGTGCACTCTCTGGAGTCACTGCACTGCATCCCCAGTGGTGCCAGTGCACTATAAGGACTCACTGCACTGCATCCCCACTGGTGCCAGTGCACTCTCTGGACTCACTGCACTGCATCCCCAGTAGTGCCAGTGAACTCTCTGGACTCACTGCACTGCATCCCCACTGGTGCCAGTGCACTCTCTGGAGTCACTGCACTGCATCCCCACTGGTGCCAGTGAACTCTCTGGACTCACTGCACTGCATCCCCACTGCTACCAGTGCACTCCCTGGACTCACTGCCCTGCATCCCCACTGGTGCCAGTGCACTCTCTGGACTCACTGCACTGCATCCCCTCTGCTGCCTGTGCACTCTCTGGAGTCACTGCACTGCATCCCCAGTGGTGCCAGTGCACTCTCTGGACTCACTGCACTGCATCCCCAGTGGTGCCAGTGCACTCTCTGGACTCACTGCAGTGCATCCCCAGTGGTGCCAGTGCACTGTCTGGACTCACTGCACTGCATCCCGACTGGTGCCAGTGCACTCTCTGGAGTCACTGCACTGCATCCCCACTGGTGCCAGTGCACTCTCAGGACTCACTGCACTGCATCCCCACTGGTGCCAGTGCACTCTCTGGACTCACTGCAATGCATCCCCAGTGGTGCCAGTGCACTCTCTGGAGTCACTGCACTGCAACCCCACTGGTGCCAGTGCACTCTCTGGAGTCACTGCACTGCATCCCCAGTGATGCCAGTGCACTCTCTGGACTCACTGCACTACATCCCCACTGGTGCCAGTGCACTCTCTGGACTCACTGCACTGCATCCCCACTGGTGCCAGTGCACTCTCTGGAGTCACTGCTTTGCATCCCCACTGGTGCCAGTGCACTCTCTGGACTCACTGCACTACATCCCCACTGGTGCCAGTGCACTCTCTGGACTCACTGCACTGCATCCCCACTGGTGCCAGTGCACTCTCTGGACTCACTGCACTGCATCCCCACTGCTGCCAGTGCACTCTCTGGAGTCACTGCACGGCATCCCCACTGGTGCCATTGCACTCTCTGGACTGACTGCACTGCATCCCCACTGGTGCCAGTGCACTCTCTGCACTCACTGCACTGCATACCCACTGGTGCCAGTGCACTCTCTGGAGTCACTGCACTGCAACCCCACTGGTGCCAGTGCACTCTCTGGACTCACTACACTGCATCCCCAGTGGTGCCAGTGCACTCTCTGGACTCACTGCACTGCATCTCCACTGGTGCCAGTGCACTCTCTGGACTCACTGCACTGCATCCCCAGTAGTGCCAGTGCACTTTCTGGACTCACTGCAGTGCATCCCCACTGGTGCCAGTGCACTCTCTGGACTCACTGCACTGCATCCCCACTGGTGCCAGTGCACTCTCTGGAGTCACTGCACTGCATCCCCAGTGGTGCCAGTGCACTCTCTGGACTCACTGCACTGCATCCCCACTGGTGCCAGTGCACTCTCTGGAGTCACTGCACTGCATCCCCACTGCTGCCAGTGCACTCTCTGGAGTCACTGCACTGCATCCCCACTGGTAACAGTGCACTCTCTGGACTCACTGCACTGCATCCCCACTGGTGCCAGTGCACTCTCGGGACTCACTGCACTGCATCCCCACTGGTGCCAGTGCACTCTCTGGACTCACTGCAATGCATTCCCAGTGGTGCCAGTGCACTCTCTGGAGTCACTGCACTGCAACCCCAGTGGTGCCAGTGCACTCTCTGGAGTCACTGCACTGCATCCCCAGTGATGCCAGTGCACTCTCTGGACTCACTGCACTGCATCACCACTGGTGCCAGTGCACTCTCTGGAGACACTGCAGTGCATCCCCAGTGGTGCCAGTGCACTCTCTGGAGTCACTGCTTTGCATCCCCACTGGTGCCATTGCACTCTCTGGACTGACTGCACTGCATCCCCACTGGTGCCAGTGCACTCTCTGCACTCACTGCACTGCATACCCACTGGTGCCAGTGCACTCTCTGGAGTCACTGCACTGCAACCCCACTGGTGCCAGTGCACTCTCTGGACTCACTGCACTGCATCCCCAGTGGTGCCAGTGCACTCTCTGGACTCACTGCACTGCATCTCCACTGGTGCCAGTGCACTCTCTGGACTCACTGCACTGCATCCCCAGTAGTGCCAGTGCACTTTCTGGACTCACTGCACTGCATCCCCACTGGTGCCAGTGAACTCTCTGGACTCACTGCACTGCATTCCCAGTGGTGCCAGTGCACTCTCTGGACTCACTGCACTGCATCCCCTCTGGTGCCAGTGAACTCTCTGGACTCACTGCACTGCATCCCCACTGCTACCAGTGCACTCCCTGGACTCACTGCCCTGCATCCCCACTGGTGCCAGTGCACTCTCTGGACTCACTGCACTGCATCCCCTCTGCTGCCTGTGCACTCTCTGGAGTCACTGCACTGCATCCCCAGTGGTGCCAGTGCACTCTCTGGACTCACTGCACTGCATCCCCAGTGGTGCCAGTGCACTCTCTGGACTCACTGCAGTGCATCCCCACTGGTGCCAGTGCACTCTCTGGAGACACTGCAGTGCATCCCCACTGGTGCCAGTGCACTCTCTGGAGTCACTGCACTGCATCCCCACTGGTGCCAGTGCACTCTCAGGACTCACTGCACTGCATCCCCACTGGTGCCAGTGCACTCTCTGGACTCACTGCAATGCATCCCCAGTGGTGCCAGTGCACTCTCTGGAGTCACTGCACTACATCCCCACTGGTGCCAGTGCACTCTCTGGACTCACTGCACTGCATCCCCACTGGTGCCAGTGCACTCTCTGGAGTCACTGCTTTGCATCCCCACTGGTGCCAGTGCACTCTCTGGACTCACTGCAATGCATCCCCAGTGATGCCAGTGCACTCTCTGGAGTCACTGCACTACATCCCCACTGGTGCCAGTGCACTCTCTGGACTCACTGCACTGCATCCCCACTGGTGCCAGTGCACTCTCTGGAGTCACTGCTTTGCATCCCCACTGGTGCCAGTGCACTCTCTGGACTCACTGCACTACATCCCCACTGGTGCCAGTGCACTCTCTGGACTCACTGCACTGCATCCCCACTGGTGCCAGTGCACTCTCTGGACTCACTGCACTGCATCCCCACTGCTGCCAGTGCACTCTCTGGACTCACTGCACTGCATCCCCACTGGTGCCATTGCACTCTCTGGACTGACTGCACTGCATCCCCACTGGTGCCAGTGCACTCTCTGCACTCACTGCACTGCATACCCACTGGTGCCAGTGCACTCTCTGGAGTCACTGCACTGCAACCCCACTGGTGCCAGTGCACTCTCTGGACTCACTACACTGCATCCCCAGTGGTGCCAGTGCACTCTCTGGACTCACTGCACTGCATCTCCACTGGTGCCAGTGCACTCTCTGGACTCACTGCACTGCATCCCCAGTAGTGCCAGTGCACTTTCTGGACTCACTGCAGTGCATCCCCACTGGTGCCAGTGCACTCTCTGGACTCACTGCACTGCATCCCCACTGGTGCCAGTGCACTCTCTGGAGTCACTGCACTGCATCCCCAGTGGTGCCAGTGCACTCTCTGGACTCACTGCACTGCATCCCCACTGGTGCCAGTGCACTCTCTGGAGTCACTGCACTGCATCCCCACTGCTGCCAGTGCACTCTCTGGAGTCACTGCACTGCATCCCCACTGGTAACAGTGCACTCTCTGGACTCACTGCACTGCATCCCCACTGGTGCCAGTGAACTCTCTGGACTCACTGCACTGCATCCCCAGTGGTGCCAGTGCACTCTCTGGACTCACTGCAGTGCATCCCCAGTGGTACCAGTGCACTGTCTGGACTCACTGCACTGCATCCCGACTGGTGCCAGTGCACTCTCTGGAGTCACTGCACTGCATCCCCACTGGTGCCAGTGCACTCTCGGGACTCACTGCACTGCATCCCCACTGGTGCCAGTGCACTCTCTGGACTCACTGCAATGTATTCCCAGTGGTGCCAGTGCACTCTCTGGAGTCACTGCACTGCAACCCCAGTGGTGCCAGTGCACTCTCTGGAGTCACTGCACTGCATCCCCAGTGATGCCAGTGCACTCTCTGGACTCACTGCACTGCATCACCACTGGTGCCAGTGCACTCTCTGGAGACACTGCAGTGCATCCCCAGTGGTGCCAGTGCACTCTCTGGAGTCACTGCTTTGCATCCCCACTGGTGCCATTGCACTCTCTGGACTGACTGCACTGCATCCCCACTGGTGCCAGTGCACTCTCTGCACTCACTGCACTGCATACCCACTGGTGCCAGTGCACTCTCTGGACTCACTGCACTGCAACCCCACTGGTGCCAGTGCACTCTCTGGACTCACTGCACTGCATCCCCAGTGGTGCCAGTGCACTCTCTGGACTCACTGCACTGCATCTCCACTGGTGCCAGTGCACTCTCTGGACTCACTGCACTGCATCCCCAGTAGTGCCAGTGCACTTTCTGGACTCACTGCACTGCATCCCCACTGGTGCCAGTGAACTCTCTGGACTCACTGCACTGCATTCCCAGTGGTGCCAGTGCACTCTCTGGACTCACTGCACTGCATCCCCTCTGGTGCCAGTGCACTTTCTGGAGTCACTGCACTGCATCCCTAGTGGTGCCAGTGAACTCTCTGGACTCACTGCACTGAATCCCCGGTGCTGCCAGTGCACTCTCTGGACTCACTGCCCTGCATCCCCACTGGTGCCAGTGCACTCTCTGGAGTCACTGCAGTGCATCCCCAGTGGTGCCAGTGCACTCTCTGGACTCACTGCACTCCATCCCCACTGGTGCCAGTGCACTCTCTGGAGTCACTGCACTGCATCCCCACTAGTGCCAGTGCACTGTCTGGACTCACTGCAGTGCATCCCCACTGGTGCCAGTGCACTCTCTGCACTCACTGCACTGCATCCCCACTGGTGCCAGCGCACTCTCAGGACTCACTGCACTGCATCCCCACTGGTGCCAGTGCACTCTCTGGACTCACTGCAATGCATCCCCAGTGGTGCCAGTGCACTCTCTGGAGTCACTGCACTGCAACCCCACTGGTGCCAGTGCACTCTCTGGAGTCACTGCACTGCATCCCCAGTGGTGCCAGTGCACTCTCTGGACTCACTGCACTGCATCCCCACTGGTGCCAGTGCACTCTCTGGAGACACTGCAGTGCATCCCCACTGGTGCCAGTGCACTCTCTGGAGTCACTGCTTTGCATCCCCACTGGTGCCATTGCACTCGCTGGACTGACTGCACTGCATCCCCACTGGTGCCAGTGCACTCTCTGCACTCACTGCACTGCATACCCACTGGTGCCAGTGCACTCTCTGGAGTCACTGCACTGCAACCCCACTGGTGCCAGTGCACTCTCTGGACTCACTACACTGCATCCCCAGTGGTGCCAGTGCACTCTCTGGACTCACTGCACTGCATCTCCACTGGTGCCAGTGCACTCTCTGGACTCACTGCACTGCATCCCCAGTAGTGCCAGTGCACTTTCTGGACTCACTGCAGTGCATCCCCACTGGTGCCAGTGCACTCTCTGGACTCACTGCACTGCATCCCCACTGGTGCCAGTGCACTCTCTGGAGTCACTGCAGTGCATCCCCAGTGGTGCCAGTGCACTCTCTGGACTCACTGCACTGCATCCCCACTGGTGCCAGTGCACTCTCTGGAGTCACTGCACTGCATCCCCACTGCTGCCAGTGCACTCTCTGGAGTCACTGCACTGCATCCCCACTGGTAACAGTGCACTCTCTGGACTCACTGCACTGCATCCCCACTGGTGCCAGTGAACTCTCTGGACTCACTGCACTGCATCCCCAGTGGTGCCAGTGCACTCTCTGGACTCATTGCACTGCATCCCCAGTGGTGCCAGTGCACTCTCTGGAGTCACTGCACTGCATCCCCATTGCTGCCAGTGCACTCTCTGGACTCACTGCACTGCATCCCCACTGGTGCCAGTGCACTCTCTGGACTCACTGCACTGCAACCCCACTGGTGCCAGTGCACTCTCTGGACTCACTGCACTGCATCCCCACTGGTGCCAGTGCACTCTCTGGACTCACTGCACTGCAACCCCACTGGTGCCAGTGCACTCTCTGGACTCACTGCACTGCATCCCCACTGGTGCCAGTGCACTCTCTGGACTCACTGCACTGCAACCCCACTGGTGCCAGTGCACTCTCTGGACTCACTGCACTGCATGCCCACTGGTGCCAGTGCACTCTCTGGACTCACTGCACTGCATCCCCACTGGTGCCAGTGCACTCTCTGGACTCACTGCAGTGCATCCCCACTGGTGCCAGTGCACTCTCTGGACTCACTGCACTGCATCCCCACTGGTGCCAGTGCACTCTCTGGAGTCACTGCACTGCATCCCCAGTGGTGCCAGTGCACTCTCTGGACTCACTGCACTGCATCCCCAGTGGTGCCAGTGCACTTTCTGGACTCACTGCACTGCAACCCCACTGGTGCCAGTGCACTCTCTGGAGTCACTGCACTGCATCCCCACTGGTGCCAGTGCACTCTCTGGACTCACTGCACTGCATCCCCACTGGTGCCAGTGCACTCTCTGGGCTCACTGCACTGCATCCCCACTGGTGCCAGTGGACTCTCTGGACTCACTGCACTGCATCCCCACTGGTGCCAGTGCACTCTCTAGACTCACTGCACTGCATCCCCACTGCTGCCAGTGCACTCTCTGGATTCACTGCACTGCAACCCCACTGGTGCCAGTGAACTCTCTGGACTCACTACACTGCATCCCCACTGGTGCCAGTGCACTCTCTGGAGTCACTGCACTGCATCCCCAGTGGTGCCAGTGCACTATAAGGACTCACTGCACTGCATCCCCACTGGTGCCAGTGCACTCTCTGGACTCACTGCACTGCATCCCCAGTAGTGCCAGTGAACTCTCTGGACTCACTGCACTGCATCCCCACTGGTGCCAGTGCACTCTCTGGAGTCACTGCACTGCATCCCCACTGGTGCCAGTGAACTCTCTGGACTCACTGCACTGCATCCCCACTGCTACCAGTGCACTCCCTGGACTCACTGCCCTGCATCCCCACTGGTGCCAGTGCACTCTCTGGACTCACTGCACTGCATCCCCTCTGCTGCCTGTGCACTCTCTGGAGTCACTGCACTGCATCCCCAGTGGTGCCAGTGCACTCTCTGGACTCACTGCACTGCATCCCCAGTGGTGCCAGTGCACTCTCTGGACTCACTGCAGTGCATCCCCAGTGGTGCCAGTGCACTGTCTGGACTCACTGCACTGCATCCCGACTGGTGCCAGTGCACTCTCTGGAGTCACTGCACTGCATCCCCACTGGTGCCAGTGCACTCTCAGGACTCACTGCACTGCATCCCCACTGGTGCCAGTGCACTCTCTGGACTCACTGCAATGCATCCCCAGTGGTGCCAGTGCACTCTCTGGAGTCACTGCACTGCAACCCCACTGGTGCCAGTGCACTCTCTGGAGTCACTGCACTGCATCCCCAGTGATGCCAGTGCACTCTCTGGACTCACTGCACTACATCCCCACTGGTGCCAGTGCACTCTCTGGACTCACTGCACTGCATCCCCACTGGTGCCAGTGCACTCTCTGGAGTCACTGCTTTGCATCCCCACTGGTGCCAGTGCACTCTCTGGACTCACTGCACTACATCCCCACTGGTGCCAGTGCACTCTCTGGACTCACTGCACTGCATCCCCACTGGTGCCAGTGCACTCTCTGGACTCACTGCACTGCATCCCCACTGCTGCCAGTGCACTCTCTGGAGTCACTGCACGGCATCCCCACTGGTGCCATTGCACTCTCTGGACTGACTGCACTGCATCCCCACTGGTGCCAGTGCACTCTCTGCACTCACTGCACTGCATACCCACTGGTGCCAGTGCACTCTCTGGAGTCACTGCACTGCAACCCCACTGGTGCCAGTGCACTCTCTGGACTCACTACACTGCATCCCCAGTGGTGCCAGTGCACTCTCTGGACTCACTGCACTGCATCTCCACTGGTGCCAGTGCACTCTCTGGACTCACTGCACTGCATCCCCAGTAGTGCCAGTGCACTTTCTGGACTCACTGCAGTGCATCCCCACTGGTGCCAGTGCACTCTCTGGACTCACTGCACTGCATCCCCACTGGTGCCAGTGCACTCTCTGGAGTCACTGCACTGCATCCCCAGTGGTGCCAGTGCACTCTCTGGACTCACTGCACTGCATCCCCACTGGTGCCAGTGCACTCTCTGGAGTCACTGCACTGCATCCCCACTGCTGCCAGTGCACTCTCTGGAGTCACTGCACTGCATCCCCACTGGTAACAGTGCACTCTCTGGACTCACTGCACTGCATCCCCACTGGTGCCAGTGCACTCTCGGGACTCACTGCACTGCATCCCCACTGGTGCCAGTGCACTCTCTGGACTCACTGCAATGCATTCCCAGTGGTGCCAGTGCACTCTCTGGAGTCACTGCACTGCAACCCCAGTGGTGCCAGTGCACTCTCTGGAGTCACTGCACTGCATCCCCAGTGATGCCAGTGCACTCTCTGGACTCACTGCACTGCATCACCACTGGTGCCAGTGCACTCTCTGGAGACACTGCAGTGCATCCCCAGTGGTGCCAGTGCACTCTCTGGAGTCACTGCTTTGCATCCCCACTGGTGCCATTGCACTCTCTGGACTGACTGCACTGCATCCCCACTGGTGCCAGTGCACTCTCTGCACTCACTGCACTGCATACCCACTGGTGCCAGTGCACTCTCTGGAGTCACTGCACTGCAACCCCACTGGTGCCAGTGCACTCTCTGGACTCACTGCACTGCATCCCCAGTGGTGCCAGTGCACTCTCTGGACTCACTGCACTGCATCTCCACTGGTGCCAGTGCACTCTCTGGACTCACTGCACTGCATCCCCAGTAGTGCCAGTGCACTTTCTGGACTCACTGCACTGCATCCCCACTGGTGCCAGTGAACTCTCTGGACTCACTGCACTGCATTCCCAGTGGTGCCAGTGCACTCTCTGGACTCACTGCACTGCATCCCCTCTGGTGCCAGTGAACTCTCTGGACTCACTGCACTGCATCCCCACTGCTACCAGTGCACTCCCTGGACTCACTGCCCTGCATCCCCACTGGTGCCAGTGCACTCTCTGGACTCACTGCACTGCATCCCCTCTGCTGCCTGTGCACTCTCTGGAGTCACTGCACTGCATCCCCAGTGGTGCCAGTGCACTCTCTGGACTCACTGCACTGCATCCCCAGTGGTGCCAGTGCACTCTCTGGACTCACTGCAGTGCATCCCCACTGGTGCCAGTGCACTCTCTGGAGACACTGCAGTGCATCCCCACTGGTGCCAGTGCACTCTCTGGAGTCACTGCACTGCATCCCCACTGGTGCCAGTGCACTCTCAGGACTCACTGCACTGCATCCCCACTGGTGCCAGTGCACTCTCTGGACTCACTGCAATGCATCCCCAGTGGTGCCAGTGCACTCTCTGGAGTCACTGCACTACATCCCCACTGGTGCCAGTGCACTCTCTGGACTCACTGCACTGCATCCCCACTGGTGCCAGTGCACTCTCTGGAGTCACTGCTTTGCATCCCCACTGGTGCCAGTGCACTCTCTGGACTCACTGCAATGCATCCCCAGTGATGCCAGTGCACTCTCTGGAGTCACTGCACTACATCCCCACTGGTGCCAGTGCACTCTCTGGACTCACTGCACTGCATCCCCACTGGTGCCAGTGCACTCTCTGGAGTCACTGCTTTGCATCCCCACTGGTGCCAGTGCACTCTCTGGACTCACTGCACTACATCCCCACTGGTGCCAGTGCACTCTCTGGACTCACTGCACTGCATCCCCACTGGTGCCAGTGCACTCTCTGGACTCACTGCACTGCATCCCCACTGCTGCCAGTGCACTCTCTGGACTCACTGCACTGCATCCCCACTGGTGCCATTGCACTCTCTGGACTGACTGCACTGCATCCCCACTGGTGCCAGTGCACTCTCTGCACTCACTGCACTGCATACCCACTGGTGCCAGTGCACTCTCTGGAGTCACTGCACTGCAACCCCACTGGTGCCAGTGCACTCTCTGGACTCACTACACTGCATCCCCAGTGGTGCCAGTGCACTCTCTGGACTCACTGCACTGCATCTCCACTGGTGCCAGTGCACTCTCTGGACTCACTGCACTGCATCCCCAGTAGTGCCAGTGCACTTTCTGGACTCACTGCAGTGCATCCCCACTGGTGCCAGTGCACTCTCTGGACTCACTGCACTGCATCCCCACTGGTGCCAGTGCACTCTCTGGAGTCACTGCACTGCATCCCCAGTGGTGCCAGTGCACTCTCTGGACTCACTGCACTGCATCCCCACTGGTGCCAGTGCACTCTCTGGAGTCACTGCACTGCATCCCCACTGCTGCCAGTGCACTCTCTGGAGTCACTGCACTGCATCCCCACTGGTAACAGTGCACTCTCTGGACTCACTGCACTGCATCCCCACTGGTGCCAGTGAACTCTCTGGACTCACTGCACTGCATCCCCAGTGGTGCCAGTGCACTCTCTGGACTCACTGCAGTGCATCCCCAGTGGTACCAGTGCACTGTCTGGACTCACTGCACTGCATCCCGACTGGTGCCAGTGCACTCTCTGGAGTCACTGCACTGCATCCCCACTGGTGCCAGTGCACTCTCGGGACTCACTGCACTGCATCCCCACTGGTGCCAGTGCACTCTCTGGACTCACTGCAATGCATTCCCAGTGGTGCCAGTGCACTCTCTGGAGTCACTGCACTGCAACCCCAGTGGTGCCAGTGCACTCTCTGGAGTCACTGCACTGCATCCCCAGTGATGCCAGTGCACTCTCTGGACTCACTGCACTGCATCACCACTGGTGCCAGTGCACTCTCTGGAGACACTGCAGTGCATCCCCAGTGGTGCCAGTGCACTCTCTGGAGTCACTGCTTTGCATCCCCACTGGTGCCATTGCACTCTCTGGACTGACTGCACTGCATCCCCACTGGTGCCAGTGCACTCTCTGCACTCACTGCACTGCATACCCACTGGTGCCAGTGCACTCTCTGGACTCACTGCACTGCAACCCCACTGGTGCCAGTGCACTCTCTGGACTCACTGCACTGCATCCCCAGTGGTGCCAGTGCACTCTCTGGACTCACTGCACTGCATCTCCACTGGTGCCAGTGCACTCTCTGGACTCACTGCACTGCATCCCCAGTAGTGCCAGTGCACTTTCTGGACTCACTGCACTGCATCCCCACTGGTGCCAGTGAACTCTCTGGACTCACTGCACTGCATTCCCAGTGGTGCCAGTGCACTCTCTGGACTCACTGCACTGCATCCCCTCTGGTGCCAGTGCACTTTCTGGAGTCACTGCACTGCATCCCTAGTGGTGCCAGTGAACTCTCTGGACTCACTGCACTGAATCCCCGGTGCTGCCAGTGCACTCTCTGGACTCACTGCCCTGCATCCCCACTGGTGCCAGTGCACTCTCTGGAGTCACTGCAGTGCATCCCCAGTGGTGCCAGTGCACTCTCTGGACTCACTGCACTGCATCCCCACTGGTGCCAGTGCACTCTAAGGACTCACTACACTGCACTGCATCCCCAGTGGTGCCAGTGAACTCTCTGGACTCACTGCACTGCATCCCCACTGGTGCCAGTGCACTCTCTGGACTCACTGCACTGCATCCCCACTGGTGCCAGTGCACTCTCTGGACTCACTGCAGTGCATCCCCACTGGTGCCAGTGCACTCTCTGGAGTCACTGCACTGCAACCCCACTGGTGCCAGTGCACTCTCTGGACTCACTGCACTGCATCCCCAGTGGTGCCAGTGCACTCTCTGGACTCACTGCACTGCATCTCCACTGGTGCCAGTGCACTCTCTGGACTCACTGCACTGCATCCCCAGTAGTGCCAGTGCACTTTCTGGACTCACTGCACTGCATCCCCACTGGTGCCAGTGAACTCTCTGGACTCACTGCACTGCATTCCCAGTGGTGCCAGTGCACTCTCTGGACTCACTGCACTGCATCCCCTCTGGTGCCAGTGCACTTTCTGGAGTCACTGCACTGCATCCCTAGTGGTGCCAGTGAACTCTCTGGACTCACTGCACTGAATCCCCGGTGGTGCCAGTGCACTCTCTGGACTCACTGCCCTGCATCCCCACTGGTGCCAGTGCACTCTCTGGAGTCACTGCAGTGCATCCCCAGTGGTGCCAGTGCACTCTCTGGACTCACTGCACTGCATCCCCACTGGTGCCAGTGCACTCTAAGGACTCACTACACTGCACTGCATCCCCAGTGGTGCCAGTGTACTCTCTGGACTCACTGCACTGCATCCCCACTGGTGCCAGTGCAGTCTCTGGACTCACTGCACTGCATCCCCACTGGTGCCAGTGCACTGTCTGGACTCACTGCAGTGCATCCCCACTGGTGCCAGTGCACTCTCTGGAGTCACTGCACTGCATCCCCACTGGTGCCAGTGAACTCTCTGGACTCACTGCACTGCATCCCCACTGGTGCCAGTGCACTCTCTGGACTCACTGCACTGCATCCCCAGTAGTGCCAGTGCACTTTCTGGACTCACTGCACTGCATCCCTAGTGGTGCCAGTGCACTCTCTGGAGTCACTGCACTGCATCCCCACTGGTACCAGTGCACTCTCTGGACTCACTGCACTGCATCCCCAGTGGTGCCAGTGCACTCTCTGGACTCACTGCAGTGCATCCCCAGTGGTGCCAGTGCACTCTCTGGAGTCACTGCACTGCATCCCGACTGGTGCCAGTGCACTCTCTGGACTCACTGCACTGCATCCCCACTGGTGCCAGTGCACTCTCAGGACTCACTGCACTGCATCCCCACTGGTGCCAGTGCACTCTCTGGACTCACTGCAATGCATCCCCAGTGGTGCCAGTGCACTCTCTGGAGTCACTGCACTGCAACCCCACTGGTGCCAGTGCACTCTCTGGAGTCACTGCACTGCATCCCCAGTGATGCCAGTGCACTCTCTGGACTCACTGCACTACATCCCCACTGGTGCCAGTGCACTCTCTGGACTCACTGCACTGCATCCCCACTGGTGCCAGTGCACTCTCTGGAGTCACTGCTTTGCATCCCCACTGGTGCCAGTGCACTCTCTGGACTCACTGCACTACATCCCCACTGGTGCCAGTGCACTCTCTGGACTCACTGCACTGCATCCCCACTGGTGCCAGTGCACTCTCTGGACTCACTGCACTGCATCCCCACTGCTGCCAGAGCACTCTCTGGAGTCACTGCACTGCATCCCCACTGGTGCCAGTGCACTCTCTGGACTCACTGCACTGCATCACCACTGCTGCCAGTGCACTCTCTACACTCACTGCACTGCATCCCCACTGGTGCCAGTGCACTCTCTGGACTCACTGCACTGCAACACCACTGGTGCCAGTGCACTCTCTGGACTCACTGCACTGCATCCCCACTGGTGCCAGTGCACTCTCTGGAGTCAGTGCACTGCATCCCCGCTGGTGCCAATGCACTCTCTGGACTCACTGCACTGCATCCCCAGTGGTGCCAGTGCACTCTCTGGAGACACTGCAGTGCATCCGCACTGGTTCCAGTGCACTCTCTCAACTCACTGCACTGCATTCCCACTGGTGCCATTGCACTCTCTGGACTCACTGCTTTGCATTCCCACTGGTGCCATTGCACTCTCTGGACTCACTGCACTGCATCCCCACTGGTGCCAGTGCACTCTCTGGACTCACTGCACTGCATCCCCACTGGTGCCAGTGCACTCTCTGGACTCACTGCACTGCATCTCCAGTAGTGCCAGTGCACTTTCTGGAGTCACTGCACTGCATCCCCAGTGGTGCCAGTGCACTCTCTGCACTCACTGCACTGCATTCCCACTGGTGCCAGTGCACTCTCTGGACTCACTGCTTTGCATCCCCACTGGTGCCAGTGCACTCTCTGGAGTCACTGCACTGCATCCCCAGTGGTGCCAGTGCACTCTCTGGACTCACTGCACTACATCCCCACTGGTGCCAGTGCACTCTCTGGACTCACTGCTTTGCATCCCCACTGGTGCCAGTGCACTCTCTGGAGTCACTGCTTTGCATCCCCACTGGTGCCAGTGCACTCTCTGGACTCTCTGCACTACATCCCCACTGGTGCCAGTGCACTCTCTGGACTCACTGCACTGCATTCCCAGTGGTGCCAGTGCACTCTCTGGACTCACTGCACTGCATCCCCACTGGTGCCAGTGCACTTTCTGGAGTCACTGCACTGCATCCCTAGTGGTGCCAGTGAACTCTCTGGACTCACTGCACTGAATCCCCGGTGGTGCCAGTGCACTCTCTGGACTTACTGCACTGCATCCCCACTGGTGCCAGTGCACTCTCTGGAGTCACTGCTGTGCATCCCCACTGGTGCCAGTGCACTCTCTGGACTCACTGCACTGCATCCCCACTGGTGCCAGTGCACTCTAAGGACTCACTACACTGCACTGCATCCCCAGTGGTGCCAGTGAACTCTCTGGACTCACTGCACTGCATCCCCAGTAGTGCCAGTGAACTCTCTGGACTCACTGCACTGCATCCCCAGTGGTGCCAGTGCACTCTCTGGACTCACTGCACTGCATCCCCACTGGTGCCAGTGCACTCTCTGGACTCACTGCACTACATCCCCACTGGTGCCAGTGCACTCTCTGGACTCACTGCACTGCATCCCCACTGGTGCCAGTGCACTCTCTGGAGTCACTGCTTTGCATCCCCACTGGTGCCAGTGCACTCTCTGGACTCACTGCACTACATCCCCACTGGTGCCAGTGCACTCTCTGGACTCACTGCACTGCATCCCCACTGGTGCCAGTGCACTCTCTGGACTCACTGCACTGCATCCCCACTGCTGCCAGAGCACTCTCTGGAGTCACTGCACTGCATCCCCACTGGTGCCAGTGCACTCTCTGGACTCACTGCACTGCATCACCACTGCTGCCAGTGCACTCTCTAGACTCACTGCACTGCATCCCCACTGGTGCCAGTGCACTCTCTGGACTCACTGCACTGCAACCCCACTGGTGCCAGTGCACTCTCTGGACTCACTGCACTGCATCCCCACTGGTGCCAGTGCACTCTCTGGAGTCAGTGCACTGCATCCCCACTGGTGCCAATGCACTCTCTGGACTCACTGCACTGCATCCCCAGTGGTGCCAGTGCACTCTCTGGAGACACTGCAGTGCATCCGCACTGGTTCCAGTGCACTCTCTCAACTCACTGCACTGCATTCCCACTGGTGCCAGTGCACTCTCTGGACTCACTGCTTTGCATTCCCACTGGTGCCATTGCACTCTCTGGACTCACTGCACTGCATCCCCACTGGTGCCAGTGCACTCTCTGGACTCACTGCACTGCATCCCCACTGCTGCCAGTGCACTCTCTGGACTCACTGCACTGCATCCCCAGTGGTGCCAGTGCACTCTCTGGACTCACTGCACTGCATCTCCAGTAGTGCCAGTGCACTTTCTGGAGTCACTGCACTGCATCCCCAGTGCTGCCAGTGCACTCTCTGGACTCACTGCACTGCATTCCCACTGGTGCCAGTGCACTCTCTGGACTCACTGCTTTGCATCCCCACTGGTGCCATTGCACTCTCCGGACTCACTGCAGTGCATCCCCACTGGTGCCAGTGCACTCTCTGGACTCACTGCATTACATCCCCACTGGTGCCAGTGCACTCTCTGGACTCACTACACTGCATCCCCACTGGTGCCAGTGCACTCTCTGGAGTCACTGCTTTGCATCCCCACTGGTGCCAGTGCACTCTCTGGACTCACTACACTACATCCCCACTGGTGCCAGTGCACTCTCTGGACTCACTGCACTGCATCCCCAGTGGTGCCAGTGCACTCTCTGGACTCACTGCACTGCCTCCCCACTGGTGCCAGTGCACTCTCTGGAGTCACTGCTCTGCATCCCCACTGGTGCCAGTGCACTGTCTGGACTCACTGCAGTACATCCCCACTGGTGCCAGTGCACTCCCTGGACTCACTGCACTGCATCCCCAGTGGTGCCAGTGCACTCTCTGGACTCACTGCACTGCATCCCCAGTGGTGCTAGTGCACTCTCTGGACTCACTGCACTGCATCCCCAGTGGTGCCAGTGCACTCTCTGGACTCACTGCACTGCATCCCCACTGGTGCCAGTGCACTCTCTGGAGTCACTGCACGACATCCCCAGTGGTGCCAGTGCACTCTCTGGAGTCACTGCAATGCATCCCCAGTGATGCCAATGCACTCTCTGGACTCACTGCACTGCATCCCCAGTGGTGCCAGTGCACTCTATGGAGACACTGCAGTGCATCCCCAGTGGTGCCAGTGCACTCTCTGGTGTCACTGCTTTGCATCCCCACTGGTGCCAGTGCACTCTCTGGACTGACTGCACTGCATCCCCACTGGTGCCAGTGCACTCTCTGGACTCACTGCACTGCATCCCCAAGAGTGCCAGTGCACTTTCTGGAGTCACTGCACTGCATCCCTAGTGGTGCCAGTGCACTCTCTGGACTCACTGCACTGAATCCCCGGTGGTGCCAGTGCACTCTCTGGACTCACTGCACTGCATCCCCAGTGGTGCCAGTGCACTCTCTGGACTCACTGCACTGCAACCCCACTGGTGCCAGTACACTCTAAGGACTCACTACACTGCACTGCATCCCCAGTGGTGCCAGTGAACTCTCTGTACTCACTGCACTGCATCCCCAGTGGTGCCAGTGCACTCTCTGGACTCACTGCAGTGCATCACCAGTGGTGACAGTGCACTCTCTGGAGTCACTGCTTTGCATCCCCACTAGTGCCAGTGCACTCTCTGGACTCACTGCACTACATCCCCACTGGTGCCAGTGCACTCTCTGGACTCACTGCACTGCATCCCCACTGGTGCAAGTGCACTCTCTGGACTCACTGCACTGCATCCCCACTGCTGCCAGAGCACTCTCTGGAGTCACTGCACTGCATCCCCACTGGTGCCAGTGCACTCTCTGGGCTCACTGCACTGCATCCCCACTGGTGCCAGTGCACTCTCTGGGCTCACTGCACTGCATCCCCACTGGTGCCAGTGCACTCTCTGGACTCACTGCACTGCATCCCCACTGGTGCCAGTGCACTCTCTGGAGTCACTGCACTTCATCCCCAGTGGTGCCAGTGCACTCTCTGGACTCACTGCACTGCATCCCCACTGCTGCCAGTGCACTCTCTGGAGTCACTGCACTGCATCCCCACTGGTGCCAGTGCACTCTCTGGACTCACTGCTTTGCATTCCCACTGGTGCCATTGCACTCTCTGGACTCACTGCACTGCATCCCCACTGGTGCCAGTGCACTCTCTGGACTCACTGCACTGCATCCCCACTGCTGCCAGTGCACTCTCTGGACTCACTGCACTGCATCCCCAGTGGTGCCAGTGCACTCTCTGGACTCACTGCACTGCATCTCCAGTAGTGCCAGTGCACTTTCTGGAGTCACTGCACTGCATCCCCAGTGCTGCCAGTGCACTCTCTGGACTCACTGCACTGCATTCCCACTGGTGCCAGTGCACTCTCTGGACTCACTGCTTTGCATCCCCACTGGTGCCATTGCACTCTCCGGACTCACTGCAGTGCATCCCCACTGGTGCCAGTGCACTCTCTGGACTCACTGCATTACATCCCCACTGGTGCCAGTGCACTCTCTGGACTCACTACACTGCATCCCCACTGGTGCCAGTGCACTCTCTGGAGTCACTGCTTTGCATCCCCACTGGTGCCAGTGCACTCTCTGGACTCACTACACTACATCCCCACTGGTGCCAGTGCACTCTCTGGACTCACTGCACTGCATCCCCAGTGGTGCCAGTGCACTCTCTGGACTCACTGCACTGCCTCCCCACTGGTGCCAGTGCACTCTCTGGAGTCACTGCTCTGCATCCCCACTGGTGCCAGTGCACTGTCTGGACTCACTGCAGTACATCCCCACTGGTGCCAGTGCACTCCCTGGACTCACTGCACTGCATCCCCAGTGGTGCCAGTGCACTCTCTGGACTCACTGCACTGCATCCCCAGTGGTGCTAGTGCACTCTCTGGACTCACTGCACTGCATCCCCAGTGGTGCCAGTGCACTCTCTGGACTCACTGCACTGCATCCCCACTGGTGCCAGTGCACTCTCTGGAGTCACTGCACGACATCCCCAGTGGTGCCAGTGCACTCTCTGGAGTCACTGCAATGCATCCCCAGTGATGCCAATGCACTCTCTGGACTCACTGCACTGCATCCCCAGTGGTGCCAGTGCACTCTATGGAGACACTGCAGTGCATCCCCAGTGGTGCCAGTGCACTCTCTGGTGTCACTGCTTTGCATCCCCACTGGTGCCAGTGCACTCTCTGGACTGACTGCACTGCATCCCCACTGGTGCCAGTGCACTCTCTGGACTCACTGCACTGCATCCCCAAGAGTGCCAGTGCACTTTCTGGAGTCACTGCACTGCATCCCTAGTGGTGCCAGTGCACTCTCTGGACTCACTGCACTGAATCCCCGGTGGTGCCAGTGCACTCTCTGGACTCACTGCACTGCATCCCCAGTGGTGCCAGTGCACTCTCTGGACTCACTGCACTGCAACCCCACTGGTGCCAGTACACTCTAAGGACTCACTACACTGCACTGCATCCCCAGTGGTGCCAGTGAACTCTCTGTACTCACTGCACTGCATCCCCAGTGGTGCCAGTGCACTCTCTGGACTCACTGCAGTGCATCACCAGTGGTGACAGTGCACTCTCTGGAGTCACTGCTTTGCATCCCCACTAGTGCCAGTGCACTCTCTGGACTCACTGCACTACATCCCCACTGGTGCCAGTGCACTCTCTGGACTCACTGCACTGCATCCCCACTGGTGCAAGTGCACTCTCTGGACTCACTGCACTGCATCCCCACTGCTGCCAGAGCACTCTCTGGAGTCACTGCACTGCATCCCCACTGGTGCCAGTGCACTCTCTGGGCTCACTGCACTGCATCCCCACTGGTGCCAGTGCACTCTCTGGGCTCACTGCACTGCATCCCCACTGGTGCCAGTGCACTCTCTGGACTCACTGCACTGCATCCCCACTGGTGCCAGTGCACTCTCTGGAGTCACTGCACTTCATCCCCAGTGGTGCCAGTGCACTCTCTGGACTCACTGCACTGCATCCCCACTGCTGCCAGTGCACTCTCTGGAGTCACTGCACTGCATCCCCACTGGTGCCAGTGCACTCTCTGGACTCACTGCACTGCAACCCCACTGGTGCCAGTGCACTCTCTGGACTCACTACACTGCATCCCCACTGGTGCCAGTGCACTCTCTGGACTCACTGCACTGCATCCCCAGTGGTGCCAGTGCACTGTCTGGACTCACTGCACTGCATCCCCACTGGTGCCAGTACACTCTAAGGACTCACTACACTGCACTGCATCCCCAGTGGTGCCAGTGAACTCTCTGGACTCACTGCACTGCATCCCCAGTGGTGCCAGTGCACTCTCTGGACTCACTGCACTGCATCCCCACTGGTGCCAGTGCACTCTCTGGACTCACTGCACTGCATCCCCACTGGTGCCAGTGCACTCTCTGGACTCACTGCACTGCATCCCCACTGGTGCCAGTGCACTCTCTGGAGACACTGCAGTGCATCCCCAGTGGTGCCAGTGCACTCTCTGGAGTCACTGCTTTGCATCCCCACTGGTGCCATTGCACTCTCTGGACTGACTGCACTGCATCCCCACTGGTGCCAGTGCACTCTCTGCACTCACTGCACTGCATACCCACTGGTGCCAGTGCACTCTCTGGAGTCACTGCACTGCAACCCCACTGGTGCCAGTGCACTCTCTGGACTCACTACACTGCATCCCCAGTGGTGCCAGTGCACTCTCTGGACTCACTGCACTGCATCTCCACTGGTGCCAGTGCACTCTCTGGACTCACTGCACTGCATCCCCAGTAGTGCCAGTGCACTTTCTGGACTCACTGCAGTGCATCCCCACTGGTGCCAGTGCACTCTCTGGACTCACTGCACTGCATCCCCACTGGTGCCAGTGCACTCTCTGGACTCACTGCAGTGCATCCCCAGTGGTGCCAGTGCACTCTCTGGACTCACTGCACTGCATCCCCACTGGTGCCAGTGCACTCTCTGGAGTCACTGCACTGCATCCCCACTGCTGCCAGTGCACTCTCTGGAGTCACTGCACTGCATCCCCACTGGTAACAGTGCACTCTCTGGACTCACTGCACTGCATCCCCACTGCTGCCAGAGCACTCTCTGGACTCACTGCACTGCATCCCCACTGGTGCCAGTGCACTCTCTGGACTCATTGCACTGCATCCCCAGTGGTGCCAGTGCACTCTCTGGAGTCACTGCACTGCATCCCCATTGCTGCCAGTGCACTCTCTGGACTCACTGCACTGCATCCCCACTGGTGCCAGTGCACTCTCTGGACTCACTGCACTGCAACCCCACTGGTGCCAGTGCACTCTCTGGACTCACTGCACTGCATCCCCCCTGGTGCCAGTGCACTCTCTGGACTCACTGCACTGCATCCCCACTGGTGCCAGTGCACTCTCTGGACTCACTGCACTGCAACCGCACTGTTGCCAGTGCACTCTCTGGACTCACTGCACTGCATGCCCACTGGTGCCAGTGCACTCTCTGGACTCACTGCACTGCATCCCCACTGGTGCCAGTGCACTCTCTGGACTCACTGCAGTGCATCCCCACTGGTGCCAGTGCACTCTCTGGACTCACTGCACTGCATCCCCACTGGTGCCAGTGCACTCTCTGGAGTCACTGCACTGCATCCCCAGTGGTGCCAGTGCACTCTCTGGACTCACTGCACTGCATCCCCACTGGTGCCAGTGCACTTTCTGGACTCACTGCACTGCAACCCCACTGGTGCCAGTGCACTCTCTGGACTCACTGCACTGCATCCCCACTGGTGCCAGTGCACTCTCTGGAGTCACTGCACTGCATCCCCACTGGTGCCACTATACTCTCTGGAGACACTGCACTGCATCCCCACTGGTGCCAGTGAACTGCCTGGACTCACTGCACTGCATCCCCACTGGTGCCAGTGAACTGCCTGGACTCACTGCACTGCATCCCCACTGGTGCCAGTGCACTCTCTGGATTCACTGCACTGCAACCCCACTGGTGCCAGTGAACTCTCTGGACTCACTACACTGCATCCCCACTGGTGCCAGTGCACTCTCTGGAGTCACTGCACTGCATCCCCAGTGGTGCCAGTGCACTATAAGGACTCACTGCACTGCATCCCCAGTGGTGCCAGTGCACTCTCTGGAGTCACTGCACTGCATCCCCACTGGTGCCAGTGCACTCTCTAGAGTCACTGCACTCCAACGCCACTGGTACCAGTGCACTCTCTGGACTCACTGCACTGCATCCCCACTGGTGCCAGTGCACTGTCTGGAGTCACTGCACTGCATCCCCACTGGTGCCAGTGCACTCTCTGGACTCACTGCACTGCATCCCCACTGGTGCCAGTGCACTCTCTAGACTCACTGCACTGCATCCCCAGTAGTGCCAGTGCACTCTCTGGAGTCACTGCACTGCATCCCCACTGGTGCCAGTGCACTCTCTGGACTCACTGCACTGCATCCCCAGTGGTGCCAGTGCACTCTCTGGAGTCACTGCACTGCATTCCCACTGGTGCCAATGCACTCTCTGGACTCACTGCACTGCATCCCCACTGGTGCCAGTGCACTCTCTGGAGACACTGCAGTGCATCCCCACTGGTTCCAGTGCACTCTCTCAACTCACTGCACTGCATTCCCACTGGTGCCAGTGCACTCTCTGGACTCACTGCTTTGCATCCCCACTGGTGCCATTGCACTCTCTGGACTGACTGCACTGCATCCCCACTGGTGCCAGTGCACTCTCTGGACTCACTGCACTGCAACCCCACTGGTGCCAGTGCACTCTCTGGACTCACTGCACTGCATCCCCACTGGTGCCAGTGAACTCTCTGGACTCACTGCACTGCATCCCCACTGGTGCCAGTGCACTCTCAGGACTCATTGCACTGCATCCCCAGTGGTGCCAGTGCACTCTCTGGAGTCACTGCACTGCATCCCCATTGCTGCCAGTGCACTTTCTGGAGTCACTGTACTGCATGCCAAGCGGTGCCAGTTAACTCTTTGGACTCACTGCACTGCAACCCCACTGGTGCCAGTGCACTCTCTGGACTCACTGCACTGCATCCCCACTGGTGCCAGTGCACTCTCTGGACTCACTGCACTGCAACACCACTGGTGCCAGTGCACTCTCTGGACTCACTGCACTGCATCCCCAGTAGTGCCAGTGCACTTTCTGGAGACACTGCACTGCATCCCTAGTGGTGCCAGTGCACTCTCTGGACTCACTGCACTGCATCCCCAGTGGTGCCAGTGCACTCTCTGGACTCACTGCTTTGCATCCCCACTGGTGCCAGTGCACTCTCTGGAGTCACTGCACTGCATCCCCACTAGTGCCAGTGCACTGTCTGGACTCACTGCAGTGCATCCCCACTAGTGCCAGTGCACTGTCTGGACTCACTGCACTGCATCCCCACTGGTGCCAGCGCACTCTCAGGACTCACTGCACTGCATCCCCACTGGTGCCAGTGCACT
This sequence comes from Anser brachyrhynchus, assembly GCF_964034855.1. Classification (NCBI taxonomy): domain Eukaryota; kingdom Metazoa; phylum Chordata; class Aves; order Anseriformes; family Anatidae; genus Anser; species Anser brachyrhynchus. The sequence goes on from NW_027664139.1 coordinate 715,297, forward strand.
CTCTGGACTCACTGCAATGCATCCCCAGTGGTGCCAGTGCACTCTCTGGAGTCACTGCACTGCAACCCCACTGGTGCCAGTGCACTCTCTGGAGTCACTGCACTGCATCCCCACTGGTGCCAGTGCACTCTCTGGACTCACTGCACTGCATCCCCACTGGTGCCAGTGCACTCTCTGGAGACACTGCAGTGCATCCCCAGTGGTGCCAGTGCACTCTCTGGAGTCACTGCTTTGCATCCCCACTGGTGCCATTGCACTCGCTGGACTGACTGCACTGCATCCCCACTGGTGCCAGTGCACTCTCTGCACTCACTGCACTGCATACCCACTGGTGCCAGTGCACTCTCTGGAGTCACTGCACTGCAACCCCACTGGTGCCAGTGCACTCTCTGGACTCACTACACTGCATCCCCAGTGGTGCCAGTGCACTCTCTGGACTCACTGCACTGCATCTCCACTGGTGCCAGTGCACTCTCTGGACTCACTGCACTGCATCCCCAGTAGTGCCAGTGCACTTTCTGGACTCACTGCAGTGCATCCCCACTGGTGCCAGTGCACTCTCTGGACTCACTGCACTGCATCCCCACTGGTGCCAGTGCACTCTCTGGAGTCACTGCAGTGCATCCCCAGTGGTGCCAGTGCACTCTCTGGACTCACTGCACTGCATCCCCACTGGTGCCAGTGCACTCTCTGGAGTCACTGCACTGCATCCCCACTGCTGCCAGTGCACTCTCTGGAGTCACTGCACTGCATCCCCACTGGTAACAGTGCACTCTCTGGACTCACTGCACTGCATCCCCACTGGTGCCAGTGAACTCTCTGGACTCACTGCACTGCATCCCCAGTGGTGCCAGTGCACTCTCTGGACTCATTGCACTGCATCCCCAGTGGTGCCAGTGCACTCTCTGGAGTCACTGCACTGCATCCCCATTGCTGCCAGTGCACTCTCTGGACTCACTGCACTGCATCCCCACTGGTGCCAGTGCACTCTCTGGACTCACTGCACTGCAACCCCACTGGTGCCAGTGCACTCTCTGGACTCACTGCACTGCATCCCCACTGGTGCCAGTGCACTCTCTGGACTCACTGCACTGCAACCCCACTGGTGCCAGTGCACTCTCTGGACTCACTGCACTGCATCCCCACTGGTGCCAGTGCACTCTCTGGACTCACTGCACTGCAACCCCACTGGTGCCAGTGCACTCTCTGGACTCACTGCACTGCATGCCCACTGGTGCCAGTGCACTCTCTGGACTCACTGCACTGCATCCCCACTGGTGCCAGTGCACTCTCTGGACTCACTGCAGTGCATCCCCACTGGTGCCAGTGCACTCTCTGGACTCACTGCACTGCATCCCCACTGGTGCCAGTGCACTCTCTGGAGTCACTGCACTGCATCCCCACTGGTGCCAGTGCACTCTCTGGACTCACTGCACTGCATCCCCACTGGTGCCAGTGCACTTTCTGGACTCACTGCACTGCAACCCCACTGGTGCCAGTGCACTCTCTGGAGTCACTGCACTGCATCCCCACTGGTGCCAGTGCACTCTCTGGACTCACTGCACTGCATCCCCACTGGTGCCAGTGCACTCTCTGGGCTCACTGCACTGCATCCCCACTGGTGCCAGTGGACTCTCTGGACTCACTGCACTGCATCCCCACTGGTGCCAGTGCACTCTCTAGACTCACTGCACTGCATCCCCACTGCTGCCAGTGCACTCTCTGGATTCACTGCACTGCAACCCCACTGGTGCCAGTGAACTCTCTGGACTCACTACACTGCATCCCCACTGGTGCCAGTGCACTCTCTGGAGTCACTGCACTGCATCCCCACTGGTGCCAGTGAACTCTCTGGACTCACTGCACTGCATCCCCACTGCTACCAGTGCACTCCCTGGACTCACTGCCCTGCATCCCCACTGGTGCCAGTGCACTCTCTGGACTCACTGCACTGCATCCCCTCTGCTGCCTGTGCACTCTCTGGAGTCACTGCACTGCATCCCCAGTGGTGCCAGTGCACTCTCTGGACTCACTGCACTGCATCCCCAGTGGTGCCAGTGCACTCTCTGGACTCACTGCAGTGCATCCCCAGTGGTGCCAGTGCACTGTCTGGACTCACTGCACTGCATCCCGACTGGTGCCAGTGCACTCTCTGGAGTCACTGCACTGCATCCCCACTGGTGCCAGTGCACTCTCAGGACTCACTGCACTGCATCCCCACTGGTGCCAGTGCACTCTCTGGACTCACTGCAATGCATCCCCAGTGGTGCCAGTGCACTCTCTGGAGTCACTGCACTGCAACCCCACTGGTGCCAGTGCACTCTCTGGAGTCACTGCACTGCATCCCCAGTGATGCCAGTGCACTCTCTGGACTCACTGCACTACATCCCCACTGGTGCCAGTGCACTCTCTGGACTCACTGCACTGCATCCCCACTGGTGCCAGTGCACTCTCTGGAGTCACTGCTTTGCATCCCCACTGGTGCCAGTGCACTCTCTGGACTCACTGCACTACATCCCCACTGGTGCCAGTGCACTCTCTGGACTCACTGCACTGCATCCCCACTGCTGCCAGTGCACTCTCTGGACTCACTGCACTGCATCCCCACTGGTAACAGTGCACTCTCTGGACTCACTGCACTGCATCCCCACTGGTGCCAGTGAACTCTCTGGACTCACTGCACTGCATCCCCAGTGGTGCCAGTGCACTCTCTGGACTCATTGCACTGCATCCCCAGTGGTGCCAGTGCACTCTCTGGAGTCACTGCACTGCATCCCCATTGCTGCCAGTGCACTCTCTGGACTCACTGCACTGCATCCCCACTGGTGCCAGTGCACTCTCTGGACTCACTGCACTGCAACCCCACTGGTGCCAGTGCACTCTCTGGACTCACTGCACTGCATCCCCACTGGTGCCAGTGCACTCTCTGGACTCACTGCACTGCAACCCCACTGGTGCCAGTGCACTCTCTGGACTCACTGCACTGCATCCCCACTGGTGCCAGTGCACTCTCTGGACTCACTGCACTGCAACCCCACTGGTGCCAGTGCACTCTCTGGACTCACTGCACTGCATGCCCACTGGTGCCAGTGCACTCTCTGGACTCACTGCACTGCATCCCCACTGGTGCCAGTGCACTCTCTGGACTCACTGCAGTGCATCCCCACTGGTGCCAGTGCACTCTCTGGACTCACTGCACTGCATCCCCACTGGTGCCAGTGCACTCTCTGGAGTCACTGCACTGCATCCCCACTGGTGCCAGTGCACTCTCTGGACTCACTGCACTGCATCCCCACTGGTGCCAGTGCACTTTCTGGACTCACTGCACTGCAACCCCACTGGTGCCAGTGCACTCTCTGGAGTCACTGCACTGCATCCCCACTGGTGCCAGTGCACTCTCTGGACTCACTGCACTGCATCCCCACTGGTGCCAGTGCACTCTCTGGGCTCACTGCACTGCATCCCCACTGGTGCCAGTGGACTCTCTGGACTCACTGCACTGCATCCCCACTGGTGCCAGTGCACTCTCTAGACTCACTGCACTGCATCCCCACTGCTGCCAGTGCACTCTCTGGATTCACTGCACTGCAACCCCACTGGTGCCAGTGAACTCTCTGGACTCACTACACTGCATCCCCACTGGTGCCAGTGCACTCTCTGGAGTCACTGCACTGCATCCCCACTGGTGCCAGTGAACTCTCTGGACTCACTGCACTGCATCCCCACTGCTACCAGTGCACTCCCTGGACTCACTGCCCTGCATCCCCACTGGTGCCAGTGCACTCTCTGGACTCACTGCACTGCATCCCCTCTGCTGCCTGTGCACTCTCTGGAGTCACTGCACTGCATCCCCAGTGGTGCCAGTGCACTCTCTGGACTCACTGCACTGCATCCCCAGTGGTGCCAGTGCACTCTCTGGACTCACTGCAGTGCATCCCCAGTGGTGCCAGTGCACTGTCTGGACTCACTGCACTGCATCCCGACTGGTGCCAGTGCACTCTCTGGAGTCACTGCACTGCATCCCCACTGGTGCCAGTGCACTCTCAGGACTCACTGCACTGCATCCCCACTGGTGCCAGTGCACTCTCTGGACTCACTGCAATGCATCCCCAGTGGTGCCAGTGCACTCTCTGGAGTCACTGCACTGCAACCCCACTGGTGCCAGTGCACTCTCTGGAGTCACTGCACTGCATCCCCAGTGATGCCAGTGCACTCTCTGGACTCACTGCACTACATCCCCACTGGTGCCAGTGCACTCTCTGGACTCACTGCACTGCATCCCCACTGGTGCCAGTGCACTCTCTGGAGTCACTGCTTTGCATCCCCACTGGTGCCAGTGCACTCTCTGGACTCACTGCACTACATCCCCACTGGTGCCAGTGCACTCTCTGGACTCACTGCACTGCATCCCCACTGCTGCCAGTGCACTCTCTGGACTCACTGCACTGCATCCCCACTGCTGCCAGTGCACTCTCTGGAGTCACTGCACGGCATCCCCACTGGTGCCATTGCACTCTCTGGACTGACTGCACTGCATCCCCACTGGTGCCAGTGCACTCTCTGCACTCACTGCACTGCATACCCACTGGTGCCAGTGCACTCTCTGGAGTCACTGCACTGCAACCCCACTGGTGCCAGTGCACTCTCTGGACTCACTACACTGCATCCCCAGTGGTGCCAGTGCACTCTCTGGACTCACTGCACTGCATCTCCACTGGTGCCAGTGCACTCTCTGGACTCACTGCACTGCATCCCCAGTAGTGCCAGTGCACTTTCTGGACTCACTGCAGTGCATCCCCACTGGTGCCAGTGCACTCTCTGGACTCACTGCACTGCATCCCCACTGGTGCCAGTGCACTCTCTGGAGTCACTGCAGTGCATCCCCACTGGTGCCAGTGCACTCTCTGGACTCACTGCACTGCATCCCCACTGGTGCCAGTGCACTCTCTGGAGTCACTGCACTGCATCCCCAGTGGTGCCAGTGCACTCTCTGGACTCACTGCACTGCATCCCCACTGCTGCCAGTGCACTCTCTGGAGTCACTGCACTGCATCCCCACTGGTAACAGTGCACTCTCTGGACTCATTGCACTGCATCCCCACTGGTGCCAGTGAACTCTCTGGACTCACTGCACTGCATCCCCAGTGGTGCCAGTGCACTCTCTGGACTCACTGCAGTGCATCCCCAGTGGTACCAGTGCACTGTCTGGACTCACTGCACTGCATCCCGACTGGTGCCAGTGCACTCTCTGGAGTCACTGCACTGCATCCCCACTGGTGCCAGTGCACTCTCGGGACTCACTGCACTGCATCCCCACTGGTGCCAGTGCACTCTCTGGACTCACTGCAATGCATTCCCAGTGGTGCCAGTGCACTCTCTGGAGTCACTGCACTGCAACCCCAGTGGTGCCAGTGCACTCTCTGGAGTCACTGCACTGCATCCCCAGTGATGCCAGTGCACTCTCTGGACTCACTGCACTGCATCACCACTGGTGCCAGTGCACTCTCTGGAGACACTGCAGTGCATCCCCAGTGGTGCCAGTGCACTCTCTGGACTCACTGCACTGCATCCCCTCTGGTGCCAGTGCACTTTCTGGAGTCACTGCACTGCATCCCTAGTGGTGCCAGTGAACTCTCTGGACTCACTGCACTGAATCCCCGGTGCTGCCAGTGCACTCTCTGGACTCACTGCCCTGCATCCCCACTGGTGCCAGTGCACTCTCTGGAGTCACTGCAGTGCATCCCCAGTGGTGCCAGTGCACTCTCTGGACTCACTGCACTGCATCCCCACTGGTGCCAGTGCACTCTAAGGACTCACTACACTGCACTGCATCCCCAGTGGTGCCAGTGAACTCTCTGGACTCACTGCACTGCATCCCCACTGGTGCCAGTGCAGTCTCTGGACTCACTGCACTGCATCCCCACTGGTGCCAGTGCACTCTCTGGACTCACTGCAGTGCATCCCCACTGGTGCCAGTGCACTCTCTGGAGTCACTGCACTGCAACCCCACTGGTGCCTGTGCACTCTCTGGACTCACTGCACTGCATCCCCAGTGGTGCCAGTGCACTCTCTGGACTCACTGCACTGCATCTCCACTGGTGCCAGTGCACTCTCTGGACTCACTGCACTGCATCCCCAGTAGTGCCAGTGCACTTTCTGGACTCACTGCACTGCATCCCCACTGGTGCCAGTGAACTCTCTGGACTCACTGCACTGCATTCCCAGTGGTGCCAGTGCACTCTCTGGACTCACTGCACTGCATCCCCTCTGGTGCCAGTGCACTTTCTGGAGTCACTGCACTGCATCCCTAGTGGTGCCAGTGAACTCTCTGGACTCACTGCACTGAATCCCCGGTGGTGCCAGTGCACTCTCTGGACTCACTGCCCTGCATCCCCACTGGTGCCAGTGCACTCTCTGGAGTCACTGCAGTGCATCCCCAGTGGTGCCAGTGCACTCTCTGGACTCACTGCACTGCATCCCCACTGGTGCCAGTGCACTCTAAGGACTCACTACACTGCACTGCATCCCCAGTGGTGCCAGTGTACTCTCTGGACTCACTGCACTGCATCCCCACTGGTGCCAGTGCAGTCTCTGGACTCACTGCACTGCATCCCCACTGGTGCCAGTGCACTGTCTGGACTCACTGCAGTGCATCCCTAGTGGTGCCAGTGCACTCTCTGGAGTCACTGCACTGCATCCCCACTGGTGCCAGTGAACTCTCTGGACTCACTGCACTGCATCCCCACTGGTGCCAGTGCACTCTCTGGACTCACTGCACTGCATCCCCACTAGTGCCAGTGCACTTTCTGGACTCACTGCACTGCATCCCTAGTGGTGCCAGTGCACTCTCTGGAGTCACTGCACTGCATCCCCACTGGTACCAGTGCACTCTCTGGACTCACTGCACTGCATCCCAAGTGGTGCCAGTGAACTCTCTGGACTCACTGCACTGCATCCCCAGTGGTGCCAGTGCACTCTCTGGACTCACTGCAGTGCATCCCCAGTGGTGCCAGTGCACTGTCTGGACTCACTGCACTGCATCCCGACTGGTGCCAGTGCACTCTCTGGAGTCACTGCACTGCATCCCCACTGGTGCCAGTGCACTCTCAGGACTCACTGCACTGCATCCCCACTGGTGCCAGTGCACTCTCTGGACTCACTGCAATGCATCCCCAGTGGTGCCAGTGCACTCTCTGGAGTCACTGCACTGCAACCCCACTGGTGCCAGTGCACTCTCTGGAGTCACTGCACTGCATCCCCAGTGATGCCAGTGCACTCTCTGGACTCACTGCACTACATCCCCACTGGTGCCAGTGCACTCTCTGGACTCACTGCACTGCATCCCCACTGGTGCCAGTGCACTCTCTGGAGTCACTGCTTTGCATCCCCACTGGTGCCAGTGCACTCTCTGGACTCACTGCACTACATCCCCACTGCTGCCAGTGCACTCTCTGGACTCACTGCACTGCATCCCCACTGGTGCCAGTGCACTCTCTGGACTCACTGCACTGCATCCCCACTGCTGCCAGAGCACTCTCTGGAGTCACTGCACTGCATCCCCACTGGTGCCAGTGCACTCTCTGGACTCACTGCACTGCATCACCACTGCTGCCAGTGCACTCTCTAGACTCACTGCACTGCATCCCCACTGGTGCCAGTGCACTCTCTGGACTCACTGCACTGCAACACCACTGGTGCCAGTGCACTCTCTGGACTCACTGCACTGCATCCCCACTGGTGCCAGTGCACTCTCTGGAGTCAGTGCACTGCATCCCCGCTGGTGCCAATGCACTCTCTGGACTCACTGCACTGCATCCCCAGTGGTGCCAGTGCACTCTCTGGAGACACTGCAGTGCATCCGCACTGGTTCCAGTGCACTCTCTCAACTCACTGCACTGCATTCCCACTGGTGCCATTGCACTCTCTGGACTCACTGCTTTGCATTCCCACTGGTGCCATTGCACTCTCTGGACTCACTGCACTGCATCCCCACTGGTGCCAGTGCACTCTCTGGACTCACTGCACTGCATCCCCACTGGTGCCAGTGCACTCTCTGGACTCACTGCACTGCATCTCCAGTAGTGCCAGTGCACTTTCTGGAGTCACTGCACTGCATCCCCAGTGGTGCCAGTGCACTCTCTGCACTCACTGCACTGCATTCCCACTGGTGCCAGTGCACTCTCTGGACTCACTGCTTTGCATCCCCACTGGTGCCAGTGCACTCTCTGGAGTCACTGCACTGCATCCCCAGTGGTGCCAGTGCACTCTCTGGACTCACTGCACTACATCCCCACTGGTGCCAGTGCACTCTCTGGACTCACTGCTTTGCATCCCCACTGGTGCCAGTGCACTCTCTGGAGTCACTGCTTTGCATCCCCACTGGTGCCAGTGCACTCTCTGGACTCTCTGCACTACATCCCCACTGGTGCCAGTGCACTCTCTGGACTCACTGCACTGCATTCCCAGTGGTGCCAGTGCACTCTCTGGACTCACTGCACTGCATCCCCACTGGTGCCAGTGCACTTTCTGGAGTCACTGCACTGCATCCCTAGTGGTGCCAGTGAACTCTCTGGACTCACTGCACTGAATCCCCGGTGGTGCCAGTGCACTCTCTGGACTTACTGCACTGCATCCCCACTGGTGCCAGTGCACTCTCTGGAGTCACTGCTGTGCATCCCCACTGGTGACAGTGCACTCTCTGGACTCACTGCACTGCATCCCCACTGGTGCCAGTGCACTCTAAGGACTCACTACACTGCACTGCATCCCCAGTGGTGCCAGTGAACTCTCTGGACTCACTGCACTGCATCCCCAGTAGTGCCAGTGAACTCTCTGGACTCACTGCACTGCATCCCCAGTAGTGCCAGTGAACTCTCTGGACTCACTGCTTTGCATCCCCACTGGTGCCAGTGCACTCTCTGGACTCACTGCACTGCATCCCCACTGGTGCCAGTGCACTCTCTGGACTCACTGCACTGCATCCCCACTGCTGCCAGAGCACTCTCTGGAGTCACTGCACTGCATCCCCACTGGTGCCAGTGCACTCTCTGGACTCACTGCACTGCATCACCACTGCTGCCAGTGCACTCTCTAGACTCACTGCACTGCATCCCCACTGGTGCCAGTGCACTCTCTGGACTCACTGCACTGCAACCCCACTGGTGCCAGTGCACTCTCTGGACTCACTGCACTGCATCCCCACTGGTGCCAGTGCACTCTCTGGAGTCAGTGCACTGCATCCCCACTGGTGCCAATGCACTCTCTGGACTCACTGCACTGCATCCCCAGTGGTGCCAGTGCACTCTCTGGAGACACTGCAGTGCATCCGCACTGGTTCCAGTGCACTCTCTCAACTCACTGCACTGCATTCCCACTGGTGCCAGTGCACTCTCTGGACTCACTGCTTTGCATTCCCACTGGTGCCATTGCACTCTCTGGACTCACTGCACTGCATCCCCACTGGTGCCAGTGCACTCTCTGGACTCACTGCACTGCATCCCCATTGCTGCCAGTGCACTCTCTGGACTCACTGCACTGCATCTCCAGTAGTGCCAGTGCACTTTCTGGAGTCACTGCACTGCATCCCCAGTGCTGCCAGTGCACTCTCTGGACTCACTGCACTGCATTCCCACTGGTGCCAGTGCACTCTCTGGACTCACTGCTTTGCATCCCCACTGGTGCCATTGCACTCTCCGGACTCACTGCAGTGCATCCCCACTGGTGCCAGTGCACTCTCTGGACTCACTGCATTACATCCCCACTGGTGCCAGTGCACTCTCTGGACTCACTACACTGCATCCCCACTGGTGCCAGTGCACTCTCTGGAGTCACTGCTTTGCATCCCCACTGGTGCCAGTGCACTCTCTGGACTCACTGCACTACATCCCCACTGGTGCCAGTGCACTCTCTGGACTCACTGCACTGCATCCCCAGTGGTGCCAGTGCACTCTCTGGACTCACTGCACTGCCTCCCCACTGGTGCCAGTGCACTCTCTGGAGTCACTGCTCTGCATCCCCACTGGTGCCAGTGCACTGTCTGGACTCACTGCAGTACATCCCCACTGGTGCCAGTGCACTCCCTGGACTCACTGCACTGCATCCCCAGTGGTGCCAGTGCACTCTCTGGACTCACTGCACTGCATCCCCAGTGGTGCTAGTGCACTCTCTGGACTCACTGCACTGCATCCCCAGTGGTGCCAGTGCACTCTCTGGACTCACTGCACTGCATCCCCACTGGTGCCAGTGCACTCTCTGGAGTCACTGCACGACATCCCCAGTGGTGCCAGTGCACTCTCTGGAGTCACTGCAATGCATCCCCAGTGATGCCAATGCACTCTCTGGACTCACTGCACTGCATCCCCAGTGGTGCCAGTGCACTCTATGGAGACACTGCAGTGCATCCCCAGTGGTGCCAGTGCACTCTCTGGTGTCACTGCTTTGCATCCCCACTGGTGCCAGTGCACTCTCTGGACTGACTGCACTGCATCCCCACTGGTGCCAGTGCACTCTCTGGACTCACTGCACTGCATCCCCAAGAGTGCCAGTGCACTCTCTGGAGTCACTGCACTGCATCCCTAGTGGTGCCAGTGCACTCTCTGGACTCACTGCACTGAATCCCCGGTGGTGCCAGTGCACTCTCTGGACTCACTGCACTGCATCCCCAGTGGTGCCAGTGCACTCTCTGGACTCACTGCACTGCAACCCCACTGGTGCCAGTACACTCTAAGGACTGACTACACTGCACTGCATCCCCAGTGGTGCCAGTGAACTCTCTGGACTCACTGCACTGCATCCCCAGTGGTGCCAGTGCACTCTCTGGACTCACTGCAGTGCATCACCAGTGGTGACAGTGCACTCTCTGGAGTCACTGCTTTGCATCCCCACTAGTGCCAGTGCACTCTCTGGACTCACTGCACTACATCCCCACTGGTGCCAGTGCACTCTCTGGACTCACTGCACTGCATCCCCACTGGTGCAAGTGCACTCTCTGGACTCACTGCACTGCATCCCCACTGCTGCCAGAGCACTCTCTGGAGTCACTGCACTGCATCCCCACTGGTGCCAGTGCACTCTCTGGGCTCACTGCACTGCATCCCCACTGGTGCCAGTGCACTCTCTGGGCTCACTGCACTGCATCCCCACTGGTGCCAGTGCACTCTCTGGACTCACTGCACTGCATCCCCACTGGTGCCAGTGCACTCTCTGGAGTCACTGCACTTCATCCCCAGTGGTGCCAGTGCACTCTCTGGACTCACTGCACTGCATCCCCACTGCTGCCAGTGCACTCTCTGGAGTCACTGCACTGCATCCCCACTGGTGCCAGTGCACTCTCTGGACTCACTGCACTGCAACCCCACTGGTGCCAGTGCACTCTCTGGACTCACTACACTGCATCCCCACTGGTGCCAGTGCACTCTCTGGACTCACTGCACTGCATCCCCAGTGGTGCCAGTGCACTGTCTGGACTCACTGCACTGCATCCCCACTGGTGCCAGTACACTCTAAGGACTCACTACACTGCACTGCATCCCCAGTGGTGCCAGTGAACTCTCTGGACTCACTGCACTGCATCCCCAGTGGTGCCAGTGCACTCTCTGGACTCACTGCACTGCATCCCCACTGGTGCCAGTGCACTCTCTGGACTCACTGCACTGCATCCCCACTGGTGCCAGTGCACTCTCTGGACTCACTGCACTACATCCCCACTGGTGCCAGTGCACTCTCTGCACTCACTGCACTGCATCCCCACTGTGTCAGTGCACTCTCTGGAGTCACTGCTTTGCATACCCACTAGTGCCAGTGCACTCTCTAGAATCACTGCACTACATCCCCACTGGTGCCAGTGCACTCTCTGGACTCACTGCACTGCATCCCCACTGGTGCCAGTGCACTCTCTGGACTCACTGCACTGCATCCCCACTGGTGCCAGTGCACTCTCTGGGCTCACTGCACTGCATCCCCACTGGTGCCAGTGGACTCTCTGGACTCACTGCACTGCATCCCCACTGGTGCCAGTGCACTCTCTAGACTCACTGCACTGCATCCCCACTGCTGCCAGTGCACTCTCTGGAGTCACTGCACTGCATCCCCACTGGTGCCAGTGCACTCTCTGGACTAACTGCACTGCATCCCCACTGCTGCCAGTGCACTCTCTGGACTCACTGCACTGCATCCCCACTGGTGCCACTGCACTCTCTGGAGACACTGCAGTGCATCCCCTCTGGTTCCAGTGCACTCTCTCAACTCACTGCACTGCATTCCCACTGGTGCCAGTGCACTCTCTGGACTCACTGCTTTGCATCCCCACTGGTGCCATTGCACTCTCTGGACTCACTGCACTGCATCCCCACTGGTGCCAGTGCACTCTCTGGACTCACTGCACTGCATCCCCACTGGTGCCAGTGCACTCTCTGGACTCACTGCACTGCATCCCCACTGGTGCCAGTGCACTCTAAGGACTCACTACACTGCACTGCATCCCCAGTGGTGCCAGTGAACTCTCTGGACTCACTGCACTGCATCCCCAGTAGTGCCAGTGAACTCTCTGGACTCACTGCACTGCATCCCCAGTGGTGCCAGTGCACTCTCTGGACTCACTGCACTGCATCCCCACTGGTGCCAGTGCACTCTCTGGACTCACTGCACTAAATCCCCACTGGTGCCAGTGCACTCTCTGGACTCACTGCACTGCATCCCCACTGGTGCCAGTGCACTCTCTGGAGTCACTGCTTTGCATCCCCACTGGTGCCAGTGCACTCTCTGGACTCACTGCACTACATCCCCACTGGTGCCAGTGCACTCTCTGGACTCACTGCACTGCATCCCCACTGGTGCCAGTGCACTCTCTGGACTCACTGCACTGCATCCCCACTGCTGCCAGAGCACTCTCTGGAGTCACTGCACTGCATCCCCACTGGTGCCAGTGCACTCTCTGGACTCACTGCACTGCATCACCACTGCTGCCAGTGCACTCTCTAGACTCACTGCACTGCATCCCCACTGGTGCCAGTGCACTCTCTGGACTCACTGCACTGCAACCCCACTGGTGCCAGTGCACTCTCTGGACTCACTGCACTGCATCCCCACTGGTGCCAGTGCACTCTCTGGAGTCAGTGCACTGCATCCCCACTGGTGCCAATGCACTCTCTGGACTCACTGCACTGCATCACCAGTGGTGCCAGTGCACTCTCTGGAGACACTGCAGTGCATCCGCACTGGTTCCAGTGCACTCTCTCAACTCACTGCACTGCATTCCCACTGGTGCCAGTGCACTCTCTGGACTCACTGCTTTGCATTCCCACTGGTGCCATTGCACTCTCTGGACTCACTGCACTGCATCCCCACTGGTGCCAGTGCACTCTCTGGACTCACTGCACTGCATCCCCACTGCTGCCAGTGCACTCTCTGGACTCACTGCACTGCATCCCCACTGGTGCCAGTGCACTCTCTGGACTCACTGCACTGCATCTCCAGTAGTGCCAGTGCACTTTCTGGAGTCACTGCACTGCATCCCCAGTGCTGCCAGTGCACTCTCTGGACTCACTGCACTGCATTCCCACTGGTGCCAGTGCACTCTCTGGACTCACTGCTTTGCATCCCCACTGGTGCCATTGCACTCTCCGGACTCACTGCAGTGCATCCCCACTGGTGCCAGTGCACTCTCTGGACTCACTGCACTACATCCCCACTGGTGCCAGTGCACTCTCTGGACTCACTACACTGCATCCCCACTGGTGCCAGTGCACTCTCTGGAGCCACTGCTTTGCATCCCCACTGGTGCCAGTGCACTCTCTGGACTCACTGCACTACATCCCCACTGGTGCCAGTGCACTCTCTGGACTCACTGCACTGCATCCCCAGTGGTGCCAGTGCACTCTCTGGACTCACTGCACTGCCTCCCCACTGGTGCCAGTGCACTCTCTGGAGTCACTGCTCTGCATCCCCACTGGTGCCAGTGCACTGTCTGGACTCACTGCAGTGCATCCCCACTGGTGCCAGTGCACTCCCTGGACTCACTGCACTGCATCCCCAGTGGTGCCAGTGCACTCTCTGGACTCACTGCACTGCATCCCCAGTGGTGCCAGTGCACTCTCTGGACTCACTGCACTGCATCCCCACTGGTGCCAGTGCACTCTCTGGAGTCACTGCACGACATCCCCACTGGTGCCAGTGCACTCTCTGGAGTCACTGCAATGCATCCCCAGTGATGCCAGTGCACTCTCTGGACTCACTGCACTGCATCCCCAGTGGTGCCAGTGCACTCTATGGAGACACTGCAGTGCATCCCCAGTGGTGCCAGTGCACTCTCTGGTGTCACTGCTTTGCATCCCCACTGGTGCCAGTGCACTCTCTGGACTGACTGCACTGCATCCCCACTGGTGCCAGTGCACTCTCTGGACTCACTGCACTGCATCCCCAAGAGTGCCAGTGCACTTTCTGGAGTCACTGCACTGCATCCCTAGTGGTGCCAGTGCACTCTCTGGACTCACTGCACTGCAACCCCACTGGTGCCAGTACACTCTAAGGACTCACTACACTGCACTGCATCCCCAGTGGTGCCAGTGAACTCTCTGGACTCACTGCACTGCATCCCCAGTGGTGCCAGTGCACTCTCTGGACTCACTGCAGTGCATCACCAGTGGTGACAGTGCACTCTCTGGAGTCACTGCTTTGCATCCCCACTAGTGCCAGTGCACTCTCTGGACTCACTGCACTACATCCCCACTGGTGCCAGTGCACTCTCTGGACTCACTGCACTGCATCCCCACTGGTGCAAGTGCACTCTCTGGACTCACTGCACTGCATCCCCACTGCTGCCAGAGCACTCTCTGGAGTCACTGCACTGCATCCCCACTGGTGCCAGTGCACTCTCTGGAGTCACTGCACTGCATCCCCACTGGTGCCAGTGCACTCTCTAGACTCACTGCACTGCATCCCCACTGGTGCCAGTGCACTCTCTGGAGTCACTGCACTGCATCCCCACTGGTGCCAGTGCACTCTCTGGACTCACTGCAGTGCATCCCCAGTGGTGCCAGTGCACTCTCTGGACTCACTGCACTGCATCCCCAGTGGTGCCAGTGCACTCTCTGGGCTCACTGCACTGCATCCCCACTGGTGCCAGTGGACTCTCTGGACTCACTGCACTACATCCCCACTGGTGCCAGTGCACTCTCTGGAGTCACTGCACTTCATCCCCAGTGGTGCCAGTGCACTCTCTGGACTCACTGCACTGCATCCCCACTGCTGCCAGTGCACTCTCTGGACTCACTGCACTGCATCCCCACTGGTGCCAGTGCACTCTCTGGACTCACTGCACTGCAACCCCACTGGTGCCAGTGCACTCTCTGGACTCACTACACTGCATCCCCACTGGTGCCAGTGCACTCTCTGGACTCACTGCACTGCATCCCCAGTGGTGCCAGTGCACTGTCTGGACTCACTGCACTGCATCCCCACTGGTGCCAGTACACTCTAAGGACTCACTACACTGCACTGCATGCCCAGTGGTGCCAGTGAACTCTCTGGACTCACTGCACTGCATCCCCACTGGTGCCAGTGCACTCTCTGGAGTCACTGCACTGCATCCCCACTGGTGCCAGTGCACTCTCTGGACTCACTGCACTGCATCCCCACTGGTGCCAGTGCACTCTCTGGACTCACTGCACTACATCCCCACTGGTGCCAGTGCACTCTCTGCACTCACTGCACTGCATCCCCACTGGTGTCAGTGCACTCTCTGGAGTCACTGCTTTGCATACCCACTAGTGCCAGTGCACTCTCTGGACTCACTGCACTACATCCCCACTGGTGCCAGTGCACTCTCTGGACTCACTGCACTGCATCCCCACTGGTGCCAGTGCACTCTCTGGACTCACTGCACTGCATCCCCACTGGTGCCAGTGCACTCTCTGGGCTCACTGCACTGCATCCCCACTGGTGCCAGTGGACTCTCTGGACTCACTGCACTGCATCCCCACTGGTGCCAGTGCACTCTCTAGACTCACTGCACTGCATCCCCACTGCTGCCAGAGCACTCTCTGGAGTCACTGCACTGCATCCCCACTGGTGCCAGTGCACTCTCTGGACTCACTGCACTGCATCCCCACTGCTGCCAGTGCACTCTCTGGACTCAGTGCACTGCATCCCCACTGGTGCCACTGCACTCTCTGGAGACACTGCAGTGCATCCCCTCTGGTTCCAGTGCACTCTCTCAACTCACTGCACTGCATTCCCACTGGTGCCAGTGCACTCTCTGGACTCACTGCTTTGCATCCCCACTGGTGCCATTGCACTCTCTGGACTCACTGCACTGCATCCCCACTGGTGCCAGTGCACTCTCTGGAGTCACTGCTTTGCATCCCCACTGGTGCCAGTGCACTCTCTGGACTCACTGCACTACATCCCCAAAGGTGCCAGTGCACTCTCTGGACTCACTGCACTGCATCCCCACTGGTGCAAGTGCACTCTCTGGACTCACTGCACTGCATCCCCACTGCTGCCAGAGCACTCTCTGGAGTCACTGCACTGCATCCCCACTGGTGCCAGTGCACTCTCTGGACTCACTGCACTGCATCCCCAGTGGTGCCAGTGCACTCTCTGGACTCACTGCACTGCATCCCCACTGGTGCCAGTGCACTCTCTGGACTCACTGCTTTGCATCCCCACTGGTGCCATTGCACTCTCTGGACTGACTGCACTGCATCCCCAGTGGTGCCAGTGCACTCTCTGGACTCACTGCACTGCATCCCCAGTGTTGCCAGTGCACTCTCTGGGCTCAACGCACTGCATCCCCACTGGTGCCAGTGGACTCTCTGGACTCACTGCACTGCATCCCCAGTGGTGCCAGTGCACTCTCTGGACTCACTGCACTGCATCCCCACTGCTGCCACTGCACTCTCTGGACTCACTGCACTGCATCCCCACTGCTGCCAGTGCACTCTCTGGACTCACTGCACTGCATCCCCACTGGTGCCAGTGCACTCTCTGGACTCACTGCACTGCAACCCCACTGGTGCCAGTGCACTCTTTGGACTCAATACACTGCATCCCCACTGGTGCCAGTGCACTCTCTGGACTCACTGCACTGCATCCCCACTGGTGCCAGTGCACTCTCTGGACTCACTGCACTGCATCCCGACTGGTGCCAGTGCACTCTCTGGACTCACTGCACTGCATCTCCAGTAGTGCCAGTGCACTTTCTGGAGTCACTGCACTGCATCCCTAGTGGTGCCAGTGCACTCTCTGGACTCACTGCACTGCATCCCCAGTGGTGCCACGGCACTCTCTGGACTCACTGCACTGCATCCCCACTGGTGCCAGTGCACTCTCTGGAGTCACTGCACTGCATCCCCACTGGTGCCAGTGCACTGTCTGGACTCACTGCAGTGCATCCCCACTGGTGCCAGTGCACTCTCTGGAGTCACTGCACTGCATCCCCACTGCTGCCAGTGAACTCTCTGGACTCACTGCACTGCATCCCCACTGGTGCCAGTGCACTCTCTGGACTCACTGCACTGCATCCCCAGTAGTGCCAGTGCACTTTCTGGACTCACTGCACGGCATCCCCACTGGTGCCAGTGAACTCTCTGGAGTCACTGCACTGCATCCCCACTGGTGCCAGTGCACTCTCTGGACTCACTGCACTGCATCCCCACTGGTGCCAGTGAACTCTCTGGACTCACTGCACTGCATCCCCACTGGTGCCAGTGCACTCTCTGGACTCATTGCACTGCACGCCCACTGGTGCCAGTGCACTCTCGGGACTCACTGCACTGCATCCCCACTGGTGCCAGTGCACTCTCTGCACTCACTGCACTGCATCCCCACTGGTGCCAGTGCACTCTCTGGACTCACTGCACTGCATCCCCACTGGTGCCAGTGCACTCTCTAGAGTCACTACACTGAATCCCCACTGGTGCCAGTTCACTCTCTAGAGTCACTGCACTGATCCGCAGTGGTGCCAGTGCACTCTCTGGACTCACTGCACTGCATCCCCACTGGTACCAGTGCACTCTCTGGACTCACTGCACTGCATCCCCACTGGTGCCAGTGCACTCTTTGGAGTCACTGCAATGCATCCCCAGTGGTGCCAGTGCACTCTCTGGAGACACTGCAGTGCATCCCCACTGGTGCCAGTTCACTCTCTGGACTCACTACACTGCATCCCCACTGGTGCCAGTGCACTCTCTGGACTCACTGCACTGCATCCCCACTGGTGCCAGTGCACTCTCTGGACTCACTGCACTGCATCCCCAGTAGTGCCAGTGCACTTTCTGGAGTCACTGCACTGCATCCCTAGTGGTGCCAGTGAACTCTCTGGACTCACTGCACTGAATCCCCGGTGGTGCCAGTGCACTCTCTGGACTCACTGCACTGCATCCCCACTGGTGCCAGTGCACTCTCTGGACTCACTGCAGTGCATCCCCAGTGGTGCCAGTGCACTCTCTGGACTCACTGCACTGCATCCCCACTGGTGCCAGTGCACTCTAAGGACTCACTACACTGCACTGCATCCCCAGTGGTGCCAGTGAACTCTCTGGACTCACTGCACTGCATCCCCACTGGTGCCAGTGCACTCTCTGGACTCACTGCACTGCATCCCTACTGGTGCCAGTGCACTCTCTGGACTCACTGCACTGCAACCCCAGTAGTGCCAGTGCACTCTCTGGACTCACTGCACTGCATCCCCAGTGGTGCCAGTGCACTCTCTGGACTCACTGCACTGCATCCCCACTGGTGCCAGTGCACTCTCTGGACTCACTGCACTGCATCCCCACTGCTGCCAGTGCACTCTCTGGACTCACTGCACTGCATCCCCACTGGTGCCAGTGCACTCTCTGGACTCACTGCACTGCATCCCCACTGGTGCCAGTGCACTCTCTGGACTCACTGCACTGAATCCCCACTGCTCACAGTGCACTCTCTAGAGTCACTGCACTCCAACCCCACTGGTGCCAGTGCACTCTATGGAGTCACTGCACTTATCTCCACTAGTGCCAGTGCACTCTCTGGACTCACTGCACTGCATCCCCACTGGTGCCAGTGCACTCTCTGGACTCACTGCACTGCATCCCCAGTGGTGCCAGTGCACTCTCTGGACTCACTGCACTGCATCCCCACAGATGCCAGTGCACTCTCTGGACTCACTGCACTGCATCCCCACTGGTGCCAGTGCACTATCTGAACTCACTGCACTGCATCCCCATTGGTACCAGTGCACTCTCCGGAGACACTGCAGTGCATCCCCAGTTGTTGCTAGTGCACTCTCTGGAGTCACTGCACTGCATTCCCACTGGTGCCAGTGCACTCTCTGGAGTCACTGCTTTGCATCCCCACTGGTGCCAGTTCACTCTCTAGAGTCACTGCACTGATCCGCAGTGGTGCCAGTGCACTCTCTGGACTCACTGCACTGCATCCCCACTGGTACCAGTGCACTCTCTGGACTCACTGCACTGCATCCCCACTGGTGCCAGTGCACTCTCTGGAGTCACTGCACTGCATCCCCACGTGGTGCCAGTGCACTCTCTGGATCACTGCACTGCATCCCCACTGGTGCCAGTGCACTCTCTGGACTCACTGCACTGCAACCCCACTGGTGCCAGTGCACTCTCTGGACTCACTTCACTGCATCCCTAGTGGTGCCAGTGCACTCTCTGGAGTCACTGCACTGCATCCCCACTGGTGCCAGTGCACTCTCTGGACTCACTGCACTGCATCCCCACTGGTGCCAGTGCACTCTCTGGACTCACTGCACTGCATCCCCACTGGTGCCAATGCACTCTCTGGACTCACTGCACTGCATAACCACTGCTGCCAGTGCACTCTCTGGAGACACTGCAGTGCATCCGCACTGGTTCCAGTGCACTCTCTCAACTCACTGTACTGCATTCCCACTGGTGCCAGTGCACTCTTTGGACTCACTGCTTTGCATCCCCACTGGTGCCATTGCACTATCTGGACTGACTGCACTGCATCCCCACTGGTGCCAGTGCACTTTCTGGACTCACTGCACTGCATCCCCACTGGTGCCAGTGCACTCTCTGGGCTCACTACACTGCATCCCCACTGGTGCCAGTGGACTCTCTGGACTCACTGCACTGCATCCCCACTGGTGCCAATGCACTCTCTGGACTCACTGCACTGCATCCCCAGTGGTGCCAGTGCACTCTCTGGACTCACTTCACTGCATCCCTACTGGTGCCAGTGCACTCTCTGGAGTCACTGCACTGCATCCCCAGTGGTGCCAGTACACTCTCTGGACTCACTGCACTGCATCCCCACTGGTGCCAGTGCACTCTCTAGAGTCACTGCACTGAATCCCCACTGGTGCCAGTTCACTCTCTAGAGTCACTGCAATGATCCGCAGTGGTGCCAGTGCACTCTCTGGACTCACTGCACTGCATCCCCACTGGTGCCAATGCACTCTCTGGACTCACTGGACTGCATCCCCACTGGTGCCAGTGCACTCTCTGGAGTCACTGCACTGCATCCCCAGTGGTGCCAGTGCACTCTCTGGACTCACTGCACTGCATCCCCACTGGTGCCAGTGCACTCTCTGGACTCACTGCTCTGCATCCCCACTGGTGCCAGTGCACTTTCTGGAGTCACTGCACTGCATAACCACTGTTGACAGTGCACTCTCTGGACTCACTACACTGCATCCCCACTGTTGCCAATGCACTCTCTGGACTCACTGCACTGCATCCCCAGTGGTGCCAATGCACTCTCTGGACTCACTGCACTGCATCCCCACTGGTGCCAGTGCACTCTCTAGAGTCGCTGCACTGCATCCCCACTGGTGCCAGTGCACTTTCTGGAGTCACTGTACTGCATGCCAAGCGGTGCCAGTTAACTCTTTGGACTCACTGCACTGCATCCCCACGTGGTGCCAGTGCACTCTCTGGACTCACTGCACTGCATCCCCACTGGTGCCAGTGCACTCTCTGGACTCACTTCACTGCATCACTACTGGTGCCAGTGCACTCTCTGGAGTCACTGCACTGCATCCCCACTGGTGCCAGTACACTCTCTGGACTCACTGCACTGCATCCCCACTGGTGCCAGTGCACTCTCTGGACTCACTGCACTGCATCCCCACTGGTGCCAATGCACTCTCTGGACTCACTGCACTGCATAACCACTGCTGCCAGTGCACTCTCTGGAGACACTGCAGTGCATCCGCACTGGTTCCAGTGCACTCTCTCAATTCACTGCACTGCATTCCCACTGGTGGCAGTGCACTCTCTGGACTCACTGCTTTGCATCCCCACTGGTGCCATTGCACTGTCTGCACTGACTGCACTGCATCTCCACTTGTGCCAGTGCACTCTCTGTACTCACTGCACTGCATCCCCACTGGTGCCAGTGCACTCTCTGGGCTCACTGAACTGCATCCCCACTGGTGCCAGTGGACTCTCTGGACTCACTGCACTGCATCCCCACTGGTGCCAGTGCACTCTCTGGAGTCACTGCACTGCATCCCCAGTGGTGCCAGTGCACTCTCTGGACTCACTGCACTGCATCCCCACTGCTGCCAGTGCACTCTCTGGACTCACTGCACTGCATCCCCACTGGTGCCAGTGCACTCTCTGGACTCACTGCACTGCAACCCCACTGGTGCCAGTGCACTCTCTGGACTCACTACACTGCATCCCCACTGGTGCCAGTGCACTCTCTGGACTCACTGCACTGCATCCCCAGTGGTGCCAGTGCACTCTCTGGACTCACTGCACTGCATCCCGACTGGTGCCAGTGCACTCTCTGGACTCACTGCACTGCATCTCCAGTAGTGCCAGTGCACTTTCTGGAGTCACTGTACTGCATCCCTAGTGGTGCCAGTGCACTCTCTGGACTCACTGCACTGCACCCCCAGTGGTGCCACGGCACTCTCTGGACTCACTGCACTGCATCCCCACTGGTGCCAGTGCACTCTCTGGAGTCACTGCAGTGCATCCCCACTGGTGCCAGTGCACTGTCTGGACTCACTGCACTGCATCCCCACTGGTGCCAGTGCACTCTCTGGAGTCACTGCACTGCATCCCCACTGGTGCCAGTGAACTCTCTGGACTCACTGCACTGCATCCCCAGTAGTGCCAGTGAACTCTCTGGACTCACTGCACTGCATCCCCACTGGTGCCAGTGCACTCTCTGGACTCATTGCACTGCACGCCCACTGGTGCCAGTGCACTCTCGGGACTCACTGCACTGCATCCCCACTGGTGTCAGTGCACTCTCTGCACTCACTGCACTGCATCCCCACTGGTGCCAGTGCACTCTCTGGACTCACTGCACTGCATCCCCACTGGTGCCAGTGCACTCTCTAGAGTCACTGCAGTGCATCCCCACTGGTGCCAGTTCACTCTCTAGAGTCACTGCACTGATCCGCAGTGGTGCCAGTGCACTCTCTGGACTCACTGCACTGCATCCCCACTGGTACCAGTGCACTTTCTGGACTCACTGCACTGCATCCCCACTGGTGCCAGTGCACTCTCTGGAGTCACTGCAATGCATCCCCAGTGGTGCCAGTGCACTCTCTGGAGACACTGCAGTGCATCCCCACTGGTGCCTGTGCACTCTCGGGACTCACTGCACTGCAACCACACTGGTGCCAGTGCACTCTCTGGACTGACTGCACTGCATCCCCACTGGTGCCAGTGCACACTCTGGACTCACTGCACTGCATCTCCACTGGTGCCAGTGCAC